>NW_022107431.1:25631467-25665255 GCF_000313985.2 Echinops telfairi | reverse complement strand
TAGGGAGGTGGGTTATGTGGGAGTAGTTCATTCTGTTAGGTGGTGCTGTGAATGTGTACTAGACAGCTTATATAAGTATCTTGGGGGGAGAGTTAGATTAAGTGTTAGGGAGGAGATCAAAAAGTGGAAGAGGAAGTGTTAGAGGAGGGAGAAAGAAAGGAAAAAGAAAGCAAAAAGGGGAGGCATAAGGTAGTGTGAATTGGTGCATTAAAAGAAAGTAAAAAAGAAAAACTGCCTTATTTTGCAGTGAGAGTGGAATGGGTAATAATATTTGAGAGATAAAAAGAAAAGAAATGGTAAGAGTAGTGTCAGCTTTTGGTTTTATGAGGATGAGAAGGAAAGGAAAGGATTTACAAGAAAAAAGGAAAGGAAAAAAAGTAGGTAAAAAGGGTATGAAGTAAAAGGTTAGATAATAAAATTAAAGAACATAGGGGAATGAGATAAAAGTATTAAAAATAAAAATAGAAAAAGTAGTACTAGAGTAAACTGGAAGAGCTGTTGATATATGTTTGTTTGGGCTCTAAGCTTTGCCGAGGAGCTTTGTCACGGATGTGCAAGCTAACTTGTGGATTGATGATATGCTGGAGTACTAGAAAACTAAATAAATTGAAAGCAAAAAGTAAATAATAACATTCTTTTCTATCCTAATGTATAATAATAAAAGGGGCAGTCCTGATTGAAGACGAATTATAAGAATAGTGCCCAGCTTTGTTTTAAAGAGGGGAGGGTATAGTAATGATAAACACAGAGCAACAACAATACCAACAAAAGAACACTGGGGTTAGACCTTGTCTAGGAAGGAAATCAGGACTGTGTGAAGAGTTCCTTTGAGCCGTGAGGACAGTGTCTGCTGGTGTATTGTTTTACTGCCTTGTGGTTTTTTTGTAGGACAGCAGAGTGGGGTTGAGATTTAAGGCTTGGGGAATGACTTTGGTGTGCGGAATGGCTGGGAGTCCTGGATCCTTAGGATTTAGGTTAATTATCTTCAAGGAATAGAGCTTGGGTGGATCAGGTCAGAGGATCAGGGTTCAGTCTTTTGGGATGATGGCGGTGACCCAGTTGGGGTGAGGGAGTGTGATCTATAACTGCCACCTACCTGGGTGGTTTAGGAGGGAGAAATGTAACAAAAGCCTACTCATAGGGCATGTTGCCGATCTGAGCGGCTTGGGGTACAAACCAGGGTCTGGTGTCCTGGGACAGTTGGTAACTAGCTAGGTCTATTCAGTGTGTGAGCCAGAGCAGCCGCTGGGCCCTGAAGTTTTAGTCTTTGTCTCAGATCCAAACTCCCTGCCCGGTGCTCTGTAAAACCACTGTGGAAGTTTCTACTTGTATTGTTATGCTAATCCTTGTTAATGAGCCAGCTGTGTGTGTTGTCTGGTAACAAAAGAAGGTAAAAGAGATTTTTAAAAACCTACAAAAAGCTAAGGTGGCTGTGCAGAGCTGTACCGCAGGGATCTGGGATTAGTTTCGCTGAGTGGGGCTAGGGCTCCCCCAGCTTGTGTGCAGAGTTATGGTATATACTCGTGTATAAGCCGAGCTTTTCAGCACCTTTTAATGCCGATTTTGTGGTAAAATCGGATGCCTCGGCTGATAATCGGGTCGGCTTACACTCGAGTATATGCGGTAGTTTATTCACTTATTTATGCTCGCTCCAGACTGCCCTATAGAGTTAATTATTCCCACGTGGCTCGGTAGACTGTGCTATCCCTGCTATTGGGGAAGGAGGGCTGCTAGTATATCATGCAGGAGCTTCCTCGGCTTGGAACCAGAGCCAAGCCTATTTGTGCCTTTATCCTCTCCAGGCTGAGAGAACTTTGGCCTTGCAGCTCAGGTGGTCAGCACTGTAGGTAGCTCTGGGACCAGGGACAATCGGTAAGAGTTCGGAATCTGTATTCTGCCCACTGTGCCGAGGGCCTACGACAAAGAGGAGTCTATCAGCAGATGTTGGTGCTTTTTAATTGTAATTAATTTGTGTCTACTTAACTTGATGCTGAGAATCTCAGGGTCTGGAAGTATAGGGTATCTCTCTCAGTGACCTCATTATACCAGTCTCTGCAGAGTCCCTACTGTGTGTGCTACTTGGTCATTATCTCGCTCCAAGTCCCCAAGACACAGTCCTGTTGTCCATAAAAGTTCCTCTTCTCAGCCAGGCCTGCAGCTATGTCTCTCCTTGGTCCTTAAGCCTCTCAGCTACACTACGCCTTGGCCTCTGCCCTGCTCAAGGTAGTGCTACAAAGCTATTTTAGTGTTGATAAATGCCTAGTACCCCACTCTGCCAGCCAACCACCCATCTAAAGACACTCAGGTTTACTTATTCTGTCAGCCAACTTGACCCCAATCCGAGCTTCACTCCTTTGTCCCATCTCATGAGCTCAGGGCTGTAGCCTTTGATGCCTCCACCACTTCAGGCAGGGATCTTGTACATGTTCTATTGCCAGCTCCTCTTTCTTGATGATTGTGGGTTTCCTCTGCTCCTTCCTCTGAGATGGCTCACTTTACCCAGTAGAATGGCAAAACTGACCAATCTCTGAGTTAGAAGCCCCTACACTTTATTTACTAAGGGGTATAGGTGGTATGGTGTGTTGCTCGTTGGGCTGCTAACCACAGGTCAGGGTTTTCAACCCACCAGCTGCTCTGTGGGAGAAAATGAGGCTTTCTGCTCCTAGAAAGATTGAAAGCCTTATAAAACTAAAAGGCCAGTTTACTCTGTCCTATAGGATCATTAGGAGTCAGAATTGACTCGATGGTAGTGAGTCTGGCTACACTTCACGTGCATGTTCCCACCACCAGGTGAAAGTTACAGACTATGGCTAGAAGAGCCATCCAAGTGATTTTACTTCACCGTGAAGGCCTAGTGGATGGCCAGGGCAGTAGGAGACAGGGAAGACTGCAGGGATTCTATTCTGGAGTACTCATTCGCCAACAAAGAAAACTTGGGAAGGCATGGATGTGTTCCTCTACGCCCGAGCCTGGAGTACCTCTCAAGCCTCCTCACTGCAGAAAGGCACTTGGTTGGCACAATCCCAGTATCTCTCTAGAATAGGACAGAAAGCCAGCAGTTTGGAGGAAGCTTATCCCTCCAACCACCAGCACTTTATTTTAATTTATATTTTGAATGAGAACAATTCTTAGATTGCCACTCTTTCTTGAAATATATTGCACGTTTATTAACTTTCTCAGATCAAACACCCTCTGACCTTGGGAACGCTGTAGAATAGTCCAAAGAGTCTAGTCTCAGAGTCAGAAAAGGAGGCTGCCACTCTGGCTCATTCCAATTGCTAGTATAAGACCTTAGGCACATCTGTGGTCTTCCCTTTTCTCATCTGCAGGATGGGGTCAGTTTTACTTGCTCTGAGCCCAAAAGCAAACAAGTTGCCCTCAAGCCAACTCACAACCTATGGCAATCCATGTGAACCAGAGGACAACTGTGCTCCACAGGGGTTTCAATGGCTGGTTTGTCAGGAGCAGATCACCAGGCCTTGCTTCTCAGGTGTCTCTGAGTGCGGTCACACGTCTAACCTTTCAGTTAGCTGCCAAGGCAAGAGTGAACTCATGTATCACCTTCATGAACTTTGAGTCTTCAGCGATATTAGCTCAAGTGAAGGTCACAGCTACATCTCAAGGTGCTCACGAGTCCCCGCGCTGAGCCTGCTCCAGCCCCTCTGCATTCTTCCTCTGTTCTTTGTGCCTTCAGCCCATCCACTGCCAGGTTTTGCTGTGGCCCATATTCTTGCTCTGGCAGCTCCCATCTCCTTCCCTTTTCCTGTGCTGCTCCTTATCTTTGGTGGTTGGGAAAACCAGATACTCGACATTGTTATTCTTTGGTTCAAAATAATAGTACACAGACCCCAAATGAGGATCTGGGTAGTTTTCCTATGCCTCAAGTCCACACACTTGAATCATAGGAGAACTACCGGACCCCTTATTTGGGGTGTATAGACTACTATTTTTCAATATGTACCTTTATTTGGATTAATGAGCAGTTCAGTTTATTTCCCAGTTCTTTTTTTTTTTAAATCATTTTATTGGGGGTTCTTACAGCTCTTATAACAATCCATACATCAATTATATCAAGCATATTTGTACTTATGTTGCCATCATTATTTTCTAAACATTTATATTCTATTTGAGCCCTTGGTATCAGCTCCTCTTTTTACCCTCCCTTCCCCCTCCCACCTTCATGACTCCTTAATAAATTATGTATTATTGTTAATTTAATATCTTACACCATCCACTGTTTCCCTTCCCCCATGGTTTCTTCCCCCCTCATCTCCTTACCTTTTCCCCTACCCTCGTGGTATCATTACTCTCATTTCTGTTACTGAGGGGTTTATCTGACTTGGATTCTGTGTGTTGTGAGCTCTTATCTGTACCTGTGTACATGCTCCGGCCTAGCCTGCAGTGAAAGGCAGGATTGGGGTCATGATAGTGGGGGGTGAGGAAGCCTCAAGGAACCAGAGGAATATTGTGTGTTTCATTGGTGCTATACTGCGCCCTGATTCACTCATCCCTTCAGTAAAGGGATGTCCCATTTTCTACAGATGGGTTTTGGATCTCTGCTCTGAGCCCCCTCATCCTCAACAATATGGTTTTTTGTTTGCTTTGGGTCTTCTGATGCCTGTTACCTGATCCCGTTGACACCTCATGGTTGCATCGGCTGGTGTGCTGCTTCCTTGTGGGCTGTTGCTTCTCTGCTAGATGGCCACTTGTTTAACTTCAAGCCTTTAAGACCTCAGAACAGCTAGAATAGGGTGATGTCTTTAAAGTGACCCCATCGTCCTGTGCAAAACTTGCCCAAGGTTCCCGCCCACCTGGGATGCAATGAGCACTGCTTGGGACGTCACACAGACCCTGGGCTGCTCGCTTCCCGTGTGTCGCCAGCAGCAGCATCTCCTTCCGTTGCCCAATCTCAGGCCCAGGACAGTGACTCTTCACCTTGCCTCTAACATCGCTTCTCCGTTGGGCTCCATGCTACCCTTAGCACCCACTTGTACTTTCCTCCCTATTCTTTACCTGGCAAATCCCTGCCTGTGCCTTGGGTTATGCTTCGCCTTCTATGGGGCAGGTCACACCTCAGGCGCGCTTGGTGGCACATACTGTTGTGTTGGCATAGCCCCTTCCCGTCAAGTCTCCTCACTAGCCAAAGTAGGTTTTCTTGCTTTCCTTAAGGTCTAGTACAGTAGACATCAAGGCTGTAGTGGGTTAAGAGTAGGGCGTGTATGGGATGCTTAAGGAAAGAATCCTAGTATAATAGTTATGAAGGTAAAACAGGAACATGGGGCTTTTACTTTTTGACTGGTTTTCTTTTAATTATATGAAATAAAATTCACTTTTTTGCATAAAAAAAAAAAAAAGAGTAGGGCTGCCAACAGCAAAGTTAGTGGTTAAAACCCACCAGCCACTCTTTGGAAGAAAGATTAAGCTGTTGCCTTCTGTAGAGATTCACAGTTCCAAAACTCGATGGAGCTCTTCTACTCTGTCCTAAGGGTTGCTGTGCATTTAAATAGACTCATGGGCTATAGTTTGGCTTTAGTTAGTTAGATGGTACATAGCTTTGGTCTCTTGTTAACTGATAGCGCCTTCAAAACCTCTATTTCCAAATAAAGTCACACTCCTTATTTTGGAGGGTTAAGACTTCAACATGTTTTGGGGGAAACAATACAATCCATAAAAAGAGCACAATGACTTATTTGTACTGTTTCAACCTGTATATTAAAATAATGTTTAAGGAGAAAAAGGCAGTTAGAGGAAAAAAGGGGAAAAATTAACTCCATTGTCTACATATTGATGTTAAGAAAATCCTTTGACTCAGAAATAGTTCTTAGGCATCTTGATTTGTTTGCTCTGTCTTGTATGACTCCTATTAAAGCAAATTTTAAAATTCATAAAGAAAATATCCATTTTCTTGCTCAAACTCAGTGCCATCGAGTGAATTCTGACTCATCGCCACCCCCTGAGCCTAGAGTAGAACACTAACTACCCTTGCACGTTTCCGAGACTGTAATTCAGAGCCTCAGCCTTCCTTCTCCCATGAAGCTGGCTAGTGTAGCAGCCGCAAGCATTATCGCGACGTCACAAGGGCTCCTATATATATCTTTGGGGATGGGAATACCTTGCCAGGGAAACGAGAACATGTAATAATTATAGTAACAAGTGTACTGAATTTTATTTCTTATAAAAATGAAATAAGTCCTAATGCATTAGCAACAACAACAAAACTACTCTCACAGGAGAGGTGACTTTGTCAAGAGAATGAGGTGGGGAAATGCAGGCTTGGACCGAGGAGAAGGGACCCAGTCTTCAACCTGGAAAAGGCTCTGAGCATTTCAAATAGGCTTCCCTCGGGGAGAATAATGAGCACAAACCCCGGTGAAGTATACATTGCTCCGCACTCATTATACATGGAGTCCGACAGGGAGCCAGGTAACCATAGCATCAAATGAGAGAGACAGAACTCTGAACTCTTGTTGGAAACCGAAAAGAAAATCCAAAACCAAACCCACTACCCACTACCATTGCGTTAATTCCAACTCAATAGTGTGGTTCTCGCAGGTCAGATTGGCTTTGCCTTTGTAAGAGGAGTGGGTGTTTGTAGAGAATTGGCTGGAGAGGGAATGCCCAGTGATTAGCAGTTCTCGATCTCTGGGCAACGAGCAGAGGATTTACCGTTTACTTTATACTCTTTCATTTTGTTTGAAGTCTTTTATTGGTTTTGTTTGGTGTTTAAAGTAAGCATGGCGTTTAAAGAATCCTAACATATTCTTTTTAAATCAGATAACTAGAATGCTATCCCTGTTAGACTGCCTTATCATGTGCCACCATGGTATCCTGACTATTACTCAGAGTCCTCTCAGAGCCACATACTAATGTACTGGATCCCAACCCCAGATAGCATGGCATAAGTGGCTAGAAGACCGGGCCTCCTCTGCACAATACCTACCCTAACCACGAGCTGTGGCTGAGTTTGTTCTTTCGTTAATCAGAATGAGTTGTAAAATCTTACTAATTTTCATGGCCAAGATCAAGGGTTATGATTAGTGAGTGTTTAGATATAATATTTCCACATCATGAACATATTTAGCTCTAATAGATTTAATTCCACTATTGGATATGTGGAGCCCCAGGGGTGCTGTGGGCTAAACATTGGACTGCTAACCTGAAAAGCGATGGTTCAAACCCAGTCGCTGCTCCATAGGAGACAGATGAGGCTCCTGTAAAGACTTACATACGGGAACCCCCAAGGAGCAGTTCTACTCTGTTCTCTATAGGGCTGTGTGCATTGGAATCCACTTCGGGGCAGTGGGCTTGGGTTTTGGGGTTCATTGAGTATGTGAATTTTGCACTTGTTAAAAAGGACTGGTTGCATTTGGAAACGGATGGTAGTAACAATCAGTACAGTTCTACTTGACATGATTGAAATATGGATTGAAATGTGGAAACATATCATATGGACATGATATGATATATGTATTAAGTCTCAACTAAAAAAAGGAAGGTTATAAAAGGACTGGATGAAGCTTAGTGTTTTGGATTACTTTGAAACCTCCTTTAAATTTATTTTATCACAATTTGAGGGCAAAGTTTACATATATCCAAGGAATTTACATAAAGCCAAGAACTTTACATATTTCCAAGGGACACAAATCAAGTGCTGACTGTGTGAAGTGCTCTTCCAGGGACAGAGAAGACAGCAGCTACAAGACAGAACATGGATGAAGTCTGTGTTCTCATGCGCTTCCGTTCATTTGGGACACAGACAAACAAAGAAAGATATTCTATAATGCCAGGGAGAAGCTTGGTGGCATAGCAGTTACAGGTTGGGCTATTAACTGCAAGGTCATCAGTTCAAAACCACCTGCCACTTTGAGGGGAAAAGAAAAGGTTTTCTACGCAAGTAAAGAATTACCATCTCAGAAACTCACAGACGCTGTTCTACCCTGTCCTATGGGGTGACTACGAGTCGGCATCGACTGGACGGCAGTGAGTTAGAGCTGGTTAGAGAATGGCAGTAGCGGTGAGGGCCGTGGAAAGAGCAGGGAGGTGTTGTGGAGGGCAGCTGATGCCGTTGTGCTTTTTAGGGAGTGTGGATTTCTTTCCAATGCCTGGGGGCCTCGTAGAGGCTGGGTCACAAAACCAGGGAGATTTGTAAGCAGAGCTTTGCCAGATCTTTTTATCAGTTTGGGGTGGTTTCAGGTGAACACTTTATGTTTTTTCCTTATTTCAGTTTGCTCGAGCCCCATAAGTTTTCATGCTGTTTCAAGTTTCATGAAGTGACCCAAGGGCAAAGAAAAATGCTGAGAATGTCACCTTGTTTTCTGGGGAAACAGAATGGAGGCACATAATTACATGGCCCTCCACACCCCTGCCAGCCCTGCACTGGCCCAGGTTTGTTTGAAACTGAGCACAACACTGCATTGTTAGCAGAGGATGTGCTCTGACAGTAGGATGTCTGGCAGAATTAAGGTGGCCGCTTGATTACAGAAATCTTTGTTGACAAAAACCTATTGTTTACCCTTAGAGAGAGAATAAGTTAACACATGATTATTTCTGGAATAGTTAGGTTTTCAGAGCATCTGCTTGGCTACAATAGGCACTACAGGCACCCCAGGGTGCATGTGCGAGGCGTGTCAATAGAAGAAGCTCAGGGATGGATTGTAGCAAAGATATGAGAGTTTAAACACCCGAAAGAGTTTCTTTCAAGAATCATGTTGAATGGGAATCAATTACTTTCAGATTGTTGATATTCCTCACAACCAGTGTAGTGTAGGAAGACTTCCAGGGAAGATAGTCCGTTTCCATGAAGACCAGAGACTTGGAAATCCTTGGAGGCAGTTCTCCTCTGTTCTATAGGGCCTTGAATCACGAGTGACTTCATGACAGTAGGTTTTGTTTGCCTGTTTCTCTTCTCTGTTTAAGGAGAATATGTGTCCTTGTCTTCACCGGCTTCTGGAGGCCACCCACCTTCTTTGGCTTATGATCCTTCATCTTCAAAGGCATCAGCATGGCATCTTCAAACCTCCATCTCTGGCCATGCCCCTGTTTTGATCCTCAAATCTCTTTCTCTGACTAGGATAGTCCTGCCTCCCTCTTTAGGTATGCCGAACGATTACGTGTGTTGGTGCTATTACAACTCAAACACACTTGCAAAGTGCCTTTGGCTGTGTGAGGTAACATACCCATGGTTCTGGGAATGAGAACACAGCGTCTTGGGACTGCCGACCAAGGTGGCCTCCCGTGCTTTGACAGGCCCTACGTTCCTCAGTGGGACAGGTTCCAGCCCTCACTGGGCTGTGTTTGGATTTACTGGAATTTTCCCTTTTCAGATGCTGCCCCTTCTTCTGCTGCCCAGAAGGAAAGAAGACATCTGTTTGGATGCTGAGTTAGTTAGTTGTGTCAACCTGGCCGATAATCACATGTGGGGCTAATTGAAAGGCGGAGGGATAATGGGTGGTGAGCCTCGCCTTTCTAGTTCTCAGGTCTTTTGCTTTGTGATGGTCGCTCCTGGTGCAGCTGCCTTAGCAGTTCCCTGCTTCAGCTTGCAAGATTGACTTCCTACAAGACATCCCCAAGGAGAAGCCACATGGACCTATCCCGATGCAGCCCTGGGTGCTGGAGCAGCCGTGTGGAGACCCCTGCCAGTGCTGAGATGCTTGTTCGTTCACTGACTCAGCTTTCCTCCTGCAGTCGGCGTAATTGCCTCTGTTTTGTGAGGTGGAGGACTTTGTGGACTGGTGTTGGGTTAATGGGTTAATGTTGGACTTGTGGGCTTGGGCAGCATTGGGTTGGGATGTTTTCGTGATGTACATTTTCTGTACATAAAACTCTCTCTTATACATGAGTTGCTGTGGATTTGTTTCTCTACAGTACCTAAACTATTACAGATGCCTAAAGAGTTTGTTAAGCTGCAAATCCCCAGGGACAGGGTCTTAGCGACATAAAGCTGCTGTAACAGAAATACCACACTTTAAAGACCCAAACTTTATTTTCTTACATTTCAGGAGGCTAAAAGTGAGAAGTCAGGCTGGGACTCCTGTAGCTGCTAGTAATGCTTGGCGTTCTTGGACATGGCGCGTGTCTCCTCCCTGTGGGTGTTTGTGTCTATTCCACTGCTTGGAACTCGGAAGTGATTAGGTTTAGGATCCACCCGATTGTGATGTGACCTCGCTCATTAACATAAAAGAAACCTTAATTCCAAATAGAATCACTATAGGCATAAAGATTAGACTTTCACTATATATCCTGAGGGTACATACTTCAGTTAGTGATAGAATTATGTCTATAGACATAAGGATTAGACTTTGAATAGGTATTGTGAGGTTACATACTTCAGTTAGTGATGGCCCCATTCATATCTCTCTCTCTCCCCGCTGACTCCTAACAGAGGGCAAGACTCGTGCTAATAGAAAAGGCTGGGGTAGTTGGTTACATTAAATAAGGGAGCATGTACTTTTATTGTTCTCTTAAAAGATGCTGAAATTAATTCTAGGACTGCTGTAACAAAGTACCGCACATAAATTGGGTGACTCCAAACAACAGAATCTGTTCTGTCAGAATTCTGGAAGTTAGAAGGCTTAATTCAAGGGGTGGGCAGCGCTACGATCTCTCCAAAGTTTCTGAGCCAAGTTCCTCCCTTGTTTCTCCTATCTTCCAGCAGGCCTCACCTGCTCTTCGCAGCGTACGTAACACCAGTCTTAGCCTCGGCGGGCCACGTGCCAGTTCCCTCTGTGTGTCTGTTACTGGCTCTGTTTTCTCTTTCCATAAGAACACGGACAGAGAAAGAATGGAACCCTCCCAACTTCCGCATGACCTCATGTTAACCAATCTCCTCTCGATGACCCTGTTCCAAATAAGTTCACATCTACAGGTGACAGGGGTCAGAGCTTGTGTTAGTCTGGGTAGACTAGAGAAACAAATCCAGGGAGACACTTATATGTGTATAAGAAAGAGCTTTATATCAAAGAATAATTGTGCATTAAGAAAACATCCCAGCCCAGTCCAGATCAAATCCATAAATCCGAGATTAGCCCATAAATCTGATGATTAACCCACATGTCCAATACCAGTCTATAAATTCCCCTTCAGACTCAGACAGCCATGCAATAATGTCAAATGCAGGAAGATAAGGTCTCATGGATCCAGTGGTGGTAGAAGCATCTCCGCGCTGGCGTGGGTCTCCCCCTGGCCGCTGTCAGCATAGCTCCATGTGTCTTGTCAGCAGGGAGATGAAGCAATCAGTGTGTGTCTGGCCTCCAGTGAGCTATTTATCTCCATAGCACCTCCAAATGAGGTCATCAAGCTGCGACCTGATTGACAGGCTAGACTCCACCCGTTCACTCTCAGTAGTCTCAAATTGACAGCAGATTATGTAACTGCCACGGGGCTTAAATCTCTTTTTGGAGAGTGTGGATTGGGAACACATTTCAACCCACAGACAATGTCCACAGAAATGATTTCTCTAATTCCAAGTGCTGATACAGATGTATGACAAAACCATGTGTGAAAGCTGGCCCTTGTTATAGTGGAAACCTGTTGGAAAAGGAAAACTCAAATATTACCCACTAGAACAAGGGTGGGAGCCCTGATGGTATAGTGGTTATGTTGGGCTGTGATCTATAAGGTCAGTAGTTCGAAACCACCTGTTGCTTCTTGAGAGAAAGATGGGGCTTTCTACTCCCATAAACTGTCACCGTCTCAGAAACCTACAGGGGGGGTGTCACTAGGAGTTGACATCGTGTCAATGGCAGTGAGTGAGAATGAGCGCGATAAGACATTACCCTGTCAAAGACAGAAATACAGAAAGCAAGTCAATCCAGCTGAGTTCGGGCTCCCACAGATGTCCTGCTATGAAAATCAAAGTGATCATGTACCATCCCCCAAGAAAAAAATTAAGAAGTAGAGGGTGGCTATCATGACAGCTGGCAGGACAGAATTTTGCCATCTCAGAAAGAGCAGAAGATATTGCTGGTCCCCAGCCTAAATTTTCCTTCCAGTGGTATTTTTAAAAGCAAGTGAAGTTTCAGCATTTGAATTCACATCAAGCCCTGCATTTGGCAAGGATTCCGCTAACTATTAAATTAGGTAACCTGAGCTGTGTCCCAAACAAGCTGTTACCTCTCTCTGATGGAAAAATTATTTGGGATCTGCCCACAGTGGTACCTCCACCGAGATGTTGGACTGGAAGCTGTTGGGGTCTGAGGAGCTTCTTTATGGGCATGAGTGGGCTCCACTGTGTAGGCGGGCTTTCGTGTGAAATGTGCCGCGGCTCACAAGCACCAGGGAGTTATTTACTTGTGACGTGTGCTGCCAAAGTGAGGCCACTGTTGCGAGGAGAAGCATACTGAGAGAGAACCCAGCACTGAACATGCGTTCTCTTCCCGGCAAGCATGCGGAGCCCAGAGATAATGAGTTGCAAATGAAAGGAGCACTCAGGCGGCTGCTCAGATTTATCTGCAGTGTTCTCATCGCTGAGAACAACCTGTAAAATGTGCCACCTTCAGCATGCAGCGTCGTTGGCCTTGACCGTGAACAGACCGCGCGGGCTCTGAGCTGACCCCGGAAGAACTGTCAACAGCACGTGCAGCGCTGGGGCTGGACGGCTTGCGGCGCTGACTTTTCCACCTTCTTGCGGGTCACATTGGTTGTGGTTGTTGTTGTCATTAAGACACTGTCTTCGGTGAGAGGACAATGGAAATCTTGGATGCGTAACTGGGTCACTCCAGGAATGTGATTAGACACTTTCCTAAGCATACCGCAAAAGTAGAATACTTAGCAAAGGTGCTTTAAAGAGGTAACAGTTAAAGATCTTCCCTTTAGGATGGGATTTTCTATTCTCCTGGTTTGCATGGACAGTCATTCTGGAAAGAAGGAGAAGGAGTCAGTCAGGCATAGGAACCCTGTGTCCATTTCGAGGTTATTTAAGGACTATATGGGTCTTCTTATGGGTCTGTTTACCATCCGATGCCTCATGAACATCATGTTTAGCGGCTGCTTGAGACTATCCAAGGAGTCCTGGTGACATGGTGGTTATGCGTTGGGCTGCTAACCTCAAGGTCAGCAGTTCGAAACCACCAGCTGCTCCTTGAGAGAAAGATGAGGCTTTCTACTCCCCTCAAGAGTTACAGTCTCAGAAACCCACAGGAGCAGTTCTACTCTGCCCCATGGAGTGGCCATGAGTCAGAATTGACTTGATGGCAGTAAGTTTGGTTCGGTGGTTTTGAGGCCCGGTTGACCAGTCAGTTACCAACTAAGCAGGTCGTAGTTAGAATCCACCCAGAGGATCCTAGACAGAAAGGCCTGTCAAGCTACTTCCAAAAGGTCACAGTCATTGTAAACCCTATGAAGCATCGACTGTACTATACACAGTGTCATCGGGAAGCAGAATCAATTCGAGTTTTCATGTGTAATGTTGGTGTCCCATTTCAATTACTTGCAATGGCAAGATCTCCATAAAAATACAGTGAAGGCCGTCATGCTTTGGTTGGTTAGTGGATTTGTACGGTTTGGGAAGCAGCACAGTCGGCAACAATGCAGCACACCGTGCATTCGTTCTTCTCCCCCTACCCCCAGGCCCCTCTCCCTCAACAGTTGCCTTTCTTGTAGGAAATCACAAAGCAGAAAATAAAGTACCTCGCACAAAAGACAAACGCCCCATTTTCTTCCCCTTTATTCAAAAAGATTTTATACAGCATCGCACAATTCCATGGATGGTTTCGCTGCTAGGAGCCTGAAGCTTCTATAAGGGAAGGCTTTTTCCACCCTTTCCTGTCTCGCCTAGGGAGAAGCCATTTAGGAGTCCTTTCTAGGGTAGAGGAGCAGCGAAGGAGAGGCAGGCCCTCCAGGAGACGGACGGACACCGTGGCTGAACGAGGGGCTCAGGCACAGGGACAGGTGGGAGGAGGGTGCTGGGCCAGGCAGCGTTTTGTGCGGTTGTCTAGAAGGCAGCTATGGGCAGACTCGACTTGATGGCACCTAACAGCAACTGGAAGCAGTTTGATTAAAGACCTTCCAGTAAGAGCTTTACTCAAAGATGCTACAGAATCCTTAATTGTGCTCATTATTAATTTTAATCATAGAAGAATATTTAGTTTTAAATTGCTTCCCAGTAATGCCTGAGATTATGTGACTATGAATAAAAACATTATTTTGTAAAACGATTCTGCATTGAATTACAACATTATTCGTTAAACACTGCAAGCAATTGAAGGCTTTTTAAAAAAATTATTTTATTGAGGGCTCATACAATTCTTATCTACAATTGAAGGCTTTTTATTGTGTGCTCCTTGTCTTTTAATCAAGGAGCCCTGCTGGCACTTTGGTTTAGGCTTTGGACTGTTCCCGTAAAGATTTGTTGCCTTCGAAACTCTACATAGAGTGGCTATGAATGGAGTCAACTCATTGGTGGTGCGTTTAATTATACAATCTCAGAAAAGTGATTGATGGAAGTTCACACATGTAACATTACCACAGATTTATAGCTAAATCACACACACACACACAAGTGACATCATCAACTGTAAAAATAGAGCCTCAATGAACACAACAGTGTGTGCTGTAGTATGTGCTGATGAAAACAGGATTCATCGTACCTGGGTGGTAATGTCAAGTTTGGGTGTTGAGCATTAGAAGATCCAAAAGTAGATTAGCAGAGCCTTTCCGTCTTATAGGTGTGTTGATACATGTAAGCCCGGCTTACCAAACCCAAATGTTGCTGTTATAACTGACTATAGGAATATTTTTATTTTAAAAGATACATTTCCACTGAAACCTTGCCCAAACGTTTAATAGAAAATCCTGTTGGTGTCTCACAGTGATGTCCCCCGCCCCCGTCCCCCCTAGGGAGGACGCTGTTTTGAACCCTAGAGACAATTTCATCAACGGAGGCAAGTTTGAACCCTGATGCTTTGATCTCTGTGTGCCCTCGGAAAGTGAGGGCGTCTTCAACCAGCTGAGCTGCCCGTAGGTGCCAGCCCTCCACGCAGCATCATTAAGAGACAGAGTGGGTGGGGAAGGGCAAGAAGGACGAGGCTCCAAGAACATTGCCTTACGCTGCAGTCCCCCTTGAACCAGACGTGTTCCATTTCTCTGGTTCTGAACCTCTCTCTGTTGGAGTGCAACACCATTTATTCTGGACAATTGAAACTAATGTGAAGATAAACCGCCATGGAGCAAAGCCAGACACAGGCTGGTGTAGCTCAGACTGTGAAGCCAGGAAAAGGGACTGAGGCGGGTCACCCCCGGAGCTGCCCACCTGACTTGTCCACCCTATTTCTGTTTGACTCCCTCTGTCGCTGATGCCAGGCCCCTTTCCTGCTGAAAGCAGCTTCTCCATTTCCATCTTCGAGAAGTCGACAGACACCAGTGTGGAACCAGCAGTCAGAAAAACCTAAGCTATTGTCCAACCTCTCCCCTTCATACCCAGCTCTGGTTAAAATGTACCCCGAGAAGGGTGACCTCTTTGAGTTCCCCATAATATGTTGCTTTCCACTGCTTCTGTTTGGGAGGAATATGTGCATTGTCCATAAGGAGCCCGGCTGCACAATGGTAAAGTGCTCGCCTGTACACAGGCCTGTAAGTAGATGGAAAAGTCAGAAGTTCAAGGCCACCAGTGGCTCAGCAAGGAGAAAGCTGTAACTCACCGTGACTTGATAGGCAGAGCAAATCTGCCCTGCGGGCTCTCTAGGCCATAATCTTTCCTGGACACCAGTTCCAGACCTTCCTACCAGGGAGCCATTGGGTAGATTCAAAGCACCAAGGTGGACCAGTTAACCATTTTGTTACCAGGCTCCTTTCTGTAAAGACCATAGCCTAGAAGACCCTCCAGGACTGTTCTGCTCTCATAAGGTCAGATGATTTGGAATCAACTCAACAGCATTCACCAAGACTGTTTTCTAGAGCTTTCACCAAGTGTTTTTCTTCGTTACCATCTGGTCAGCTCTGATTGATGACCATCTTCTGTAAGACATAGCACACTGGTTCCCAGTCCTGCTCCATGGCCTGGATAGCTAGATCGCACCTAAATCTTCACATTTTTTTCTTTAGAGTTCCATTTAGACTCTACTGCACACACACAATGACACACATGTACCCATTGCATATCCAGCAGTATGGCAATCACAGTGACTCCGGTGAACAGTTACTCACAGGTGAATCCTATTAGCATCTTCCCCTCAACTCCTCCCCCACCTTCCTGCCCAGATCCAGGCAAGAAAAGAGCATGTGGAGGGGGCTGCAGAGACTTTGGATGGAAGTGCTACCTGAAATAATTCACTGCACCTGCAATGTGCATCAGGGGCTGTATCCTTTCACCAACAGTTGGGCTAGGATTAGTAAATATAGGCAATTAAATATTTCTAAATGCTTGACTCCAAAGATGTGTCATATAGGTTTAGGCTTGGGGTAGAAGCAGTATTGGTTTAGAGGCAAAAAATATTTTGCTTACTGAGACAGTATCATGAAACCATTATGAAGATTGTGTGTCATTCTATTTTTTATATGATTGATAGGGTTTTCATTATCTGGTTTTTTTAAATATATATTTTAAAATAAATCATTTTACTGGGTACTCTTACAGCTCTTATAATAATCCATACATCAATTGTATCAAGTACATTTGTATGTATGTGGCCATCATCATTTCCAAAACACTTTTCTCTCTACTTAAGCCCTTGGTATCAGCTCCACTTTTTTCTCTCCAAACCCCACCCTCCCACCCTGGTTACCCCTTGATAATTATAAATTATTATTATGTTCATTATCTTACATCGTCCACTGTCTCCCTTCACCCATATTTCTATTGTTTGTCCCCCTTGGGGGTTGGGGTGAAACATGGATCATTGTGATTGGTTCCATTTTCTTCCCCTTTTCCCTCTACCTTCCCCCTACCCTCATGGTATTGCTACTCCCATTATTTTTCCTGAGGGGATTATCTGTCCTGGATTCCGTGTGTTGAGAGTTCTTATCTGTACCAGTGTACATGCTGTGGTCTAGCCAGATTTGAAAGGTAGAAATGGGGTCATGATAGTGGGGGGAAGGAAGCATTAAAGAACTAGAGGAATGATATGTGTTTTGTAGGTGCTATACTTCACCCTGGCTGCCTCTTTCCTTCCTTGTGACCCTTCTGGGAGCAGCTGTTTAATTGTCTACAGATGGGCTTTGGGTCTCCACTCCAACCCCCCTCGTTCCCATTGATAGGATATTTGTTTTGGGTCTTCTGATGCCTGATACCTGATCCTGTTGACACCTTGTGAACACACCTCACATGTGTTTTTCCATGTGGGATTTGTTGCTTCTCAGCTAGATGGCTGCTTGTTTAACTTCAAGCCCTTAAGATCCCAGACACTCTATCTTCTAATAGCTGGGCACCATCAGCTGTCTTCACCACATTTGCTTATGCACCCATTTTGTCTTCAGTGATTGTGTCAGGAAGGTGGGCATCACAGTCGGACCACGGCAGGTTTTCACTGGAAAAGGGAAATAACCTTGTGTACAAAATGGCTCAGGCATGTTTAACCTACAAGTCCCACATAGGCCTTTTTCCTCTAGGATTAATTTAGGGACAGATTTTCTTCTCCCTCCGCACAGACAACACAATAATAACAGTACAAGGACTGAATTGCAGCCCCTCCCAGTGAAAGTCCTGATCAATGCCCTAAATTCTTTTCTAGAAAGTTATAGCCTCAGGATGGACCGTTGTCTTCCAGAGCAGCATGAAACACAGATTTCTTCCTGCTGTCGAACTTGCCAGGATAGGAACACATGATCCTGTTCTCTCCATGAAAGAGCCATGTCGCTGAAAGGAAACTTGTGTTTTGACTTGGCGATATAATGTTGCATATGTCTGAAGGTGGCATTTGTATGCAGAGAGGCTGCTGAAGAATAACTGGTTCGATTTGGAAAGTGAGGTCTCCGTGGCAGCTGCGACTTATGCTACTGATCGGTTTGTGTTCATTGTCTGAGAAGTGTTTACAACAAAGGAGTCTGATGATGGCAAGGCTGAGCCAGTGAGATGATTTCTCTCTTGTCTGTTCCGTTGGGGAAAGAGCTGTGGACGCCTGCCAAGCCATAGAAAGGCCAACAGCATCTGTGTTAGAAGGTGTCAAGCTGACGGCTGTGCAGCTGGGCATGTGCATAGTGCTCCAGGCAAACCCAGAGTGATTTGCGTACCACAAATAGCTGCTCGTTGCATCTGACTGGTGAGCAAAAAAAGATGCAGCAGATAGAAAACATGGCCTGGTCTTTGTGGGAAATCATATCCACAACTAAATGGGTCATTACAAATTTAAACACCGTCATCAATATTTGAAGTCCTTTTTCTCAATTGTTTTTCAGAATCTACTTCTTCCTATGCATTTGCCTATTCTAGGTACTTCATAAGATGTTTCAAAGATGTTTACCTGTGTGTTTTTTTGACTGTATATAGGCATGCAACTGTGTGGATCATAACAAATTATGGATTACATTACAAAGAATGGAAATTTCAGAATACTTCATTGTACTCATGTGGAATCCTACTCCACAAGCAAGCCTCTTGACCCCAAACCCTCAGCTTTATGTTCTCTGTGGGCTGGGAAGTCTACCACTCATGCTCTGGCTCCTATTTCTGCTGCTCCTCTGCCTCTCCTTTGATGTCAAAGCTGTCTTCCAGATCAAAGAGGTTCACTGTTCAGGGATCTCGTGATCCAAATATTTGCTTCACTCCTAGATCTTGCTGGTTCTTGGAGGGCTCATTTTATACCCAGCACAATAGCAATCACAATGAATCCTGCTAACAATTACTCACAGATGAATCCTTCTAGAGCCTTCTCCTACTTTCTTACCCCAGATCCAGGCAGGAAAAGGGCCATTTGGTGGGAGCTACAGAGAGTTTGATTAGAAAAGCTACATTAAATAATCCACTGCCCCTGCAATGTGCATCCTGGTGAAAGGGTTGGATCCTTTCACCATACTTATCAATCTGTACACAGCAAATAAATTGAGAAGCCAGGTTACATGGAGAAGAATATAGCATCAGAATTGGAGAAAGGCTCATTAACAACCTGGAATATGCAAATGATACAACCTCACTTGCTGAAAATGAAGGGAACTTGAAGTACTTACTCAAGAAGGTAAAAGACTACAGCCTTGACTATGAATTACATAGTCAAGTCTCAGCATAAAGACTAAGCATGAAGCCTTAGTCTGGAGCAATAAGCAACATCACAATGAACAGAAAATATTGAAGTTGCCAAGGATTTCATTTTACCTGAATCTACAGTCAAGAAATCAAACATTATATTGCATTGGGCAAATCTGCTCTAAAACATCTCTTTCAAATGTTAAAAACCAAAATTATTGCTTTGAGAACCAAGGTGCATCTGACCCAAGCCATGATATTTTCAGTTGCTTCATAAGCATAAAAAACCTGGACAATCAGTAAGAAAGGTAAGAGAAGTATTAATGCAAATGAATTGTGGTGTTAACTAAGAGCCCTCTTGACCAACCTCTTGGTGCAAAGATTTAAATGTTGGGTCACTAACCAAATGGTTGGAATCCACTAGCTATGTTAAGCTGGTTTGTCAAGTTGTCCTTTGAGACTATGGTCCCCAGTCTTTTAACCCTGTAAACCACTCCTGTGAGTTGTTTGAATATGTGTAGGAAACTTCCATAACCATATCCCCTATATGGTTTGTATTATATGTGGAAATACATGTAGCACATATAAACATGTATGTTTATGTTCACACACACCCCTACACATGTACATACATTTATTTGCATATGCATTTCTATACAAATAGGATCTCTGGTGGCTTAGTGGATTATACTTTGGGCTGTTAGCTACAAGGTTTGTAGTTTGAAACCACCAACCACTCAAGAGGAAAAAGATGAGGCTTTCTGCTCCCATAAAGATCTATGGCCTCAGAAACCCAAAAGAGTAGTTCTACTCTGCCTTATAGGGTCACTGTGAGTCAGAATCGACTTGTCTGCAGTGAGTGTTCTATACACATATATGTATATATACCTACTTATAGAATCATAGGCATTTTGGGGTTGATTTTACTGTTTTTGAAATTACTGCATCTCATTGTAGTTTTCACTTGCATCTCTCTAATGGATAATGGTTATGAATTGTTTAACATGTATTTGTTGGCCAGGAGATTGTCCTCTTTATTGAAGTATCTGTTCATGTCCATTGCCTAATTTTTATTGGATTGTTGTCTTTTTGTTGTTGACTTATATGTTTTTTACATATTTTCAAGATGAGACACTTATCAGATAGGTCTTTGCCAAATACTTTTTCCCTATTCTGTAGGTTCTCCCTCCTCTCTTGGTAGACTCTGGATGATGTGGAAATGGCATAGGGGTGGCATCTTCCCTCCTCTGAAGCTTCACAAAGAGGAAGGAGGAGAATCCCCATCAGCATCAGTCCAAGACCTGTGCACTCTAGCAAAAGCCTCACTCTGAAAGCTCTGACTCCACCTGCATGGTTTGACAGCCCTGGAAGCCCAGATTATGTGCCTCGAGGCAACGTGCTCTGTCGAAAGGCACTTGACTTTCTTCCCTCTGTGGGCCGAGGCCACTGCTGTGCTCGGTTGCTCTTGGTGCTGCCATTTCTCCACCACTTTTCCCGATTCCTTGTCCTCCGTTGTCACAATGCTATCTCCTGAATCAAGGACGCCCAGTGTTTTGGGGTCTTGGGGTCCAAAGAATGTGCTCCATTCCTGACTCTTCTTTCTTGATGGTAGTGAGCTCCCCCTTCCTGCTTCCATGATGGCTCACTTGATACCCTGTGGGTTGGTAAAATTGACCCAGTCTCATGTTAGAGTCCCATCCATACACACTACTTGCATAGTTTCACCCAGTCATTTGGGAGGAGTTACAACGAGTATAATTAGACGAGCTATAATTCACTGTCCCATATGTGAATGTATTTGATTGTGGAGAGATCTCAGTTATCTCATTTGTCACCTGTCATGCCTACATATTTAGTTTTGTGTGATAGGCTATTCATGTTGAAGACTGGGTCCTTTATTTTTGACTCTATGCTATCTTCCATGGAGGTCATAGTTGTTTAGTACAATGCTTTTTATGTTCAATTATGTCATGGCATGCACTGAAACGTCATTCCCTTTTGTGATAACATAATGTTCCATGAGGCATATATATCACATTTTGTTGATCGATACATCTTTTGGACACAGGTTATTTCTCTCTTTTGACTATTGTGAATAATGTTGCAATAACATCGGTGTTTAACCTGTCTATTTCTGACAGAACATTCAGGATGTTTCTATGTATGTATGTATGTCTGTCCTCTATTACAAAATGCCACACCAAGCACACATAGTATGAAATTTTTGGTCACTTCAATGTGCCTGTAAAATAAATTAATCAAAGTGGAATTGTGTGATCGAAAGTTCTTGCCTTTTAAATGCTGATAAGTCACTGCCACATTGTCCTTCCAAATGTTTCTATGGATTTTTACTCCCACAAGTAGCATGTAAGTATAGTTCCTTTTCCATATCCTCAGCAACAATTAATATTATCAGACTCTAAAATCATTGACAACCCAATAGATGAACGATCATATACAATTATTATTTGAGTTTATTTTGATTTAGTTCAGGTCATACATACTTCTTTGCTACGGCCAATTTGTTCATCATTCTTGACTTCTGCCCATTTGCAATGAGGGCACTGGTATTGATTGGTACTGGCTCTTTGTAGTAAGGATATTATGTCTTTGTCATTAGAGATACAAATGCAGAGCTTTTTCATTTCTATGTAACCACCTTTATAATCTATATATGGCCTCTGGGTTTTGGGTCCTATTTGGAAAAGCACTCCTTTTTCCTAATTTATGTTTTGAAATTTGAACAATGCTTGCTTCTATTGCTTTTATGGTTTCTCTTTTGTTATACGCATATATTCATATGTCATTTTATGAAGTAAATTTTTATATGAGGGATGTAGGCTTACACATTTATTTTCTTCACTAATGGAGTTCTACAGAGCATCCATTAACTTTCTAATTCATTTGAAGTATTACCTTTATTATGTATAAAGTGTTACATATCTTAAGGAGCCCTTGTGGTAAAGCCGTTAAGCTCCCAGCTTGTTAACCAAAGGTTGGCAGTTCGAACCCACTAACCACTTCACGGAGAGAGATGCAGTAGTCTGCTTCACTAAAGATTCTAGACTTAGAAATAACTATGGGGCCGTTTTACTCTGGCTCATAAAGTCACTGCTAGTATTTGGCTCTGTGGAGATGGGTTTGGTTTTTATGGGCCACTTACGCTGCAGCCTTCTTCTGAATGTTGTATGCCCATATTTTTCAAAGAGCAGTCAACAAATCACTTCACATCTTCTGTGATCTAGCAGGCAGTCTATAGGCAGCTGATTTCCAAAGATCAAACTACTGGAGTCACCTTTGAAGTTTACTTATTCCTTCACCAAAATTCCATTTCTTTAATGATGATTGTTGTCTATTTAAACATTGCCTACATGTTATCTCATTTCAGCCAACATTTACGTAGCAGGCTGTGTATCAGATATTCACAATGAATGATAGCTCATTAATGTTAGGTCATTATTGTTACTTTGACATTTTCTCTCTTAGTTATTTCGGTTGGGCTATATGCTACTACTATAAATTTGTTATCAAGATTGACATCCTCAATAATATGATGTAATCATAAGAAAGACATAGAAGTTGACTGACTCATGGAATGGGCATAGGCAGAGCTGCATGGAAAAACGGAATCAAGAGATAATGGAATGTGCCATAAACATTTGAAGACTCTGGAGGGTACAAATTCCTCTGCCATGTGATTTTAATTTGAAACAAATCATGTGTTCCACCACACCCAAGGAGAAATGATCACTCAAAGTTGTGACTATGAGGAAGCAAAACTTCAATTGAAATATAGTCGATAGGCCAGGTAGCTGTCGTCCACATTTCTTGGCATATATAAGTGAGTACTTCCAGCTTTGTATCAGTTTGTTAAAACAGTCAGTTGGTAATCATCAGTTCCTGAAGTCTTATTTTTCACGAACGCCTGCAATGTAGTTTGGACTTCTTCTTTCAAGACCATCTGGTCTTGATCAGATGCTAGCTCCTGTAATGCTTGACTGTTGACCAGTAGTTCTCTTTGGTACAGGGATTCTCTGTATGTTTTCCATTTTCCATTTTCTTTTCACGTTTCCCACATCATTTATATTTCACTCGTGCAATCCTTCAGTATTTCAACTTGAGGCTTCATTTTCCTCTTCTTTCAGCTTGAGCTATGTTGAGTGTGTTTTTATAACTCGAGGTCTTTGCGCATTTCATTGTGATACTCTACTTTGTCTTCTTGAGCAGCCCTTTGAAATCTTTGGCTCCGCCCTTTGACATCATCATTCCTTCCAATCACTTTAGCTTCCTTACATTTAAGAGAAACTTCTAAGGTGACATGTGTCTTGGTCATTTCTTTCTGTCCTGTCTTCTTAGAGATCATTTGCTTTCTTCCTCTATGGTGTCCTTGCTTGCGTCCTACAGCTCCTCTGGTGTTTGGTCAAAGTGCTCAGTGTGTCAAATAGCTTTATGAGATAGTTTCTGATACAAGTGGGAGAAACCTTGTACTTTGACTCTCATGGCCTTTTAAAATGTTCAGCTTTGCCTCAAACTTGCATATGAGCAACTGATTGTTCTGCATGCAGACACTGGCCTTGTTCTGACTGATCATATTGAGCTTCTCCATCATCTCTTTCCACAAATGTAACTGATTTTGATTCCTGGGTATTCCATTCTGAAAGGTTCATTTGTATTGTCACTGTTTATGTTGGTTTTTAAAAAGGTTTATGAAAGAATAAGTCATTGATCTTGCAAAATTCTATCATCAGATCTCTGGTATCACTTCTGTCACCAGGAGCAGCCAGCACATTGCTGCATCTAACTTTCACATACGCATCATCAAAAATGATCAATGCATCTTGATTGTAGGCATGATCAATTTGAGACTGTAAGAGCTGGTAAAAATATTCAATTTCTTCATCTTTTGTTGGTGCATAAATCTGCGTAACAGTTGTATTAACTGGTCTTCTTTGTCAGTGTTTGGATAGTATCCAATTACTGGCTGCATTATCCTTCAGGATAGATCTTGAAATGTTCTTTATGTCTGATTCAAAATGGCCAATACTGATCTGTTTCAGCTCCTACCTTGGATAGCAAGCTCCATGCATTCATTTCATTTTTGACAACTTCCACTTTTCCTAGATTTATACTTTGTACTTCCTTCATACATATACTTCATATGTGGGTTCTAATTATTGATGGATGGTTTCAGATTCTAGTCATGGACTCAGCAACTAAAGTACAAGAAAGACGTACTCCATCCCTGTCATTAAGTTAACTTTACTCAAGACTATAGCTCTTCCCTCGCCATATTTTGAGGTCTTCTAACCTGAAGGACTCATCTTCTGTCACTTTACAGACAATACTTCATTGTGGTTCATGAAGCTCACGGGCCCCATTTTGGCGATTTATACCACTAGGTTCTTTGTCCTGCTCTGTATTAGCCTGGAAGCTGCCCTGAAACGTGTCCGCCAACGGTGACCTGCTAGTGTTTACAGTACTGCTGACACCGCTTGCAGCACCACAGCAGCACGCAAGCTGCAGCACTTTCACAAGTGACAGATGAGTGGTGGGATAATAAGTGACAGAAGCAAAAAAAAAAAGGACTCCTAGATTGTAGTTTACATTTATAAGGCTAGAAATAAGGCAATAATTAAGATAATTATGCCCATTTTAGTCAAATTTTCATTTTATATTAAACAGTAATTCCTTTGAATATATTTCATTAAGAAGAATACAAAATACATACTTAAAAAATGAAAAGGAACACACAAGTTAGAGGTGAGTCTTTACTTAAGAGTTAGACTTGCTTAGTTAGACATACTTACCTTCACGTATATTAAGAATACCGAATCCAAAATGTCCCTTGACATTTTGGAAGTATCTATTGCATAGGCAGGTGCCTATTGTATGTTGCTCCCGTTTATAGGATAGATAATCCCTTTGTTTTAGTCTGTCCATTTCCCTGTTCAATTGCATATTTGTTCTTAATAATCAGTAGTTTACATAATTATTCCATTCTAAAATTATTGTTTAGATGGTCTCTAGCTTTCCAACAACTATGAATGGTACTGCCTCTTTAGTAATAATTTTTTTTTGTCCAAGGGTTAAGAAATAATATTAGTCTACGAAGCATCAAAAACTTCCACCAAGGTGTATTAAATTGGGTTCTCTAGAAACGCAAATGCGTAATTCTTGTATGTGTATGCATTTATATCTAGAAATTACTCACAAAGTTGTAGAAGTGGGTAAGTCCAACCTGATTTAAGTCCACGGGTCAGATGTAAGCAAGAGGTACTTCTGCTGACTCCTGTAAGCTGCAGGGGCTAATAAATAGGAAGCAGGAAGACGCAGCAGGAAGACCTCAGCTTGATGGATGCCACGCTGAATGAATCTGTGATCAACCAAATGAAACCTCGATCTGTAATCCACAAATGACTCCTGAGATCAGCAGGTGATATAACAGGAGGTCAAGGAACCAGATGTAGGATCCAAATCCATCAGCAGAAGTGAGGTAGCTTCCTTACACTGTCAGTTTATACTAAGAGTAGGCCACACTCCAACCCAAGTTGAAACCTCCCCTCGTTTGTATCAAGACTATAACCAGATAAACTGCTTGGCTGCTTCACAGAAGATCCCATTGTGGAGTTGACTATACTGTGGGAGAATCCTAGCCTACCCAAGTCGACATAAAACCTAACTATCACACAGAGGTTAATAAAGTCAGCTAAATATATATCATTCAAACTCAAACTCACTGCCATGGAGTCTGTGCTGCCTCACAGCCACCTTGTAGGACAGGGTAAAACTGCCCTAAGAATTTCCCAGGCTGTAACTATCTACAGGAATAGGAAGGCCTGTCTTTCTTCCAAAGAGTGAGTAACGAGTGGTTTCAAACTGCTGATGGCGGACCGCAGCCCAACTGGTAACCATTGTGGCACCAGGGCTCCTAAATATACTTAATTATGAATGGCTATTTGAACAGTGTCCATTCATCTTTTGAGTACCTTTGGAATCATTGCTTCTCTCTGTTTTATGAGCCGTCGGTGAGGTGCCTCATCAAAGGGTCAAGCCTGTGAGCTACTCTGAAGTGCCACCTGTCCTTCTAACCCGAACTAGTGACTGTGATGCGCTTACAGTAGTCTCATATTTCAAACCAACCTAATAGAACTTCATATACTGGAAAAAGACATAATCCTTGGGTCATCACTTTGAGAATGGATATTTATGCAAAATAACACAAGGGAAACAGAATTAATTTTATTTCATATTTTGTGTTATGCCCATATAAATCTCTTTTCTCTCGAGACCTAATGTTTAACCATCTTCAAAAGAATCCCCCATTGGGAAAAATAAGTCCTTTGCTTCAGAATCAATGACCCATGATTACCCAGGTGACTCGTGGCAATCAAAACAACAGACTATGTTGTCTTCCAGGTGACATGGGCCTAGATTACTTTAGAATTAACTATATTACTAATACAGTGTATGTCATGTGTAATACTGAATTGACTACATTATTTTTATTATTTTACAGACACATCATAGGTGAGCAAATTATACAAATGTCTACTTAAACAGGTCACAACCCCAGTGCCTCCTTGATTCATGTCAGCATTGGATTTGAATAATAGAATCTGCAATCAAATATCACTTGCATTTGGGAAATATTTTAGTTAGCCAGTTTAGAAGTGATTCTTAAAATAAATGAATAGGGATCATATTTTAAACAAGTTACTCCTTCTGAAAATTGGTTCATTTACAGTTCAGAGTAATTAACCTTGGAGCCTTGTTACACTTTCAACGCAACATCATTTGGTACCATTTCTTTGTGAAGTCAAATCATTGATGATAGTAGTGTTCTAACCATCAGTGGTCCATAATAATCGATTACAGCAAATAGTTTCAACCAGACCTACTCATGGCACTCCTGTCAGATCCTATACCTTCAAAGAACTTTGAAACATAACTCCACCAAACTGATATTCAATACAGAGCCAGTGTAAAGTTTGCTGTATATAGGGCTCATAAATGCTCAGCTCTAGATAATGACATTTCCTTTACTTTTACTTAAATGTAAACCTATAGGTAGCTTTCATGTAGCTCATGAGAATGTTAAATGTTTACTTGAAAAAGTGCATTTGGTATACAAGCTACAATTTAATGTTGCATTGAT
This sequence comes from Echinops telfairi, assembly GCF_000313985.2. Lineage (NCBI taxonomy): Eukaryota > Metazoa > Chordata > Mammalia > Afrosoricida > Tenrecidae > Echinops > Echinops telfairi. Next base: position 25,637,989 of record NW_022107431.1, on the reverse strand, counting down.
ATCAAACCAAGCACTGGAGTAATCCATTACAACACAGCTCTCCTTTGAAGGACCCCCTAAGCACACCTCACACCATGTTGCTTGCTAGGTATCCAAAGAGATTAGAGACAGCGTGATTCCAGATCCAAGTATCTACCTATCATCTACCTACCCCAGGGTCTTCATTCCTTTTCCTGTTAAAATCATTTAACGCAATTCTGAACAAAGATCAACTTTAAGGAAGTAGTGTAGAATATGGAGTCCTTGGGTGGTGTGAATGACTAGCACACTCAGCTAAAAGATTGGTGGTTTGAGCTCACCCAGAGGCCTCTAGTAAGAAAGGCCTGGTGATCTACTACTTCCCCAAAGTCCACCATTGAAAGCTCACTGTCGCTCACTTCTGCTTTGACACACATGTAGTCACCATGGGTCAGGGCCGGCTGACAATCGTTGATTACTGGTTAATATAGAATACTGCTACTTCCTGCTGTTAAACATTCATACGGTCAAAACTGTATTGAAAAGGGAAAGTCAAGTTATTGAAGAATGCTTGAAATCCACTAGATTTTTGTGTAGCACTGCAGTTTTCACTGTGATTTATTTTTAACATTGATCCAACTTTTTAATGGTCTTTCCTTGGGCTCATGAATATCTGAGGCTTACTTCGTTTTCATGATAGAAGGAATGGGTTATTTAAAGTTAGACGTGGTGTTGAGCAGTGTCATTTCTAATTTTGTGCTCGAGCCAGCTGAATGGAAGGTGTGAATGTGGTGGAAGCATCTGACAAGATTAGATCACGGCGAGGTGGGTTTCTCGTAGGGAAAGCACTGTGGGGTAGGCGTTGGGCCACTAGCTGCCAGGCAGAAAGATGAAGCTGTCAGCTCTTGGAAAGATTTACAGTCTCAGAAACATCAGGTAGGTCTCATGGACTAGATGGCACTGGCTTGGGTTTTGGTTTACCTTACGAATGATTTACTAGCATTTCTAAATCCCCATTCGAACCACTTTTGAGAATGTGTGGTGTGCGCTTTACAATGACATTTTATGACATTGTCTTTTAAATCACCCAAAGAAAACCAAAAACCAAACGATTCTCCTCGAGTTAGTGTCAACTCAGAGCCACCTTATAGGACAGGGTAGAACTGCCCTTGTGAGTTTCTAAGACTGCCACTCTGGGGGAATGGAGAACTCATCTTGCACAGAGCAGATAGTGGTTTGGAACTGCTGACCTTGCAGCTGGCAGCGCAGTGTGTAGTCAGTACACCCCAGGGCACTCCTATTAGAGTATAAGTAAATCATTTAATATATAATGTTGGCATTATTAAATAGCACTTTGGCAGAGAATATACGTCACTATATGTAAATTGTCCGTGGGAAAAATGTTAAAATGGAAAATCCTTTTTTGCATATCTAGTTATCATACTCACAAAAGAATCCATAAATCACACACACACTGCATTGCAGATGACAGTATTTACATGTCACAAATAAATATCAGTGATATGTTATGCCATTTGTGTGTGAAAATAATTTCTTTATCTGACATCATTATGAGATACTATTTAATAAATGATTGAAAATTCTGACAAATATTTAACCCAGGATTCTATCGGGAAAGACAAGGCTAACACTTGTCTTTTTTTTTTTTTTTTTTACACTTGTCTTTCATACAGAGATAATCGTGTTAAGAACAATGGCAGAAATGGGAGATTTGGGGGAAGCTTTTATATCGAAATGCATGTTCTCTGGTCCTTTCTCAGGGGCTTCATGGACAGCTTAGATCTGTAATAGAGTTCCTGGGTGGCACAAATGAATAACTGCTTCTCTGTGAACTGAAAGGTTGGGGTTCAAATCTACCCAGAAGTGCTGCAGAAGAAAAAGTCTGACACTCTGCTTTGGGAAAACGATAGCCATTGAGGTCCCAGGGAGCCCAGTTCTACTCTGATACACATGGGTCACCATGAACCAGAACTGACTGGATGGAGTTTTAGTATGCCTGGTGTCGTAGTGTAAGTGTGCAAAGATTTGGACTTATATGGGGCCCCTTTAAGATTTATTTCAGTGAAATCCATACAACCAAACCCACTGTCATTGAGACAATTCTGACTCATGGCAACCATACAGGACAGAGGAGACCTGCCCCCACGAGCTTCCGAAGCTGTACATCTTTATGAGGAACCGCAAGCCTTGTCTTTCTCTTTCAAACCCCCGGGGGCTCCGCCTGCTGACTGTGGTTAACAGCCCAATGCGTAACACAGGAGGCCAGCAAGGCACTTAATAACAAAGCTAGAGCCCACTTTAAAACCTCTGAATCGAACTTGCCACAGCTAATGCTAATATTGTAATCAACAACTTCAAAGCCAAACTCACTGCCTTGGAGTCAATGCTGACCCATAGCAAACCCCCCTGTGGGTTTCTGAGACTGTAATCGTCTATGGAGTAGAAAGCCCAGTCTTTCTCCAGCGTAGCTGCTGGCGGTTTCAAACTGCGACCCTGCGGTTCAAAGCCCAACCCATAACCACTACACCACTAAGGCTCCTAATATTGTAACAGCCTGTTAAAATGGCCTTTTTTAAACAACTAAATCAAATTGCTTCCAAATATCCATACTGTAATGAGTGACAGTCCCCTAAGACTACACTGACTTCATTTCACAGACAATAGACAGTATCTTAGTACGTAACACAATGGCGCCTAGAAATAACTGAAATGCTTCCAATTCAGCGGAAAAGAAAGTGTTTCCATTTTGCACGATTTGCTCTTGCTCCAATTCCCTTTCCTGTGTTCCTGGATCAAAAAACAGAGAAGGGAAGGAGCATTCCGCTTGTCTTAACATGCCAAGAAGGGCAAGAGAACTCTGACCTCCGCTTTAAGTTAAACAAACGATGCAGCAAGATTTGAGGCTGTGCAGCATGTTTCTGAAGGCATTCCCCCCAAGCACTAATATCTGAACAGCATGGTTGGTTGACAGAGAGGTTGGGGAGCAAGAGAGCCGCCTTCTCTCCTGACAGGAAGTTATGCTCAGCGTGCTACCTGCATGCCAGAGCTCAGTTTTCTAACAACAAAGGGCAACATTTTCCGATTCTTTGTAATGTTTGTGTTAAAAGAACAGTCTTGTGATTATTATTATCATTAGCCAACATTTCTTAAGTACTCACAGTGTGGGTGAGACTAGCTTCTAAAGAATTTTACAACAGTTTATAAATGGAGGAACCCTGGTGGTATAGTGAGCATTGTGCTGTAACCACGAAATCAATGGTTCAAAACCACCAGCGACTCTGTGGGAGAAAAATGAGGCTTTCTACGCCCCAAAAGAGTTATCGTCTTGGAAACCCAAAGGGGAAATTCTACACCGGTCTGTAGGGTTGTTATGAGCCAGAAGATTAAAGAACAATAAATGCTTTTGAATTATGGTCCTGGTGAAGAATACTGAAAGTATCTTGGACTGCCAAAATAACAAATCTGTCTTGGGAGAAGTACAGCCCAAATCCTCCTAATGGCAAGGATGGCAACACTTTGTCTCACATCCTTTGGGTATGTTATCAGGAGAGACCTGTCCATGGAAAAGGAGATCATGCTGTATAAAGAGGAGGGCCAGCAAAAAACGAGGAAGTCCCTTGATGAGACGGATTGATACAGTTGCTGCCATCTTGGGCTCAAACACAAGAACAATTGTGAAGATGGCGCAGGTTTTGTTTGTGGTGCACAGAGGGCCACTGTGAGTCAGAACCACCGGAAAGGACGAACAGCAAGAACATGAGTGAGAACCGATTCGATGGCACTGGGGTTTGGGTATTTTATAAAGGCTATCAGCAACTACTACCCCCACCCCACCCCCCTTAGAGGCAGAAAAGCACCAAACACAATTCTTCTAGGTCCTCATCAAGATCTAGAACATTCTGTGGTGACTGGTGGCTGGTGACCTGTGTGCATCCTTGGAAGGATTACTCAATAACATTTGTAATAGGTACTTTGCATCATCCTCTATGCTGTAGGTACTGCTGCCCTCATTACGCAGAGAGTTTTAAAAAACTTGCTAAGAATGTTCAGTGTTGCCTGGAAGAGGAAGCAGGCAAGTCAGAACTGACCCCAGGAAGGTCTGTCCTGTTGGGTGCAGAGGCCTGAACTATTGGCGTGCACAGCGAGGCAAGATGACTTGCTATCACCAGCTACCAACTATGAAAAAGCCACAGGACAAGATATCCATTGTGTGGCCAGCGTGAACACAGGCGAGAATGTAATCAAGCTGCAGGTGGTGGAGAACAGGCTGTTCCGCCCCAACGGCCGGTCGGTTCCTGGTCACTTCTGAGATCAGCAGAGGAGTCAGACCCGCAGCTCTGCTTCTCCTGCTGTCTTCATGGAAGCAGCCCACGCTGGGTCGGTACCATTGTGCACGGGGCTAGGTTGGAAAACTAGGAATGGGACCCCACCAAACCTGGGGTGGGCACAAGGAAACCATCTTACTGCCTTTGCAGGGTCAAGAAGAGAACTGTCTACTCATAGAATTAACCAGGTGGGGTGGAAAACTGACGTATTTCACCATCTACTTGGAAGGCACTGGAGTTCAGATGCAAGTGAACAGCATTGCTGCCGTGGCAGATTTAGCCCTGCCTTTCCCAGTGTTGCCTGGTGCCGTATTTTGTTGGTCGGTTGGGCCTTTCTGAGCAGCTCTCCTCTCTGTATTTGCTTTGTTTTCAGATTGTTACCCTCTTTCAAATAAGTTGTATCGTACCTCTCTGACAATGCACTTATTGATAAAGTGGCTTTTATTGGAAGCAAAGCCAAACAAAACGACACTTGTTAAGGTCACACAGCCAAATAGAAACCCTTACTATTAACCAAGGACCTGCTTTCCTCTGCAGGACCTCTGGTGGTGAAGTGGGTTCTGCTCCAGGCTGCTGCCACAAGGTCAGCAGTTTGAAACCACCATCTGCTTTCTAGTCCTGTGTAAAGAGTTACAGTCTCAGAAAGCCACAGAGGCAGTTCTACCCTGTTCTATAGGATCACTAAAAGTCAGAATTTACTTGAGAGCAGTGAGTTTGATTTGGGTTTATTTTCCTTTCAAACTTCCTAGAATTATTAAAAGCAATGTCACAGGCACTCATTTAGATACACCTACAGTGTGAAAGCCCCAAGTCTAGTCTCTAGAATACAGTAGTGACCCCCTCAAATGAAGAAAAGAGACTCACTACCCTCAAGGCTATTCCGATGTAGAGTGATGGGATATGCTAAATCTCTGCCTTCCTGGAGCTTGAATTTCATTGAAACAGGTAAATGTTTCATATCAGTTCAGTGATGTGGAGAAAGCAACAACAACAATAAAGGTGTAGAGAAAGATGAGAGTGGTGAGAGGTACATTTAAAAACAAAACTTTTCATTGTGATTTAGTGAAAGTTTACAGGGGAAAAATCCATTTTCCATACAACAATTCATACACATTTTGTATTGTGACCTTGGTTGCAATCCCCACAACATAACAGCACGTTTCCACTTCCTCCCTATGTTTGCTGCTTCCATTTGAGCTTCTTCCCTCTCCATTCTGAGCTTTACCCCTGAGCAAATGGTCCCTTTTGATCTCAAATGGCTCCAATGGTATTATTAATCTAATAGACCTATTTTTTGGTTGAAAGTTGAGCCATGGGAGAGAGTTTAGTGCTTGGTGGAAGAGTGACTAAGGACTATTGTCCCAAAGGTCCCACCAGTCTTTGTCAGACAAGTAAGCCTAGTCTTTTTTTTTAATATGATTTTGAGGTTTGTTCCACTTGTTTGTGCACGTGTGTGTGTGCATACAAAAGAGCTTTATATGAAAGAGCATGGTATGTTGAGAAAACATCCCAGCCCAGTCCATATCGAGTCCTTAAGTCCAATATTAGCCCATATGGTGTCCGATACTAGTCCATAAATCCCTCTTTAGACTCAGACAGCACATGATGCTGAATGCAGAAAGATCACAGACCAGTATATCCAGTGGCAGTGGAAGCATCTCAAAGCCGGCATGGGTCTCCGTGTGTCTCCTCCAGCTCTCTGAGTGTCTCAACAGCAGGAAAGGGAAGACCACTTTTTAACCACTCTCTCCAGGACTTCCTTTTGTGATCCTTTTCAGAATGGTCAGCTGTGGTAGCTGGGTACCATCTAGTTCTTCTAGTCTTGGAATCATGGTGGCTGGAGTTCACGTGATCCATCAGTCCTCTGGATAATTGTTTCCTTGTGTGTTTGCCTTCTTCACTCTTCTTTAATCAGAAGGAGAACAATAGTTGCACCTTAGATGGCCACTCACAAGCTTTTAAGGCTCCAGTCACTACTGAACATCAGTTGGATGCAGAACACGGTTTTTACTGACTATTCTGCAAATAGACCTTGATATCTCCCAATGCTATGGTCCTGAAGCCCTGGGCCCAGTGACTCATTCCTGCAAAGAGTTTGGTTATGGCTAGTCATTTTCATAATTTTGTCATCTGTATGTTTTCCATATCCATGGATATATTTGCAGTACATATACAAGGGGGGGAGGGGTCTAGGCGATCATTGAGCACCTTGCTCTGA
>NW_022107431.1:25626824-25629324 GCF_000313985.2 Echinops telfairi | reverse complement strand
TGCCAAGGGCCAGCACAGCCCCCTCTCGGGGACTTCCTACAGCATTCCCCACCTTCTCTTAGCATACTGCTAAATGATAGTATAAATAGCGTTCTACATTTATGCTCACGGGTGAAAGTTAAGAGCCATAAAGCCTGTGGGAATTTAGTATATCACACTCAACTGGGAAGTGCAAGTTAATGCTGACTGATTAATAGGTACAGTTGAGTCTTGTCTTTTTCATTGATTCACTGGAACAACTGCCGTCCAGTTGATCCGGACTCATTGTGAGCCTCCAGTGCAGTGGTTCTCAACATCCCTAATGCGGCGGCCCTTTCCTGCAGCTCCTCATGTGGTGGTGATCGCCAACCATAACATTATTTTCGTTGCTACTTCATCACTGTCATTTTGCTACTGTTAGGAATCGTGATATGAATATCTGATAGGCAGGATGTATTTTCATTGCTACAAATTTAACATAATTAAAGCATAGTGATTAATCACAAAAACAATATGTAATTTTATATTGTGAAATATTTATTTCTAATGACAAATAAATGAAATTTTGTCTTGAAGCATGGTGTAGCATGGGTAAAGTCTTAATATAACAATAGTAAACTGCATTGTACATTTTGCAACACTATGCGTAAAAAGCCAACGTCAATGCGAAGGTTGAGATAGCTTCCTTCTCATCAGATCAGCCATATCTACATGTGAAGATCAGCATATCTGCATGTGGGCGACCCGTCTGGAGACAGATAGAGGAGCTGTGTCTCGGTTCCTAAGACCACCGGAAAACACATATTTCGATGTGAAAGGGTCGTTCAACCCCCAGGTTCAGAACCTCTGCTCTGTAAGGCTAAAGCAGAACTGCTCCTGGGGGTTTCTGAGGCTGTAAAGCTTTAGAGGAAAGCCTCATCTTTGCCCTAGGACGGAGTGAACAGTGGTTTCAGGTTGCTGACTCTGAGCTCAGCAGGCCAACCCACTGTGCCTCCCAGTCTCTGACACCACTGTGTAGACACCCATAAATTAAGGGGCGGGGGACTCACTGCCTTTGAATTCTGACATATTCAGACGATAGTCCTACCCTATAGAGCAGAGTAGAATTGCCTTTGTGGGGTTCTGAGACTGTAACACTTTGAGGTAGTAGAAAGCTGCCTGTCTCCCGTGGAGCGGCTAGTGGTTTCGAACTGCTGGCCTTGTGCTTTGTAGCCCAACTCCTAACCCACTATGCCATCAGGGCACCTAAAAATAAAACAGTCTTAAAGAAATAGCAGAGTCTTTGAAGCTTTGTCTGGGTTTTGGAATTTATAGCAAAGTAAACCCACCATATGTTCTCTTGCTTAAAGGTATGTGTGTTTATCTTTTAAAGTATAGCAATCATTTCAAAAAGGAATGGAAAAATCTTTCAGGAAAAGATTATTTCTTATTGTATATTGGTTCCTCTCTGACTTGTAAACCTTTCCCACGTGTACTCCCATAATAGAAACCCCTCTATTTAGAAAATCTGAGGAATGACAACCCTTACGTAACAGATTCTCATCGCTTTGGTAGTGAAAAGTAGATTTTTAAACGACAGTATTCCCAGCCTAATTTTTTGTATATTCACTTCTTAATCGTGTGGTTATCTAATTTTTCCCAATGAAATCTTGTTTTGCTAAACAAATACACCCAAAGCCCTGCAGACAGCCTGGCTCTTCCTCCCGTGGGCCCATCTTTATCACCTGTTGGGAAGATTGGCCACCTGTCCTTAATTGAGAAGTAATTCTCAGTGACTGAAGCCCATGTTCTATTACTGAAAGTCATCAAACATGGACAGCTTTCCCTAGAAGGTTGTTCCGCTTTAGAGACCTTTCTGAAGTTGTGATTTATGCTCCAACCCAACAAAATGTGATTTATATGCTAACCATAGATGCTGTGTTAAAATACCAGGGACATCAAAGTAAAGGGCAGTTGAAGTTCAGCTGCTAAATATAAGAAACTTCTTTCATTGGTGATTCCCTTAAGATGCCATTTAGAGTTTTAAAGAGACCACTCTACTGCCAATAAAAAAAAAAGTTAGGTATTTTCTCTAAGATAAATAAAAATAAGCAGTGGATATAAGTTCTCCATCTGTTTTTAGTCATAGAGTGCCAGAGTGGCTTAATAATGAAGCATGTTAAATTAACACTAAAATGCATTCCTAAATGCGCGTGTGCGCATGCGCACACACGTGTACGCACACATTTTAAAATGTTTTCCACCAGTTTTATTGGCATATAATTCACAATTCATACAATTCAGTAGTTCAATCATATCAAGAAGAGTTGTACAATCAAAAATAAAATTTAATTCACCTTCCTAGTAGGGATATTTCAATCCCACTAAATAGTCTAGATTTTCATCTTGAATGGTCTTCACCTGTATTACAGCGACTTCGTCCAAAGTTAGAGTATTTGCTAATCCAGTGAACCCTTGATCTTCAGACAGATGAAGATAGGGACGAGACTTACCAAAGTAGAGTATAAGACAAAATATGCCC
>NW_022107431.1:25615097-25625843 GCF_000313985.2 Echinops telfairi | reverse complement strand
AGCAGTGCAGCACACAGGAGGAAATTCCCTTAGCCACATGTACAGCCACAGAGGATGGACAGGGGACTCCCCAGCCATGTAGAGTGCTGTGGAAGGTGGGGAGAGGTTCACCCAGCTGAGTGGAGCACCAAAAAGGGTGGGCAAGAGTTTCCCAAGCCACTTAAAAGGCTTTGGAGGATAGACAGGGGCTACTCTAGCCATGTGAAGGGGATAGCCCCCAGCCGTTTTGGGTGTAGTGGAAGGCGGGCAGGATTTCTCCAGCTACGTGTAAGGTCACAGAGGATGTGCAGGTGGGAGTTCCCCCGGCTGGGTGGAGGGTGAGCAGAGTTGCCCTAGGAGGAAGGGCATGGCTTGTAGACTAGTAGTGGCATGTGAAAGGAAAGAGAAGGGGGGAAATACAGGTGGGGGGAGGTGGACTTAGCCCACTGAGACTGTGGCAGAAAGAGAGAAGAGAGGGAAAAGGTGTAAAGAAATAGCTGAGCCCAAAATGCCTGACCATATGGCTGGAGGGGTTTAAACCCCTCCAAAAGCAGCAGCAAGCTGTGATTGTGTTTATGTAAAGCCCTTGGGCTGGCCAAAGAAGCCTGGCACCAGCTGAGACTGTAGTGCGGCTAAGGCTAAGCCCCATCCAGCCTATGCAGTGGTAAGCCAAAAGCCCACAGTTCTTCAAAACCTAATGGATCTGTGTCTACTTATCTTTATGATGCTCCTCCTGTGGCCTGGATGAAGGGAGTTTCCCTCTCGGTTGTTCTCCTGTGCTGATTTCTGTGGAGTCCCTCTAGGAGGTCCTCTCATCCAGTCCCCTGGCAGGTTTCTGACTATGTGTACAAACACCACTCAAGATCCCACCTGCCTAGCACACAGCTGCCTCAGGCAGGAGTCCTGACTGTTGACAGGAAGTGATCTTAGACTAAGGAAATTTAATATCCAATGGACATATGTCCACGTGGGTTCGTACCCCACTCCTGGTACCAAATTGCTGATAATTTGGTTTTATCTCTCTAGAGAACCCTGTCTAACACAGGCTCTAAGTCTCTACTCTGCATTCCCCCTCATTTACAATGATATGATTTTTTGTTCTTTGATGCCTGATACCCGGTCCCTTCTACACCTCGTGGTCACACAGGCTAGTGTTCTTCCTGCATGTGGGCTTTGTTGCTTCTGAGCTAGATGGCTACTTGTTTACCTGCAAGCCTTTAAGACCCCAGATGCTATATCTTTTGATAGCCAGGAACCATCAGCTTTCTTCACCACATTTGCTTATGCACACGTTTGTCTTCAGTAATCGTGTCGGGAAGGTGTGCATCATGGAATGCCAATTTAATAGAACAAAGTGTTCTTGCATTGAGTAAGTACTTGAATGGAGGTCCAATGTTCATCTGCTTCCTTAATACTAAATCTATAAATATATGCACATAGATCTATTTCCCCATCGTCCTATATAAATATATTTACAAATGTACATGCCTGGGTTTCGACCTCTATAAATGCCATTTGCCTCCTAGCTCTTTCCTCTATTTCTTTTACATTCCTCTTGTCCCACTATCATGCTCAGCCTTCATTTGGGTTTCAGTAATTTCTCTTGGTTACATTGCCCTTGATCAATCCCTACCAGGTCTTTCACACCCTCCTTGCCACTAATTTTGGATCACTTGTTGTTCCCTTGTTCCTGGGTTGGTCAAGACCACTTCCTTTCCCCCACCTCCCCCTCTCCCATATTCCCCTGGAACCATCGGTCCAGTTGTTTTTTCCTCCAGACTGTTCATCCAGCCTATCTTATCTAGATAGACCTGCAGAGATAATAATATGCACAAAAAGCAAGGCATAGCAAGACAAAGCGACAAAAGAGAACACAACGACAGCAACAACAATAAAGAAAACAATGACCAAGAAAAACTAAATAGATAATTTTTTTTTAAATTAAAAGAAAAACCTGTAAATAGATCAAGGTCTGTTTTTTGACCTCTAGGCATGTCCTCCAGTGGAGCCTGATGGGCGCCACAGTCTATCCTGGCCCCAAAGTCTATGCTTTGCACTCCCTCTGGAGCTCCCTGCTCTGCCACACGCCCTTCGTGTTTTGCCTTGGGGTGGTGGGGTTAGACTGCGCCAATCCTGACACTGAGTCTCCAGTGTTGTCCCCCGTAGGGCCCTGGATCAGTGAGGGACGGCGTGTCTCATAGTGGGATCACCCATATGGTCCACTCTGTGCATTGGCTGTTTGAAGCGGGGATAGCATCCTCCAGGCCTGGTGGGCCAGGATATGCTCCATTCTCTCTTCCTCCCCATTCATTTGCTCCCATGTGCTCTGATCAGGCATGTCCCTCTCCCCTAGCTGCAGCTTCAGTGCAGTCCTCTAAAGTAAATTCTTCTGGGGGAGGGGCAATTGCCCACGTAGCTGGTATGGGGGCTGAGCCCTCAGGCCCCTCCACTGGCTCCCCTCTCCATGCAGGCGCACTGCATTTGCACCCTGGAACACTGGACTTAAGTCTGGTCCCTCTTTCCCTGTGGAGATATAAACAATACTCTCCCCTTGAGTGGGTTAGTGCCCTATTCCCCTGCTACACATTTGTTTCTCTTTTTTTCCCCCTTTCCTCCCCGCCCCTCCCCCTGCCCCAAGACTGTAAATGTTAAGGAGTGGACGGTCACATAGGTCTCCAGCAGAACAGCTGGTGGATTCCACCCACTAACCCTCAAGTTCAAATCTGAGCCCTTAACCCCTGCTTGCCGGGGCTCCTCCAAAAGCTCACTGCCACTGAGTCGATCCGGACTCATAGGGACAGGGTAAAGCTGTAACCCAAGGAGTAGCCGGTGGCTTTTCCATTAGCAGCCCAATGTATAACCACAACACTACCCGGGCGCCCACCTCCTTTTGTTTTTTTGCTCTTCTTACTCCCTAGAAGTAATCACTCTCCTGAGGTTGGCTATATTCTATGTTTGTGTACTTCCTATGCCCTGGTGATGCAATGGTTAAGTGCTCACCTGTGAACAGGTCGCTGGTTCAAAGCAACCCGCTGATCTGTGGGAGAAAGATGTGGCGGTTTGGCTGCATGTAAATTATAGGCTTGGAAGCCCCGTGCAGCAGTTCTCTTTCCCACAGAGTCCAGATCAAAATGACACCATGTAGAGTGCTTGAGCCTGCACATCTTTTCAGATGTCCACAACCTCAGCGTTAGCACTTTGTGGTTAGCAGCCCAGGGCTCAGCCCGCCATGCTGTGGCTCCACTCACCACACACTCAGTTCTTTAAAGATTCACAGCCTCAAAAGCCCTAAGGATTAGTCCGACACCATCCTGCAGGTTCTCTGTGAGTTGTAATCCACCGGAAGGCAGTGGGCATCGGGCATCGTGTGCGGGTGTTAAGCACTGATAAACAATATTGAAGACGTATCTGTTTTAAGCCTCCTGAAATCATTGCATTCTTCATGCTGCATTCCTCAGCTTGATGTTTTCCCATTCAGATGATGCAGATCCAATTCACTCGTTGTAGCTGCTCTAGGGCATTCATTTCAGGACTCTCCTGCGATTGTCTGCAGTCTTCCATTCTTTGAAGCAGCACATCGTGAACATCATGGGGCATGTCTCCTTGAGGAAGATTCACAGTGTTTTCTCCACAGGGCGTGTCCAGACGTGGAGTTGCTTAGTGGCAGGAAATGTCACCACGTATTGTGCAAACTGCTCCCAAACTGGTGGCATCAAATTTAACTCCCACCTACAGGAAGGAATTCCATTACCCACACTGGAGACAAAATGTGTTATTATCAGTCTTGACTTGGTAACAAGCTTATGTTAACTTTATGAAATGAACTGGGTAAACTTCCCTAATTTTTCTCTTTTCTTTAATTGCATTTAGAAAAGGGATTATAACTTTTTGACAATTGGACAAAAAAAATCGTCTCTCTGTCTTCTCTTAGGAATATATTTAATAACAGTATTCATTGCTTCATGGAGGCTTTTTATTTTCTTCCTTAGTTCATTTGGACAGTTGTGATTTTCTTCTCAAAAACATATCCATTTAACTCAAATTTTAAAAAAAACTATGGACTAAAGAATTATATAATTATAACTTTTAAACCTTCTACCATATCTTTAGTGATGGCTAGTGTTGTCCCCCTTCTTTACTAATATTATTTGTGCTTTCTATTTTTTTCATTCATTATTCTTACTGGACCTTATGATATAGTATAATTTTCCTCAAAGAATCAGGATTTCAGCTTTGTACATTGCCCCTTGTTTATTGGGTTTCTATTTTCTTTATGTCCTTATTTTTATTATTTCCTCTCATACGCTCTACTCTTTTCCTTTTATTTTTTAGCTTCAACAATTCAATACATTTATTTTCTTTATTTAATGAATGCAAGTAAGGTTTTAAATATTTCTCTAATTACATTAGCTTCAATTCACAGGTTTCTGTTCTTTCAGCCACACTTAGTACTAAACATTTTTGTTTCCATATGTTGTTTAAGAGTTTATTTTGTAGTTCCCCCAAAAAATGTGTGGGATGGGTTCTTAAATATTTTCCCATTGACTTTTAATTTAACAGCATCATGGTCAGAGATTATAAATTAAATTATTATAAATTCTTTAAAAATCTATTGAGATTTCTCTTGTGACTTACTTAATGTGTAGTTTGATTTCTTTTTTAATTTTTTTATTTCTTGGTTCCATGTAGTTATATAAAGCTACCAGATGAAACTGATTTGTCTACTTGATTTTTTTTAAGGCAGTTAAAATTTCTCTATATTATTATAGATTTGTCCATTTATCTTTGTAATACTATTAATTTTTGCTTTATGTATTTCAAGGTTCTGATATTAGAACATATACCAGCTAATAATTTTATGTCTTCTCAGTGGATTATTCTTCGTCGTTACACAATATGTACCTCTATGGCTATTCATTTTGCCTTCGTTTTTAATTGATCAGATATTAATATTTATATGAATATTAACCATCTTCTTTTGTGTTATCCTTTTAGGCGTGCCTTTTGTATTGTTTACTTTCATTTTACTTGTTCATTATTTGGATTAACAAAACTTTATTGCGCTTTCTTTTACTTACTGGTTTAACAGATCGTCGTAGCTTTCTTATTATTTAAAACTAATTTTGTCTAACAAAGTCTACAGTTATTTAGTATTTCTACCTTCCTTTTGCTTTCTGCTGCACATATGTGTCAAATTCACTAATTTCTGTTTCATTTTGTACAACAAATAATGTGTTAATTTTATCATCATTTGATCAATGTCTGTGCTCACAAATGTTCCTTTGTACCCCACTCTAACTTTTTAGGTTTTTTTTCTGTGTTGCCAAAAAACATCCTGTAGCAGTTCTTTTCGTAATTAACTCATGTGAGGGAGAGGAGCCCAGGTGACATAAGGGTTACGCATTGGGCTGCTAGCTGCAAGGTCAACAGTTCAAGACCACCAGCTACAGACTTTCCACTCCCATAAAGAGCTACTGTTTCAGAAACTAATCCTGTCAGATAGGGTCTGATGAGCCAGCACCAACTAGATAGCAGTGACTTTGGCTTTGTTGTTGTTGTTGTTTTGGTTCATTGTTAGTGAATGGTTGATTTACTAAAAGGCGGTTTTCCTGGATGTGGAATTCTCAGGTGATGATCATTTTCCCATAACTCTAAGAAACTACATTGGCTTCTTGGAGTCACATGATTCCTTAGAATGGCACCCGCCTTCTCTCCCCACTACCTTCATGATCATCTCCTTATTCTTGATACTGCCCCACGAGAACATGTCCAGGCAGAGTCTGACTCCCTCTGCCCCCTTGGTGACACACAGAGTTACTTTCCGTTTCCATGTGGGTATCGGGTGGACCTCTCAGGACCCAACTGAAATTGGTTCTCTACCCAAACTTCGGCCATTCATTGTTGTCTCTGGTTTCATCCTTGGCAACTCAGCTCTTCCAGTTGCTCAGAGAAAAGGTTGAATGTGTGCTTAATTCACCTCTTTCTCCCACACCCCACATCCAATTCATGGAGAACCTGTTTGGCACCCCCTTCATATGCATCCAGAATCCAAGTTCATTTCATCACTCCCACTGCTACCTACCTCTTCTCAGCCCCTGTCATTTCTAGCCTGGAGAAGTCTGTAGTCTGTCTTGTGCCTTCTGCTTCCAACGCTGATCCCTGGGACCCCTATTTCAGTGCTTCCTGAAGTGGTCAATCCTGCGCCCCGCCCCGCAGGGCACTGCAATGATCTAGAGAGCTTGTGGAAGAACTCCCTACACTATATCACAAATTAATGTTTTAAATTGTCAAGGGGGCACCGAGTCATTCTTTTCTCCCTAAAAAGGGCCCTGGCTGGACAGATATATTTGGGAACCTGTGCTCCACTGGAATCATGCCACTCTTCTGTTCAAAACCACCCTATGCTCATCTATTGTCGCTGTTACTGAGTACCATCGAGTCAGTGCCAACCCCCAGCGGCCCTATGCACAAATGAACAAAACACTGCCTGGTCCTGCGCCATCCTCACAATTGTGCCCATGCTTGAACCGATTGCTGCAGCCATGGTACCCACCCCTCTCGTTCACCTACCAGGCCTTACCTGGCTTGTGGCTCCTTTCTTCCCATCTCCCAGCCAACTTACCTCCTCGCTGGCCCTTGACAAATGGCATGGTGCTTTCTCCTTATGGACTGCTCTTTCGGCTTGGTTTCCTCCTCCTGAGACTTACTCCAAGCCCGTCAGTTTTAGCACCATGTTCTCAGAAGGTGACTTTGACCACAGCGCACTAATACGGTGTCTTTCACAGTGCTCTTCATCCTCTGAATCAGTGGTTCTCAACCTTCCCAACGCCGCGACCCTTTCATACAGTCCCTCATGTGGTGGTGACCCCCAACCATCAAATTATTTTCATCACTACTTCATCGCTGTCATTTTGCTACTGTTATAATTGAGTGACCCCTGTGAAAGAGTCATTTGACCCCCAAAGGGGTCGCAACCCACAAGTTGAGAACTGCTGCTCTAAATTGATACTCAGTATATAGATTTATTATGTTCACTTACAATTTTTCTGTAACTTTTTAGAATACAAACTGAGAGTGAAAGTATTTTGACTTCTAAAGTATGTTTGTCTTATCAAAAACAGAGTCTGGCACAATGAAATCTAAAATAGGCATTTTCAAGTGAATAATAGGCAAATAAATTATGTGCATAGAATCATCATAAATGAATTATGAGTTAGAATCATCATATGCAATATAATAGGGCACAATTCAATATAATATAGCACCTATGCATTTTCAGAGAGTAGGAATATAATGAAATAGTTTCAACCCAGTTGCCCATTAATTGTTAAATGGATGGATTTGAGGATCATGAAATAATAATTTATATTGTGGAATACTAATCAGCAACAAAAAGAAGCAATACACTGATGTATACAATGACATGAGTGAATCTCAAAAGCATTAAGTGAAAGGAGCTAGACGCAAACATATTATTCCATTTATGCAGTTCTCTAAAAAGCAAAATTACAGGAGCGGACAGCAGGTCACTGGTTGTCTGATGCCTGAATCAGGATAAGGATTGACCGCTGACGGCCCTCTTTAAGGTTCTTAAAGTGTCCACAAACTCTTTTGATTTGTTTACTTAAGCCGGGTAGATTTTAGGGTTTACAAACAAGTCCTCCAAAAGCTGCACACCATACAAAAACACAAGAAAACAGTTATGTAATATTGACAACATGCTAGTAGAAATCAATCTTTCTTTGATTTACAAAGTACTTCCAAAAAAAACCGAAAGAAAGAAAGTACTTTGTAACCTTGAAGTGTCCTGTGAATGAAATACAGACGTGGTATTGGCAAGACATGAGACCTTGTTCTTTTTGGGTTTTTTTGACATGAGACCTTGTTGATGTAGTGATAGTCTCGCCGTCTGTGTGGTGACTCAAGTTTGACGCCCAGCAGGGCCTGTCATGTGAAGCCACACCGCATCAGTCAGGCATCACGCTTACACGGGACTATGATGCTGAGCCAGTTTCGAATCTTCCAGACTAAGATGGTCTAGTAGGAAAGGCCTTCTAATGCACTTCTGAACTCCAGCCACTGGAAACCCTGTGGACAACTACAGTCCTGTCTACAGCCGATCATGGGATGATGCAGGTCTGGGCATTGTATTCCCTTGTGCTTTTGGTCACCATGAGTCCTGAGAGACTGGGGAGCAGCTAACAACATTAGTGAGATGTAGAGATATCAATTAATAACACATAGACACTTTCCGGTACCAGCCCACTGTGTACCCTTAATCCCTTGGTGGAACAAACCTCAAGTCTCCTGATTATTCATTGCTAAGGTTGTATGCTTATAGTCCACACTACCCACCCTCCCGCACTGAACTCCAGAGGGTAGGGCCGAGGCTTCCCCAAGCCTCGGGTCTCCTGCAGTAGAGATGCTAGGCTCATGGTAGGTCCGTTCTAGTTGAGTGAGTAGGTCATCCGTTCCCAAACTTACTTGTCCTTCCACCCCCTTCGCAGAAAAAAAGTTACTCAGCGCCTCCCTTAGCAATTAAAATATTTTGTATTATAGACCATAATCCAGGGTAAAGTATAGGTGCCTCTTTTTGCAGCCTCCCTGGATTTTCCCAGTACCCCACAAGGTACAGTATCACCCAGTTTGGGAAACACTACACTAGATGGCCGTATACTAGAACAACATATGGAAGACAAGTGCCATAATATGGTTTGGGATGCATTTTCTGCCCACAATTTAAATTGCTATAATCAGAAGATCATGAAAGTGTTCGTTCTCTTATTTATGACATTTTTGTTATTTCTTATTCTAGACATTTTTGGGGGTCCTAGGAGTGGATATGATGGCTAAGAAAGCCATGATCTGCACCTGACATCAAGCAATTTTTCTAATTGATAATAATTGTTCAAGACGTCTTTCATGTTAAAGTTCAGTATTAATATAAATGTAATCTTTTATACTAAATATTGAAAGAGCCCTAGTGGCACCAAAGATAAGCACTTGCCTGCTCCCCCGATGGTTATTGGTCCATCCCACCATTTCACAGGACAAAGAAGTGGCAGTCTGCTCCTGTGAACATTTTTAGCCTTGGCAACCTGGGGACAGTACTACTCTACTCTGTAGGGTCACTGTGAGTCCAATTTGATTCAAGGGCAACAGTTTGGTGTGTGTGTGTGTGTGTGTGTGTGTGTGTACTAGACATTTTCCATTATAAATCAAATATTAATTTTATACCGATTACCAGAGATTTGGTCAAAGGGGTAGAATTCTCCACCCTGGAGACCTGGGTTCGAATCCCAGCAAATGCCTGTAAAGCACAGCCACCACTCATCTGTCAGTGCAGGCTTAGGGGTTGCTGTGATACTGACCAGATTCCAGGGGACCGTCCTGACTAAGGCCAATGGGGAAGAGAGGGCCTGGCCCTCTGCTGCTGAAAACCAGCCGGGGGAAACCCTGCAGTCACCACAGTCCACCAGTCCAGTCGAGTGGACATCCCAACTCCAGCAGCGGACATCTTGTGGCCAAGTCCACTGTGTTCCTTCTGAAGGGCAGCGGAGCATGCAGGCCCTTTGGGGCGGAGGGGAAGCGTTTGGAAAAGGAAATTCCAGCGCTGCCTCTGGAGGGCTTTGTTTTCCAAAGCAAATCATCCTGCTGCCCCACTCGGTCACTAAGCAAGCACAACGTGAGCCGCACCACACCCTCAGCAAAGACTCAGGAGGGGTGAGGCCGAGGCCAGGTATTTGGCGCTAATCCTTTCAGCTTGAGCGAGCAGGAGGAAAGCCCAGGAAATGCATCATATAAAACTATCAGAACAATAGGAGCGCAAAGCCTGCCTTGCAGGTTTGTTTCCTGTTCTAATTGTTGTGGAATGTGGTTCTCACTACCATTGATACTTAATATAACCAGAATGTCCCAATTGCCTTTTTTAAAAGACCTCCTCTTTCTAGTCACTTTACAATGAATTCTCTCCTTGAGTCACCCAAATCAAAGGTATAGTTTCGGAGGCTTGAAGTTGCAGTTTCCCTAAGGTTAAAAAAAACCTTTTTTATTTAAGTAAGCCTACTTCCATATACAGAGTCTCAGCTGAAAGGGTAAGTCCCGTAAAACCTGTGGGTTTTAGGGGTTTGATTCTCACTAGGACCCAGCCTCTCCCGAGGCACCTCTTATAACATCTTGCCAAGTGTTGGAGTAATTCAAAGTTAAAAGGGGAAAAGGGAGCGGGGGCACACATATACTAGTCAAACGCTGCCTGAATCCTTTAAAAGTTATATATAACCATTTTGGGGTTTTGAGTTACATAGTTTTTCCACCTGATTATTAGAACTTCCTGTGGTAAAAGGCGTCTCACCCTAAAAGGCCGCTAGCCCCACCATTAGATTAGAGGGAGGAAGAAAAGACCATTTGTGATTTATAATGAATGTGAAGGCACACTGGTGGGCGGGTGGGGGGCGGGTTATGCCTTGGCCTGCTACCCTCAAGGTCAGCAGTTCAAAACCACCAGCTGCTCCATGGGAGAGCGCTGAGGTGGTCTGCTCCTGTGAAGAGTACAGCCTCACAAACCCACAGGGGCAGGTCTTCTCTGCCTTACTGGGTCCTTGTGGGTCCCCGATGGCAGGGAGTTTGATCGGTGTGGGCAGAAAGAAAATAATTGACTAAAATTCCCACAACACAGAGACATGTCATGAACTTAGAAAGGCCTGCCTCCCAACATTTCTTTTCTCCTCTCCTCTCCTCTCCTCTCCTCTCCTCTCCTCTCCTCTCCTC
>NW_022107431.1:25596872-25614925 GCF_000313985.2 Echinops telfairi | reverse complement strand
TTTAGAACTGCCGACCATTCGGATCACAGCCCATTGCAAAGCCAATGGAGCCCAATTTTATTCTGACACCTTGAGGTCCACACGAGCCTGTTTTTCTCACAGCCACGCCAGAACTAAGAGTACTCACTGCAAGAATCATCAGCTACTTGTACATGGGCATTGTCATCTGTTGCTCCCTGGGTCATCACTGTCCCATGAGCCATCTCATCTTGGAGAGTCTCCCTAACCTCTCTCTCCTGTAGGATCCCCCACATCCAACTGCTGGAGACACAACCTGGGTCCTAAGACAGTTGGCAGTATCTGGGTCAGGCAGAGACCCAGGCTCAGTATGCAGGGCAGGTGTACTTGGAGGGAGCAAAGTCTCACTCTCCCTGCCCGTGCTGGAGCCTAATTCACCCCTCCGGGCTGAGAACTAACCGCTTAGGAAAAGCTGTTAATGGCCCAGGATGCGGTCGCAATGACTAGCAATTTTTACCTGTCTTCTTTAAGCACCAAACTATAAACCTGCAGTTTGGACTTGGGCCTCACAGGAAGGAACTTGCTCACAGTTGTCCCAATTACTAAAGTTTAGGCTTATGTCTACTTTTAACTTTTATCTAGGAGATGCAGTGAGTTAACTCCATTATCAGGAGAGCAAGGATCGCTTTGAGTACTCCCGACGAGGGAGGTTCCTAACTCCTCTCTTAGTCAAGGCCATGGGATCTGTGTTGTAGGACAGAATGCTCACCCACGTCATTCCCGGAAGAGGAAATCCTGTCTAACAAATCCACTCCACTTAATTTCTTTTTGGAAGTCAGTGAGTAAACCACAGGCGTTCTTCCAGGGCTTGACAAATACTTAGCCTGTTGAGTGGAAAAATGACTAGATTCCATCATATCTATATTTTTAGAAAGCGTTAATGTAACTTATTCCTCAAAGTCAGCCCCGGTTAGTTTGATGACAGCGTATTATAACAGATAAAAGTGTTGTGTCTTAACAGCAACTCCAACACACTCCAGGACCTATTGTTAAATATGTAGGAATTTTTCAAGCCCCCTGATAACATTTACTAACCGAATGATAGCTTGAGTTGGCCATTGTAGGGATATTGAAGTCATGGAGCTCAGCAATCACCAGGAATCAGTCTTCCCGCCCTACCCTCTCGCCTACCCTACACCAGCATGGGCTGCTGAGCACTGCCCAGAAGTCCTCTGGGCAAGAGATTGGTTTAGCCATACAGAACAAAGGGTAGGGCAAATGGAATAAACTCCAAAGAAGTAAACACACATAGTTCGGGGACTAATATTGTTTAACATGTTTTTTTCAAATCATGACAAACATTCTCAAAGTTCAATCATGGGATTCACATACACAAAACACAGTACAATGGTCTGATTTGGCAACCATATAGCAGATGAACTCTAATAAGATGAGAGACAATTTGGAGGGAAATTAAAATACTCTTGTTACATGGTTACATTCTGACCTGTTTGCTCTGAGCTAGCAATGGAATGCCAGGATTTCTCTCTCTCTCTCTCTCTCTGTGTGTGTGTTTTCTAGCTTTATTAGTAAACCTTGTTAGCTTTTATCAAATAAAGGCCAGACATGCCAAGCTCCGGAAACAAAATAGAATAACTACCCCATCCTTGTAAAGAAACCATGATGCGCACTTCCTGGGGTTCTGATGGACGGATAATGTAAGGATAATGTAATGACGCTGAAGTGTCAGGGAGAAGTATATAAC
Organism: Echinops telfairi; assembly: GCF_000313985.2. Lineage (NCBI taxonomy): Eukaryota > Metazoa > Chordata > Mammalia > Afrosoricida > Tenrecidae > Echinops > Echinops telfairi. The sequence goes on along the minus strand of NW_022107431.1, from coordinate 25,613,202 downwards.
CTGATGGGAGGATCGTGGGTGTAATAAGGAGAAAAATCATGAAAGGGTTTGAATGAGGTAAATATAGACACATTTTCAAATCTTGACCATGAGCGCTATAGAGTACATCCTTAAGGTTTGACATATGAACCTGAAGATGAAATAAAAAGAAGCACTACTGAGTTTCAAGGAAAAGCATGATAATGGTAGTAAAATGCAGCATTACAGCTCAATGTGTAGCTTTAATGAATTAAAAAAAATGCCTATCTACTTTTACTCTGCCCACTCAATGTGATCTTTTTTCTCATCCCATGTTCCCCAAGCCCCAGTTGGTGGGGAGGGGGCGGGGTGGTCCTGGAATGACCCAGAGTGGCTGGAAAAGCAGGCGCCCACACGTATCCAGGCTTTTGAACTATATAGCACAACGTTTTAAATTGCCAGGAGGACGCTGTAGGTTTTTTTTCTTTTCTTTTCTTGAAAAGGGGCAGAAGGCCAGGTAAAATTTGAGAGCCACGGTTGTAACCTGTGGCCTTGCTCTTAGTTAGGACTTTGCCGTGAGAGGCAGCATTGAACAGTCCTCACAGCGCTCCTGTTCAAAGAACAGCTGACATCGTTTGCTACTGTTGCCTGTTCGCCTCCAGTTTTTTAAAAAGGCAACAAAGCAATGGAAAGGCCACGCTGTTAGGGTTGTTTGTTCTACTGCTAACCTCCCCAGGTTCTCAAACACATTCTCACACATTTTCTAACAGAATCGAGCAGTTTAAAAACCAGTTGTCATTGCGTCAACCCCGAGTCCCAGCGGACCTCAGGGAACTGTGTCCCATTGGGTTTTCAAATCACTGGAATTTTGGGACTAGATCACCAGACTTTTCCTTGGTGCCTCCCAGTGGACTAAACCTCTCAAGGATCCAACATGCCAACTGGGGTGATCATTTGTACCCCCCAGGGACTCCATCCCCACCTTTAAACGTTTTTTTTTAAGTTGCTATGAAATCCATGCTAACTCATGGTGAGCCTAGGTTTTCAAAGTATCAGTACACTCCATAAGGTGGCCAATGAGCATAACCTTAGCGTCTCCATGATTGGAATGGGCTCAATGGCACAGACGACTAATCTACTGAAGTAGACGGCCTTTCTTCCCCAGCACCGCTGGCTGGGAGATTCCAGCTGGCGACCTTTCTGTTAGCAGTCAAACAAAAGCCCACCTTCCCCCTGACTCACAACAGAGGGTGGGGGGGAAAATGGCGCCTTCAGTCATGCACAAAGGCCTTTCAAAAAAGAAAATATGTCGGTATGATCTCAGTAAGACAAAGTTTGGGAACGAGTACTGTTTGTGTCTAAGGTGCGATCGTCTTAGCTTTCTCGTACTTTAGAATTCAACAACACGTAGGGTAACCTAGTCATGTGAAAGCTCTGGTAAGCAATATAAACATGCTGCCTTAAAATTTTTTTTTAACTTGCAAGGGCAGTAGCAACATTTTGAAAGACATGGAAAGCACAGTGCACACAGTGCACACAGCCAAGGGATCACGTGTATGTAACAAGTGCCTCGTACAGTGTGCTGTGGGTGTGTGCTGCACTCACAGGACCATCATACCAATCGATTGTAAGGACGAAGGGAGACTTCACTTGTATGCCGATTTTGAAGAATGAGATGGAAGAGGATGTGGTAACCAAACCAGAAACAACCCAGTTGCTGCTGTGGGGGTCCCAGCTCATGGACACTCGGTGTGTCATAAGGCTTAGAGGCCGGTTTGTTCCCATGTAGATCTGCAGACCTTTCTTCCAAGGCACCTCTGGGAGGACTTGGGCTTTTGGCGGGCAATGGAGTGTGATGGACTCTATGCTACCCAGAGACTCCCCGTGTTCAAGAAACATATTCTGAAATAAATGATCATTGTCGATGATGGGGTTTATTTGGAGGGTGTTAGTTAATCTAAAGCACCCCCCTAGTGTCCTCACAGACCACAGCCAGTCCCTTGGCCTTCGGGAGTGGGGAGCATCCTGGGGTTCTGGGCAGGAGGAGCGCAGTGAGTAAGCAGGGCTTTGATTCGTGGACCCATCACTCAGATCTCTTTCAGGACTTGACTGAGACCATCCAAGGTGTGTTTGTGTTTTTGTTAACAGCTACTTTTAAAACCCAGAAGCAGCACCCAAAGTCACTGCACACAGCAAGTCAGGAAGGGCTAATTTGAAAGAAACCCGTTCTCTTAAATTAAGAACCATGACTAAGGACTGTAATTCCTTTGCTTCCAGCCCTAAGGGATCCGTTGACACTGACCCTTGCAAGTCAAAGGGGAGTCACCTGAACCCTCTGTTACCTTGCGGGGGTGCGGTGCCCAGCCCCTAGGCTGCCGCTGGACCAGCCTGGGCTCCCTGGCTCCCTCCTCCCCGTGACCCTTGACCCCAGCTAATCTGCATAGAGGAATGACAGGCATCCGCTGGGCAGGATCCGCCGCGCCGGCTGCGGCCGGCCGGGCTCGGAGACCCGCGCCAGGGCGGAGGCGAGGGACCGGCGGGCAGCGCCGCACAGGCCGGGAAATGACCGCGGGCACGGCTGTCTGGGCGCGCACCCATGATCGCGGGACCCACAGAGCCGCGTGATTGGAGCCGGCCCTGCGACCCGAGACATGGGCCAGACCTCGGTGTCCACGCTGTCCCCGCAGCCCAGCAGCGGTGAGTGCGGGGTTCCCAGGATGCGCCCAGGGGCGCGCGCGGCCCCAGGCTGGCTCCCCAAGCGCCCCCGGGGAGGGCTCGGGCCCGGCCGGCCGGGCGCAGCCCCTCGAAGTCCCTCGGAGGTAGCCCGGAGCTGTGCTCCCTAAACTCTTTGTGGTGGAGGAGTGGAATGCCTTTTGGGATCGAGCCGATTTTACCTTAAAGGCACAGGCCCCCTTTCCCGAAAGGGATGCCAGCGCTGGGTTTGCCCGGGGTTTGGTTACTCTGGAGCCAGGAAGTTCCGAGAAACGCCTTGTGCGTTTGACCCTGTGTTGGTCCAACGCGAAACGCAGAGCAGGGTCAACACGCCAGCAGGGTTTTTCTGTGTTTACTTGGCTTCCGAACAGATCTGAACTGAATTCGTTCAAGCTTGTCAACTGATTTATGGTTTGTTATTCGGAGTCGAAGTGCTGAACGCCTTCTCTTAGGCTGGCAGAGGGCTGAATACTTAGAACCAACTGCAGACAAATGCGTAACTGTTTCAAATGATACTGGTTTTGTTTATGTTAGACGCATAAGCTATAAAAGTTAAGGAAACATCGCTCACGAACGTCATTACCAAAGGCTGGGGTCCGTTTTAATGGAAACGTCCTGTAACCTTTCTGAGTTACACTGCCCCGTCTTAAAAGTTTCTTTTCCATTTGCTTAAACAAAAAAGGGAAGGAAGGTCCTACGTCTGGCATTTCCCCAGGGGATAAACAACGTTTGGGTTTTTTTTTTTTTTTTTGGTGGCTTTACTCGTGATTGGATAATGAGGAAAGAAATCAAAAGGTACCATTTTGATATGTTTCCATCAACGGTTTACGGGAGTAAAACAAGAATTCCAGCGGGACCATTTATGTTATTAAGATATTTGATAGACTTCTTAAAGGATGTAAACATCAACAGGATCTTGGATCAAGGAAATGACAGGCAGAAACCAGGATGTCTGACCAGATAGAGTGATATCACATACACACGCACACACCCCCGTTTGTTTCTATCACAGAACCTCACTCCCTGTGTTATCTAAGCAAGCCCCTCTGCAAAAGGAGAGAAAAAATTAGGATCCAGAAAAGACCATACCTTTCCTTACTGTTAAGGATGTAGTTTTCTGGAATATCAAAGAAGTTTCATGCTGATGAGTGTTGGGGTTTGTGTGTAGGTTTAGATTTTGTTTTGTAGTTGTTGACTAGAACCTTTAGTAAATTGCTTTGTGCAACTAGGCCTTGGTCTTCTTTGTTTTACTTTAAAGCCTTGTGACTTCTTTCATCTCAAGATGGGCCAAAAAGAGGGTTTTTTGTTTTTAAATTTCTGCACTGTATTAAATCAGTACTCCATGACAGCAGGTAATTAGAAAGTATTATAGGTTCTTTTGCCAGAAAATACCATTAGAATTAATACGAGACAAGGTATAATCAAAGATGTGGGGCCAGTGTTTGATCTTCTCTGGCTTTACAAGAGAGGACAACCAAGCCCATCAGTTCAAGACTGACTCCTACAAGGCTAAGGTCAGGCACACCTCACCCTCCAAGTTTCTGACACCAACCACCCCTCCGGCAGTACTCTCTGCTTCTCAGCTGAGTTCAATAAGTTGTTGCCAATGGCCACATAGAACTCAAAGACCATCCTCCCCATACTCATGATTATGGACTTTATTAGAGAAGATGCCAGATGACAGTTCAGGATCAGAAATATCCAGGATGTAGTTCTTTGATCAGGACAGCCTCTTTTCTGCTCTGCTGGCAGGCAGGCCGCTCTCTGACCCTCAGCCACTTGACCTGGACTCTGCTGGTACATGGTTGCAAAGCTCTTTTAGCAGTGTCGATAAATGCTCAAAGGACCCTCCACTCTGTCATAAAGCTTAATCCAAGAGGTTCTGCTTTGGCTCCATAAGTCAACAACCAGCTGCCCAGGTAAATATCTGGAGGCCCATTTCACTCCACAAGCAAGTCCCCTGCCCGAAGGCACTCAACTTTACCACCTCTGTAGGCTGTGAAGCCCACTACTCTCATGCTCTGGCTCTTGGTTCTGTGGCTACCTCTCTTCTGCTGTCACTCTGGTGTCACTCATGCTTTCTGTCTCTGGATAAAGTAGGCTCAAGGTGTAGTGATCTCAGGATCCCGCGGATGTCCTCCACTCCTAGCTCTTTATTCTGGATGGTACTGAGATCCTCTCTGCCCACTTCTGAGATGCTCATCCGAAGGATGGCAGATTTGACCCATCTTCTGAGTTCCCAACTTTCACAATCACTCACAACTGAATCATTTAATCCTATTAGCATTTTCCCTCACCTTTTATTACCCAGACCCATCAGGAAAAAAAATTATTTGGTTGGAGCTGCAAAAGTCTATGCCTAAAAGAATCGGACCGTATCAAACAGTTCACTGGACCACATAAATCTATTTTACCTTCACAAACGATCCAGGAATACCATCTAAATGATGTCTAAGTAGCAGAGCAGAACACTAAAAATATGACAGTTCTAGCTCTTATCTGGAACTGGGGGTGAGTGGCGCAAACATGTTGTCATAATTCATAAAAAAAGTGAGAGATCATGCAATCTATAACTTACAAGAGATGCTCTGCTCCTGACTGGAAGAGCGATTTCAGAGCTCTCACAAAGATGGTGTTATAGCGGAAGTCCTGAGCTTTGTGAATGAAAAGTTTACATGCGTTGAAGTGGCCATCGAGCAGACAGTGTTTCGTTTTTTGTTTTGTCCCCGAGGGAACGATAGTGGTGCTGACAGAGGCTGGCATCCTTTTCATGGTGTCCACGCAAGTCCTCTGAGGTCACCTGGGAGGGTTCTCATTTTCTAAACAGCGAAAGCGAAATCATCTGCTCAGTTTTATGACCACACCTGTGTTCTTCTCTGAGCTTGAGAGCGGCAGCCCTTCTACTATCCCCAATGTTTTGTTCTGACTCCTTGTTAGCTGTTTGCTTCTGGGTGGACACAAGGTGTGAAGAGCTTTGTTCAGTTTGATCCCAGCGACCTACTAGCTGATGGAGTCTGGAGCACCTTCGAGGAATGACGCTGATAAAGGCAATGCTCATTTTGGATGCTGAGTGGGGAGGAGGGCAAGGTCTCTTTGAGTCTAATGGATCAGGAGCAGAGTCTGGTTGGTCCTTCATAATTGTTGCTCCGCGTAGGTTTTGATCAAAAACCTCACGATCGGGTAGAAGTTAGGTTGCTTCTTACTCTCCTAACTGCAGATTCTCAGGAGCATTTCTGGTTAGTGCTGCATCTCTCTCTCTCTGGTCTATAGAAAGACCATTAATAATTCTGGACCATGAAGTTAGACCCATTGTTTCCTGTTTTTGAAGCAGCTATATTTAAAATATGATTCACAAGGCATATACCTCACCCACTTAAATGATAAAGTTCACTCTTTTTCAGTGTACTCCGTTCTATACAACCACCACCACAATCTAATCTTAGAATAATTTTGTCCTCTTGAAAAGAAACCCTGTAGTCCAACAGCAGTCAATCCTCCACATTGCCAGCCCTAAAAAAAACCCAAAACTCATTGCAACCCAGTCCATTCTGACTCATGGCAACCAGATAGGGCATAGGAGAACTGTACCCTCCCCCTCCCGCCCCAGGGTTTCCGAGGCTGCAGTCTCTACAAAAGCAGATGGCCACAGCTTTCTTCTGTGGAGCGACTGCTGGGTTCGAACCACTGACCTTTCATTTGGCAGCACACATGCTTAGTCACTGTGCCACCAGAGCTCATCCCCAGCCTAAGCTCAACAAGGCCACCCACCAAGACCCCCGCCACGGAGTCAGTTCTGACTCCTAGTGACCCTCTATAGGCTTTCGAAGGCTGCGGCAGACTGCTGTCTTCCTCTGGGAAGCTCTTTTTCTCTATGGACTTACCCGTTCTTGTTCTTTCCTGGAAGGAAAGCCCCCGGGGTTATGATCATCCCATTATGGACCAGCTACTATAATGCCTATTGTGGTTTGTCATAACAACTCGGCCATGGGCATCAACATAGTATTACTATTATGATATTATGTTTCTTTAATGCTTTCATACATAGAATCAGTGTCCACTGGGGAGATGGGATTTAGGACTAGAACGCATGCTTAGCTCAGGAACTGCCTGTGTTGTTGTTAGGCGCCGTCAAGTCGACTCCGACCCAGAGTGCACAACAGAATAGGACACTGCCTGGTCCTGTGCCAGCCTCCCAGTTGTTTATAGGTTTGAGCCCATTGTGGTAACTGCCATGTCAAATCCATCTCATTGGAGCCTTCCTCTCTCTTGCTGCCCCTCTCCTGCCTGGAAAGGATTTTATCCGGTGTCGTCTTTTGTGACTAACTTCTTTCGCTTCCCCAAATGTTTTCCAAGATCACCCCTGTTGTAGAACGTGTCTGAACTTCAGCTCGTTTCATTGACGAATGAAAATCTGCTGTCTGGCTGTACCCATCCACTGCCATCAGGGCGAGTCTGACTGAGAGCAACCTTAGGCGGGGTTTCAGAGATGCGACATCGTTCGGGGAGCAGATCATCTGCACCATGTCTCTCCCTCATAGCGACCGATGGGCATGGACCGCTCTGAGAATGACCAGCTCCTTGTGAATGGACACACCACCGTTTACTTACCTGCTCATCCATCGGCAGACATTTGGATTATTTCTGTTCTTTGGCTCTTATGAATAATGCTGCTGTGAACTTTCATATCCAAGTTTTATGTAGACATATGTTTTCGATTCTCTTGGTTATATGCCTAGGAATGAGATTGATGGATCATGAGATCACTGTATTTAATGTTTGTAGGAAGTACCGGACTGTTTTCCAAAGCAGCTGCATGATTTTACATCCCCACTAGCAGTGCATCAGGCTTCCAGTGTCTCTACATCGAGGCCAACACTCCTGTCTTTCTGACTACAGCTCTCCGGGCGGGTGGCTCATCGTGGTTTTGACTTGACTTCAGGACTCATGGCATGGAGTAGCTTTTCATGTGTTTATTAGCTTGCAAGAAATGTCCATTTAAGTAGCTTGCTCAATTTTAATTAGGTTGTTTAGCTTTTTGAATTGCAATATGAACAATTCCTTCATACAGCTCCCTTACCAGATACATGACTTGCAAATGTTTTCTCCCATCTTCTGAGCTGTTTTTTTGCTCTCTCAGCAGTGTGACTTCCAGCTCAAAAAGCAAAAAAAATAAAACTCTAGCTTTTTGTTTTGCTTTGTTTTGTCCCTGGAGCATTTTGGGTATTGTATCTAAGACGCCATTGCTTAAACATGGTCATGACGATGTGAACTTCTGTTCTCTTCAGAAAGTGCCACGGCTTTGTTTCACATTTACGTTGGTGGCACAATTTTTTTTAGTTCATTCTTCAGGATGGTGAGCGGTAGAGGTCCAACTTCAACTTTTTACATATGTCTGCCCAGGAATTCCAGCTCTGTGTGTTGATCGAAACACAACTGAGACACACTAGCCATGTACCTTGTACTGAGATTTTTTTTTCATGCAACTTACGTTGGGAATGGTTCCATGCTTTATTTTAAAATGTCCACGTGGTGTCTGAGCGTGTGAAGCTTTCCAGGGGCAGACAGCCTCATCGGCCTCCTGTGTGGCAGCTGGTGGGTCCAAGCAGCAAGGCCCAAACCTGGCTGTCAGCAGCCCAATCCCTGGCCTCTGGGTCACCAAAGACACAAACTCACTGCCATTGAGTCAGTCCAGCTTGTAGGGAACCCAGTGGACAGGACAGAACTGTCGCTGTGGGTTTCCAAGCCTGCCAATCTCTACAGGCACAGGAGCTCTCACTTTTCTCCCATGGAAGGCCAGCGGGTGTCGAACCGCTGACCTTAGCGTTAACAGCTCAACTTGTAACCCACTACGCCACCACCAAGGTTCTTATATTTCTGATAGGACCCTTTAATCCCGTCAGCAAAAACAATGCGATCATTATAATCTTTTCCCTTCAAAGAAGTCTATTAATGAATTATTTGTACTGTTTCTGGTATGTATGTGTGTGTGTATACAACATCCTTATCTACAGATCTTGGGCTATGTGTGCGGTACGATCTTAATAGTGGAATTGCTGGGGGGAAATGTTTGTGTATTTTATTTCGATAGATTTTTCAGAATTACTCTCCAAAGAGGCTGTATCAGTTCATCTACTCACTGTATGAGTATTCCCACTTCTGCACTTTCTCACCAACACTGTGTATCAGGGTTCCTTTCAGCCCATGTGGGGCTTCTGTGAGAAGCCGCTCCTTCTGGGTGAGACATTCCCCACAAGCATCATCTTAACAAGTGGGGCATTTAGTAGGAGTTCACGCCCCCCTCACCCCTTCACTCTGGCACCCTTGGGTGAATAACCTCTACCACTGTACATGACCATAATGCTCTGCACCGCTAGTGTTTGTAATTTCTCTACATTTGTATGTCTCACATTAGTTATGAATAAGGAAAGGCATTTATATTTTTTCATTTAAATTGTCTATTTATAACCTTTCCTTATTTTCATGATTTCTATTCTTACAATTGTATAAGAACCCTATATGTTATTAACCTTATGCCTGTCAGATATTAGAAATACTTCCACCCATTTCTTACCTCTTAATTTATGTATGGCCTTCCTTGGTCTTAAACCTTCCTGAATTTAAAACATATATCGATTGGAAGCCATTGTTTGCCTTTGAATTTAGCAAAGACTAGGTGGGAAGCATGATTCCCAGATGACTGCGTTGTGGTGGTTTAAATTGGTGCATCTTGTCAGGCCAGCCGAGGGCATTGAGAGCTCAGCAGTAGGACACTTGCTTTTCAGGCAGGAGACCTGAGTTCTGTTCCAACCAGTGCGTCTCACGTGTAGCTCTCTTGGTAAGTGGTGATTTGCAGCGAATCACTGTGATGCTGAGCCAGTGCACGTGCACATGGCCTGGCAGTCTACTTCTGAACATCAGCCCGGGAAAAGCCCATGGATCATAGTAGTCGGTTCTGCAACCAGTCGCAGGGGTGGCATAGGACCAGGCAGTATTTCCTTCCCTTGAGCTTGGAGTCCCCATACAATTGTGGTGGCAACACCAGACTAGCTGAAAAACTCCTAAACCAAACTCACTGCCTTCGAGTCAGATGTGCTGGGCATGACTGGACAGCGTCTCCTCTTGTTGTGCTAGGGCTGCTATGAGTCAGATCCCCCACCACCACCACTCCCAGCACCTAACAACCAGGAACCAACCATGATGCAGTTGATGTGCTCAGTGGATGTGAGGATCATAGCGCTCACCCAGATGCGCTGCATGAGAAAGGCCTGGCAGTCACTCCCACAAAGTCAGTCATAGAAAACTAGTTCCACTCTGACACGTATGGTTGGTATCAACTGCACAAAAATGGCTTAACGTCCACAGTTTGTTCCGCTGGATAAATGTATATTGGATGATGAGATCCGATCTTAGTTCCTTAGTGCCTTTGTGACAGAAATACTACAAGTAGGTGACTTGGAAGATGAGAAATGTATGTCCAAGTTCAGGACACTGGCTCCAGGGGAACGTCCTCGCTCAGCTCCGGAGGCAGGATCCTTGTCTTAGCTTCTATGGGTTACCCTGAGTCCTCTTCCCAGCCACGGGAGGAGCCAACCTTCCTTGGTGGGTCTGTTTGTGCTTCTTTGCTCACCCTCTCACTGCTATTGAGTCAACACTGACTCATAGCGACCCCTTGTGGACTTCCCAGACTGCAACAGTTTATGGGAATAGAAAACCCAGTCTCTTCTGAGGAGCTGCTGGTGGTTTTGAACTGCTGACTGTGCAGATCTCTGCCCAAAGCATTACCACTACACTCTCCTTAATGTCCTCTTTTTCTGTCTCAAAGTGATTAGGTTTAAGACGACTTATGCTGATTATGGTCTCATTAACTTAACAAACAAAACCCTTTTGACGATTGGGATTACATCCACAGATTTAGGGGTTAGGATTCCAACCCATGCGAGTATTGGGGGGAGGGGGGGAGTGAGTTGAACAATTCAATCCATAATAAGATCTAGCTTGATTTGTTCCCAAATAGCCAGCCAATACAAATTAAGTCATTCCTTTAATGTAAATTATGCTACTTTTTAGAGAATGATGGTAATTGATATCAATGTTAATCTACTATATAAAACTCAAACCAAACTCACTGCCATCAAGTTATTCTGACTCACAGTGACCCCCTACCCCGTGATTTTCCCCCTTCCTATTGGTATTTGTATTGGTTTTTGAAGTGTCCTGTATACTTATCCCAAACCTTTCTCCTCGTACATAAATCTCTTTTCAATCTGCCAAGTTCTTTAATTATTCTTTCAAGTTTATCTTTGAGAATTTCATCCATTGTCTTTGCCTTGTTTCAATATGGAATTTCTCGAAGCTAGCCCTGGTGGCATGGTGGTTCAGTGCTTGGCTGCTAACCAAAAGCTTAGTTGTTCGATCCCACCAGTCACTCCTAGGCTGAACCGGGCTGGTGGTCTGCTTCGCTAAAGATGGCGCAAGCCCTACAAGGCAGTTCTGTGCTCTATGAGGTTCTAAAAGTCAGAATCATTCCGATGGGAGTGGGCTCATTTTTCCCCCCAAAGCAGCTTCCCATCTCTTTTGGCTGTCATCCTGGGGACTCCTTCTATTTCTCTCTGACATTGGGTTTCCACGGGTTCTTGAATTGCCGGATCTCTTGGGTTCATTTTTTCCGGGTTAATTCCCTCATTTTGGCAGAACACACAGGCAGCTTTTTGGGAAAAGCTTATGGGACATTTTCTTGAGACCTCGTATTAGAAAATGTCTTTATTCTGGCTTCGTACTTGATTGATAGTTTGGCTGGGTTATCAGGTAGCAAAGCAAACTTGCTGTAATATGCACAAACACCTGCTGTTACTTACAATTAATCATGATGAACATTTTCCCTTATGGACAAGACTTCGTAGTTCTTATTTTCCGTAAATAGTTTTCCCTTAACTCCAAGACTCACTTGGAGAGGTGTTGTGGGAAGCCTCAACTTAGAACTGGCTTGTTGCTGTAGTCTAAAAAGCATTTTATAAAAACTCAAAAGTTTCCTTAGCAAACAGACCAATTTTAAAATGTATTTATTATGATATGCTGATGTATATTTTTTAACATTCATGCTTAATGGAATACATATGGCATCCCTGGGGGGGGGGGCACCAATGGTTACCAGCTGACTGACTGATAGGTTGGAGTTTCAAGCCCACCCAATATCTCCATGGAAGACAGGCCTGAAAACTTGGCAGAGCACAGTTAGCCGCTGCAACCTCTGTGGTCACCGTGAGTTAGAATCGGTTCATTGGCAAGTTGGGGACTTGGGGTTTCATGGGTTGGGGTTCATTTTTATTTATTTTTTTACAAGAGAGAGTTTTATATAAAGGTTAAATGCACATCAAGAAAACATCCCAACCCAGTGCTGCCCAAACCCACAAGTCCAACAGTAACCCATATGTTTAGCACCAATCCACAAAGTCCTCCTCCGTCTGACAGAACCCACGCTATGACGCCGGCTTCAGGAGGAAAGCCGAATCAGTGAATATATAAGCATCACAGGGGGTGCATTTTTATTTTAAGGGCAGACCGTCCTCCCAAGGTGGTATCCCAATGGGTTCCTGCTGTCTTTCAAGTTGAAGGTGGACATTTCACACACATGGCTGATGCTGAGAATCACCTAGTGTGCTTGCTTGAAATGTGTATTTCTAGCTTCTGCTTTCAAGGCTAGCAAAATCGGACCCTTTCGAAGCTGAGGATTTGCATTTGCAGCAAGTGTTCTAGGACATCCTTAAGATCGGAAAATCCTCTGGAAAGGAAACGCTAGGTTTGATGTATTTGGACGAGAACTCGAGTGACTTAGGGAGCCCTGCTCAACCAAGGGTCAGCGGTTCCAACCTCCCAGCTGCTCTGTGGAAGGAAGACGAGGCTGCCTGCTCCTGGAAAGACGTAAGGTCCTTGAAATCCCCCAGGGGGCAATTCCACTCTGCCCTATAGGGTCCAAATCCACTCGATGGCAGTGAGTCGAGTGTGACTTCAAAGACAGTGTTCTCCTCACTAACAGTGTGCATTCTCCACTCACCGGAGGTGCACATTTTAAAGAAGATTCTACCGCTCTGTACCCAACACCTTTCTGGGTGACCAAAACCAAAACAGAGGACACCGCGCCCTGTCAGTGAGTCGATTTCTAGAGGACAGAGGAGCATGTGCTGTGGGCTTCCAGGGCTGCCACTCCGGACTGGAGTTGAAAGCCTGGCCTTTCTTCCCTGGAGCAGCCTGTGGTTTCCAACCGCGGACCTGGAGGTTAGCAGCCCACTGATGTACCATTGCCAAGCAAGCCTTCCTGCTGGAAAGCACATGTGGGCCAGAATCTGATTGCCAGGAAATTTTGTGCTCTTATGTATGGTTCATAAATATTAGAAGCTGAAAAAATAATCCCTGTCCCACAGGAGCGAGGTCATACTCAGTATAATCACTTGTACAAGGAAGGAGGCTAGGAGTAGAATGGCAGTAACTGTCACCGGCACCCAGTGCCATCATCCCATTGTGACTCAGAGCCACCCTATAGGACAGAGCGGACCAACACCCTGGGCTCTGGAGGCTGTACATCTTCGCCTCCTCTTTTCCCACACGACTGGTCTTTCCGTCGACAGCCTGGTTCAGAACCCACAGTGCCACCAGGGCAGATGACACAGGCAAATGACACGTAATTCTGCCTCTTTAGGAAGCCCCTTGTGAACTTGAGCTGCACATTCCCCATGTCCACGGGCACGGCCCTGCTAGCTGGGGACGGGCCTGAAGGAAAGCGGCACCGTGCAAAAGGGCAGGGCCATTCCGAAAAGGGGGGCCAGCCGTCCTCCCTCTTAGGAATGAGAAGACTCTGAAAGGAAGAAACATTTATTGTAAACTCCTTTTCAAAGGTTCCTTTTTAGACCGCGTTCAGCATTTGCATTGTTGCCTCTGTGTGTATGCCGGGAGCCTTTCCATTTTGTGCCTGTTTGTGAGACATTGCCCCCCGAGAGGTAAATCCGCCCCCCCCCCCGTCTTAATGGGGACCCCGTCAGAGTCTTCGGCAGGTCACTGTTTGTTTCTGAGGAGGGCATGCTGGGTTGAGAAAGGTTTCTAAGAAAAAGGTTTCTGACAGCACCTGGGTAGCCCACAGGCCCAAGAACGGCAGTCTTAACAGGATAGCTCAGGATTGCGATTGCCAATTTCCTCTACCCCAAGGAATTTTGCGATTTTCACAATCTCTTCTGCATCTGTAAAGTTCACTCGGGCTGACCTGCCAAGCTGTTTTTGGAGGGGCTGAGTGCGGATGGAAACTTGGAATAAGTCAGCGCAACGTAGCTAGCGCCTGCTGTGTGTTCCTGTGGGCCCCGTGGAGTGGTGTGTCATTTTCCTAAAGGTTTCTCAAGTGGAATTGTGTACATATGTGCACAGTGAGTGTTCTAGCCCTTGGAAAAGACTTAGGCCATTTTTTTTTCTTTAAAGAAAACACAGAAAGAGTAAAATCAAGCCCACGATTTGCAGGAGAATTTAGAACTGTATGCTTTTATACAAATGGAATCCATTTTGGTTATCCCTCCCCAGAACATCAGAACACACGCATGCTTCGCTTCATAGGTGAAGATGTTTTAAATGAGAAAGTCATTAGAAAACAAGCGTGCCAGGACCTTTCACGTTTTCAGGTGGGGTGAGATAGAGGGGAGTTTGGAAACAGGATTTCATTTATGAATAATGAACTTTACAGACATCGGCAATAGTCACTGGTGGTTCGGTGTTAGTATTCTTGCCTTCTGCGTGGGAGGTTCGGTTTGATTGCCAGCCAGTGCACCCCAAACACGGCCTCCTGCACCCGTCTGTCAATGGAGGCATGTGTGTTGCTGATACAGAACAGATGTGAATAGAGCTTTCTGACTAAGAGGGACAAGGAAGAAAGGCCAGGCAATCTACTTTATGAAAATTCTTTCCCTTTGGGTCACAATAGTTCAAACCCCTTGTTTATGAGGTCAACTGTGAATCAGAGGCCAATTCCAAGGGCTTGCAGGAAATGACCTTACAACAAGTGTGCATACCAGGATCCGTTACAAATAGCCCATCAGCACATTAGTGCCAACTGTCTTTTCTCTGGCTTTTCCCACTTCATTGCCTCCTCCTCAACACACTGAACAGCATCATCGATTGAGTGGATCTGAGTCCACTGAAAGAAAGTGTTGAAAGTGATTTCAGCAATATGGTTCAACCACTACTACTCTACAATGCCATGTAGGAGGTGGAATATAGAAAAGAAAGAGGATATGGGGTAAAAGTAGAGAATTTTCATTTAAACACCACCACTTGACTGTCAGTTTGTCGTACTTTGGTGGCTGGTGTGTTGCTGTGATGCTGGAAACTATGTCCCTCGGATCTCAAATGCCAGTCGGCTCACCCAAAGTGAACAGGTTTCAGCAGAGTTTCCAGACTAAGAAGAGACAAGGAAGAAGGACTCTGCTCCCTGAAACATTGTTGGACACTGAAGGCCTAATGAGTAGAAGCAGAACACCGTGTAAGACAGGGCCAGAGGACAAGCCCCTCAGGTCGGAGGGCACTCAGGATGTGACTGGGAAGGAGCTGAACTCTCGGAGTGGAGACAATTTTGGTGATGTGAGTCAGGTAGACCTGTAATAGTAGAGCCTTCAGGATCGACACCTGCTGATGGAGCTGCAAAAACCTGCTAATGATCAGAACTTGGAATGTGCAAAGTGTGAATCTAGGAAAACTGGAAGCAGACAAAAGTGAAATGGCATGCATAAAGATGGCTCTCCTGGGCACGAGTGAACTGAAATGGAGTGGTATTGGCCATTTTGAATCAGAAAATCCTATGATTTACTCTACCAGGAGTAACACCATCAAGAGGAATGGAAATTCAATCAATACAACTGTTATTCAAATGTATGCACCAACCACAACAGCAAGTGAAGAAATTGAAGAACTCTACCAATGACTTCAATCAGAAAGTGATCAAATATAAAATCAAAATGCATTGATAATTATTGGTGACTGGAATGTAAAAGTTGTAAACAAAGAGGAAGGAATAGTAGTTGGAAAATATGAACTTGGCAAAAGACACAAGCCTGGAGATGGCATGATAGAATAATGCCTTTTTTCAACAACACAATAGGCAAGTATCCACATGGACTTCCCCAGTGGGAATGTACAGAAATCAAATTGAATACATCATCCAAGGGAAGAGACAAGGTCTCAACATCCACAGCTACAACCAGACCAGGGGCTGACTGTGGAACAGACCGTCAGTTGTTCCCATGTAAGTTCAGGATGAAGCTAAAGAAAAATAAAAGAAGTCCACATGAGCCAAAATACTATCTTGAGTCCATCCCACTTGAATGTCAAGACTATCTCAGTGTGCAAGATTTGATGCATTGAACATGAATGACGGAAGACCCGATGGGCTGTGGGGAGGACATGACGAACATCATTCATGAGGAAAGCAAAGGGTCATAAAAAAGAAAGGAAAGAAAGGGTCAAAATGAATGTCAGAAGAGACCCTGAAACTTGCTCGTATTCATAGAGCAGCTAAAGCAAATGAGAGCAAGGATGATGTCAAAGAGCTAAATAGAAATTTTCAAAGGAGACCTCAAGAAGGTACATATTATAACGAAATGTGTGAAGACCTAGAATTAGTAAAACAAAC
>NW_022107431.1:25589679-25596213 GCF_000313985.2 Echinops telfairi | reverse complement strand
ACTCATTCCAAAAAAAGGTGACCCAATAGAATGCTTAACTACAGACCAATATCATTGATATCCCATGCAAGTAAAATTTTGTTGAAGATCATCCAACAATGGTTGCAGCAATGCACTGTCAGAGAGCTGCCAGAGATTCAAGTCAGATTCAGAAGAGCATGTGGAACAGGGCTATCATTGCTGATGTCAGATCGATTTTAGCAGGAATGCTAGAAAGAAGTTTACTTGTGTTTTATTGACTACGCCAACACATTTAACTGTGGATAATCACAATCCATGGATAACCTTGAGAAGAATGGGAATTCCAGAACGCTTTGTTGTGCTGCTCTAGATCTGCTGCATGGATCAAGAGGCAGTTGTGGGTACAGAAGGGAACACTGCATAGTTTCAGATCAGGTAAGGTCTGCATCAGGGTTGTAGCCTCTCGCCATGCTCTTTCAATCTGTATGCTGAGTAAATCATTAGGGAAGCTGACTTATATGAAGAAGAATGTGACCTCAGGATTGGAGGAAGGCTTCTTTACAAGCTGTGATATGCAGAGGATGCAACCTTGCTTGATAAAAGTGAGGAGGTCTTGAAATACTTGCTGAGGAAGACCAAGGATTGCAGCCTCCAGTGTGGATTATGACTCACTGTGTAGACGACCAAAATCCTCACAACTTGACCAATAGGTAATGTCATGCTAAATGGAGAAAAGTTTGAAGTTGTCAAGGATTTTGTCTTGCTGGGATCTGTAATCAAGTGCTCACAGAGGCTGCTGTCAGGAGCTCGAAAGCCGCATTGCATTAGGTACATCTGCTGTACAAGACCTCTTTAGAGTGTTGGAAAACAGGGATGTTACTTTGAGGACGAAAATACACTGGACATAAGCCATGGGATTCTCCGTTGCATCATACTCATATGCATGTGAAAGTTGGACATTGGGGGGGAAAAAGATTGAAGAAGAGTCAATGCATTTGAATTGTGGTGCTGGAGAAGACTATTGAAAGTACCAGGGACTTCTAAAAGCACAAACCAATCGGTCTTGGAAGAAGTATGACCAGACTGCTCCTTAGAGGCAAGGATGGCAAGGCATACTTTGGACACATTGTCAGGTGAGACCAGTCCCTGGAGAAGGACGTCATAGTTTGGAAAGTAGAGGGACAGCGAAAAAGAGGAAGGCCCTCAAGGACATGGGTTGTGATACTGTCTACAACAGTGGGTTCAAGAATGGGGGAAGATGGTGAGGATGGAGCAGGACTGGGCAGTGTTTCCTTCCACTGTGTGGAGGATCCCGATGGGTCAGACTGGCTTACTGGCACATAACAACAAGTTGTAAACATCGCATGTCTGCCATAATTATATAAGAAAGAACTACCTGTATCTTGTGATTGGAGCACTGAATTGATTGAGCCACACTGAGAAACTAAGCTAAAATGCATATCAATGTTCAGTCTCAGTGGGGGCAGAAACTAGATATCTGCCACCTGATTGGCTTTATCATTTTCTCTGAGGCCCTTGGATGTGAAGCGCCTTGTATTTGAAGAAGGTATGCTTTGCTCCCAAATGTCACTAGCTCATTGCAGTCCCTTCTCATTGACCCTATGGAACGGAATAGAACTGTCTCATAGGGATGCTAAGGCTACAAATCTTTACGGAAGCAGATTGACACCTGCATCTTCTTCAGACTGCCTTGTGGCTTCAAACTGCTCACCTTCCTGTTAGCAGAGCACTGAATCCCCACGGCTCTCCCCAGCATGACTACATGCACCTTTTCCCTTTTCTGTGTTCCTTCTTCTTGCTCATTATCTTAGAGCTGCTTGATACCCAGCGCTGTGACGTACCTCTTCACAAAGAGCTGCTAAAATAAGAATGGAAATTAATAGGGATCCTGAAGAAAGATGGTATTTAAACACCTGTCAGAGGAGAGCCAGAGCAAGAACGTGCTTGCCAGGAAGTGGAGCAACCCCATTGAGTGAGGCTGATAATTGAAAGATGATTCATGTATGACTAAATGCACGGCTTTTATATTGTACACACATTGCCAAATGCTCTACTTTCGAAGATGACTTTTGGCCCTTTGGTAAATTTCAGTAGTAAAGCCTTCCCTGGGACGGTCCGTTTGGACGGACTGCTCGTCTTACCACACGCTGCTATGAGGCAGCTTGCTGCCCATTCGTCAAAAGCCCAGCCACCTCTTTTAGGTCTGGAATTCCTTGTTTTAAAAAGAGAGCATCCCTCAAGGGATTTAAACATGCAGTAAGATCTGGGTGTACTTGAATCTCATGATCCTAGGTCTCTTAAAAAGCTGGAAAGATCCACAATATCCTCCAATATTATTTGGTGTGATAGGCTTCTCTTGGACCAGGAGCTTCCTAGGATAAGGTCAGACCTTAAGGTGGCAGAACCACAGAGCCTTCTGCAAGTGCATGCAAGACCCAATTCTTATGTGCTCTGATCTGAACCTAAATAGTGGCAGCTTCCTGGGCTGGGGGAGAAGAGGAGGGACCCCCAGCTAAGTCACCCCAAACCATTTGTTGTGATTTTGTCACCGTGTGTCTGTATGTGTGTGGTCCTGTTTTGGGCGGGGGGTGGGGGGGGGCATTTTGCAGAAGGTTTAAAAGTCATACAACCTTCTTTTTCAGCTGAGAACATTTACGTGGGTCTGCTGCTGTTGTGGGGTGCCCTGAGTCGGGTTGGACTCACTGTGACCCTAATCACAACCGAACGAAACACTGCTTGGCCCTGAGCCTGCAGGATTGTTGCCGTGTGAGCACAAACCCTGGGGTCTAACTAAGATCATGGCAATTCAAGTTCAGCCTGCAATACCCTCTGGCCCCCAATTGTCGCCGTGTGAGCACAAACCCTGGGGTCTAACTAAGATCATGGCAATTCAAGTTCAGCCTGCAATACCCTCTGGCCCCCAAAAGGAATCCTGGTGGCACAGCGGTGAAAGCACTCATGTGCTAATCAGAAAGGCAACCGTTTGGACTCCCTGGCTGCTCCCTGGGGAAAAGATGTGGCAGTCTGATTCCAAAGCCTTGGAAACCCCAGGGGGCAGCTCTACTCTGGCCTATAGGGTGAACTTGAATGGATTCAGTAGGAACAGGAAGGCCTGAACGTGAAGTCTTACTAGTGGAAGTGACAGATAAGGCTTTCACTCTTAGCGACTTCTTGTTTTGCTGGACCACGCCAACATTGTATTTATTGGGGGGTACTCCATCCAGGGGCCAAAAGAAAGAGGACAGGCTTTCTCTTAGACCTCAGAAAGGGGGTGGGGGGTGCCGAGTAAACAGAGGGCCCTTTTGTGATGGTGGCTTAGCCAACCCAATGGTTCATGCTTCTCAATAAGCAGACTCCTTCATGACTTCGTCATCTACAGTGAATTTCAACACAACACCTTTCACTTCGAAGGATCTGGAGTAGTGGAATCATGAAACGGAACTCTTGATTCTCTTTAGATTTTAACATTAGGCATATTTGGAAACCGGAATAACATGCAACTTCCTGTGTTTGGCAGCTGTAGCAACATCTATTATAGTTCAGACTTTTCAGAAAAAACAAACCTACGGCAACCACAACCTGTAGCCTGGCTCGATAGAAACGGTTCCATGCCCAATCTTCAGCATGCCCCACTAAGTGTTATTTTCTCCTTGACTGTGTCAAAAGATAGGGTTTGGAGGTATAAGAAATACTATATGAAACTTGGAAGCAACCAGTCTTTTCCATTGGGTTTTTTTTTTTAAGCTTAAAAATGTGTGTGTGTGTGCGCGCCACTTTAAGTATACAAATCAATTCAACATCTTCCCAGCTGTGGGAAACAAAACCTAGTCCCCTCTCCGCTGGGGTAGGGGACGTCTGTCCATCGCCTCGCTTTGATCCTGTCTTCCTGTGGGGCAGTTCTGCCATGGGTGGTGGTGATTTCCCTTGAGTACTGGAGTCTCTGCAGCTCCTCCCAGTTGTCTTGGGACCAGTGGCGCATGCAGGCAGCCCTAAGCGGGAGTCTATTTTGGGGGGAGGTGTGTGTTTTCCTGAGAGTCATGGATCTCTAGAAGACCAGGAAAATAGCTTTCAAAGAAACGCCACTGCCCTAGTTGATCCAGCTGTGTCTCATCCACAATCTGCTCGGTCCTTGTTCGCCTTCAAAGCTTTCTTCCGTCCCTGTTCCATTTTGCTTGGGTGGAGTGTAGACGTCGTGGAAGGAACGCACTGTTTCTTCAATATTGGGGGAGAAGTAAGACATTTGACTTAGGTCTCTTGACCCTCAAAACAACCCATCACCACCTCATTCTACAAGGGAGGAAAAGACCCCATAAGGCGCATGTACTTGTCTAAGGTTACCAGCTAGCTAGTGGAAGAAGAGATTATGAAATTCCAAGGGATTTTGGCATCAAAGCTGGTTTTTCCTTTAGCACACTCATGGGTCTGTTCTTATACTTTAAAATGACTACTTAATTATTTCTTATTTTTTACGCATTCACAGAAAGTTCCAGGGTGCCAAAAACCTGGAGCAGTGGTTCTCCACCTTCCTCATGCCGTGACCCTTTAATACAGTTCCTCATGTTGTGGTGACCCCCCAACCATAACATCATTTTCGTTGCTGCTTCTTAACTGTCATTTTGCTATTCTTATGAAAATCAGACGACCTCTGTGGAAGGGTCGTTCGACCCACCAAAGGGGTCGTGACCCACAGGTTGAGAACTGCTGACCTAGAGGATTAAGCAAAACAAAACCTTAAAAAAAAACTTTTGCTGGAAGCTGAAGTGTAGAGCAAAATAAGTACCAGGCATCCCTCCATTTGTATTGGCTTCCCTTGTTGGGGTTTTGGGGTGCCGTAGATTCAGTCTCGGCTCATGGACAGCAGAACAAAGTAACTGCCGCGCCTGGACCCCCCTCACCCTCTTGCGGTTTGAGCTCACGGCTGGGTTCACTCTAAGTGTCGGTCCATCTGGCTGAGAGGCTTCCTCTTTTTCACCGGCCCTCTGCTTTACCAAGCACGTTTTCCTTCTCCAGGGACTAGCCCCTCCTGATACGATCCAGGAGGTGATGCCTCACCATCGTCGCATCTAAGGAGCATTCTGCTTGTGCTTCTTCCAAGATCTATTTGTTCTTCATGCAGATCACCCTCTATTCAATCGTCTTCCACAACACAATTCAGAGACATCAATTCTCCTTTGGTCTTCCTAATTCATTGTCCAGCTTTCATATGCTGACGGGGAGATTGAAAATATCATGGCTTGGGGCGGACACGTCTTAGTTTTGAAGGGACAACTTGGCTTTTTCAAACTTTAAAGAGATCTTTTGCCACCGATTTCCTTAGTTCATTCCATCATTTAATTTATTGGCTGCTGTTTCCATGGCACTGATTGTGGAACCAGGCAAAGTGAATTTCTGGACCACTTCAATCTTTGCTCCTTGTATCATGATGATGTGGACAGATCCATTTGTTTTGGCTTCTGTTTTCTTTCTGTTGAGGTGTGCAGCCCCTACTGAAGACTGCACCCTTTGATCTTCACCAGTAAATGCTTCAGATCCTCTGAGTCTACTGGTATTCAAGGCACGCTTTGTTTCTCAGTTGAAAGCTGAGATAGCAGTGGTGGTCTGCTCCGTTCTTTAGACTGGAACAAAAACTTGATGCTTTTGACAATGACCTCTGGCGCTAGAGTGTGCTTCATTGCATAGTCAGATATGAGCCACCACGACACTGGGCTACTGCACACAGGGTCTTGTGGTTCCATCAGTTTCTGATGGTTTTAGTGAGTGGAAAATATAAAGTACTAATACATAGTTAAACCCCCATAATTGATACTGGGAAAGAATTTAATTTCAGGCTAAAAATATGGTTTCTTGTGGTTTTCTGAGAGATTCAAATTCTCATGTGCAATGCTTAAGAAGAATGGAAAAACCAAAGCAATATTGGATTTCGTTCCAACATAGTTCAGAGACTTGCCTTTTCCACTTTCTTAACCATAAAACTAAATTGCCTTTTTTACTTCCCCAGTGCAGAGAAGTCAGGGAAAGACTTTACGAAAGAATCGGACATGCTTCATGGGAGAGTTTAGAGAGACACCAATCCAACCTGGACCGGCCGTCGTTGCATTCATACTAGAGCCTCTGTACGCTGGAGTGGAATAGCCCCCCAGGGCCTTCTGGAAGCAAACTGCCCGGTCTTATTCCCACAGAGCAGTTCATGGGTTTGAACCATCAACCTTTTCGTTAGCAACATTTTAATCACTGCACCACCACAGCTCCAGTGTTCACAGAAGGAAGAGTGATGAGAATTGGGGTGAGAGGCGGACAAGGGGGAGTTCTTAGGGGGGAAAATTAAGTTTCACCATCTATCACTCTGTGAACATAGAAAACCCGTCAAAGATTAATTCGCTCATAAATGGTTCCAACTGTTTTTTAGTTTGTCTTTGCTTGGCTGACTTTTGGAAATGACACCGCTAAGCGGCCCTTCAGTGTTTGCGCACCTGAAAAGTTCAGCACCCATGACTGCTCCAGTCTTG
This sequence comes from Echinops telfairi, assembly GCF_000313985.2. Lineage (NCBI taxonomy): Eukaryota > Metazoa > Chordata > Mammalia > Afrosoricida > Tenrecidae > Echinops > Echinops telfairi. The sequence continues at coordinate 25,589,725 of NW_022107431.1, read as the reverse complement.
TTAGTAGTGCTCCTCATCTTTTCCTGCCGCTGTTGATATTTTCCCC
>NW_022107431.1:25565623-25589182 GCF_000313985.2 Echinops telfairi | reverse complement strand
TGTTTCCTTCTTCTAGGACACACTGCACATTCTTTCCCCAGCCCAGAATTTGAGTCTTAATACCAAATAAATAAATAAATAATGAGAAAAGATGGGTGGAATTAGCCTGTCGGCTCAATGGTCGTCTAATTGGATTCTGAGACATTGCGAGGGGTGGTATGTATCCAAGACCTGATGTAACCACTCCGTTTTTTCCCCGGGAATGCTTGCTTGACACACATTGTTGTTTTAAAGGGAGAAACCAAAATAGAACATCTTGGAACTGGGATATCTTTAGCGACTGTGTTGGGAAAGTACAGACAAAGACAACGCTTAAAGGCATCATTTTTGTAGAATTATCTTTAAGAAGAAAAAACAAAGGTAATGGAATTCTGTTGCTCTTGCACCATCTCTTTGAAGAGACCGAGGTACACAAAGGAAGGTTAATCCTTGGCTTTTCCAGTGACATTTAAATGGCTTCTTGTTTAATTTGAACCAAATATTGGCCTCTTTGAAGTAGCATGGTGACTCTAGACTAAATCTCTTTAGCCCTCAAACAATGGTTTCCTAAATGTTAGCTCAGAACCTGGAGCCCATTTCCTCCCATTGCCACTCACAAGAATGAACGCTCCTCCCCACTGCCAGGCACATCCTCCGGCGCTCTGCTTCTGGCGTGTTAGCTGCTATTGAAGGGGCCTCTACCTCAGACACCCTGTGAACAATGGAGCCAAACACCACCCAGCCCTGTACCAACCTCCTGATCAGTTGCTGATGGGACCCTTGGGATCTGGAGGGTTTTCACTGGGTAAAGTTTGGGAAGGAGATTCCCAGTCCTGTCTCCCTACTCCATCTTAGTGTGGATAAGACCAAAACCTGTTCAGCATCACCACCACATGCAAGCTTTCCCCTTTTCCAGAGGGTGGCTGCACTTGGAAGGCAGGCATTGTAACACTGAATTTCCACTGCCATGATATTGTCTTGTTAGATGTTGTCCAATCTATTCTAACTCACAGCGACGCCAGGTAACAACAGAACAAAATCCTGCCCACCCCTGTACCATCCTCCCAGTCCTTGCTATATGTGAGCCCATTCTGGCCACCGCTGTGCCAATGCAAATCACTGGGAACCGTGATTTGCAATGCCCTTCTCCTTCACCCAAGCACGATGTCCTGTTCCAGGGCCAGGCCCTTCGGATAACAGGTCCCTGGTACATGAGACAAAGTCTCACTATCCTTGCTTCTAAGGAGCATTCGGGCGTACGTCTTCCCAGACAGGTGTCTTGGTTTTGCAAGTGTTGCCTGGACGGTTAAATGTTCTGTGCTGACCTTGTAAGTCAAAGGCATCTGTGGTCTCCTTCACTGGTTGTCCATCTTTCACATGCAGAAGAGATCATTGGAAACACCATCACCAAGCGTCCTTTAATTCTTAAAGTGCCACTTTTACTGTTTCACATTGTAGACAGGTCTTTTGCAGCACATGTCCCCAGTGCAGTGGGACAATTGATTTCTTCATTGCTGTTTCTGTAGGTATTCATTGCAGGTCCAAGCAAAGTGAAAAATTTGACAACTCCCATATTCTCTCCCTTTCTCGTGATGTTGTTTACGGTATAGTTCTAAGGGACTTTGCTTCATTTCGTTGTGGTGTATTCCATATGGAAGGCTTTGGTCCTTGGTGTGTTAATCTGGATACTTTAGAGAAACAAATCCACAGAAACTCATATGTGTAAGAGAGAGTTTTATATAAAGGGTAAGTGCACATCAAGAAAACATCCCAACCCAGTGCTGCCCAATCTCACAAGTCCAACATTAGCCCATTTGTTGGACACCAATCTACAAAGTCCTCCTCCATCTCACAAAACTCACACAATGACTCTGACTGCAGGAGGAAAACTGAGTCAGTGAATGTGTAAGCATCTCAGTGCTGGCAGGGGTCGACACGACTGCTCCAGCACCCAGGGCTGCATCGGGGTAGGTCCATGCGGCTTCTCCTCGGGGATGTCTTGCAGGAAGTGAGCCTTGCCAGCTGAAGCAGGGTAAGGCAGCTGCACACTGGTCCTACCATCACAAAGCAAGAGACCCAAGAACTCTTAAGGTGAGGCTCACTGAGCCATTTATCGCTCCTCCTTTCAGTTAACCCCACATGTGTTTATCGGCCAGGTTAGCACAATAAACTTTAACTATCTCACTTGCTCTGCATCCATAAGTGCTTCATGCCCTCTGTGCTTCCAGCAAGCAAGGCTGTGCCATATACGCATTGCAGGTTGTGAATGAGTCTTTCTCTAACCCCGATGCCACATTCTTCTTCACACAGTCCAGCTTCTTGGAAGATTTGCTCAGCATAGAGTTTCTGGAATTCCCATTCTTCACAATATTATTTATAAGTTGTTGAGATCTGCACAGGCAAATGCTTTTGTGTAGTCAGTGAAACATAGGTAAACATCTTTCTGGTATCCTCTGCTCACAGCTGAAATCCATCTGACATTATCAATAATATTTCTCATACCAAGTCCAGCTTGAATTTCTGAAACTTCTCTGTCCATGTACTGGTGCAAGTACCTTCAGAATAATTTTTGAGTTACCTTCAGCATGATTTTATCTGTGTGAAAGAAGTTCACAAACAGATGAGGCTGTAGGAAAATTGGCTTGATGTGGAATAGAGTCCACATTCTGTTGGATTACCTAGGAGCCCTAGTGGCGTATTGGATTATGAGTTGGACTGCTAACCTCAAGGTCAGCAGTTCAAAATCACCAGCTGCTCCATGGGAGAAAGATGAGCCTTTGGGCTCTCTAAAGAGTTAGTCTCAAAAACTCACAGGGACAGTTCTACTCTGTCATCTAGAGTTCTATGAGTCAAAATTGGCTTGGATTGGATCACATATCTTTGGAATGGGCACCTATTTTTCTCCTCTAGTTTGCTGGCCAGTGAGCTATTTTCCAAACATTTTGGCATGAGTGAGCCCTTCCAGCACTGCGTCCATTTGTTGAAACATTTCCGTTGGTATTTTGTCAACACCTTTCACCAGTGCTTTCAGTCTAGCTTAAGGTGACCAGATTTTAACATTGGTAAAGCAGGACACCATTGATAAAACGCATATCCTGGCGAAATAGCCACATGGCAGCCAAAAACCGTATACCCTAGCTTGTTGTGCATTCTTTCCCAAAATTGGGACTTTTTTTAAATGCTGCAGGATGCAGGAAAAATTGTTAAAAAATCGGGGACTGTCCCGCCAAAAGCAGGACGTCTGGTCACCTTAGTCTAGCATGGACTTCTTCCTTCAGAACCATGAGTTCTTGATCACATGATCCTATTTAATTTTATATTTGACACTTATTTAATGATGTCAGCTTTCCTCAGAGTTTGTGAGCTTCCTGAGAGCAGAGATTCAAGCTATTGTTCCCTATAATACAGCGGTTCTCAACCTGTGGGTCGCGACCCCTTTGGGGGTCGAACACCCCTTTCACAGGGGTCGCCCGATTCATAACAATAGCAACATTACAATGATGAAGTAGCAACGAAAATAATTTTATGGTTGGGGGTCACCACCACATGAGGAACTGTGTGAAAGAGTCGCGGCATGAGGAGGGTTGAGAACGAACCACTGCTGTGAAAGCACCAGGGAATTATCTTGTTGATTATAATTGCTCAATAAATTTAATTGTGAGTAACTGACTCGATTCCACTTCAATCCAATTTTTCTACAACTTCATCAGTTTGTGAACTTCTTTCTCCCATATTTGCCTTTTCTGTGAAAACTTGGCTCTCCTGGGCCATGCTGCTCATCTGGTAATCCCTCCTAAGGAGGGCTCTGTTCTCTTTCGACCCTGGAGGGAAAGGCAGCATCGAGAGGGTCCTTCCTGCATGCAGCCCCCCACTTCTCTTTGCTGCTGTCAGCTCTTCACCTCCTGGGCACATCCTCGTATACACCCCCTAAGAATCTGGGTTCCTGTCCACCCCAGGGCCTGCTGTTTTCCTGTGGAACCCGAGCCCCACACTCCTCGTTTACCCTCCTGCCTGGGACAATCCCAGAGCTGGCGGGGTTTCCAACTTTTCCCTCTTCGCAGGCTCCTTTCCCTCGGGTGGTCAACCTGTTTGAGTATCACCCCCTCAGAACCACAGTCTTAAAAACACACAGATAAACCATTTTTCTCTCCTGCTTTCTTACGTCAAAACAATAACAGCAACCGAGTTTCTTTCTTGCCTCCAGCCTGTTGTGCCTGTCGTTAGGTGCCACGGAGTCAGTGTTGATTCAGAATCACTCGTGTGACGGAGTAGAGCCATCCGTTGTCACCTGAGTAGCCGTTCTTTAAGGGTTCACACCTGGCCTTCCACTACCACATTTCCTTGGACCAATCAATACCAGTTGCTTCTGACTCATGGCAACTCCATGTGTGGCAGAGTAGAACTGTGCCCATAGCACACCCACCCCAACCCCCCGCCCCAGTAAGTTGGGGTTTTTCCCCAACAGTTTTACTGGCATATCATTCATATAGCATACAATTCAATGGTTCCATCACATCAAAAAGAGTTGGTCAATCATCAGCACATTCCATGTTAGAGTGTTTCTTCATTCTTGTACTCATCGTCATTGGCTCTCTATTTCCCCCCAGCCTTCCCTGTCAGGGTTTTCACTGGTCCGGTTTCCAGAGGGAGATGGCTGCCTCAGTAGATGTCTTCTGCATTGCCTCTACGTGGACTTTAGTCTCCAACCGTTGGGTTAGCAATGAGCACATTAAATATTTGCGCCCTACTTAGGAATTCCTGTGCTTGGAAGACTTTCCCCAGTAAATCCCACTCATGCTAGTGTGCCAATAAGGCCTTTCTGACTGCTATGCATCTTCCCCTGAAGGTCTTGCCAACACCTGCCGTCTAAACATAAGCCAGTGTTCTTGCCTCTAAATCTGTTTTCCCCCTTGACATTCCACCACACCCCGGTAAAGGTTCAGCCATGTCGTTCTCTGTAACTTTTCCAGGCAGTTCCTTAATCCCCTCCTTATTTCTCCTCCTCATTGTCCCTTGGATCCATTTATCATTTCCAATCCATATTCACCACTTCTCTCCAAGTTCAGATGCCTGGATGCAGTCACTTCTTAATTGAACTCTGAGCATATAAATCTAGGCAGCTGGGGGACTCAGTGATTAATAACATAGCTTCTCCATGAGATCTATCCCCCAGCTTCCTGCTTTCCATTGTTTATGCCTGCAGATTTCGTTTCTGCTTTGGGGACATGTCCAGAATGCCAGATGAGACCACCAGTCTAGCATCTTGACAGATACCAGCCTTTGGAAGTTGGTCTGATGGCCAGGAGGACCGGTGGACATGCGACAGGGTTAGTTATATGTGTAGGAGGACTTTTAGGGCGCTTATGTACCCACCTGGCTTTTGACTTAAAGATATTTGTCCAAGCATAATGTGTCATTTAGATAATATTTCTGGTCAACCCATGCTCTGTGGGGAAGTTTTAATAATTTTGTATAAGAACAAATTTGAGGCAGAATGGGCCATTAACTTTTACTCTGGGATATTTCATTTGATTTGATGTTACAGTGTATGTCTAAGATCTGCCAGCTTCTCCTAAACGTTCAGCCCCATGTGTATGCTCAGCATCACCGGGCGGGTCATTACCCTGATAGGGAAGAAACAGAATCCTCTCCCACTTGGCAGACTGTCCACTGGAAATGGGTCAACTTTTCCTTCCTTCTCACAAACACTCCACACATCTGCTCCACACCCTCGGCTCTGGGATTTGTTGTCAGAGTTGATGTGTTTCGGGAGGAAGGTCAAGAGTTGGTTCCTCTCTTGCTGTTCATCACAGTTCACACGGCGCCCTGCCCTGGGGGGGCACTGGTGAAACCCTCCCCGAGTACAGAAAGGTTGGTGGTGTTAACCCACCAGCCACCTCCCGAGAAAAAGCTGAGGAGCCGCTGTGTTAACAGTGACAGCCTGGAAAAGCTTAGCAGCAGTTGTGCTCTGTCACCTCGGGTCACTCTGCGACAGATTCGACTGAAGGGCACACAGCAGCATCAAGCACATGGACACCCGTGGGCCCTGCCAGGGCTGGAGCACAAGAGAACTGCCTCATTTTTCCAGGTGGCCCACGTTTCCCACCTGTAACAGGCTGCCATCTTTCCAGTCTCCTTTGACTTGTTGAAGGAGAAAATGGGTTTGTGTCCTTCTCTGACAGGTTTCCAACACAGATTCTGTCTTTCACAGGTTTTCCTGTCCGGTCCCTCAGCAGAGCTAACATATCTGTTCACAGAGAGAGCCTTTGCTGATAGCTGTAACGGTTTTGTCCCTGCTGTGAGCTGCGGAGTCAGTTCCAACCCAAAGCGACCCTAGAGGACAACACGGAACTGCCTCTTGGGGGTCCCAGGTTGTTCTCTTGAAGGGAGCAGATTCCTGGGTCTTCTCTCCTACAGAGAAGTGGGTGGGTTCACAGCCTCCTGCTTCACCATTGCCCATTGCACCGCACTGCCAGGGCGCCAACAAGAATGGCAGGAACTGAAAACACTTTTGTTTATTTTATGCTGTACTTTCGATTTGCCAAGTAACCCTTTTCTTACTCCATCAGAATGTTTTTAAACCCTGAGTAACAGCAACTTGATTTAATCCTGTAAAGATCCTGCAGCAAGTCTCGAGGATGCTGTTCATGTCCAAGCATCAGGGTACCACACAGCTGCACAAGCACATGCACGCTGCAGGCCTGTCGGCCCCACACCCAGGCTCAGGAACTCTCTGACATGGCTTGCAGGCAGATGAAAATCTTTAGGGCTTTTTTTTTTCCCTTTCAGGGTTTAAAACTAATGGCTGCCTCTATTAGACACACGAGCTAAAACACTGATAATATCAACCCTCTACAATTAATAGCATTGTACATGAGGGTTCTGCTCAATCAAACAGCAGGGATGGTGGGACTTTGTCTCATGTGCTTTGGACGTGTTATCAGAAGGGACTCGCTCCTGGAAAAAGACACCATGCTTGATCGGGGGCTAGCCACAAACAAGGGAGACCCTCAGGGAGATGGATTGATCCCTTGGCTGTAACCATAATTTCCAACATGCATAGCGGAGATTGTGCGGATGGCTCAGGGCTGGGCAGTGTTCCCTTCTGGGTCACCGTGAACCATAATTCCTGCCGTGAAGTTTATGACCCCCCCGTCATTTAAGTAAAGAGTAAGTTCTGCAAACAGCCAACATAAAATGAACTGTGATGGCCCTAGGCACCGAAGACAGCAAAGGGAACCTGCCCTAACCCTTTGGATTCAACTAAGGAAGGACGGAGCGCAGAATCGGTTACTACACACTCACCTTGGGGATAGTGCAGGTCCAGTTCCAGGTCCAGAACCACACCAAATGTTTGTGTCCTAGTGCGTATCAAAGTTACGTTTACACTACACCGTAGCCCATTAAGTGTGCAGTAACATTATGAAAGAGTCCGAAATATCGTGAGAGTTACTAAAATGCGACCTGGAGACACAAAGTGAGCTCGTGCTGGTGGAAAAAAGACACCCGGAGACTTGTTCACACAGGGTGTTACAAACCTTCCATTTGTATATAAAAATTTAAAAAGAATAACAAACACAAGCCTGAGAATTATTAAGACAATAAGGTGTGTCCTTACTCATCCCAGTTCTTGAAATAGAGCCTTACTCTAACTCAGGCCTCCCCCACTTTGTGTAAACCCCACTTACCTACTATGTGGCCTTGGACACGTTGCTTGCTTTCCCTGGGTGCAACCTTGTCATCCGTAAAATGGGAATGCTAATGGAATCTCCTGGACAGGGTTGTGGTGAAAATTAATGGGACAATATTCCTAACTGAGTTTTTTTCAGCATTTCTTTGACCACCCCCCTCACCCCCAACACACACACCCATGCTTCAAATCAAAAGGTCAGCAGTTTGAACCTGTTCCACAAGAGAAAGCTGTAGTTTCTGGGAAGATTTACAGCTGCAGAAACCTTCTGGGGCAGGTCCGCCTTCTCCTATAGGGCCGCCGTGCGTTAGGGTTCATGGCAGGGGGTTTGGCCCTCACAGAGCGCTTCCAACAGAGCCCAGGGGGACTTCTATGAGATCAGTGTGTTCAGCAGAAAGCAATATAAAGAATTGGAGACTTTTTTTGAGTTGGAAAGGAGCCTGGAGGTCATTTAGTCCCATCTCCTAATTTCAGCTATGAAAAATTGGGATGCAAAAAAAAAAAAAAGAAAGAAAAATTGGGATGCTTGCTGAAGGTCACAGAGCTCGTCCAGTGCTGCAGCTAGAGGTAGGGCCCCGTTCTCATTGTGGCTTCTTGTTCACCATCACATTGGGGTGATCGAAGCCCAGAAAGGTAACACATTTGGCCAGAAACTGCATAAGGCCGAAACGAATCAGAGGAAGACAACGCAAATCATTCCCTCAGCTAGAGGCGTCCTAGGAGCTCTGGTGGCTTAATGGTTATACATTGGGCTACTAACTGCAAGGTAAGCAGTTCAAAACCAGCAGCTGCCCCTCGGGAAACTGGCAGGGCTTTTGACTCCCCCAAAGAGTTGCAGCCTCCGAAACTCTCAGAGGCAGTTCCGTCTTGTCCTGTAGGGCTGCTAGGAGTCGGCATCCACCCGATGGCAGTGAGCTTGGCTCTTTTGCTTTCGCTTTTGTGGACAGTAGAAAAAGGATAACACTCTGCCGTGTCCGAAGCAGAAGACTTGTGATACTTGGGAAAAACAAGGCAGGCCCACTGAGTTCAGACTTTCACAGGTTTCACTAGGCAGAACGCTGTCCTTTCCGATGAGTAATACATTGTTTCTCCACATTTAATCATACGTCTGTGGGCTTCTCACTTTGTACAGCTCCAGAGCCCTCCCAAAAGATGGCAGAAGGGGAACTTTAATGTTCCAGAAACTAGTCTGTAAAAGGTGCTATTATTTACATTTTCCAGATAACGAAAGTGGTCACCGTACCCTTTCTTAAAGCAGAGCTGTGCATAGAGCTAATCATTTTCAAGCACTCTGTCCTCTGAGGCCTTGCTAAGCAAATACATCTTTTTGATTTTGTTTTTATTTTTGTAACTCTCTAGTTTTGCTTAGGAATGCTCAGGTCCGAAAAATCCATCCTTAGCTGACTCTCACAGACCTACTGTTCAGTGGAAGAAGATGTAGACACACCAGAGTGCTGTCTCCTTCCCCTGAAGTTCAAGAGCAGGTAAACCAGATCCATGATGATGGACGTCAAGGTCACAACAGCAGTTGTCTGGGGTAGTGGAGGGTCGAGGCCTGGTGTTGACTGTGATAGAAGAAGGAGAAGGAGGCCGTCTGGATCCCTGTAAGTGCTCTAGCCCAGGAACCAGCCAACCAGCCAGTCCCCGAGGGGCTGCCACTGACTCCTAGCACACTAGTGCAGGTCCGAACAGATTCAGGCTCTGGGTATCCGGGAACTGATTTCTTAGAAAGAGATCAGCAAACCTTCTCGCCTCATGTGGATAAAGAGTTGTCTAATTCCGTGACTAGAAACACCCAGATACAGACTCTGCTAGCTACGGAGCTGCATGCTTCCTTTCGCTGGGGTGTGATTGTTTTGCTTTGGTGTTAGTATCCCAAGATGGGGCTAACAAGCATACGTGTCTCGAAGTACAGGAATTCCATGAAGTGATACAGGTACACTTCTTAGTACTGTACCTGGCCCTCTATAGATAATAAATGTCCTTGTTTTGGTTGTTAAGTGCTGTCTTGTGGATCCCAACCTGCAGCAACCGTGTGACACAGCCGAACTGCCACACACAGTTTCTTGGCTGTAACCTTTCAGAAACAGATTGCTAGGTCTTTCTCCCAAAGAGCCGCCAATGGGTGCGAACCCCCAGCCTTCTTATTTGTCCCGGAACTCTTGACCATTGCTCCATCCGGGCTCCCGTGATAAATAGTTCACCTCACCCCCAATGTCAGTAAGTTCACTCCACCTCAACAGGACCGGGTAGGGCACAGGGAACGGGACCACGGGTTTCCCAGGCTGTAAAGCTTTCCGTCAGCAGAGTGCCTTGCTTTGCTCCTGCAAAGTGTAAAGTGTCTCGTGGACTCCCTCGGGTCACAGCCCGATGCGTAACCCACTGTACTACTACCAGAGTGCAAGAATAGATGATCTATGACTAAGTCTGCTATTAATAAAAAAACTCCAACCTGCCAACTTTCCGGAGAGAATGAAACCCAGCGTAAGTCAATGAATGGATCCTCCCGCCCGTTTGGATGGCACTCTCTCTAGACCGTCCACACAAGCACGTGTGACGGGTTTCTGCTTCTGAGTTACTCCGTCGTCTTCTCTTTCTCCGAGTCCAGGGGGTCGGGAATGGAGGAGCAGAGGACGCATCCGCGACAGTCAGGAGACACGTGGCAGACATTCAAGTTCCCTTTCGGTCTTACTACCGAAAATAGTGCAGCGTTGATCCTCTGAAAAGATAGTACGGGAAACCTTTGTATTCCCAGATTTGTGACTCTGTAGTACCTGATACTGATCTATGTGTGTGTTGTGTTGGAAGGTAAATCTGGTCTCCCTTTTTTTTCTACATGGATAAGTGCTCCCTACCCCATGCTGCTGCTGAACCCATTGCCCACCCTTTTGGGAGATGGTGACTACCTTGGGCTGAAGATACTAGATCGGAAAATATTGATAAGAGGAATTTGGAGGGAGAACAGGGGGCAGTTGTGAAGCCTAGTCACAATTTTTGAACAGGCATTTTGACTGCTAGCACAGGGAGCCCCAGGCGTGCACTGGTACCATTCGGCTTTCAGAGAAAGATCCGCAGTTGCGCCCCACTGGTTCCTCTGGTTGAGAAAGATGTGGCAGTCAGTTCTCAAAGAGAAACTGTGGGGCAGCTCTATCCCATCCCATCAGGTTGCCGCAAGTCGGCAGCCACTTAACCCCAACTGGTTCCTAAGACAGTACCTTTCGAGTTCTCTCTCAAGTTCACGTGCCAGTGCCTAAGAATCTCCTAAACTCCCCTTGGCATCTGTACCCAGGTTCTCTAATGTCACCTTAAAAAACAAACTGCATTTTAGAATCGTCGTAGATTTCTAGAAAAGTTGCAAAGCTAAGGAGTTCTCCTAGACCCCCCCCTTCAGTGTCTCCTGTCATTAACATATCACTGGGATGCACTTGTTACAACCAAAGCAAAGACTTGACTATGGACTAGACGCCACAGTTTATTATTTTAACTAGTTTTCCCCAAATCTCATTTTCCTGTTCTAGGATTCCTTTCAGAGTACCGCATTACACGTGGGCATTGTATTTTCTTAACTTCCTTTGGTCTGTGGATTTTCAGATTTTCCTGGTTTTTAATAACCTTCCCTGGTCTTTTGCAAATACCCTTCAATCTGGTTTTTACCTGATGTTTTCCTGTGGGGAGTTGAGGGTTTTGAAGTACTGTTCTCTTCACACGCTGTGCTAAGAATGATCAGCAAATTACATGGGAGCGCCCTGACTTAGTGCTTATGACGTGAATCGTGTTCCCTTCAGAAGGAAGTCACTGTATGCTGCCCACACTGAAGAAGGGGGGAGTAACGCTTTTACCTCTGTAAATGATGGTAAATTCTCCCACACAGCGCCGTCTCTTCCACATTTATGCATGTATGCATTTATTTATATCAGTAGGAATGCATGCGTATTTTATGCTTCGACATAGGTTGTAGCACTCCATTATTTATGTTGTGGTTCAAATCGCCCTGCAGTGACCTTGGAGAGCTGTCTCTCTCAGTTCCTATGTGCTTTCAGCCTCTGACCCTTCGTCTGTCTTTGGAACGTTTCCTTGCCTTCTGGCATCTCACCATCGTCCAGGCTCACCTCCTAGAAGCATCCATGTCTGGTTCCTTTCACTGGAGAATCCTATTAGAAATGATAAGGGCTGGAGCGTCGTTGCCTCTGGACCCTCAGAGTACACAGGGCGGGGAAATACATTTGTGCATACTGAGCCACGTATCTGCACATAATTGCTTTTGTTATCAACCATCTGTAACTCTGTTGGGCCAAGTATGAGTTCATGCTAATGTCACCAACTCTAATCCAGTGCCACATGGTTCATCCTTGCTTATCTGTCACTTCCTTTTCCAACATCGGGGAATCTGGCTCTCATCACCCGCCTTTGTCATCCGTTTATTTCCTCCTTCAAGCCCAGGGCACGGGGGACAGGGGTTTTCAGGCGTGTGAACCCACCCTCCCTTGTAACAGCACACATTTTGAGTCCCCTCTTCCTTTCTTGCTCACTCTCCCAGCCATTTACTTTACCCCCTAAAGGAGGATCCTGGAGTCCACCCAGTGTCCTCCCTGACAGAGAAGCCAGGGAAGATCTCCAGAGGAGGTAGAGGGAGGCCTGGTGGGGAGGCGTGACGTGCTCAGGTGCTAACAAAGAAGCCGGCGTTTTGAACCCACGAGCCCACAGGAGAAAGACTGGCGGTGTGCTTCTGTGCAGGTTTACAGTCGTGGAGACCCTGTGGGACAGCCCTACTTGGTCCCATAGGATCCGTATGAGACAGCATTGACTTGGGGACAATGAGCTTGGCGTTGCGGTTTAATAGGCTTTTTTTTTTTTTTAACATCACTCAAAACAGGGACCGCCATGTGACTTTAGACACCATTGTCCAATTTCATCATCAGTGGCTCACAGCATTGGTTTATCCTGACCTTGTCTCCCTCGTCCTGTATGGGCTCTGTGCTCTCCTTGAGCACAATAGCACGTATCCTGAGTCGTCTCAATTGGGAGAGAAAGAGTTCAAAGAGGTGGGAACGTAAGTCAAATCTTCCCTCTACTGCTTCTTTGCTGTCTGTAACCTTTAAAGGGACCAGCGGCAGAATTTTAATGCAAACATAAAAACTGTCACAGATAAAAATCTACAGTGATAATAATATGTAAACATAATATTAAACACAGACTAGAAGCCACATTTTTAAACATGTTAATAAATCATTTTATTTGGACTCTTACTGATCTTACAACAATCCATACATCCATTGTATCAAACATATTTGTATATATGTTGCCATCATCATTTCCAAGACATTTTCTTTCTGCTTGAGCCCTGGGTATCAGCTCCTCTTTTTACCCCTTCTTCTCCTCCCCTCTCACCCTCGCGAACCCTTGATAATTTATAAATTATTTTATTTTCATATTTTACACTGTCTGCTGTCGCCCTTCATCCACATTTCTGTTTGTGGGTGTTGTATGTTGATCACTGAGATCGGTTTGCCCATTTGCCCTGTCCTGCCCCCTACCCTCATGGAAGGTATTGCTTCTCTCATTGTTGGTCCTGAGGGGTTTATCTGTCCTGGATTCTGTGTGCTGAGAGCTCTTATCTGTACTAGTGGACATGCTCTGGTCTAGCCAGATTTGTAAGGTAGAACTGGAGTCATGATGGCGGGGGCGGGAGGGAGGAGCATTAAAGAATTAGACTAGAGGAATGTTGTATGTTTCATCAGTGCTATCTATACTGGCTCCTCTCTTCTTTGGGACCCTTCTGTGAGTGGATGGCCAATTAGACACCATACTTTTAAGGAGATGAGGTTTTTTTGCCTTTTTTTATTTACTTCCTTTACATTCTTGATTTTTAGATATCAGTCGTCTAGCTGCAGTACTCATTAATAGGTGTATATGTCTCTGGTACAATAAGTTCCCTATGAATAAAATGATGCGCATACCTTATTTGCAGCAAGGTTTTGTCAAAGCACCATTTACCATATGCTATTTTCTTCTGTTTTTATTATTTGGTGTGAAAATATAGATTCATAGCCCCCTTCAGACATGTAGAGGAGAGTTGAGCCCATCTTTGCCACCTACTTTTTCACAAAGAAGGAGTTGTTTTCAGTAAACTTCATTTTTTCAATGATCAAATGTGTGAGGGGAGATACCATTTCTCTCACTTTCCAAGTGATGGGAATAATTATGTGTGGAGAAAGGTGCATACCTAAAACATCATCTATTACTACAAACCCTCATAGTAAGTGCACTGACTCTTTCCAAAAAGTCCCTGTTCTCAGGCCTCAGCGTAACAAAGGAATGATTCTCCAAGCCTGAAGGCAAAATGAAAACATTTAGTATCAATTCAGTGATCATTTCTTGACTCATTCATGTGTTGCTTCTGTGGTCACATGAAGCCTAGGGACTGTTCGATGGATACATTTCTGTTTAAGAGAAAAATGAAACCTGCATTCACTCTTGGAATTCTTTTTTATTTTTAATCATTTTATTGGGAGCTGGTACAACTCTTATCACAATCCATCCATCCATCCATTGTGTCAAGCACATTTGTACATTTGTTGCCATCATCATTTTCAAAACATTTGCTTTCTGCTTGAGCGCTTGGTATCAGCTTCTCATTTTTCCCCTCCCTCCCTCTTGAATTTTTGATAATTTATATAACAATTTTTTTTCATGCCTTACACTGACCGATGTCTCCCTTTCCCCACTTTTCTGTTGTCCATCTCCTGGGAGGGGGTTTTATGTAGATCATTGTGATCGGTTCCTCCTCTCTCCCCCCACCTTACCCTTACCCTCCTGGTATCACTACTCTCATTATTGGTCCTGAGGAGACTCGGGATTCTTATCCAGTGATGATGGGAGGAAGTGTGGTAGTTACGGGCTTTTTTCCTTAAGAAAGTAGGCTGAGCTACGCCACTTAGAATTTTGGCATGTTCACGCCCAGTGATGGGTCTGTATTTCTGAATCTGTCACACTACAAAATGTTGCTCTCCAGAGTGAAAGGGAACGTCCGGGTGATTGGCAAGGCAGTCTTGGTTAACAAGAGATTCTATCAAAATGAACATTTAAAACCGTCAAGAAATTTAGACTATATCACCTGGGATTCGTGTGCAGTTCATTCTTCTCTGCACATGAAGGGTTTTTCACTAGGAATTTTTTGCAAAGAACTTTTAGAAAGAAAAAACAATAACTCATTTTCGTGACACGCTGGTGCATTTTGAAATGCTAATGGCGTTGCTAGTGCCCTGCCTACGTGTCTGGAAGAAAGCAGAGACTTTGTGTTCTGTCCACACTACACAAGGGTGGGTGGTGACACTCTTAGCTCACACTCTGGATCTCAGAGAAGGACAGTGGCAGTTTGACCAACTGTCAGCATAATGGCTCTTCATCCCAAGTGTGGTTAACTGCTGGCGTCCCTCTCACTCACTGCCATCAAGCTGATGCCAACGCATAGCAACCCATCAGGAGAGGGTGGCACTCTCCGGGGGAGCTTCTGAGACGGTCACTGCTAACAGGATTAGCAAGCCCCATCTCTGTCCCACCTAGACGCTAGCAGTTTCCATCTGCTGACCTTGGGATTATAGCCCAACGCACAACCACGGCACGACAAGTGGTTAACGTGCTGAGCTGCTGATGGAAAGATTGTAGGAGGAGGGTCCACTCCACCCGAGAGCCCCTCAGAAGAAAGAGATGGCAAACTGCCTCCAAAACTCAGCCATCCAATAGCGTGGGGAGCACCATTCCGTAAGCTTTTAATAATGGTTTCTACACAAGTCCACTGGACAGCTCAGCAAGTGCAGAAGTCACCGGGAGAGTCACTCTGCCAGGGACAAGATGGGCATTCAACTGCTGCTGTGGTCGCTGGAACTGGCCCACGTCCTTCCCAGGAAAGAGCAGAGAGAAAGACCGGAACTGCAAAGGCCTAATAAGTAAAGAGAGAGTTCATGTCTTAAGTAGCCACGAATTTCATTTTTCACTCAGCAAGTATCTCCATCCCTGAACCTTCCATCACCTAGGAAATTGCTGCATGTTTATTTTTATTTTCAGGAGAAAAATGGAAGTGACCATGGTCCCTTGGTTCAGGTGGAAAGCACCACTTTTATGGCGGGTTGGGGAAACTGGACCTGTGGGTTGTGAGATCGAGATCCAGTTCCACTGCAGAAAAATGAGAAATCACTATGTGTTTGTCAGGGGCCACAGAGATGGTCTTGGGCTGGGAAGCTTTCGTCCGATGTTTGCAGTAATCTTCTCTTTCCTATTTCACCACATTCGGATTGTTCAAACGTAAGCCCTTCCGCGAGAAGCCTCCAGAGAGTAGGCAAACAGCATACATTCGATTCCTCACTGGGTTTGCCCCTTTCTCAAGGCGGGCCGGGGGACAGGATGAGAAGTGTTGTGCATGCAGCAGGTTTGTTTCTTGGCTCCGTCATAACGTCAACATCAGTCTGGCCCGCATCGCCCTCCACCCGCCGTGTTGTGGCTGGTGTGAGGTAACGTGGAGTGCAGACCCACACACAGAAGGACTGGTCAGCACAGACTTGCATTTTGAGTTTACTCTAGTGATGCATGGACAGTGCATCTCTACCTGAATTTAGACTAGACTCTGGTATTGAGAAGTGTTGACTTTACCAGCTTTGGATGCAAGGAGAGTTTGTAACAATTCAGATGTGGGCAGCTCTTGATAATCTCTTGATTCCATTTGAGAACAGCCACCTTTCTTGCTGTAAGTGATGCTCCGTTGATATGTGGACCTTTTGTCTTTTGAGTCTCTGGATCTTATTAAAATCTTCTATTTTAACTGAATTTATCAGATAGATACCTCTCTAACGAAAAGGTCAGTGTCAGGTAGAAGCGGAAATCCACATTCTCCACTTGAACTCCCGTGATGCCGGAGGTCCAGGCTGGGGAGGGGACACCTTTGTTGCTATTGGGCAGGGGTGAGGGTTCTGGCTCTCCATGTGATCGTCTCTGACGCTGTGGTGAGAGTGGTCTCCTTAGCACTGGAGAGACTTCCTGTGACACCGTCCCAGTGGGGAGGAGAGGTTGGAGTGGAAGCCCAGGCTCCCCACATGTTCCCCCTGGGGACCATTGTGGGCACCTCAGTTCCAGCCCTGCTGGGAGACAGGAGGGCCCCGGCTTCCCCGTCAGCCTTCTGTGACGTTACATGGTATGAGGGAAATTCTGATCACCCCATCTGCAGAAGGCTATGGATGACAGTGAACCCCCAAATCCTTTTGCAGCGTTTCCATGCAGATTGAGCCTCCATTGAATGCCTTCTGATCATTAACCAAGGATACAGATAATCTTGTCCCCAGGAAGAGAGCCTTAGAAAGTCCACTACCTTTCTCCACCCCTCTGCAGCCAGTCCCCTGAGGGGCAGTCTCTTAGGTGCTTGTCCGGGTATGTCCTTCATGGAGATCACTGTACTGGAGGGGGTCAGAAAGTCTCAACAGAAGCTCATTAACTCTAATCAAATGACCAGGAAAGAGGCAGCCTAGCAAGGCAGAAAGCATTTTAAACAACAACTGCTCTGCTCCAGTCAGACAGCATGCAAGAGCTGCTGCCCGTCTAAGTCAGCAAATGCAGCATCCAGAGACTAGACTTCCAGCCACAGAAGCTGTGAGGAAGAGCTGTAACGCTGTTTTAGGGTACTGAGGAGACCGCAATCTCAAATATAATGGAAGGAGAAGATTTATGAAAAGACACAAAAACAGACTTATCATCTGGATAGGGTACTAGATCATAAGGATGCCCAAGGGCTCCTAGTCAGGATGCTAGTCAAATAAAGCATGGAGCAAAGGAAACTCAAACATTCATGGGTGGTAGCAGATCCACGCCTCACAGGTACAGGTAGCTGTACCTGTACACAAAAGGGGAACAGAACCACAAGTGAAACACATGCGCTATCTAACAAGGTTGGGCCTATGGGCCTAAGACCCTATGGCCAAGGTCATGACTCAAGACCATGTGACAGTACATTTCGGAATCGTAATAGATTTGTTTCATGTATGAGGTCCAGGGTTTCTTTTAGTTATGTTTAACAGGAAGAGTAGGAAAAAATAAGTCTACTCCATCTTCCCCACAGCAGAAGCCCCGGCCATGCAATATTTGTTTCTTGTTTTATCTTTTATCGTGAAAAAATACACATATGCAGAAATCATGAGAAAACTGTACAGCTAACTCATAGCTTTCCACGACCTAGGGTGAACATTGAACATTTTGCTACATTTGGCTTTATTGCACATTTATCTATCCGCCCATACCACCTCTCTACCCACTTAGTGTTTTCTGATGGACATCATTATACCTCACCCCTAAACATTTCAGCTTGTATTTTAATTAGGCTTTGCTATTTGTTGCAGTCTATTTTTAAGGTAAATTTGCCATGAAGTTAAATGCACAAAATTCTAAGTACCACTTGATGAATTTTATATAACACAACCCCTATTGAGATCATTTTTATCACCCCAGGAAGGTCTCTCATGCTCATTCTGAACTAATTCCAGTCTTCACTTCACCCCAAGAAGCAGGGATTGTTTTGATTTCCCCCCCCCCAATTGATTGGATTTGCTTATTTTAGAGCTTGATCTAAATGAAGCCACGGGCATGATTTTTATTTTTGTTTTCACACTGTTTTAGTATCTCCATGTTGTCACGTATCCATTGTCCATTTGTATATGGCTAAACAGTGCTGCATTGACTCGATAACATCATCGACTTGGAAAAGTCCATTTTAAAATAAGTCCATTTTCTTGTGAATGACACTGGTCTATTTCTAGTATTTCACCATTGGTTTTGATATTTGGAATAATTTCAGTTTTTGCAACTTCCCTGCTCTTTTAAGCACACTACAGGATAACCTATGGTTCTGAACCTTTATTCTTAGGGGTAACTTGTTGAGGGTAAGTAATACCATCTTCCTGGATACACAAGACTCCCATTTTCTGCTTATATCTTAGTGTCCTCTATTAGTTTATTTGTGTCTGAAAACTTTGGGGAATTGGAACAAAACAATGGTTCTAGCATTATTTTAAGAAATTGGAACATAGCTTCTTGGCACTACATTTTATTTTGTGGAGGAGAAACCCTGGTTTTAACGAAACTGTCACTGTAACATTTATTACTAAGCGTGCCAAACGAGTGTCCAGAGGAACATCCTGTTCCAGAAATTTCCAGAATATTCCGTTCCTACACCAAATACTGATGTCATTGTTGCAGCTGGACTTCGCGGTCACTCTCAGACCCTCGGCCTTGCACTGCATTTCTTTCCCTGAACATGAACACCTAAGGGGGCCCTCATTTCTGACCCTTTGACTACGGTTTGATGTCAGGGGACTCTGGCTAGTGGAGGATGGGACAAAATGGACTTCATCTATGGATTATAATCAGAAAGGAACAGGAAATGTTGTTTCAAACTTTCATGACAACCCTTCTCTGACATTGTTTGTTTCTCTGTGCAGTTGATGGTCTGGATAAAGCTTCTATAGCAAACTCAGATGGCCCAACGGCAGGTTCCCAAACACCTCCCTTCAAGAGAAGAGGAAAACTGTCCACCATTGGTAAAATCTTTAAGCCTTGGAAATGGAGAAAAAAGAAGACCAGTGATAAATTTAGAGAAACCTCAGCAGGTAAGACTATCAGATTCACAAAATAAATGCTTACGTTTTTCAAAAGGTGGGAATTGTGTCTTGCAGAATTTTTTTCCTGGGGGAGTGGGGAATCCATATGAGTTATGAAATTATTTCAAGACGATTTGCCTTCTTTTTAGCCTCACTCCTGACTTTTCAATGTATCAGAAATATTTTCTAATATGGTCTTGTTTTTAATAAATACTTGTTTTATGGATTATATTTATTAAATAAGGAGCTCCGCTGACCCATTGGGTTAAGCATTGGACTGCTAAATGTAAGGTTGGCTGTTCGAACCCACCAGCCTCTCCTCAAGAGAAAGATGAGGCTACTGCTCCCCTAACGATTTATAGCCTCAGAACCCCCCTGTAGCAGTTCGTTCCCTTCTGTCCTGTAGGGTCATTATGAATTGGAGTTAATTCAGTGACAGTGAGTTTGGTTTGGGTTGATGAACTTAGGAGGAATTGCAATAATTGGAAATTAGAAGTGCGAATGTTACTGTCTGTGGTGTGGATACAGAATCTATGTATGATACATTGATGAAATAGATATTGGTACGTATGTATTCACATAGTTCAAGCAACACTCTCTTGCTGTTAATTTAGTTTAGCTTTTATGTCTTTGTACTGTGGGTGAGATTTAAATGGGTACACATAAGGAAAGTGTTGTTTCAATTGTTTAATTTTAAGTTTCTATGCTAGAATAGATAAGTGGTCTTTCTTTGTCCTATGGGAGCCATATCCTGTTGGTATGAACATTTTTCTAGTGTTAATTTAATTTGTCGATTTGTTAAAACTTAGGAATAGCATTGTTTAGTACCTTTCCTATGGACTTAAGGCCGATTTGCTGGTTCTTTTGGCAGCCCAGAGTACTTGCAATAGTCTTTAACACTTCCTCAATTCAAATGTATCGATTCTTCCTTATTTAGTGTCCAACTTTCACATGCATATGAGGCGATTGAAAATAACAAACCTTGAAGGGTCTCCAGGAGGAGATGAACCAGTGAGGGTGCAGCATAGCAACAATGAAACATATAACTTTCCTCTAGTTCTTAAATGCTTCCTACCCCCCACTATCATGATCCCAATTCTACCTTACAAACCAGGCCAGACCAGAGGATATACACTGGTACAGATAGGAACTGGAAACGCAGGGAATTCAGGACAGATAAACTCCTCAGGACCAGTGGTGAGAATGGCGATACTGGGAGGTGGAAGGAAGGAGGGTGGGGTAGAAAGGCGGAACAGATTACAAGGATCTATGTATAACCTCCTCTCTGGGGGACAGACAACAGAAAAGTGGGTGAAGAGAGACGTCGGGCAGTGTAAGACATGACAAAATAATAATGATTTATAAATTATCAAGGGTTCATGAGGGAGAGGGCAGCGAGGAGGGAGGGGGAAAGATGAGAAGCTGATACCAAGAGCTCAAGTAGAAAGCAAATGTTTTGAGAATGATGATGGCAACATATGTACAAATGGTCTTGACATACAATGAATGGATGTATGGATTGTGATAAGAGTTTACGAGCCCCTAATAAAATGATTGAAGAAAGAAAAAAAGAACAAGCCTTGAATCATGCACACCCGCGTCCTCAAAGTCACAGCTTTGCTTTTCAGCACCGTGAGGAGGTCTTGTGCAGCAGAGTCACCCAATGCAATTTGTCCTTTGAGCTCTAGACTGGAGTTTCCCGGGGCACTGATAGCGGATCCAGGCAAGACGGCATCCTTGACAGCTTCCATTGTTTTCCCCAATACAACAAAACACTTATGTATTGTTACTCTCGTCCAATGTGTTCTGAATTTTCAGTTAAAATGGAGAAGGAGGCTCTATCTCCATGACAGGAATTCTGTCTCTGTACTCTCCTGATAAAGTTGTCAGTCAGTTTCTTCCTGGAGCCCACATTCATGGCTCTAATCTCGTATGGGGACCTGAAACATCTCTCCAGCTTTCCCAACTGTTCCCTGCCTCTTGGTAAATATCACTGGGTGAGTGTCAGTTCACAATGAACCCATATGAGAGCGTAGAATTGCCCCTACGGTGTTCTAGACTGCTGTCTGGTTGAGACAGGATCACCAGGTCTCTCTCCTGTGGATTCAAACTGCCAACCTTTCCATTAGCCATCAGGGTTCCATATACCTATCTTAGTCATCTTGTTACATAAGGTTCTTCTATCTTTCCTAAAGATCTCCCCCCCCAAAAAAAAAATTCCTTTGATCTGTTTTCAACATCAAAGGTTCTCATTGGGGGGGACATGCACATTTCCTCCAAATTGCATGAAGGGTGCTTTCCACAACTCTACATTGTTCAGTAAGATTCTATGGAGAACTATAGAATCATCCTTTCACACAAGCCAACGAGGCCCCTGGTCTCATGCTGCTGCTAAGTATGACTGCGCTTCCCATCCACGTTCTGTCTATTTTCAAGACTGTTGTCGGGTATCCTCAAGTTCATTCTGACTCCTGTCAACATAGAACAACATTGTGCCCAGTCCTATGCCATCCTCACGACCATTGCCAAGCCTCTTGTTGTAGCCAATCGTCGAGTGGCGTTCCACCTCGCTGAGGCTCTTGTCCTTTTTTACTGAGCTTCCGCTTTATCAGGAGCCGGGGGGCCTGGGGATTATGCATCGGGCTGCAAGCTAAAGGATGGCAGGTAGACTCCACCAGCTGCTTCCAGGGAGAAGGATGGTGCTTTCCCGTAAAGCCTGACAGCCTCTCGAAACCACAGGGGGCAGTTCTACCCTGTCCGGGAGGGTCACTGTGCATTGGCATTGACGATGGCAGTGACTGTGGAGTGCGTTTCTGCTTTACCGGGGACTGGTCCTTCCTCATCACACGTTTTTTTCTAAGGAGGATTTGGATCGCATGTGCAATACCGATTTGCTCATTCCCTCAGTCTATTCGGGATTCTTCCACAGCGCCATAATTCAAAAGTCTTGATTCTTCCTCAGTCTTCCTTATTCAATGTCGAGCTTTCACGTGCATCTGAAGAGATTGACAACACCATGGCTTGGTTTGCCACACCTCTGCCCTCAAAGCATTCTCTTGACTTGTAAGAAACCTTTTGCCACAGACTCGCCCAATGCAGTGCATCATTTGCTCTTTTGACTGCTGCTTCCACGGCGTGCGTTCGCTGTCGATCCAAGTGAAATGAAGTCCCCGACAACGTCAAGCTGGTGTCCAGCTGGCATGATGTTGCATGCCGATTCATGGCGATGAGTTTGATCTTCTTCAGGCCGAGGTGGAGTTCATCAAAGCTGTCATCTGGGAGGAAGTGCTTCATCAGTAAGGGCTTCGTCTTCTTCACTTTCTTCTTGAAACTCTTGTTATTGACTTTGGGGAGGAAAAAAACAGATTCCACTTAGGTATTACTAATGTCTAGAAATAGTATGCCCCCCTCACTGAACTCACCTATCAGTCTGGTGACGATGCCTTAGGCTTTTCTCTATAGACAGCCATGCCATCATGAATCGACAGCTTTCATTTCCTCCTTTCCAATCCGGATGGCTTCCATTTCAACTGTCCTACCTCCCAGCTGTACCCAGGACTTTGAATGCGATCATGGATAGGTGTAGTGAGAGCGGAAAGCCCGGCCTTCCTCCCAATCATTAACTATGGTACCGGTTGATTTCCTTTTGATAGATGCCTTTTACCGGGTTGAAGAACTTTCTTTTATTCCTGACTTTCTGAAAACATTTGTTATGGATAGTTACTGAATTGCTCAAATTCTTTTTCTGCCTCAATTGAGATGGTCGTGTGGTTTTCCTAAAAGCCATAGTGTGGTTGATTGCATTTTTAGATTCTTGAATATTGCAACCGTTTTGCATTCCTGGGCCAAGCCCCGCTTGGTTCCGGTATTAATCTCTGTCCCTTCTGTAAGACAAACCGTATTGCCTCCAGGGTCCACATTCAGTTATGCAAGGGTTTCTGCCCAACTAACCCAATTGAACAAAAGAGCCAATCAAAAGAGTGGCTTCTCATCAAAGCCCACATGGAAGAAGCACACGAGCCCATGTGATCACGAGGTGTCCATGGGGTCAGGTATCAGGCATCACAGACCCAGAACAAAAAATCATATCAATGTGAATGAGGGGAGTGCGGAGTGGAGACCCTAAGCCTATCTGTGGACAGTTGGACATCCCTTACAGAAGGGTCACGAGGAAGAGATGAGCCAGTCAGGGTGCAGTATAGCACCAAGGAAACACACAACTTTCCCCTTGTTCTTTAATGCTACCCCCACCCC
>NW_022107431.1:25562237-25563352 GCF_000313985.2 Echinops telfairi | reverse complement strand
CGGAAGGCTCACATCATCCACTGCGGAGCCCGGACCTCATTCCTTCCGACGCCTTTCTGGTTTTCTAAACTTGAGGTCCTTTTAACACTTCCGTTTTTGACATGATACGACTTGAAGAGCCCAGAATTCCTCAGCAAACAGCGAGAGATGGGGCCAGTCTCTTCCAAAGATGGCGGATACGTCAAGAAACAGTAGCTTTCCATTTTGATGTTTTCAGTTCATTAAGGTTTCTGTGAGTTGGTCACCTGCTTTTTGACTGTGGAGGATTCACAGTATTGGTTTGTAGACTTTCCTTGTACTGCTTGTTTGGTGTTGATAAGAAGCGAATGCTGACTTCATAAAATGAATTGAGAAGCATTCCCACCTAGGTTCCTCCTGGAAGAGACTGTGTGGAATGGATGCCGTTAAGCTATAATTCAATGTTTGATGCAATTAACTAGTGAACCCTTCTGGGCCTGGAGATTTCTTTTCTTTTGAAGAGGGTTTAAATTCAAGTTGAATTTCTTTAATAGGTATAGGACCATTCCTGTCTGTTTTGGCTTGAGGAAGGTTTTGATAGGCCCTGGCGTGTTTTAAAATGGAAAACCAAGGGACACTCTTTCCTCAGAGGTCTTCATAAGTGCCCAGCCACTCCCCGTCCTCCGATGAACTCCATGTTCAGATATTAGCTTCTCCCTGACCCTCTCGCTAGCACTCTTCTAAAAGCTTAATTGAGATGTCATTTACATCTCAGATAATTTACCCATCTAAAATTGTAAGCAACTTTTCTCATGTTCAGAGTTGTGCACCACCATTAATCTGAAACAATTAATCTTTCCATTACCCTAACACAAACAAACAAAAACATATACATTCTCAGTCATTCTGTCCTCTCAATCACTCAGGCCCTACTTCCTGTCGTCAGATGAGCTGATTCTGGACATTTTCTATGAATGTAATCGTTCAATGTAAGACCATTTGGGACTGGCTTCTTTCACTTAATAAAATGTTTCAAGGTTCATCCCACTAATATCTCATTAAAGGTGAGTCCACATTTTACTTACCCTTTATGTTAGTCTAGGTACTTTAGAGAAACAAATCCACAGCAACTCGTGTATAAGAGAGTTTTATGTCAA
>NW_022107431.1:25506734-25561973 GCF_000313985.2 Echinops telfairi | reverse complement strand
GCTGCACCCTGGTGCAACCATCACAAAGCAAGAGACCCAAGAACTAGAAAGGCAAGGCTCACCACCCATTTATCCCTCCACCTTTCAATTAGCCCCACATGTGATTATCAGCCAGGTTGGCACAATTAACTAACTCACCCTTTCATCAGTTGCTAGACTTTTAGGTTGTGTCCACTTCTTTGCTTTCGTCCAGAATGCTACTATGGACATTTTTATATGAACATGGGTTTCCAGTCCTCTTGGATCTATACCTAAGTGGTAAAATGGATGGGCTATGATAAATCTTATGTTTACGTTTCTAGAGGAAAGGGCAAACTCTTTTACTAAAGCAACTGCACACTGTACCCTTTCACCAGCGATGTATGAGATTCTAGCTTCTCCCTATAAGAGCCAACAATTGTCATCATCTGTTTTTGTGATAATGACTATCCTGAGGGGTGTGGAGGAGCCTGGGAGAGTAGTGATTATGTGTTGGATTGCTAACTTCAAGGTCAGCAGTTGGAAACCACCAGCCTGCTCTGAGGAAGAAAGACGAGGCGAAGAGTGAGTCTCAGACACCCACTGGGACAGTTCTGTCCTGTCCTGTAGTCGGATTTGACTCGATGGCAGTGAGTTTGGAGTTTTGCTGGCTGTGAAGTTGATCCCAAGCACTTTTGATTCTCGTCCTTCTGTCTTGCTCTTTTAATTTTCATTTTAATTGGCATATAATTCATATACCATGCAATTCAATAGTTCAGTCATCTTAAGAAGATTGTAAAATCATCCCCACAGTCAATTTAGAACATTGTTTTCTTGTGCTCTTTTCATTTTCTGTTACACATTTTACTTTCTAACCTGCCATATGATTTATAAATTCTATAAAATAATTCTAATGTTTATTAGCTTACACACACACACACACCTACACACTAGATTTTAAATTCCATGAGGGCCGGGGGGGGGGGGTGTTGTTGTCTTGGGAACTAGAGTAGTTTTAAGTTTTTGGTAAATGTTAGATGGTTGAATGAATAATTGAGAGGGCTTTTGATGACCCTTGTCCTACCCCAGAGACAGTAAATGTTTGCTAGGGAATCTTTGTGATCTGAAGGCTGCTGGAAGTTTGGAGGGAAAACAACTTTGCAGAAAGACTGTACCCATTTTTCTATTCTTCCTTAATGCTTGCATCAATGAGAACTGCTTAAGGGCCAACAGAGTTTTGAGAAGCTGTAAGAGACTAAATAAATATTGCACCGAACTTAATGGGTAGGGTGAGGACTCCGTTGTCTCATGAATGGGTAATGAACTTGAATAATAACTGGGACTGTCCACTGTGTGTGGCAGTCAGACCAGCTTTCAAAGGCAGACTGGCCTTTGAAAGGTCAGTCTGAGGGCCTATTGGCAGAAAACAGAGGCTTTGTGCCTCAGTTCAACCATTTTGGTCCCTTTGTGTTTTTAAGCTGACCCTAATCAGACCGGATGAGTGTAAAGAAGTCTCTGGGGAGGAAAGAACATGCGCTAGTTGTACTGTACGCACTTGCTGGGCATTCTTTTTGTTGTTTTCCTAGAGATCTATGGTGGTATTAAAGCTTATTTCCTTGATTTTCATTAATTACGAGGGAGACATAACTGCATAATTAATGTATCACTGGATTGTGCATTCAAAAATGTTCAATCGACACATGTGATTTATATATGTGTGTATAGCTATCATCTGTGTGTGTGTAATGAAAAAAGGAGCAGGGACAGGTCGGCCCTCCTGCAGGGAGTCAGCTCAGCGGAGCACGGTGCGTAGTGACTGCGAGCCTGGATGGCGCTGGCTTTGCTGCTGTCTCATCATTAAGGGCAGGTGCCGAATCGCGCAACTTGTTTTCCTTTCCTTCTTTCACCATATTTGATGCCCGGGGGCGTCATGAAGGAAAGGAGAAAGGTTCACGTCGTTCTTTTAATAAAAGAGATTCCCACTGGGATGAAATGCTGGGAGTTTATTTTGCTTTACGAGAGGATCTGATTGTTTATATGATTTACTTGGGTGGATAATTTCCTAATTTCATTTTCCTTTGGAGTGGTGCCACTTTTAAATGCTCTCAAGGTAACGACAGAACCCCCTTTGGCCTGGGTCAAAGAACTCGTGTCAGGAAAGCCCATTATTTTATTTCCTTTGCATATTATTTTCTTCTGTGTGTGTGTGTGCATGCGCACGCGCGCATGTGACCTTTTTTTTGTTTTTTTCATCCTGTGATCCGGATCCGGTCTTTATCACTACAGGCTAAGTCCTAGAAAGTGATTGTTTTTCTGGCATACCCATTTTCCTGGTTTGTTCCCCACTTGGAATATCAATTGATCTATTAATCCTCATTCCTTTATTGTTAAGAGAAAGGAATGTGCTCATCCAGTTTTGAGACACTCTTTGTCCTAGATTCCCTCCACTGCTTCCCCAAACCAGACCCTGCTGCAAAAGGGATAACGGTGGAAGCTTCTTGTTCCCAAAGTATGTGTTTCCCTGCTTGAACCCGTCGCTCCTGAGCCAAGTCCCACTCACAGCAAACCCCTAGGACAGATGAGAACTCGCCATACGGTTCCCAAGGCTGTAAATCTGGACAGAAGTCCATTGCCTCATCTTCCTGTCAAGGAGCAGATGGTGGGTGGACACTGCCAACCATTCTGTTAGCAGCCAAGCATTTGAACCACTGCATCACCAGGCTCCTTCTCAGTGTTCACTTCGTGTTTTTCCTACTGAGGACAGGACCTAAGAGGCCGCGTGGGAAAGAAAGGAGATTAACAACATATTCAGACTGCATCCTGGAAAACAGCTTGAGAGTTCCTCTCAGTGAGGCTCTGTGATTTAAAAAAAAATCCTTATACATATAGTTTTTAAAATAGACTATTTTTACAGCAGTTTTGGTTTTATAGAAAAAGTGTCCAGAAAGCACATATCGTACTTGCACCCATTGCTCGCGTTGTTCACGTTATCGACTGTCCAGGGGGGCACGTGTTCTATAGCCGGGGAACCCATAGCACTGCACAGTTACCAACCTGGCCGCTCCTACTTTGGGTTGTATTGTTCCATGAGTTTTGACAGATCCATCATTTCGTGTGTCCACCATCGCAGTACCAGACGGCATGGTTTCCCGTCTCTAAAAATAGTCTGTTCTCTCCACTTCCTTTAACCCCTGGGGACCCTGGCAACTGCTGATTGTTCTACTCTGTAGAGGTCTGGCCTTTCCAGGGTGCCATTGAGTTAGAGCACATGGTAGCTTTTTCGGCCTGGCTTCTTTCACTTAACAATATGCACTTAAGACTCCCCGTACCCCTGCCCCATGTCTTTTTATGGCTAAGTGATCCACCACTGTGTGGGCGAGCCACCGTCCGTTGATCCAGTCTCACGTCAACAAACCTCTTGGTTGCTTCCAGTGTGGACCATTTAAGAATAAAACTGCTCTAAGCGTTTGCGTGCAAGCTTTGATGTTTTTGTGTGGACAGAAGTTTCCACCCATTTGAGTGGGAAATGCCTGGGAGCATGATGGCTGGATCCCATGGTAAACCTAAGTGTCGTTTTGTAGGAAGCTGCCCCACTGCCTTCCTAAGCGGCTACCCCATGACTATATTCTGAGTGGCTGATCCAGTTTTGGATTCTTGCCATGGGTGAGAGTCGTGTTGCCCTACATCCTTGTCAGTATTTGGTGTAATCAGTGTGTTTGCATTTCAGCCACTCTGAGAACAATGAGTGGTATCTCGTGGTTGTTTTAATGTGCAATTCCCTAATGGCGTATAATGTTGAACATTCTGCATTCTATTTTTATCTTGGAAACACAGCCCTCAACATCTATATATTATTCTATAGTCCAAATGTCTTACAATTTAATTTATTTCTAATGAAAATCTTGCCTGGATCAACTGTAAAACATGAGAGATGCCAACAGGAGTCTCATCCGGTCAACAGGCTTGGGGGCCTGTTTCAGGTCTGAGGGTGAAATAGTGCTGCCTGTTTGTAGCCCTTTTTGCAGAGTTTCAAAATTTTAATTCAGTGTTAAAGCTTTAATTCCATTCCCACCCTATGAGGTTTAAAAAAGGTTCCCTTTGGGTAATTTGCAACATGTACAGCAGTGTGCAAAGTAAATTATATAAGTGTTTAGTGGTGGTGAGGTTTTTAAATGCTTGTTTTTAATAAAAGTGAAAATACTTTTTTTCTGCTCATTTGAAATTGTATTTGGGAGTAGTTTTCTGCTGGGTGCGAGACACTGTATTAACTGCTTGCAGTCTTCCCAATTACTCTCTGAGATGGGGTGCTATTTTGTTCTACATTTAATTAATAAGTCAACTGGGGCCCAGCACGTTATAGAAGCTGCTCTAGATACCAGAGCTTGAGTAGTAGTAGTTGTTGTTGTTGTTAGGTTCCATCGAGTAGGTCCCAACTCACAATGACCTTGGTACCACAGTGTGAAACACTGTCCCGCCTCTGCCTTCTCCACAGTTGTTCTGTGTTGGCGGCCATGGTTACAGCCGCTGTGTCAGTCCGCCTCACTGAGGCCCTTCCTCGTATTTCCGCCCCTCCAGTGGAACAGGCTTGCTGTTCCTCTCCAGGCACCGGTCTCTCCCGATAACGAGTGCACAGTACGTGAGACCAAGCCTCACCATTCTTGCCCCGAAGGACCCTTCTGGCTGTACTTCTTCCAAGACAGATCTGTTTGCCTTTCAGCAGACTCTGGTACTCTCAATGTTCTGCACCAACACCACCGTTCAGATGCGCTTCCATGAGCACCGATTGTGGATCCAAGCAAGATGAACTCCTTGCCAATGTCTTCTCTCTGTTTATGATGTTACCAGTTAGTCCAGTTGTGAGGATTTGGGTCTTCTTTACACTGAATTGTAATCCATACGGAAGGCTTCAATCGCTGACCGTCATTAGCAAGTGCCTCAAGTCCTCCTTACTTTCAGCAACAAGGTTGTGTCATCTGCGTACTGCTGGTTGTTAATAACCTTCCTCCAATCCTCATGCTGTATCTGTCTTCATCTCATCCCTCTTCTCTGATGATTTGCTCAGCATACAGATTGACTAAGAATGGTGAGAGGATTTAACCCTGATGCTCACCTTTCCTGATGTTAAACCATGCAGTATTCTCTGGTTCTATTCGCACGACTGCCTCTTGAGCCACGTACAAGTTCCACAGGAGCACGATGCAGTGTTCTGGCATTCGCATTCTTCTCAAGGCTAGCCATATTTTGTTATCATCCCCACAGATGATAACAATAGTCATTGAAACACAAGTGAACATCATTCTGGTATTCTCTACATTCAGCCAACATCCATCTGACTTCAGCGATGATATCCCTTGTTTTATGTGTCTTCTGAATCCAGACAGAACCCTACAGACCCCGTCAATGTATTGCTGTAACCGGTGTTGGATGAGCTTCAGTAAAATTGTACTTGTACGTAATATCAATGGTATTGTGCTACAATTTTTGTATTCTTTGGGTCACTTTTTGTTTGGGTATGGGGACAAATATGGATCTCTTCTAGTCAATAGGCCAAGTAGCTGCCTACCAAATTTCCTGGCATAGACCAGTGAGTGCTTCCAGTGCTTCGTTCGCTCGTTGAAACATTTCATTTGGTATTCCATCAACTCCTGGAACCCTGTTTTTGGCTAATGCATTCAGTGCAGCTTGAACTTCTTCCTTTAGCACCATTGGTTCTTGCTCCTCTTGAAATGGAGGAGTGTCTACTAGTTCTTTTTGTACAGTGACTCTGTATATTCTTTTTTTAGTTAATAAACCATTTTATTGGGGCTCTTCAGCTCTTATAACAATCCATACATCAATTGTATCAAACACATTTGTACATATGTTGCCATCATCATTTTCAAAACAGTTTCTTTCTGCTTCAGCCCTTGGTATCAGTTCCTCTTTTTTTCCTCCCTCCCCCACCCTACCACCCTCATGAACCCCTGATAAGTTATAAATTATTATTATTTTCATATCTTACACCGTCCACTGTCTCCCTTCACCCACGTTTCTGTTTTTCGCCCCCTGGGCCTGTGGGAGATTTTCTGTCAATCTGTGTATTCTTCCCACCTTCTTTTGATGTTTCCTATGTCATTCAATATTTTGTCCATAGAAATTGTCAATGGTGCACTCTAGGCTTGAAATCGTTTTCCTGAGTTCTTTCCATTGAGGATGCGCTGAGTACGGTTTTCCTACATGGTTTTCCAACTATTCGTCACCCTTGCTCATTTCACTATATGTTACTTCATTTTCTTAAGCGGCCCTTTGAGACTTTCTTTTCAACTCTAACTTCATCATGTCTTCCCTTTGCCTTAGCTACACTAGGATTGAGAACAATTTTCAGAGTTTTCTTCTGACACCTTCTCTGTTCTTATCATCCTGATTAGTATCCATGTTGAATCTTAATATCTGGATCCATAGGCATCATTATAGGCCAGGAGCAAATTAAGAGCTTACTGATGACCAACTGCTAGTCAAACTGTGAGGCCTGGATTGGAATTTATGGTAGGTTCGTAAGAAGACTGGAGGATTCAAGACGAATGATATAGTCCTGGTAGCAGCCCTTTGACAACCAGAAAATGTTGGCCGCAGACTGGGAAGGCAGGCAGTGATTAGAAACCATTGCTATCCAAGTGTTAACCTTAGAGTGACAGCTAGCGTGTCAAGCTAGAGTGGTAGCTACCTGAAGAGAGAGAGAGAGAGAGAGGAGGAGAGAATGAAAGAGAGAGCGAGACAAAAAACAAAGAAAGAATTGAAGTTCCCCCTAGATTATTGCCCAGGGTCACACAAATATCAAGGCATAGTTTATCCTCCTGGTTTAGTGGGAGGAGAGGAAATCCTTAAGACATGATGTCTGAGTAGCTACGTATATGGAAATAGTAAGCATGGATTTTCGAAGATTCCTTTTCAGTCCTCTTGCTGATTTGATCTGCTTGCCTCATCGACTAGCTTGAGTTGGTAATGGCCTTCATGTGTTATGTTCACTTATCAACCCAAACCAGCTGCTTTCAAGTGGGTTCCGACCCATGCAAGCTGCCTGTGGGTCCGAGTATAGCAGTGCTCCACAGGACTCTTGGTGGCTGAGTTTGCAGAAGTGGATTTCCTGTCTTCTAAGGCTCCTCTGGGTAGACGCGGACATCCAGCCTTTCAGTTACCCACCCAACACAGGAGCCATTGATACCACTCACGGCTTCTAGAACATCGAGAAGGACTTCTGGATGAAGCATGCTGGCTCTCTGCCCTCTGGGAGCCTCCCCTAGAATGAGTGCAACCTAGACTCCCTGGTGTGAAAACCTCATCACTCTTTAGAGCAGAGAGTCCGTTTAAAGTCAGTTCTTCCACCTGTTCTTCTTACTGTGAATTTGAATTAGACTATTCCAGGGACGACTAAGGAGACCCCCCCTGGTGGCCTAGCGGGTTACATGTTGGACTGTGAGCAGTTCAAACCCACCAGATGATGCTCTGAGGAAGAAAGATGAGGCTGACTGCTCCTGGGAATCATTACCCCCTCCGAAGTCCAGAAGAGCGGTCCACCCTACCTGATAGGGCCTCGGAGCATCAGAATTGACTCACTCGCTGGCAGTGAGTTGGCTTGTTTCGGTGTTGTTTTCTTTTTGGTTGGGGGATGCCTAAGGATCCCTGGTGGCACAGTGGTGTTAAGCACTTGGCTTCTAACTGATTGAAACCCACCAGCTACTTTGCAGGAGATAAATAGTCTAATCTGCTTCTGTGAAGATTACAGTCTTGGAAGCACTCTCTTGTCCTGAGGGCTCCCCATGAGTCAGAATCACTTGCTGGCAGTGGGAGGTTTAGGGGTGATTACCATTGTCCCTATTCTAAGCATGAGCCCCCCTTTGTGGTCTCACTATATCTTGGGTTTGCTATCTTTTACTGTGAAGAAACAGGAAAAGAAAACATTTTCGTACGTTTTCAATGAACTTGATGAGTGCAGACGCACCTGCCTTCTGCATGTGGTGCTCAAGAGTTCGGGAGACTTAAGAGAGGAAAAAGGAAGAACAGGCAGTCATTCACGTAGCTCACAGATCCTGGCCACCAATTGCCCTCCAGAGATTAGTTGTACTTCCTGACCCATCTGGGGTGGAGGGCTTGCTCGCAGTTCTAGGCGTGACTTTCCCCTTGGGAACGATTATCTCGAGTCCCTTTGGCTGCTCTACAACGGTGCTTCGCGGCTTGCCTCTTCTAGAAACGGTAGCGATTTTGGCTGCTGCTGTTTGCCAGGGGCAAACACCATCCCTCTTCTCTCCCCCGACCTCGGCCTTTGCAGTCAGCCCACCACCCGGCATGCCGCAGAAATCGTACAGTGGAAACACATGATGCAAACAGAGTGTAAACTAGCAGAATGTGTATGTAACAGGGAAGCCATGAAGATGAACATTTGAAATTGCCTAAGAAATTCTGCAAGGGTAATCAGCATGAGGCTCATAAAGGTGGCCATCTGTGTGTGAGGGAAGTGTAGGTTCCATGTGGGTAGATGGGGCACAGGATGAGAGTGGGAATCTTGACTGTATCCTTTTATCATTTGAAATATGAGGATGCCTTGCCCATTTAATAGTTGTTAGTTGCCACTGAGTGAGCTGTAACTCCTGGCAACCTTGACCTAAAAAGGAAACGTCCCCTCGGCACAGGCTCATGATCGTCACTGTACTTCAATCCCTGTTGCAGCTGTTGTATCAGTTCATCTCACTGAGGGCTTCCATGGGGCTTGTGTTCATTCTCTACTTTGCCTTACGTAATGTCCTTCTCTAGGGATTGGTCTTCCTGATAGCTTAGCCACAGTAAGCGACCAGAAGTTCCATCATCCTCACGTCTACAAAGCATCGTGACTGAATGTCTTCTGAGATGGATTGAGCCATTCCCCGGGAGTCCACAGGCTAGCCAACAGCCTTTGTCAGCACCACGGGGTCAATGCACCAGTGATTCTTTTAGCTGCCAGTTGTCCGGTTGTTGCATGCATGTGAGGCCATTGAAAAGACCATGGCCTGCCCTTCCTGGGGGATGGACAACAGAAAAATGGGTGAAGGGAGACATCGGACAGTGTAAGACATGACAAAATAATAATAATTTATAAATTATCAAGGGTTCATGAGGAAGGGGAGTGGGGAGGGAGGGGACATACCAAGGGCTCAAGTAGAAAGAAAATGTTTGGAGAATGATGATGGCAACAAATGTACAAATGTGCTTGACACAATAGATGGATGTATGGATTGTGATAAAAGTTGTATGAGGCCCCAATAAAACTATTTTTTAAAAAGACCATGGCTTGGATTGGGCACACCTGAGCCATCCAAATGACATCTTTGCTTTAAAGCTTACTTCGCAAAAATTGCTCTCCTTCGCTGTGTCTTGACGGGAAGTGAGACAGCAGTGCACCTATCATGGGAAAGTTGAAATCTTAGTAATTATCAACTCAGAGAAAATGCAAGTAGTGTGTTTTTGTTAGACACATCTGGGCTCAACCCAATTCTAGCTATGCGACCGCAGAATGTAGTCAGCCTCTCTTAAGTCCCCATGTCCTTATCAGTACTGAGAAAAAAACATAAATACTTGCTTAGACTATCTTCTAGGAGTGCTGAAAAATAAACAAAAAACAAATAAGAAAACGCTCTGTAAGCACCAAAACATGGATGATTGCTATCAGGTTTCTGGGCGGAAGTTGTGACATTAATGTCACAAGGGGAGGGAGGGCCATAGATCACTCCACTTCTGCTTTCTTAAGATCTGGCCAAATTCCAAATTCTTATGGGAGAAAAGAGGCTCTACCATTTGGTTGCCTTCATATTTCTAACTTGAAAACTTAAGTAATCTCTGGTCTCTGGTGGAAGAGATTTTATTTAAAAAAATGTTTAAAGTCTATTTAACATCTTTTTGATTAGCCTACGGTAATCGTTGTGACTGGTGGGTAATAGCAGGGGATTTGTGGCTTCCTCTCACTGAGAAGTCCGGGAGATACCACTTTCAGCCACAGTCAGAGCCAGGTCAAAAGCTATGATCAGAAACTCATTTTCCCTCCTTTGAGTCTGCCCTCCAGCGGTTCTCAGCCTGTGGGTCGCGGCCCCTTTGGAGGTTGAACAACCCTTTCACAGGGAAGCCATTGGAAAGCATGTATTTCCGATGGCTGGGAGTCACCACCACATGAGGAACTGCATGAAAGGGTTGCAGCATGAGGAGGGTTGAGAAGCGCTGTTGCTGTCTTTGTTTTGAAGTTAGACTCTGCTCCTGCGGAGGCAAGGTAATGTCCCACTAACACCTGTGGACCAACTGCGACCCAGACCCTTGGGTGGTGGCTCCTTTTCTGTATACACGGTGTACAGGTTGCTCCAAAGTAAAATGGAAAGATGTGAAAGGGTATGATTCAGATACTGGTGATTTCATTTGTTTATAAATATATAGTTAAGGCTCTTGAGTCGTTCTTAAATGGTGTGAGAGACAGGATTGGCTCTACCACCTCAAAAGTTGGCAATCTCCTGAGCTAGTTCTAACAATCCCAGTGTGGGAAGAGCTGCCTTTTTCCCATCATCCCAGCACAAGTCCAGGGCTGGGGGTTAACTCCTGCCAGGTGGACACATACCGTCTTTGAACTAGTCACCAAGGCCGGGGGCTTGGCTGGATAAGTCGGATTTTTCCGTAGGAAAGCGGCATGATGAGATAAAACAAGAAAACAGCTAGATGCCTGAATGTCTGTCGGTGAAGATATGGGTTTTATTTCTCTGCTTAACATTCTTGAGATGTTTTTGGAAGGTTGTTGCAAATATCCTGTTGGGTGGCATTTCCCTGGTTCTGTCTTTAAATGATTTAGTGAGGGATCTTTTCAAAGGAACACTCTGTCTCACCATTCTGTTTGGGGAGACGAACTGCCACTGCAGAAAGAAGTCATAGACCTCTCTCAGTGCAACACAAGCTGTTTTCTGCCCTTGGGCCATTTTACGGCAAAACCAGTCCTGAGAACCAAGATGATAATACGACATGCTTATTTAATACGGGGTCTATTTGCTTTTCCGTTATGGTAATTCATTAACCTCAAAGCTCTGGAATTCAACATTGGGACTCTCCACTCCTCGTCCAAAGGAAAACACAAGTATAATCAATGATTTCATAGCTCTCTTTGGAAGAGACGTCCAAGCCGTGTGATTCCCTGGCCGTCCATTCCCAGCAAGGGCTGGCGGTGTATACCCCAACCTCTTTGTATAGAGGCTCCTCAGCCACCACTCTGTTCCCAGAAGAACATTGTAAAACGTGTGTCACTTATGATGAGCCCATTCATGTTCCATAAACGCTAGTTGCTGTTGCCTGTCCTCTGTACGCATATGGCCTTCCTCCTCCTGAGAGCAAGGGCGGGGGTGGGGGTGGGGGGTTTCCACCAATCTGAGGGGGTTCCCTCTGGCTGGCTCAGCCAAAGACAGGAGGAAGAAGGCAGAGGAGTTCTTTGTGGTTTGGCATTGCCTCGCTTGCTTTCTCTTAGATTGGAGATGATGAGGAGAGATACAGCAAGGTCATTATCATTATGAGCCTGTTTTCTTTTATTCATTTACTCTCCCAAATAATTTGTGAGTGCCATTATTGGGGATGCAGCACTAAACAGAGTAGACAGATTTTGTTTCTCATTGTGACTACCTTTTCATGAGGGCAGACTGGCAACAGGCACTTACACAAATTAATAGGCACTTTGTCAGGGTGTGGCGACGCTGCTTTGTGTGATACGGGAGATGGAGAAAGAAGGTAGGGGGGACAGACAAACCTTTCTAAATCAACTGTGCAGAAAGAAGGATCCCTAAAACCCATGACCACCAAGTGAATTTGACTCACAGTAACCTTAACAGGATAGAGTCCTCTGCTCAGCAGTCGTTTGCTGAGCTGTGCTGACTTGTGTTGCTGCCATGCTCAAAGCTATGATACCAGTGTTTCAAATACCTGCAGGGTTACCCATGGCCGAGAGGCCTTAGGAGAGCTTCCACACTAAGACAGACCAGGAGAAGAATCTATTTACTTCTGAAGAGATTGGCCAGTGAAAATCTTAGCATAACTCTATCCAAAACCCTGCCCGAAGATGAGCCCCTCCTCGAAGTTGAATCAGCCTTAGGACATGCAGGGGGCAAAGCTTTGGGAACCTTCATTTGCTGCTGTGGCGTGATTCAAAGCAAGAAGTAGCTGCAGACACTCAACAATAATCAGAACATGAACTGTATGGAGTATGACTCTGGGGACTGCGAAGTAGTAAGAAATGAAGTGGAATGGTGGAAGATCAATATCCTAGACGTTAGAAACCTGAAAATACACTATTATTGGGCATTCTGAATCAGATAACCGTAGAGTTTACTATTCCAGGGATGGCGAATTGAAGGGGAATGGTATCTCATTCCCTGTCCAAAGAACATTTCAAGATTCATCATGAAATACAAATGCAGTCAGTGATATAATATCCACATGCTGTGTGTGACCTCCTCCCTGGGGGACAGACAGCCGAAAGGTGGATGAGGGGAGAGGTCGGACAGGGCAAGATATGACAAAATACCCATTTATAAACTATCAAGGGCTCATGCGGGAGGGGGGAGCGGGGAAGGAGGGGAAGGGTGAGGACCTAGTGTCGGGGGTTTAAATGGAGAGAAAATGTTTTGAGAAACGATGTACAGATGCGCTTTGCACAATTGATGTGTGTGTGGATTGGGATAGCAGTTGTGTGAGCCCCTAATAAAATGTTAAAAAATAATAATAATAATAATATCCACATGGCAACAATAAAGACCAGTTACTATGACTATTATTCACATTTATGCACCAAGAATGCTCAAAATGAAGAAATTCCAGATTTTTAACCAAGTCCTGCAGTCTGAAAGTGGGCTGAATGCATTTGAAAGGTGAGGGTATACACAAATACCATAAGTACAGGTTTGACAGGAGATGTGAGTACGTGGGTATTTACCTTTGCTGCAACTGCAACCACGAAGGCGGTGGAGCAGACAGGTGTCACAATTAGGAAAACATCTTAGATATAACCAAATACCTTGAAGGAATTAGTTACTGAGCCTGGGGGCTCAGGATCATGGGCTCTGGGGACATCAAAGTACGTTGGCATAACATACGTCTACAAAGAAAACACCCAACACCTCCTTTGGTGATTCGTGACTAGGGCCTTAAAAGTTCCTAAGTGACCATCTAAGATACAGTATTGGTCTTTCTCTGTCCGGAGAAAAGAAGAGTGATGTTTCCTATAAAAGACATACGTACACCTTTTAGTTCAGTGGACTAATGGACCAGGTGAACATTAGTCTCCAGGATGCAGAGACCAGAAGAACTAGATGGTGTCCAGTTACCATTACCAACTGCTCTGAAAGGGACCACATTAAAAAAATCCTTTGTAGAGAGTGGGAGAAGAGCATGGGACAAACAGGCTCACTGGTTGAATAGAGAGTGATGGACCCCCAAGACTGTGGCCTTTGGTCATGTTTCAGTCCGGAACTGAGCTTGCCCTCATGGCTCAATCTGCTCTATAAGGAGAAGAATAACACTAGACAAAATATCAAACAACAGAAAGCATCAAAGAAGATGAAATACACAGTCGCTGTACCAAAATGAATTGGTTGGTGTTCAACCACTTCAGAAGGTAGCATATGATTGGGAGCTAATGGTTTTGAAAGAAGAAATCCAAACTGTATTGAAGTCATTAATGGTTATAAAGGCTCCAGAAATTGATGGAATATCAATGGAGAGAGAGCTTTCAATAAACATAAGCAATGCTGGAAGCAATCACTTGTCTATGGCAAGAAAATTGGAAGACAATTGCCTGACTAGACAATCAGTTGACTGGAATAGATCTGTATGTTTGTGCCTATTCCAAACAAAGGTGTTCTAATGGAATGTTGAAATTATCAAACAATATAATTGATATACATGCAAGTAAAACAATTCAAAAATTATTACAGCAGTACAGCAACAGCTAACTGCCAGAAATTCAAACCAGAGGCAGAAGAGGACACGGAATAAGAGATCTCATTGCTAATAGCTGATGGATGTTAGCTGAAAGCAGAGAATACCAGAAAGATGTTTACCTGTGTTTTATTGACAAGGCAAAGCTGTTCAACTGTGTGGGTTCTAACAAATTATAGCTAACACTGGGAAGAATGGAAATTCCAGAACATGTCATTGTGCTTGTGCAAAACCCATACATAGACCAAGAGGCAGTAATTTGAAAAGAACAGGGGATACTGAATGGTTTTAAATGAGGTACAGTATGCATGAGGGATGTCTTCTTTCATCACACGGAGTCTGTACACTGCACAAATAACCCCAGGACTGGGATATGTGAAGAAGACTATGATATCAAGATTGGAAGAAAGCTCATTAGCAGCCTGCAGTATGCAAATGACAGAACCTTGCTTGCTAAAAGTGAATTTGAAACAGTGATGAGCTTCAGACTACAGCCTTCGGTGTGGATGACAACTGAATGTAAATAAAACAAAAGTCACCCCCGCCTGACCAATAAGCAATACCATGATAAATGGAGAAACGATTGACATTGCGAAATATTATATTTAGTTGAATTCATAATTGAGACCCATGGAAGCAGTAGTGAAGAAATCAAACGCCTATTTCATTGGTCAAAACTGCTGCCAAGGATTTCTTTTTTTTAAGTATATATAACAATTTCTATTATAAACTAGATGGGCTATATATTTCAGATCATTAACACTATTGAA
This sequence comes from Echinops telfairi, assembly GCF_000313985.2. Taxonomy (NCBI): domain Eukaryota; kingdom Metazoa; phylum Chordata; class Mammalia; order Afrosoricida; family Tenrecidae; genus Echinops; species Echinops telfairi. The sequence continues at coordinate 25,547,283 of NW_022107431.1, read as the reverse complement.
CAGTTTAAACTAATAACCACCCCACCCCCACCCCTACCCCCAATAGTTGATCCTTCACCCACTCCTTGATTTCTCCTTTTCCTCTATGAACAACTATCTTCCATTTCTTTTTGCTTGTTTGTTTTTAATCATTTTATTGGGGATCATACAGCTCTTAGCACAATGCGTACATACATACATTGTACCAAGCACATTTGTACATTTGTTGCTGTCATCATTTTCAAAATATTTTCTTTCTACTTGAGCCCTTGGTCTCAGCTCCTCATTTGTTTCCCTCCCTCCCTTACGAACCCTTAAAAAGCAAAGATACGTTTTTGAGGAATAAAGTGTGCTTGACTTAGACCGTAGTATTTTCAGCCACCTCAGGTACATGAGTGCAAAATCTGGAAGATGATTGAAGATCAAAGCAAACTGAGTCAGAAGGTTCCTTAGAAGGAGGATGGCGAGACTTCATTTCATGTCCTCTAATAGAAAGGACCAGTTCCTGGAGAGAGACATCATGTCTGGTAAAGGAGAAGAGGACCCTCCACAAGGTTGACTGGCGGAGTGTCTGCCACCAGGGGCTCAAACACAGTAACTATTGCGGAGTAGTCCGGAATCTGACGGTATCGTGTTGTGTTATACCGAGAGCCCCTAGGAGGCAGGGCCGTGTGGAAGGCACTTAACAACAGGACAGACAGGCTTGCCCTAGGTGCTGTCCAAGGCTGTAAGCTTCGTGGAAGCAGACTACCACATCGTTTTTCTTCAGAACAGCTGATGGATTCAAAGCCAGGACCACTCTCTTAGCAGTCAAGCAGGTAACCACTGTGGCACCATGATTCCTTCAGGACATCCTTATTTAGGCCTGCAGGAAGTGATTGCCGGGGACGTAGAGTCCCAGTGGGGATGGAGGTCTTGAGGTAGAGGCATGCCTTACGTAAGGAGCAGCCTGCGGAGAAGAATCGAGTGCAGAAAAGAGTTGGGATTAGTTAGGAGTCAAAGGTGTATGAAGGCCAGACCAGGAAAAGAGTGGAAATAATCAAAGTGAGATTGGACGCCACTAGAAATTTTTAGAAGATTCCAAATAAAACCCTGCCTTGCAGCCATTAAGTTGATTCTGAATCATCGCACCTTGTAGGACAGAGTAGAATTGCTCCCTTGGGTTTCCAAATCTGTAAATCTTTACAGGAGCCGAAAGCCTCATCTACCTCCCACAGAGGTTACAAATGGCTAACCTGGTAGTTAACAACCTAACACATAACCGTGATGCCACCAGGGCTCCTTAGTCCTTCTCAAAGACTCGAAAATTCCGAGAGTAAGCATGAAGGGGGCAAGTGGAGAACCGTGCTTCGTTGACTTCCTCGAGGGAAGAGGAAGGTGGCTCTGTAACTGACAGAGAAGGCTCAGCCTCCAGTGCAGGGTACAACCGGCGCTGGGCCTCGGTGTGAGATTCTCTGTGCCTTTGTAATTACGGTAACAATGAGAAACTGGGACCTGGGTTTACTTGATTGGGAACAACATTTTTCAGAAAGCTATCTAACGACTATGTTTCATGGGCTGCGTCCTGCCTGCCTCTTACCCTGTCGTAATTTGGTTAGGACTCCCCTGTAACGGAGGTCTCCTTAAGATCTTTAATACTGCCCCATGAACAAATCAAACAGCAACTGGTAGAATACGGGCTTTCATAACACACCTCTCTCAGTGAATGAATTCATGCTTTTCCACTCACAAAGGACTTGCTTTAATCCAGTGGTACGGCTGCCATGAGTTTGATTAATGTGTGGAAGTTCCAGGAAGTACAATTTTGACTCCCTGTGAGAAATCCCTTGCTAGGAAACGTGGGGGAATCCATAAGTGAGGGGGCTTTGCCATACCTAAGCATGTGCGTCGGGGAGTCTTGAAGCAGGGGACCACGCCTCGGGAATGTTCCAGAGACAACTCCGGCTCTGTGTGGCATCTTGCACTGGAATGACCTCTCAATGCAAAAAATCTCCTGAGCCCGTGAAAAAGTGTCCACTGACTGTGGTCTGAAAATACACAGACGCTATATAAACATAAGTGAAATATTTTAAAAGATGAACAGTGAGATACTTGTAAGTCCATGAGAGCAGTGGTCGGAATTTTGTACCCTAGCAACATACCTTCCATGGTCAGTTGCCTGCAGTTTGTACTTGTTGGCATGGGACATAGTTATCTGCATTATGTGTTAAAAATGCTCTCAGCCAAAACAAACAAATAACCAAAGGCATTCTCTTATCAGGGTCTGTTTATAGGAGGTAGAGCAAAAGAACACAGCGGTCAGTTTTGATTCTTGGCAGGAAGCTAATGCTGCTTCAAAGCTCCAGAGTTTATAAGGAAGGAGGAGGAATTTTCAGTGGAGATTAAGTTAGAATTAAAGCAACAGAAAGCTCAAGCATCCTCTGGGACCTATACTAGAAAAACAGAAACAAACACTGATAAGTTCCAGATACTTGGATTACTTTTTTATTGAGAGGATGAAAGGTTTTAAAGGTGCCTAAAGTCAAGATTACATAATGGCCCTGATTCCTGACACTGGACCACGGTTCCCACGCAACATCTGAGATAGAAGAGTGTGCCTTCAGCGAGCCTTGAATCCCTTCCCCAGCTTGACAGATAAGGGAGCAGAGACCCAGCAACTTGAAGGGACTGCCCAAGGTCACAAAACTAACTGTAGACAATCTTCTCTACAAATCAGGACTCCTGACAACCATTTTGTTGTTATTTTGTTTCAAATGACTATATAAAGCCAGGGAACCATTCAACTACCTGTTTCTTATGAGCAAGGGGCAGAAGAAGACAACCCCTATGACTGAGGTCTGACCTGGTGGTGCATTTGATTTTCTAGAATGTGCCCTGATTCCTGGGGCTGAAGCACTTGATCTTAAACTTGTTCCCTCTAACTTTGATGGTTGAATAGCTTGGGGTCTCTGGGCTTGCCCAGGTCTTTGGAGCCCCGCCTCCCTTCAGAACCTCTTTTAAGCACGAATGGGTTTGTAGAAAACTGTGGGAGGCGGTGGGGTTTAGGATCCTTCTACATACAATGTGGACACCTCTCAAGCCTGGTCCAGTGTTGTTATGAGTGCTGTGATATGGCTTTCTTTGCTGACCGTGCTGGTAGTACAGGTTAGGCAGTGGTGACTTGGGGGAGGAAAAATATGGCTGTCTTGTCCATAAAGCTGCAGGGTCTCAAAAACCCTATACAAGGTCATTATGAGTCAAAAGCAATCAATGGCAGTAGGTTTGTTGAGGGTTTTTTTGTTGTTGTTGTTTTGTGGTACTGACTAGGGTTCTCTCCTCTTTGACAAGGGCCTGAACAAACTGAACATGTATTTAAATAATAGCACTCCTTTTTCAATTTTTTTACTAGACATTACATTTTTTTATTTTCCTTTTTTTTAAAAGCACTCTCATAAGAAAAGTCTTATCCTTACCACCTGAGTGCGATTTGTTTTTCATTGTTTTCTGTGGGTTTTCCAAGCTGTGAAGCACCAGAGGTGTGGCTGTATAATGAAATAATGGATATAAGGTGTTATAGGGATTGCCTGGGTGGGGGAGCAGGGGCAGGGCGACAGGGAGGGAAATGGGATTTTGGGGGTAAATACCCTGTTTCCCCGGAAGTAAGACATCCCCGAAAATAAGACCTACTTACACTTTTGCCTCTCACTGAAATATAAGGCATCCCGCCCGAAAATAAGACCTCCCCAAACATAAGGCCCCCTGAAGCTACTGTGACTCTGGACCGTAGCGGCGGGTGCTGCCGTGCAGCTCACTGTTGGCCGCAGCGCAGCCGGAGCAGGCAGGAAGTGTGAGGTCTCTTTTAATAAAACAAGAAACAATAAATGTGTACTGTATTCTTCTTCATGGAAAAATAAGACAACCCCTAAAAATAAGACCTAGTGTATCTTTGGGAGCAAAAATTAATATAAGGCACTGTCTTATTTTCAGGGAAACAGGGTAATGAAGGCGGGAGGGGGGAGGGAGCAATAGAACTGATCGTGATTACACAAATCCGTTTAAAGGCAATTTAATCATGGGGGTCGGGGGAGACTCTAAGATAAATGTGATGATTGCACAACTCCCCTTGATATGATTGCATTATTGAACTATTTAATTGTCAATATGTAAATTATGTGCCATTAACACTGTTGGGGCAGGGAACGGAAAGTCTCGTGTCCAATTAACTTTGTCTTTAAAGAGCTCTTGGTACTCGCTGCGGAACAGGAGGCTGTATGGTTGGAGTGAAGAGGCATCGAAAGGGAGAGGAGGATGTTGTGCTTGTCTCCATTGAAACCAGTAAAATGTACATTAGCAATCGGTTGATGACTAAGTCATTCATTTTCTTCTTAGTTTATAGTCGATTACAAAATGGTTGGCAAACTTAAAACAAAGAGCATACATAGTATAAAGAAAACATCGGTCTCTCCGCAGCCTCACCAGCAGCTGTTCTTTTCTGTTTGCATTTGTAACATTCCTGTTTTCACAGAGGGGAGGGTGCTCTTTCACTGGTGCCTGATGGCTGATGATCGGGAACACTGCTTCACAGGTGACTGTGCGCAGTCACCTGAACGTCTTCTTTGGGGAATTCTCTCTTCACGTTCTCTGCCCATTTTAACTCAATTGTTTGGCTTCTCCTTGTTTGAGTTGTTGACGTTTTCTGTACATTTTAGAGATTAGCCTCTTGTCTGGTACGCCATTGCCACAATTTTTTTCCCTCAGTGAATGGGTGCTCTTTTTACTCGTTTGGTGAAATCGTTTGCTGTATTTTACGGTTTCAATCTTCGATGGTCTCAGTCATCTACTTTGTCTTTTGTTGTTTGTAATGTTTTTCCTGCCTTTCTGGGCAGTTGTGTTTTCAGGCTGCTATCTCCCCTGAATATTATTTGCCAAAGGTCAAACCAGCCTCACTCTGTCAAACCAATTGATAATTCACCTTTCCATCTGTCTCTTCCCTCCTAAATTTCATTCAGGTTCTTCTCCTACCCTATGTTCAACCCACTTCTTTTTTTAAAATAATTAAATCGTTTTATTGGGGGCTTGTACAACTCTTATCACAATCCACACATCCATCCATTGTGTCAAGCACTTTTGTACATTTGTTGCCATCCTCATTCTCAAAACATTTGCTTTCTACTTGGTATCAGCTCCTCGTTTTTCCCCTCGCTCCCCCTTCCCCTATGAACCTTTGATAATTTATAAATTATTGTTTTGTCATATCTTGCACCATCCAATGTCTCCCTTTACCCACTTTTCCACTGTCCGTCTCCCGGGGAGGAGGTTGTATGTAGATCTTTGTAATCTGCTCCCCCTTTCTCCCTCACCTTCCCTCCACCCTCCCTCCAGATATCGCTACTCTCCCCACTGGTCCTGAGGGGTTCATCTGCCCCAGATTCCCTGTGTTTCCAGTTCCTATCTATACCAGTGTACATCCTCCGGTCCAGCCGGGTTTGTAAGGTAGAATTGGGATCATGACAGTGGGGCGAGGGGGAGGAAGCTTTCAAGAAGTAGAGGAAAATTGTATGTTTCATCATTGCTACACTGCACCCTGACGGGCTCGTCTGCTCCCTGCGACCCTACTGCAAGGGGATGTCCAATTTCCCACAGATGGGTCCTGGGTCCCCACTCTGCACTCCCCCTTATTCACAATGCTATGATTTTTTTGGTCTTTGATGCCTGATACCTGATCCCTTCGATGCCTTGTGATCTTATGCAGGCTGGTGTGCTTCTTCCATGTGGACTTTGTTGTTTGCCAGTTAGATGGCCGCTTGTTTATCTTCAAGCCTATAGAACGCCAGACTCCATATCTTTTGATAGCCAGGCACCATCAGCTTCTTTCTTCTGAAGCTTGAGGTTCCAGGATTATCGTTCACATGGTTCACTGAGTCTCTCAGGTCTAGGTTGTAGAAGGTCTGTGTCTGGAAGTCTCAAAAACATATGCTTGGTGCCACCACATGCTCCCCTTGCACATGTCAGGATGTCTCATGGTGGAGATTCATGTGGATCTTGAAATTAAGTTGTCCAGGAACAATAGGAAGTTTTGGAACAGCAAGAAATCTGGCTTTGCCTGACTACCCAGTCTCCACCAATGTTCCTTTCTTTCTCCCTCATGGACCACTCGGCCCTTTATCGAGCCCTTTCGGCTGTGTCAAGGTATTGTTTTGTTGTTTAACAGAGTCTCTGGACGAAATAGAGTTCTTCAGAATGTACTTTGGGAAATGTTGACTTTAAGTATTAGTATCTTGAAAGGATTACACGCCTTCTTGCCCCCTGCAAGTGAGGAATGGAGCTATGGGTTGCAGAGTTGAGGAACTCATCTTTTACATGTGACTATTGCTGCCAAGGTCTCACCCCTAAACTCCTAAGTTCCCTCTAAAGTTTGACCATCAAGAACTTAGATTTCTTCCAGAGCAAGGAAGCATCAGTGTTGAGAGTCCCATTTCTTTACAGGCCTGTAAAAGCTACACTTTTTAACTCCTTGCTCCATCTTTCTAAGACTCGAGGTTTGCCAGGGGATATACCAGAACATTCTAGAATTTGTGTGTATGGTATCTGATGGCATGAGAGAGAAAATATTAGAAAAGTAGTATATTCTCTCTAGAATTCACATGGGTCACCTGAATATTTACTGACAGGTTTCTTTCCTTGTTTAAAAATCATTTTATTGGGAGCTCTTACAGATATTATAGCAATCCATAATTCAATTAGATCAAGCATAATTATACAATTGCCACCATCAATTTCAAAACATTTTCTTTCTTCTTGAACTCTTTGATATAAGCTCTCCTTTATCCCTTCCCTCCCCTCCACCCTCAAGAACACTTATATTATATTGTGTTATGTTATATATTTATACTTTTTTGCCATATCTTACACCGTCCAATGTATCCATTCACCTACAATTCTGTTATTCATCCCCCTTGAGGGGGGTTATACAGTTATCATTGCTATCAGTTCCCCCTTTCCCACCTTTCCCCCACCCCACTCTTCCTGTACTATCAGGGAATCATTACTCCCATTACTATTTCTGCAGGGTTTATATATCTTGGATCTCATGAATTAAAAGATCTTAATTATACAAATGAACATACACAGGTCCAATGAGATTAATGAGGTAAAACTAAGGGGAGGGGTAAAAAGTAAGGGAAGGGAATATTAAAGACTGGAGAATAGTCAGTTATATGTTTCATCAGTGCTAAGCTGCACCCGGGGTATAGCATCCTTCCATGTGGTCCTTCTGTGAAGGACTGCCCAATTCTCTTACAGGTGGTTTTGGGTCTCCACTTTGCCTATGCTCCTTCACATCAATTTGATTGCTTGGACAGGGGTTTTTCTTAATGTTTGCATACACACAAAGGGACTTCAAAAGTTGTTGGAAAATAGGATGAAAAGATAATGAAATTTTTCTATGAACTTTTATATACTCTTTACATGCACACCACCACCAGAGATATGTGTTCTAGAAACTATTATATTTAAACAATGGTATATTTCAATGTCAGATGTGTCAATAGGAAACAGTATGTCTGGCTTGTTGGCCAAACATCATTCTTTGGAAAAGCAGAAGAGCCGCTGCCTGACTTCAGGTCAGCCGTGGGAGTCCCCTGCCCTTGTCCTAGCCGTGTTGATTGGACTCCAGTGACACGGTTTGCTAGGTCATGAGAAAAACGGGTTTGAGTCCTCGAGTGAACAGAATGGATGTGCTCAATGGTACTTGGAATGTTTTTCATGAATATTTTAAGCAATGACTTGATTCTTACTTGTACTTATTCTTTTTGAAAGTATTAGAAAGGAAGATATCCACAAGACAAAGTAGAGAGGAGCTGATAAGAAGGGGAGTTCTTAAGGAATTGCCTGATCAAGGTGAGGAAATTAATCATATATTTAAAATAATTTGATCGTCTGTTCTCTGGCCTTTCTTTTCATTTGCTTTGAAACTTAAGATGAATGTGGTCTGCGGTAGGGAGTAATGCACTCCAAGATTCTTGCTTTAATCCATAGTGCCATTGTGGCCTGGGGACAATCTGAGGCTTTTTAGAAAAGAAATTCCACGAACTCACTGATGAACCCTTCACCATATGTCACTTTAAACCCTCAGATTTACAGAGATACATTTGGGACTGGAGACATGGATATAATGCAAATGGATGCTTCTTTCTCTTCTCTGTACTTGAACTTCAGTCTTGCTGTACATGTTAATTCAGTTGTTTTGAGTAACTGCAAAGTTTTAGCTCGATCCATGCCTTGCTTGTTCATGAAGACTTCCAAGAAAGGAAAAGAGATGGGAAATGGGCCTCTGGTCTTTCACACTTTATCATACCGTCAAAGTTGCCATCAATAAGACAAGAATGAGCAAACCAAGTAATTCATGCTTTATGCGTTCTCTTAAATGATTTTTTTTTTTTGTCCAAGTATGGTTCCATTTTCTTTTCTCTGGATCTATTTTTTCTCTCACCCTTTTCACGAACTGTTACTTCCAAGTATTCTTGTCTTTTACCTCTGAGTTCCCTGCTTTTTATGGCCCAAGGGGAATTCTTGATCAAAAAGACAGGACTAGATACAAACTGAGGTTGGCCCTCCAAAGAGACACCAGCATTCATGATTTCTCCAGATAATGCCAAGTGGCTTTCATCACTTCCACTGCGATTAAAATTAAAGGAAACTTTAGTTGCAACATTGTTGATTTATCTCATGTCTTTTATGCTCTAAAATTTACTGAGGTAAAGTATTATTATTATACTTTTCAGGAACAAAGAAAATGTTATTAATTTAGAATTGAAGTAATAGTGTTCTTTCCTGATATATGTTCCTTGCAAAGAGCTTAAGATTTTTTGGCAGTTCACTATTTATAAATCCAAATGACATGTTTTTTTCCAACATCTGAATATTTCCAGCGTGGAATTGGGAAATACTTTATTGTTTTTCCTCCCACTTCAAAGAAAACAAAGGAATCTGTAGTGAATAATACCATTTTCCTGAGCCTTCACAATTTTAAGTATTTTATTTTAATTTCTGATCTGTCAAACTTTTCTCACAACACTTTATGAATGAATTTTATGTCTTTCCTTTATGTCTTCCCTGGTTTTCTATTACCTTAAAGCCGTTTATTTCCTGTCTGGGACGTTGGGGAAAATTTTTTTTAAATGCATGTCCCTTACTTTTTTTAAAACTTGAGGTTGGACTTGCAATATGAAAATTCATCTCCTGTCTTCTGAGCAGTGGAAGAAAAATACATATCCACCGAAAGTTGAAACCTAAGCCATTAATTGTATGCAATGGGGCAATGTCTTTCTTCACTAGGAAATATTTTAAAGAAATCTGAAAATGGAAATTTCTATGATTGAAGTTGCTAATGGGTTTTAAAGCAGAAATTGAAACTACTTTTTCCCCCAACTAAAATTTATAGGTAAGGGAGAAAAGGGTATTTTTGTTCTCAAAAGTAACCAGTAATGCTCAGTTTAAAGTAATATTTAGTATTGCTTGGTTTTTACTCTGCCTAATTTGTTAAAATGTAGCCCAAGAGGCAGTTGTTTGAACAAAATAAGGGGATACACAGGGTTTACACTCAGGACAAGTGCACACCAGGACTGTATCCTCTCACCATGCTTATTTAATTTGTATGCTGAGCAAATACTTTAAGAAGTCGGTCTAGATGAAGAGGAACACAGCTTCAGGATTGGAAGAAGATTCATTAACAACCTGTGATATGCAAATGAGACAACCTTGCCTGCTGATAGTGATGAGGACTTGAAGCGCCAACTGTTGAAGATCAAAGACTGCATATAGCCTTCAGTATGGGTTACAACTTAAAAAAATAATCCTCAACGACTAGACCAATCAACAACATCATGGTAAATTGGGGGGGGGGGTTGTTTTATTTTACTTGGATCACAATCAGTGCTCAGGGAAGCAGGAGTCATGAAATCAAGCGCCATATTGCCTTGCGCAAATCTGCACAAGCCCTCTCTTACCGTGTCAAGAACACAGGTGCCATGTGAAGGCCCAAGGTAAACCTGACCTAAACCACGGTGCTTTTGATCACTTCATATACTTGTGAAAATTGAACTGTAAACAAGGAAGATTGCACTATTGATGTGGTTGGTGAAACAAATGAATAGACTACGGACTGCCAAAGGAATGCACAAATAGGTGTGGAACACATATGAACAAATATGTTCATAAGCATGAACAATGGCATCGCTCCTGGGAAGCGAGGATGGTGGGACTTGGTCAGGTGTATTTGGGGGATGTTCTCAAGAGGGATCAGGCCCTAGACTAAAAACACCGTGCTTGGGAGATGGTCGATGAAAAAGAAGCCAAGGAAGACCGTCCAGGAGATGATTGACACAGCGGCGCCCGGATGGGCTCCAGCACAGGAACAGTTGTGAGGACAGCGCAGAATGTGTGTCCCTCTGGTGTAAGGAGGGTCGCTGTGAATTGGAACTGAACTGACTAAATGGCCTCTGGTAATAATTTGTCAAACGATTTGTATGATAGATTCTCATTTCCTTAGCCAGTGTATACCTGTTCCCCATAAACCTAGCTCAACGTGACCTTTTCATTTACAGCTGAAACACTAAAAGTGTGAAGACATTTTTTTAAAAAATCTTAACCTCCCTGAACATACTAGATGTCATCTTTGGAAAGTCTTGGACAACTGAATGTTCCACCTCTATGAACCAGTTGCCATTGACTTTAATCCAACTCATGGCATCCCCTGCGGGTCAGAGCAGAACCAGGTTTTCAAGGGCAACTTGTTCAGAAGGACATCACCAGAACTTTCTCTCCGTGTGGATTCTCTAACAGCCAAGTGTGTGCTTGTGTATGCAACTAGAGATACCAGGTCCTATCTAGAACTATAAAAAAATTACCTAATGTTTGGAAGTTCCTGGTCATGTTGACTGTAAGTGGCATCCTTCCCATTTCAACCAAGGGATGGGGAAAAGAGTTTTATGTTTGGGGGTGGCGGGGTTGAGGGTTAAATTATCTTGAAGTTTCCAGTCTGTTTTTAGCTCTAGAGGCAGTTGTTTGGGGTGGCATCCTCCGCGCTTCTGCCTATGAAGATGGCCTTCCTGTAGTTCTTGTCATGCCTTGTCAGTTTTTCCCTTTATTCCGCAAGCCAGATTTTTTTTTTAATCCCTCAAGTTTACCATAGTTTCACCTCATCCCAGCCCACCTCAACTCCTCACTCCAGCTTATTATTAGTAGTCCTATCAGATGATACTTCTCACACCAAGATCTACCTTCAATGTAAAAGTTCAACAATTGGCCTCCCTTGAAAAAGACATGGTCTGCGTCCAAGTCTTCCTTCTATTTTCTTGTTCTCATCATTTTTCTTAGCTTGAACTTGAGGACTGATAGGCGTCTTTTCCGATCTGCCCTGCCTTTTTGTCCTATTGGATACTTGCTAACTTTTTCATAGGTTACGCACCTTTGGGTCACATGTGGGTCTCCCCCCCCCCCTTCTAGCTATTACTCCATTAACTGTGTCCCTAATTGACTTGTTTTCTAACAAAATCAGCCCTTCCAAACACTTTCAGACTTACATGACCATTTGCTTATTCTTTCTGTTTGATCTCTTGATTTCCTCAGCTTGCTTGAGTTTTTTGTTTGCATGCAGATGCTGCTGTTAGACTTGGCAGTGGGCTTCAGAGTAACCTGTTCTCTCGCTCAGCTTCTTCTCTTGCATTCATTTATTCTGCTTGCATTTCACTCATAGATATACATAAACTATAACAAGTGTTGGACTTATTTTAAATCTAAAACAACTTTCTTAATACCCCAAACTAGGAAAAGAAAAAACTAGAAAAAACAAACTACGAAAACACTTTTCCGGTTCATGAATGATTTATAATTATTGAATAATTCTGTTTGTTCTCTCTTCTTGAAGTTCTTCGTTTCCTCATATTTATTCCAAACAGGTTTCCTTTTTCTGCATCATCTTCATGTGCACCAGGTTTATTTCATGGCCCCATCTAAGTATCTTCTATATTATGACTATTTCTATCCTATGATAGTCCATTTTTTCTGTATGTCACAACTGCTTAATTTTCTATCTAGCGTATCCATTCTCAATTTGAAAAATCAGTTCTTTAACTCACTAATAAATTTTCATACAATAATGTTTAAAATATAATTAAATCATCATGTAACATGGCTTCCACATATTCTTATTACCAACAGAAATAGAAAGAAACAGATCCATTTAAACTGGGAAACCTAATCTTAGAGAAAGAAAAATTATTTTCTGTTTTCCTTGAAGTTTCTCGTTTTACCTCAGGTTTTATTTTTCTTGATGCCAAATCTGTACATTATATGATACCATCCTAGAGTCTGCTTTTATTCTTTACAGCTTAAGATTTCAGAATTGAAGCTAAGAGCCTTCTGGCTCCTTTTTGGTTTCACATATAACCCCAAACAACTCAACCCATTGCCATTGAGTCAACGCTGATTCACAGCACCCCTATAGAAGGTTTCTACGGCGGCTATAGATGTGTACAGGCCCAGACAGCTTCATTTTCCTCCCCAGGAGCAGCTGGTGGGTTTGAACCACCAACCCTGTGGTTAGCAGTCCAGTGCCACCAGGATGCCCCTGAAAAATTCACAACTTCCCTGAAGTAGTTTCGATTTATTTGCTGCAGCATTGCCGTGAACTCTTTTTTATTTAAGTTTTACAGGAATCAGATTATAGGTACCTAGAAATTATATGACCAGGCAACAATTGATTTTTCATTTTGCGAATGACATTATTCTATGATCATGGATTTTATCGATGCCTTGCTTGTTTGGTCAATAGGCCCATGGATTTTATTGTTGGGCCAAAGTAATTCAATCACATTTAATGAAAACTTGGAAGATGGTCTGTTCTATAATGATCATGAAAATAGGTTTATTCAAACTCTGCATAAAAACAATAGTAGACATGCATTTCTGCAGCCTTGCTAAGTCCAAGCCTCCATTCATGAATGTTTCTTGTACAATGGTACAAGATTTGCTAGATTATGAACAAAGTTTAGGCTTTTCATCACCAAGTTAAAAGACTCTGCAAAACACATTCATGATTGAAATTCACAGGAATGGTGAAGATTCAGAGGTTAAAATTAGTTCTTTAACATTTGGATGACATTTTAGATATTTTCAACTGTGCTTTTTAAAAGCCCTCTGAACATTTTTGTATGTGGCTTCTCTGTTTTCAAATTATTATCAGGCCAATTTAATGGCCTTAAATTTTATATAACAGTTTAACTGAGTATCTTTTACGAATAAGGAAATGAAAAAAATGACCTCACTACGTTTTTCCTCATACCACGTTGCAATGATATTACGTGTAAAGTTGCACATAATAGATGTAATAAGCCTTGGAGACAATGGTGCTTACAAGGTTTCGTGTTCTCCCACTAATTGTTTGTATATGTGGCTACATGTCATGTTCTTTGTGTGTTTCCATGTAGTCTGTGTTTTGGGTGTTAAACCGTTTATTTCAGTTTCCAGATTTCTCCTGTCACCGTTCAGTTTCTGACTGACAAAGAGACTCGTAAGTGTTGACGTCACCAAAACCTAAGGGGGGCAAAACAAACAGAGAATCAGCTCCCTGGAGTATTTTAAAATGAGAATGAGTTTTCCTTTGTTTTGAGAAGGCAAGTGAATAATCCCTGCATAGCTGCTCTCCCCCAAGACTGAGAGGGTTTACTGGCTCTTTGAGTTACATAAAGCACTTACTTGAATCTGGTAAAAAAAAAAAAAAAACCCAAACAAATAAAAACCAGTATTGATCCCAGGGACTGTAACATGAATCCAAACCTAACCATCCTCGTAACTGGACAGTTGGTTTTGAAGAAAGCTGTCAAAGTAGACATCTAGGTGTTTCTTTCCCCATTTTAGATGGAGATCTAACAGTTAACTTTGAAAATTCAAACGGGCACATGATACCCATCGGAGAGGAATCTACCAGAGAGGAAAATGTAGTAAAATCTGAAGAAGGTAATGGCTCTGTTTCTGAAAAAGCGCCACCTCGGGAAGAAGAGGCAGAAGATAAGAAAGGTAAAATACAGAGAAAACCCCATGCATTTTTCTTTGATAAAGCTTGATGTTGGAAACGAGGTCCCAGGCTCCACATAACAGCTCTAAAACCAGTAGAGTCTGTAGCGTGGAGGTGAAAAGCTTTAAGGAGGAGTGAAGTGCTAATTAGGGAGCAGAAATATGACTTCTCCAGGTAGATCCATCAACTTTTTAAGCACATGAGGTCATGTCGTATTAAAGAGCGTACTGACAGGGAATCATCAAAGCAGGGACTTCTTCGGTCATCAGGAATGACTGGGAAGATCACCCTTTCCTTGGGAGCCCTTCCGGACTATATCTTGTTTAAGCCAAAGGTGGAATATCTTTCCCTGCCGGTAGAATGAGCTCCTGTGTGTAGTTGGGATGCAGGACTTGGAGGACCGTCAAAGTCCAGACGGCTCACACGACATAGCACATCATCGCCAGGACTGACTGGGTTCTCGGCCAATGGCCTCCGCACCCCCAATGGGTAGGTTCTAATCCAGATTCAAGGCATTTCTGAGGGAGATCCAGGAATACTGTGGTCTGTGCCCCGGGCTAATTGCCACAGCTTCTGCTCTGTAACTCTTCTATATAACTGGGCATTAAAAACACATGGCAGAGGCTCTTGTGCCATTCCCTGCAGACATCTACGGGAAACCTAGGTTTCTAGAGCGAAGATGCTGTGTTAAATTGAGATACTTACAGAATAGCTGTCTATCAAGGACTCCACAAGTTCATGTCCACTAATAGATTAGACTCCAATTTCACTGCTATTACTTGCAGGAAGTTCCAAGGCTCGTACTGATGCAAGCCTTGACGGAAGGTCGCATTGAGTTAGTTTAGATGTTGTTGGGAGAGTCTAAGTGACTCGCTGCAGTACATGAATTCTCAGGAAATTAATTTTCTCCTGCGGAGAATGTCTGCAGCCTTTCAGTTGAGTAGCAAAGTTTGTCAAACCAAGTTTGAATTCTCCAAAGATAATGGGGACATAGAGCATTTGGTGACCCCAATAAGCAGATGCTGTTTAAAAGACATCTTCCTAGAAGTCCATAGCACTTATTATTTACATAGAAATTGGCATTTAACCTATTTTAGAACCCCTTATTAATAATCTATTGTAAATTTGTTGCTTTGCTTTATTCAAATATTTATAGGACCTTACTAATTAATACTAGTCTTGTTCCATTTAGGGACTCTAGTATTGTTGATGAGCACTGATTTTGAGAAATTCACTAATATTTTAATGATAGTATTCTTAGACCATAAAGAGAAAGTAGATGTAAATAGATTTTAATGGAATTCGGTGGAAAATATGAGTGTAAGTAGTGATTTTTTTTTTC
This sequence comes from Echinops telfairi, assembly GCF_000313985.2. NCBI lineage: Eukaryota > Metazoa > Chordata > Mammalia > Afrosoricida > Tenrecidae > Echinops > Echinops telfairi. Next base: position 25,531,909 of record NW_022107431.1, on the reverse strand, counting down.
TTAAGCACAGTGGCCTGTCTTGCCAACCTGTTCAATTGCAAATCCATCTCTGTGCATCCCTGGTACAGCCACCGCCTTTTCACAGGCAGAGCGCACATCCTTCAGGATGTACTTGGGCCATCTTAGTGCTTGCCTGCTCAGGGCTGGGCATCAGTCACTGAACTGGCCTGACTTCAAAGTAAGTGTCCCTTATCCCCCTAATGGAAAGTTGCTGACAGTTTGATGTTAATGAAATCTCGGGACCTTGATGTTCTGAAAGGAAGACGGCAGCCCTCATAGGACCACGGGTATTTGAGAGGTGCTTTTGTTTTCTTATTCCTTGCTTGGGGTGAATCCATGTTGTTTGCTTTGGTCAACTGAGGGCTGAGATAGTATCTAGCTTGGCTAATCTATCTATACATAGGAAGTAGGAGTGCTGGAAATAGTAGCCTGAGCCCCAAGTAAGGCAGCATGCCCACCCGCACTGCATGTGGACAGCGAGCCGCATTCATAGTGAGGAGAAGCACTTACCATCGCTTTCTGAGAAAAAGAATGGGACTCACAACTAAAATAACAGTATTGTGATATATATATATATATATAGATCTCATAAACAAAGTACAGAGTTATTTCTGTGGACTGACATTTAATTTGGAAAGCAAGGGCCACTTTACTTCTGCTCCTCTTCTGTGGGCTCATGAGTGTGTCCACCCATCCTTACATGGTAGGGGGAAGAACCGTGCAGCTGCCTCACTTGTTCTGGGTGTTCTGCAATTAACGCCTTCATTGCGGTAGCAGGAGCCCCATCTGGAGCTGTAGTGAGGCTTGTGTTCCAGTCTGTATTGCTATGAAGCCTACTGTCCATATTCAGTCAGAGGCAGAAAGCACTTTCGTAACCTCATCTTGAAAAGATAATACACCCAGTCCTTAGTTATCAACATGATTAGGTTCCAAAGACCACTGATTATTCAAAAATGGAGGTATGATCGCACCAGGTCACAAAATGGAGGATCATCATTATATAACTGCTAAGCCCCTGAGAATCATGGGCCAGTCCAGTGGACACATAACCACTACCTCACATCTTAGCATTTTTGCAATGCCAGAATTACAGTGTCAATGTGCAAAATAATCAGAGAATTGACTTTTCACTCTGGTCATAAATTTGAAATATCAGATGATGAAGTTGTTGACAAGGGAGGAGTCATGTACACCTGTCTGACTTTATCATGCCATCAGATCATAAGGCTAGTGAGCACTACAGCCTGACTTAGTACCTTCCAGATAGGAAGGCCTGTCAGTAAGTATTGCTGCAAAACCATGGAAATCTTTATCAAATGAAAATGTGATGCTATTGTTTGTCAGCAGGTCCCATAGATAGGTCTCCACACTTCTGAAGGTGATGTTTCCATCTCTCTTGACCTTCCCTGAAGAATTCTGGGACTTTTTGCACCACATTAAAATGGCAGTTTTGGTATCCACGCAGGATTCCAATTGTGTTCTCTTTACATTTCTTTGAGTTGGGGGAACAAAAAGAAGCCTGAAGGGGCAAGGTCATGGGATAAAGTTTCAAAGTAAAATTATCCAAGGACAGCCCTTGCTGTCTTTGAAGAATAAGCAAGTATGCTATCAAGATGATGGGAAAATGCCTCTGCCCAACTGCCCATGGCCTTGTTCTCACCAATGCAGCTTTCAGAGTTCTGAAAATCGTCATCCAAGGCCCTTTGGGGGCGGGGGAAGGTTACTCCTTTGGAGTCTAAAAACAGTCACCAGACCCTTCGGAGCTGACCTCTCTTCCTTGAATGTAACGGATAGAGCAGAACCCCTCGGAAGGCACTGTTTTGACAAGGCATTTTTTAAAGGCACCCCGAAGTGTATTACAGGGACAGTTTGTCAGCAGTCTTCACTGATCCCAAATAGACAAGTAGAAAGATGTGTTTACGCGTGACTCGTGGGAGCTAAACCCAGGCACGTGTAACTAGAATCCCAGCAGCAATGCTTTTTGACTTCCTCTCATGCAATCAGAGAATTGTTTTCAAATCAATCATCGAATAGCTAGCTGCCTTGTTTGGAGCTTTGTATCTGATGGGATATAAAATTTCAGGCTGAGTTTATAATGTAGTTAGACAAACACACCCTGTACATGTACGCATGCATACACATACTCACCCGTGTCCCCGTATCGACCACCCCAAGGTCACCATTCGCACTGGCAGGTTGTTGAGCGCTGCACAGAGGATTGGTCAGAGACGGAGTAACAAGGAGTGTCCCCATTCTCCCCAAGGAAAGAACGAGCAGCGCTCCTGCTCTGGGTGCTCATGTTCCCCAAAGCCGTAATTGCCATTCCCACTGGGCTTAGCCAAGCCCGAAAGCTGGCTTTGGGGGCGATAACGAGAATTTCAAACCTTAGGCAAAAAGGGAGACCATTCCTCGGTGGTTTGTGGTGAAGGGAAAGGAGAAGGCATGTGTGTAGGGTTTGTCATGGGAACAAGGTCTGGGAGGGTACGTGTTGCAGTTCAGGTGGACTGGTTGGCCCTCACCTGGGACAAGTGATATTGGGCTTGATCCCCATCCCCAGTAGGGTGCCAGGATGGAAGTTACCAAGCTGCAGCAAAGAAGAGGCTTCTGCCCTAACCTCAAAAGATTGGCACATCGAGGCAGATCTGTAAGCAGTCCTTCAACTGTTTCAAGTGGATGGCATTGTGCAGTACACTGGATTCCTGACTGCCTTTTGCCATTAACTTGCAGTCTAGGTCAGACTAGGTGAGAGGCGAGAGCTCCTACCACCTTATAAATATCAGCAGCTCTGTTGAGGCAACAATGTGGACAGATAGAAAGACAACACCAGTAGCCTCAGGTAGATGTTCAGTGAGCAGCCCCACAAGTACAAATGACTTCAGAGTTCCACGGGGGCTGCAGTGACTGGGGAGGACTTCATGGCTGGGGTGGGATAAAAGATGAACTTAGAAGGAAAAGTGTATGGATCAGCTCGCTGTTAACATAGCATTCTGCGTGGATCCATAGGGATGTGGGGGTCCCTGGTTTTAGTGGGAAATACTGGCATTTTCCTTCTCAGGCAGGTTTCCACCTGACACCCCAGATTCCTGCTGTCACAGGTGTGACTGTCATCATAAACCGTGGCCCATTCTAGCATGACAGTGCCCTCTGCCCTCCACTTTTTGACTCTGCGGTCCTGAGGGGAGCCATCTGGAAGAGGCTGGTTCTTAGTTTGAGCGCTGTCTCACGTTTCCGGTTGCACTCCGTTTTGGACGGGATGCTGCTTAGCTTTTCAGACCTGAGCCAGGTTTGGGTTTCTTGTCCTTCTCGTCAGTCCACACTCGAGAAGCCCGGCCCGCGATGCTGGGAACGCGTCTCCAGCATCTCCACGCTCTGTGGAGGGAGACTAACAACCGTTTCCCCTCCCGCTGCTCAGCATCGGGAAAGACTTCTGTTTGGGGGCTGATCCTTGTTGCTGCTGTTGGATGCATTGACCTTTGTCTTTTTCAAAATCCTTATTTGTGCATACACAACAATCTTTTGGGGTGTGTGTGAAGTCCTGAACCCTCTAGAACCATAGTGAGGGTACTATTGGGAAAGGTGGCACATTTTTCTAAGATGGAAGTCACCCTACTACCTTGGGAGCTCTTGAAAATATCTCCCCAGCAGGAGACAGCCCGTTCTTCATGGGCCTGCCCCTTGTGCAAAAGCATCTACAGAGTCTCCCTCAGCTGAGAACGGCTTGGGTTTTGACCCCGTGAGACTGGGTAGAGACCCTTCGGCCTGACTTGCTTGAGTGCTGCCTCCGCGGGTCCTGATCACACATCGCTGTGTACATCAGTGTCACCCACTGACCTCCCATCTCGGAGGGAGGCCTTTCGCTCTTTTGCTTCGTTGTTAACAGTTGTGCAACTTGAATTGCACAGCACTGTAGCAACATTGCGCAGGTCACTCACCCCGCAGCAGCCACAGCACAGTTTCAAGGCTGGAGTGGCCCCCAAACGTGTAGACATTGGCAGGCATCCCCATCAACCTTCATCAACGTAACTCCCATCAGCCTGCTCTCGATGCCCCAGGGAGCACACCCCAGTTTGGCTTTCAGCCTCTGTTTTCGCCACAAACTTGGCCTTCCTGGGTACTGAACTCCATGCTGGTTCCCAAAGCATGGAGCTTTGGGACCAACCGGCTGCCTGTTTGTATCACTGCTGCCGTGTCTTGCTTTTCCATGTGTCTGTCTGGTGTGCGTCTGTATCAGTCTGCTTCTGTTCACTCTCTCGTTTGTAGAGAACACTGGAAACCACCCTGAAACACCGGCAGCTCCGGCTCCAGCTCCCCCAAAGCCTAAGCCCAAACCTAAACCCCCCAAAACACCGGCGCCTCCAAAAGGTGCCTCGGTGGGGGCGAGCCACAAGGGTGACGAAGTGCCTTCCCTTAAAAAACACACCAAGGCTCCTGGTAAACAGGCCCCCGTCCCTCCACCCAAGCCAACAAGCCGAAATGCAACCCGGGAGGCTGGTGAGTATGCCCCGGTGCACAGCGGGGTTAAGATTACAGGGCATCCACCCAGGGATGGGATTGTTGTCTCTTCTGGGGGGAGGACTTTTGGTGTTTTCAGACTTGATACTTGTGGGCTGGCAGGACATTCAGAATGCCCAGGATAGTCCTTTGGTGCGATCTCTGCCACCAAAATGTCAACCCTTCATTGAGGGGTTAATACCTTCAGAAGTCCCGGCTCAGTGGACACGCACTTGGCTGCTGTCCAAAAGGTCGGTGGGTCAAACCCTAGGCCAGAGATGTGGCAGTCTGCCTCTGTCGCGCTGGCAGCCTGGGGAGCCCGGTGGGGTGTGAGGCAGCTGCTGTCGCCAGAATCTGTGCCTAAGGCCCAGTGGAAGGTGACCGGGAGTTGTCTGCCCGATAAATGATGATGAGCTGATCTGGGACATTCAGTGAGTTCTGCCTGTTTGGGTTTATGGGTGGTTTGGCTTGGGTCTTCTTTCAAATTACCCAGGTCTGCACATCCCTGGGTAATACCGTCTGGTGCAAATGGTTAAACTCCCCTTTTGTTTTGTTTTTCTAGTCATTTGATTGGGGGCTCTTACAGATATTATAACGATCCATAAATCAGTTATATTAAGCAAACTTGTACAGATGCTGCCATCATCATTTTCAAAACATTATCTCTCTTCCTGAGCCCTTTGATATCAGTTCCTCTTTCTTCCCTCCCTCTCTCACCCTCCACCCTCGTGAACCCTTACCAGATTATTATATATATTTTTTTCATATCTTACACCTCCAATGTATCTCTTCACCTACAATTCTGTTACTCATCGCCCTCGAAGGCAACTGGTTAAACTCTTGACTGCTACCCAGAGCCTATTGGTCTGCGCCCCAAAGGCCCCGGCCTTCAGAATCCTCTGGAGTAATTCTGCGCTGCAGCACACGGTCACTGGGAGTTGAAATCCACTGGTCGCCAGCTGACAACAACATCATCTGTGGCATACTTGTGAGGCCCTGGGTCTTGAGTCTTTCTGCACTTACAGCCATGTCCGTTTGGCCGAGATGGGAATACCACTTGGCTCGCCTGTAACCAGGGAGAATACTCCCCCCTCCACTTTCTGCTGGAGCCAGCTCCCTTTGACTCAAGCCCAATGTAGCATACTGAGTGCTCCCCCTTCCCTCAGCAGGCTTAAATTGGTCTGAGGGAACCACATCCCAGGGCCGCAGTTCCAATTGCTCTGACCAAGCCCTAGTGGTGTTCTTGGTGGCCCGCCCTAACTTGGCGTCGTGTATCCCGCCCCCCCCACCCCCCACCCCCGCCCGCTCTCCCTTTCAAGTCAGAGATGCTTAATGGGAAGCGGGGCCCGCCCCCTCTGGGGCAGTGAAACAAAAGTACCGCCCAGGTCACCCAGCTATGCAGAGAGCCGTCAGCAAAGTGTGCATGCTCCGTGACCTTTTGCCACTGGAAGCGCTTAGTGAAATGCCCTGTGCCATAGCAAATCTTATTTTCCTGAAGATCAGCAGACACTTTCTAGCGCTTGGCCACCTGGATTTGCCGTGGTAGTGATGTTTGTTTCCTTTGTAAGGTAGACCCATCATGCTCAAATGCGGGGGATGGCGTAGGTGACAGCATGGCAGATCCTGACAGGCAAACAGATGTCTCTCTCCCTGTGCTCCCCCTCGTCCTGCCTTTGACCTTTAGCATCTGTTAAATGTCTGTTCGAATAAGCGCCATCACGAAAGCTTGGACGGATGTGCCGTAGCACCAGAAGACCTTCTGCCCAGGGACCAGCGCCCTGCCCTGTCAGCACCCCTTCTTGTTGGCGTCTGTCTGTGTTCCCCAGACTCCTTGGCACAGCCCATGAGTGGTGCTTGAAGTGAAGCAAGCACTGACATACTTCTTAAGGAAAAGCCCCAAACTGGCACCCTGTCTTTGAGAATCAAGTTCCTGCCTTACACAGAGTGCCCCTTCCTCATTCCCACGTACTAGGTGTTCGATCTGGACTCTGAACTTGAGTGTTCTCTTACTTCTGTCTGGAGCAGGAAAAAACAAAAACAACTAGTGATTAATGCCAGGGGAGAGATGCCGCTGATGCGAGATTCTGCATTATTTCCATACATATATTGAACTTGAAGGCGTACTGATAGGCTCCTTGATATCCTTAAGAGATGACCACAGTCACGTTAGCCATGGTGCTTTTTTACAAAAAGAGCTCTGAACTGAATTGGGGTGGTTTTAGGCATCGATAGAGAGAATTGGGTTGCATTGACTTCTAAACCAACAAGTGCACCCAGACGCCCATGGGCAGGGAGCCTTCCTTTCATGAAATGCCCCTAGCGCTATTCGAGACTCCTACAGATACTCCATTGGAAACACCTGAGAGCTCTGTGCATGATGACTTCGTTTTATTTGAATCATGTTAACTTCCCCAGTTTGTTGGAAGCTGCTGGTTTTCAGTCAGCTCTGACCATCGTTTTCTATCTAGATCCATCCTTTGTTACTAAGTTGGGGCGACCTCCAAAGGACCACATATCCGCTTAACACATTCTCCTGCTTTGCCAATGGGATAAGCTTAAGAAGAAGGAAAAAAGGAAGCCTGCTTCTGTATTTTTTCTTTCTCTCTCGTTGCTACAAGCTATGTTAACTACTTACCTGCCAAAAAGGGTGTTGTTTCTTTTTAAATCCTGCTCTCCAATTAAGGTAACAAGCAGTGTTGATTTCAACAATGCCTGACATTTTATGAACCACTTAAAGAAAAATAAAATAGCGTGCCTTGAGCTTACACTTAGAGACACTGTGAAAGAATCCTTTTTCCTTAGGTCAGGCTGCCATTAACCTTGCTGTTAGAAAAGGAAGAATTTTCTAAAGAAAAAGTACTAGGTTAAATGAGATGGAAGGATTATGTTTGACTTACCTAGAAAATAACTTGTTTGGGCGCCAGATTCCTAGCACCGTTGTTGTGAAAAATCTATTTAGAATGAGTAAGTGGAGTATGCATACATGAGTTTGACTTGCAAGCACGCGAAGAGGGTTCACTGGAAAGACATATTAACCGGCCCAGAAGTGGGGGCCAGGTGGGATTCGAGTTATGTGTTAGAGAAATCTTAAAGCCCCTGGACCACAGCAAGATGCCTTATCGACCTTGACTTGTCACTAATTAGACTCTCAGAGTAAGCAAAGTTTAAATCTCAATCTCTATCCATGATTGGTTCTTCCTCTCTTGACCCCAGTTGACTTAGCTGGAGGTAAGTTACAGTGACAAGTGTCTGCCACGTGTATCGACTCCACATATTATCAAAATATGTATTCCTCGTTCTGGGAAAGATCCCTTCATCCCGTGTGAAAAACATACAAAATCAGAGCAGAAGAAGGAAACGTTATAGATCATAAAGGTTATAAAATAAAAGCACCTTCTTGTAGAAGTTGATCTTTCCCGTGGAGCTCTAAAGAAGAGGGTAGTTGGCTGTAGCCATTGCCGGTGGACGGGCAAGCCAGCCCCAGGAGCTGCTTTCTCGGGAACCATAGTGACAGCTGGTTTGGAGTTCACTGTGACCAATAGAATGTGGGAGTCTGCTTTGACCCGGAAGGGAGTTAGTGGACTGTACCCGGCCTCTTCCGAATGCAGGCATCACCACGACCATTTCTTTTTCTTTTTTTTTTCATCGTTCTATTAGGGGCTCATATGACTCTTATCACAATCCATACATACATCAATTGGGTAAAGCACATTTGTACATTCATTGCCCACCACGACAGTTTCATGCGCAGAAGGATATCCTAAACCAGAAGTTCTCAACCTGTGGGTTGCGACCCCTTTGGAGGTCAAACGACCCTTTCACAGGGGTTGTCTGATTCATAACAGTAGCAAAATGACAGTGATGAAGTAGCAGGGAAAATTCCCGAACCTAGTGAACGTTAGGGAGGCACATGTGTAATCCCACCATGTGTCCCCCAGGACGCAGCCGTCTCTCCCAGCCAAGTGGCATTGAAAACACTGAGCAGCCGTCCTCTGGTTCTGTTGTTTTCAAGGACACTCCCAGCCTGCCTCGCATGGTCCAGCAGCCCTTTTCTTGTCCCTGGCCACTCCCCTGCTTGCCCATATTGGGGCCACTCACAACATGAGGGTGGCGGCATGAGGAAGGTGGAGAACCCCTGCTCTAGAGCGTGTGTACGTGGTGCTGTGCCCAAGCAGGTTGGCTACCGCTGTTTGCCCTCCACACGCTTAGAGCCTCCACCCTGCAGCGCCTAGAGGACCGTGGGGAGGATTGAGAGTTGACAGGCTTTTCCTTGGGGTGACCCCACCAAAGACATGAACAGATACTTGTCTCCAGAGTTTATGCCAGAAAGCATCCTTCCCTCCCTCCGTAGAGGGGCTGGGAGGGAGCAGAAACTCAAATCATTATCATCGTGAACTTATTTTCTCGTATTCCTTTATTCTTTTTTTTTTTTTAATCATAGGGGGATGTTGTACATGTCCTTGACAAGGGCCACTTAGTTGATTTATTTTAAAAGCCTTAGAAACCTTCCCCTTTTTGCCCTTTTGTTTTTAACATAAAATCTCTCTCATTTGTTTTAGCTGGTTCCTCTCATTCAAAAAAGACAGCTGGCTCCAAAGCGTGCAGTCCTCCCTCTGCGTCATCCACCTCCTCTCGCCCCAAAGCTTCCAGGGAGATGGGTACTGGCAAACCAGGGGCAGCAGGCGTCACCAAGGGCAAGAAGAAAGCTGGCAAGCAGGCAGCCTCCCGATCGTCCTCCGAGGTGGCCACCCCGGGGCCTTCCGATCTTAAAGGAGATCCTTCAGAGACCAGAGCGGAGAGTCGCAAACCTGACCAGACTGTCCCCGGGGCTGAGGAGCAGACCACAGGCAAATCCAAGTCGGTGGTCCCTCCACCCCCGTTGGCTCCACCACCGCCTCCCCCAGCCCCTGCTCTGCCCCCTGAGGACCTGTGTGCTACTCCCTCCAATACGCCTATTGTCCTGGTCAGCAACGGGGCTGACCTGCCTGCCTCTGCCTTAGACCCAAGTCAGCTTCTTTGGACTGAAGAGACAGCCACTCTCCACTCGGGCACAGGCTTCAGTATCAGCCTAGAGAATGAGAGCGGGTGAGTCGGAGGACTCCATGCCCCTCATCCCCCACCCCCTGTTCCATCTGCATCCCACATAGATGCAGCTGAGCACCAAGATCGCCACACCACTGGGTTGGAACCACTGGCGCCTCCATGGTGTTCCTGTATTCTTGAACCTAGTGAACATTAGGGAGACACACGTGTAATCCCACCATGTGTCCCCCCGGGCGCAGCCGTCTCTCCCAGCCAAGTGGCATTGAAAACACGGAGAAGCCGTCCTCTGGTTCCGTTGTTTTCAAGGACACACCCAGCCTGCCTCGCATGGTCCAGCAGCCCTTTTCTTGTCCCTGGCCACTTCCCTGCTTGCCCATATTGGGGCCACTTCAGATCTGTACTCTGCATCCTGAATACCTTCCCACGCCTGCCCACCTTCCTTTCAACAAGCCACTTCACTTCCCCTTCCCCTGGAACAAAAGGGAAAGAAGCTTTTCGAATGCTGACTTTGTTTCCCCCCTCCAGCCTCTCGGGTCTCTCGGTACATGCTTCCTCGTTTCCTTAGTTCAAATGTCATTGCTTTGGTGAAGATGCGGTTCTTGCTCGGACATCCCATTTTATCCACCCGTGGGATTGGACTAGCCACTGGTCTTATGACCTCTCTGTATTTGATTACTGGAGGGAGCAATGTGGTACAGGGAATTCTGACCTTCCAGGTGGGAGACACCACCCCCCTTTGATGCCTAACCAACCCCCTTCATGTGCAAACACCAACAGTCTGACAGTGAATGGAGACTTGCATGTTGCTAGGATGCTATATATGTTTCAATGAAGCTTTCAGTCTAGGAAGGACTAGGAAGAAGAGCCTGCTGATCAACTCCTGAAACCAGTCAGCTATCACCTGTAGGTCACAGCTGTCTGATTCACAACCAGCCATGGGGTGGCGCAGGACTGGGCAGTATTTCATTCCATGTTGCCTGGGGTGACCATGAGTCAAGGGCAGACTTCATAGTAGCTAGCCATTGTATCTAAGAGCCAATAGTCTTGTATGCCATAGAGAAGAAATATAGAGTGAGCTAAGGAGTTATAGGAAAAATCAGCCAGTTTCGGGATAATGGGACCAGTATTCTGACTGCAACAGCCCTGCTCCAGGATTCTATAAAGAGAGTGTAATGTAAGGTAAGAGATAATGGTCGAGTTGTCTTGGTAGAAACACTAACACAAACAAAATGGGCCAAGGACCTTGATGTTCCCTTCTACCATCCAGGTCCCGTACCCTTCCCAGAAATCTGAGATTTGTCCCTGGACCCCTCATTCTCCTCTGTTTCCATCATCTAATTCGCACAGTGTTTGATAAAATTTCTACTTGCAGATCACTAAGTTGTGTTGGGTCTCCTACACTCCAGGTCTGAAGGGAGGGCTCCTGGAACAGATAATAATAATAATAATAATAATAATAATAATAATCATCATCATCATCAATTCGATTTGGTGAAGGCTTGCTGCTTCTCACCTCTTCCTAAGAATAAATCCTAGTCAAGTAAGTGTGGTCATTTAATATGACAAGTATTTTAAGCAAAATATTTGCCTGGTGAGACTATTTGTTTAATGAAGACCTTGGCTAATTTTGACCAAGAATAAAATATTTTCCACCTTAATTATTTCATAGCTGATAATAATAAGCAGCATAGAATAGTTCCTTAATGTCAGAAATGAGGCACCGTTAGCTGTTAACATTTAGTTCACATGGTCTTAAGGAGGAGCCCTGGTGGTGGAGTAGTTTATATGTTAGGCTGCTAACCACAAGGTCAGTAGTTCAAAACCACCAAGAGAAAGATGAGGCTTCCCACTCCCATAAAGATGAGGTTTCCCACTCCCATAATGATTTATGGTTCCTACTCGCATAAAGATTTAAGGGCAGTTCTGTTCTCTCCTATGTGGTTGGTAAGTCAGAATCAACTCAATAACAGTGAGTTTGGGGTCTTCTCTAAAAGGATTACTATATTATCCCTGTTTACGGATGGGAAAACTCATGCTGAGAGAGGTCACATAATTTACCCAAAACTGTTCAAATTCCATGATCTGAAGAATTTTATTAATTTTCTAAGGCAGTTACTTCTACATCTTCCCCTATTCTTTTCTTTTGTTTCTTTAAAAAATAATTTTAAAGGCTATCATTTGAAGGAAAGCAAGGGAGAGATAAACAAATAAAAATCAAATTATGAATCATTTTCTTTAAGTTTGACCTCAGAATATAAAAATACAGAGAATGAAGATAATGAAGTAAATGGTCGTGGTGACCCTAATTCTTCCAGCACATGGCAGAGGTCATTGCCAGCATCTCAGTGGTGTTCAGCCTTTAGAACTGAGTAGTCTTTCCACGTGTGCTTCTACGAGTATGCTTAGCTCACCATTGGTGTGCTGACCAGCCTGCTGAGCATCAAGGACACAAAATATTGTCAAACTTTCCCAGAAATCTTAAGTGAGAAAGATGAGAGCCAAGTTCCGAACTAACAGTATAAATTTGAAGGATCTATAAAAAACAAGGTCTTCATTTAGGGACACAGATTCAGAGCATGGGTGTATCATTCAGGATACCCAAGCACGTGGTCTACACACAGTGCTTCCTCGGTAAAGCCTTAAGCCCAATAGTGACTTACGTGTTCAGCTCATCCCCACAAATCTTGAAGGGGAGGACGAGACCACACTGTGCCCTGTGCTGCCTCTTGCGACCACGAACCCATTCTGATTCTGATGGCCCTGTGGGACAAAGCAGAACTACCCCACAGGGTTTCCATGACTGTGTAAGTGCCTGGAAGCAGACTGCCTCTCCTTTCTCCCACTGAACAGCTGCTGGATTCGAACCATTGGGCTTTCAGTTAACATTCAAGTGCCCTCACCGCCGCACCACCAGCACTGTGCCATGGCCTTTGCCCCACACAGCCTTCAGGCAAGTCTGTGAAGGCTGGTCAGACGAGGGGTGAGCGGCACTCTCCCTTTCCATGGGTCTGCGATCACGGGGAGCTTCTCAGCCATCAGACATTGTAAAAGACCCCCCTCTCCATCGAGGCCACTATACTGCCTTCCCAGAAGAGGCCCTTGGGCTGTTCTTCTCTGGATATTCTTCAAAAGAGCCCTTTAAATTACAGTCCGCCCCAGAGGAGTGGCATGTGTTTGCTCTTGAATGAATGAGCCCGGAATAAGTCATCTCTCAAATTTTCCTCCAATTTCTATTCCTCTTTTAAGTGGGTATTTGGATTAGAAATTTTTGGATCGCAGTCACTTGCTTTACTTAGAACTCTCCCTCGGTAATGTTTACTCAGCCGGTGTGTGAAAATCTGTCATTATATAAAGAGGTTTCTATTTGGGACATAAAGATCAAAACTTTAAAGAGGACAAGTGACTATGTGTAAAAACCCACACTTCTATTCGCATTTCATGAGAGATAAATGATTTAGTAGATTTCTGTTCATTGTCAGCTGCATAAATAAGGCTGTGTCTGGCATAAGGTGGGATAGGAATTAATAAGCGTATACATATACATGCATATATCTACAGCAACTATATATACATATATATACACATGCATACTCAATAGATGGACTAAGAGTCTAAAATCTGAGTTCCTGATTAGAATGCCCACTTTGAATGGTAACACACAAGACCTTCCTCGGTTCTGTGAACTGTGACCTCTCCACTCCTATGACTCTTATGGCTATTAGCTGCTGTTGAGTTGGCCAAAACCCAGGAGAACCAGCCAGTTAGCTCATAGTGGAATACTAGGCTGCCCAGTGCTGTGCCAGTCCATGATAACGAGGATTGGACCATTGTAGTCCATAGGGTTTTGACCAATTGATTCTCTTCTACTCTGTCTTAGTCTGGGAGCTCCACTAAAATCTGTTGTGCTTGGTAGCAAGACCAGGCCTCCACCAATAAGACAGGTGGTGGCTGTGCGGGAGGTGCATTGGCCAGAAATCATACCTAGGCTCCCTCAAGGATGGAGAGGAGTCTACAACTGGACCACCTTGGCACCTCACCCTCATCCTGTGCAGCATGTATAAGCGGGGAATTAGGCGGAACTCAGGAAACTGTAAAATATCGTAAAGGAAAAATTATGATCAATCTCATAATAAATTAAGGATTAATACAGAGGTTCAACACTCAACAATCTTCTGTTCTGTTAACCAGAGTATGTTATGAATGGCGAATCTTATGAAGGTGCTGTGGTCACCCCACTGGGCAGACTATTCAAGCAAGAAAGGCCTAGTTGGCCCATGGCAATTGACAAAAAAGAAAAAATCCACACTGTGGTAATGGTTTTTTCCCCCCATGAAAGCATATGTTTTATTTAACATGAAATGTCCTATTTCCTTCTTTCAGAGCAAGAATTTAGACTATTGCCTTTTTCCAATAAGTGAAAAGTAGAGAATTTAGAGAGCACTGAAGCTTCTAAATCCATAGAATTTTTTAAACCTCCTATTCTGACAAAGTTTACCTATTCTGATTAGCCAATGACAATCTTTGGTTGTTCTTTTTATTTTTTATTTGTTCTGTGTTTTGGACAGGGAGAGTAGCAGGCCCGCCTGATAGCCAGTAGTAGGTGGTTGGCGGACAGCACTAGGTCCTCTGCGTGCCTTGTGTACGGGTCACCATGGGAGCCAAGAGGTGGGGCAGTCAACTAGACTGAAGCATTCCTGAAGGAGCTGAAACATTCCTGAGACTTGAAGGATAATTAGGAGACCAAGTCAAATATTGCAAATCTTCTAGCTCACTGTTCTTTCCACTAAACCCCCATGGCTTTGAAAAAAATACAATTCGCAAAATATAGTGTGCCACACTCTTGCACTACATATGTTACTAGGCATCAGCTAGTCCAGCCTCTGCATTTGACAAGTGGAGCATCTAAAACCTGTGAGGATCTGGTACTAGACAGCCTCACTCATCTGTTTCCAGGACCTTAGCTGGCCTGTGGCTGCCTTCTGCTGTCCCTAGACTGAAGGTACCTAAGGAATTAGAGCTCCATCATGTGGGTTGGCACAAGTCCCATGAGAGTTGTACTGAGCTGCACAACGTTGTCTATCTTGTGCCTTTTACAGTTTCACAACCAAGGATGAGCTGGGAAAGGCAGCACCTCAGCTCCTGGTTCCTGGGATGATGGGCGAATCTTCCGAATCCTTCAGCGCCCCAGAGGATGAAGGCCAAAGGGAACACCAGGCCAATGACTCTGATTCCGATGGGCCGATTTTGTACACAGATGACGATGAGGATGAGGATGACGATGGCAGTGGAGAAAGTAAGACTGATTTTCCAGGGTATGAAGACAAGTGGTGAGCAAAAGCAACCAAGGTCTAGGTGCAATTCTGGGTTCCAGACTGGACTTGACACCTTGGTTGGGTACCTCCAAGTGAAGCATAAGTTAGCTGTTCTCCTTATGCGGTAGAAGAGTTGTGACTTAGAAATAGGCATGGATTGTTTGGGTTTGTTTCGGTGGGTGGCAACAAGTAGATATCCAGTGTTCTTTTTACTCTCATCTTCTTTCTCAAATTAGAAATATGTCTAGTCTCTCTGGGTCCCCTCAATGGCTGGGTATTGTTTTGTTTTGGTTGAGGGGGAGTGGCTATAGTCTGATCACAGCCATTCTGGATAATTCTATCAGGTGGGTGAAATCTATGAAAGAAATGGACAAGTGTATATCTGTATAAGCACCGAAGTTCTCGTGACCGGCCTTTCTCAGAAGCAGCAAAGAGAGCCCCATCTCCTGGGATCCTTCTTGAAAGAAGGGCGGCAGTGCAGGCATCATTGGATGGCTCACTAGAGGTGTTGGAGAGCGGCCTTCACATTCAGGCCGGGGCTTCAAGGGCAGGGAAAGAGCACAGCGGCTCAATGGTTAGGCGCCCAGCTCTGTACCAAAAGGCAGTTCAAACCCAGCGGCAGCTCCTCGAGTGAAAAGGCGAGGCAGTCTGCTCCCATAGGATTTACAGCCTACGAAACCCTATAGGACCGCTTTCTCTGCCTGGTCTTCAGGGTCGCTGTGAGTCCAAATCGATGCAATAGCAGACGACAGAGAGTGGACGGAGAAGGGCGTCAAAATGACCGCTGCCTTTCAAGATTAGTCCTGACCCACAAGGAGTGAGACGTATGCCTCCTAAGAAGTAATGATTGTAAAGTAGAAAAAGAGACTCATTTGTTCAGAGAATAGAAAAATTCTTTTCCTTTTTGCTTTGCTTTACTAACTAATGAGAAGCCAGCATCACTTGAGAAAGATTCCCTATGAGTTTGAATTTATAGGTTATGAAAAGTGATGACTAGATTTAGTGATCTAGCAACCTTTTGTCAAATTCCTCCTACTTTTACTGAGAAACACGAAACAATCCACCATTGTCATCCATCTATTATTGTGCCTGTAGGAATCCTGGGTAAATGAGGGTTAACACACTGATCTCAAGTGTAGACTTTTTTGCCAGCCTGGTAGGAGATGAAAAGGATTGATTATAAGTAAGAGCATCCAGTTTTTAAAATTTGAAAAGAAAGAAAAAGCATTATACAACTGGTAATTTCTAGCATACTCCAGTTCAGCAACATAAAGATTACTGCCCCTTCCCGGATAGATGATGAAGTGTGGTCATTGCAAGGGTTTTCATGGTGCCCAGCATTTTCCAGAACTGAGGGGGAAAAGAAAAAAAAAAAAAAAGCTAGCTTTCTGTTCTTCTCAAAATGAACTATATCCAACTCAAAACTTGCCCACCCCCACCCAGGTTACTTAAAATTCCACTCACTCGCTAAAATTCTTGGAGAAAGAATTTGGTCTGGGCCTCTGTTGAAAGTCCCTGTCACTTACAACCCAAGTGCCACTTCCTAAAGGCCACTTTCTCTGCGTGTCCGCCTGTTGCCATCTTCAGGTGCTCTGGCCAGTAAAATCCGGCGAAGGGATACTCTTGCTATCAAGCTTGGCAACAGACCGTCGAAGAAAGAATTGGAGGACAAGAATATCTTGCAGCGGACATCCGAAGAAGAGAGGCAAGAAATCCGACAGCAAATTGGAACCAAGCTAGTCAGGTAAGTGCTGAAGTGGTCGCAGAGGACTAACTCGTTCAAATGTTCCTGTATCCCCGCTCTTTCAAAACACCCAGAGGAGCAAACTCTGCCAGCCGGTGGTTCCCCATAGCACAGAGGAGACCTGCCTCCGTAGGTTTCAAGACTGTACATCTGGAGGGGACAAGAAGGCCTCCTCTTTTTCCAGCAGAGCAGCTAGTAGGGTCCGAACTTCTGATTTTGCAGTTAGCAGCCCAAGACATGACCCACTACAACCACCGACCCCCTTAAAGTTCCCGACCTAAGTGAAAAAAACTGTGATTTCCACATGCTGGGCTGCACTTAGGGCCTAGGAAGCTGGTCCTGGATGGTAAACCCCTTGACAAACCTGTGCTTTTCCAAAGCCTAAGCCAAGGGTTGGCAGACTTTTCTCTGGAAAGGGCCAGTGAGTAAATATTTAGGCTTTGAGGACCAGACAATTTCTGTGGCAACTCCTCGGCTCTGCCATGACAGCGTGAAAACACTCATAAACAGTGCATGAATGAACGAACACGGCTGTGTGCCAATAAAACTTTATTTACCACAACCGACGGCAGGCTGAATTTATCCTGTGGCCCAACATGTGCAGACTTCTGGCTTGAACTGTGGACTCACTTGTGCCAGAAGAATTGTGAGACTGTAGAAATACTATTTAGCTCCTTGGCCTGCCTCCATCCAAGCCAGGCAACTTTCTGTTTTACCTTCAAGGAAATGGCTTGTCTGGCTTCTCGTCCGGTGCCCAGCCATTGCGTAGTATTTCTGCTTTTTCCTGTACTCACTCCAGGATCCATTGAACTGCCAGGAAACAGTGCCATCAAGCTGGCACCATTTTCGTGGTGACTGCACTTATGTCAGAGCAGACCTGCGCCCGTGTGGTTTTCAGTGGCTGGGGTTTGAGAAGGGGATTGCCAGACCTTTACTCCAAGGCACCTCTGGGTGGGCTTGAACGTCAACCTTTCAAACCTGCCAACCTTGGCTTAGCACCTGAGCCTGCTTACCATCTGCACCACTCTTTGTTTAATAAAAGGAATTTAATTCATGTTGAAATCACTTTAATGTATAACCATAAACGGAGGCACATTTAATTATCAGTTATTCTACTGACTTCTCTCGCCCTCCGTAAACAACAGGGTCTTACATTGAGGACTGGGAACAATCTGGACTACCAGAACGAACGGGATTTGGAAGTCGGTAGAAATTCCTCTCCTAGCTTGGAAAAGGAAGACATCTGAGGTTGCGATGTAACCATAGGATTAGTGTAGCTGGGGTTCTAGAATCCACTGATAGTTTTTTCCACAGGAAAGCCTTAAGAGATCTTCTTATGGCTGAGATGTGCAGAAAATTCTGAGACAGCAGTTCTGACATCTAGCAGAAAATGCTCAACTTACATTGGTAAATGTTTGGCATTTTAGAACAGGTTTGTGGGTTTCCAAGCTCCAGACTCCTCCAGGACTCTGGAAGAAACACTCTAAGGGTTACACCAATGATGGGCTCTTCTCTCAAGTCCTCTTACCTCATCCCTAAACTTTGAGCATAAACTGCATCAGAAAATAAGCTAACAGAAGTTGATGCAGCTCAGAGGGTACAGTTGAGGCTGGAAAGAGCTTATAGTCCTAACTTGCCATCTTACAAATAAAAGTGCGGGAGAAAGCAGCAATCAGAGACAGGAGGACAGTTCTCAAGGACCTGGAGTTACTTAGCATCACCAGCCCTAGAACCTTGGTCCCTGAGCTCCCAGCCAACCTTCTTTCCTATTGTCTCCTAGTTTGTACTAATAACACTGTGTAGGAGAGTATATGCTTCGGGGTGTTGTGTTTTCCTCTCCTGGAAATGAGTGGCCTAGAGAGCTCACCAAAATCAAACTCACTGCCATGGAGTCAAAGTAACTCATAACGACCCCCCGAGGATTTTCAAGTCTGTAACTATTTACAGTCTTTCTCTTAAGGAGCTTCTGGTGGTTTTGAACTGCTGACTCTGGGGATCGTAGCCCAACTCGTAACCACTAGACCACCAGGCTCCTTCCTAGATATCTAGTGCTGCTGGAACAGAAATACCTCAAGTTTAAAAAACAGAGATCTATTTTCTGACAGTGTAGAAGGTTAGAAGTGCAAATTCAAGGGGCCTACTCCGGGGACAGCTTTCTCCCTGTTGGTTCTTGGGGGAAACACATCTACAATAGTAGCAACAACTCTGTTTTAAATATGCAACTGTTAATTTCACTGGAGGCCCTAAAATATTATTTCTGGAATTGATAGACTGTATGACTAAGAGAGTAGACCTTTTTTTCAATGAAAAAATATATAGTTAGCTAGTGCATCAGACAGGTGGGTAGCATGAAGATGCGTGGATAGCATGGATACTTGGTATCTAGAAAGCGTAAGAGATTACTTTTTTAAGTCAGGGCATGCATCGTGAACTAATTCTATAAAGTGAAACTATGTGTAAGCATCACGTTCACTCTGAGCAAACCAAAACACAAACAACCCCCCAGAACAGGAAGAGGAGCTTGTGGCATCGGGTTTGGGGTTCTAGTGGGTGATCCAAAAGACAGAGAAACAAAAAAAAAAAAAAAAAGAGAGAGAGAGCGACACAGTGGATACGAGAGAGCAAGATAGAGCTTTTATTTGGGCCCATGCAAAATGGAGCTAACTAGCCCAAGGACTTGGGAGATTAAGCGAGATGATATATTTAAGGCATTTTAGTGCCTGCTGCATAGCAAATTCTCATCAAAGTTCATTTCATACCTTCCAAAACTGTAACCTCATGTTGACACCTTTCTGGAAAATGGGACATGTATACATTGTTCTCCCTTACTATTTCCAAATTGCGATGAATGCGGTAGCCATAGCAATGAGCTCAAAGTATCAACAATTAGGGAGATGGCACAGGGCCAGGCAACATTTTAGTCGCTTATCCATAGATGGTGTCACCGTGAGTCACAGCAGATTCGTTAGCAACTAACAACAATTTCACAATACAGAAAAAAAGCAAGGATTTTAAAGTCATCCATTTCCTTGCATGGTACTTTCATTTGGAAGACTATAAAAGAAGGAAATAATTCCGAGGGGGCTCTGTTCCACAAAGATGTTTATGACAAAGCTATTTATAGTCTTGACAAGTTATAACAAACGGAATGTTTGAACACAAGAGACTAATGCAGACTTGGGAGGAGCTGACCATGTGGCACACCGGGTGAGAGCCATGGGTCCTCATGCTTCCTCAGGGTGCCTTAGAGAAGACGCCCAGCCAGAGAAGGAGGGCATGGGTGAGGGCAGATGATGGGAGGAGACTAAGCACCCCGGAAGTAACTGTCCAACTACAGCTCCTCTTTGGTCTGGGTGCCGTATTAGAATCCCACCACTCCAGTTGCCCTAAATATGCAGCTCATCTTTCTAAGAAAATCTGATGTAAGAACTTTGGCAGAGTTGTTTTGTTTCATTATAGTTAAAATACCTCTATAGCAACATATGCACCAGTTCAACCACTTTCACGTATACAATTCAGTGGCATTGAATATGTCTCATTATGTTGTGCAAGTATTATTGCTGAACATGTCCAAATTTAGTGATGGGAAAGACAATACCCAATCTGAATGAAATTTGCACACTATATTCAAGGTAAATGAAGGTGCTAAGAAGCATGGAAGGACATGGACAATTTTGGGAAATAGTAAGCCATACAATTTTGTAACAACAATAACAACCAACAAAATATGTATGTGGTCATATAGGTAGATATATATCCATATGTTTAGGAAGGTGTATATGAGTGTGCATGTATTATGTATCTGTAAGCATCTATACATGTATGTTTATGTGATTATATATATATTATATATTATATTATATATATATATTATTTATATATATATAAAACCAGATAGGGGCTGCAACACAGATACTTCCTAGACATAATCAATTACCTCAGAAAATTGGTTTATCAGATTTGAAAACTTAGGGCCATAGTTTGATGGGCAAACTCCATTCATTGGCATAAAATAGTTCATAAAAATAATGTTCTACATTCTAGTTTAATGTGTAGCACGTGGAGCTTTAAAAACTTAAAAGCAGCCCTCTGACATTAGGAGCTACCATCTCAGAAACTCAGGGGGCGGTTCTACCCTGTGCTATAGAGTCGTTATAACTCAGCGTCGGCGTGATGGCAGGGAGTTTTGAGAAGGTTCTACTATTGCTCTGTGCTTGTCTAGAACGAAAGAGGAGGCAGGTGAAACCACGATAACTTGATTGGTGCTTTGCTTTGCTGCTTCCTGTGAGGAGCCCTTGTTGGTAACCTGTGCGTATCTGTTCTGTCATCACAGGCGACTTAGCCAGAGGCCTACTTCTGAAGAGCTAGAGCAAAGGAATATCCTCAAACGTGAGTAGTCCGCCTGTCCAAGGTACCCAGTAGCAGCCCCTCTTCTAGAAGAAGCTGTTTGTCCATCTCATCATTACTCACTGTCATTGAGTTGATTCTGATTCATAACGTCCCTATAGGACAGTGGAGACCTACCTCTGTGAGTTTCTGAGACTGTGGCTTTTTACAGCAGGAAGGCCTCATCTTCCTCCCTTGGAGTTGCTGGTGGTTTCGAACTGCTGACCTTGTGGTTAGCAGCCCAACATGTAGGCACTATGCCACCAAGGCTCCTATCCACAACTGATTGAAATGGCCCATTTCTAGCATGATGTTTATGTATGTTAAAAGATCATTTACTGAAATTTGTGTTTCATCGGGTGAATTTGACCTGATACCTCCCAGAGCAGAGCCAGGGTCTATGACAATATTTTTAAGAAAAATTAAAACATGGATCATATATTTCTCCACCCCAATATTAAACAGGAGAAAATGGTAATATCTACTTTTAAACAAATGTCAGAGGATTCATAAGGAAATACAAGGGGGTCCCCTAAGCCTCAAAATAAATAGAAAAAAGCCCCACTGGGTGGAGCTTTTGAATTGTGCATTTTTCCTGCTAGGCGAGCACCTAGCACTTGCTCTGAGTTAGTGCACCCAGTGGCGTCACCTGGGAATGTTCTCTTTGGTCACAGTGAATTTTTTCATAAAAGCAGTTTCTCTCAAACCTCATTTCTTGTGATGGCAAATTTAAGAGAACAGTGTGCGGCTATGAAATTGTGTTTCCTGTTCAGGGAAAATGCTGCAGAAACTGTTGTGATGTTGAACACAGTTTACAAGGACAGCACAATGGGAAAAACTCAAGTGTATGAGTGATTCTCTTTTCAAAAATGGTGAAATGTCAATTGATGATAGACCTCATTCTGGATGTCTGTCAACTTCCCGAGCATACAAACATGTTGACAAAATTCTTGCATGTGTGCTCAAAGACCGACAATGGCCCATTAAAGAGATGGGGGAGTGACCTGGACTATCATGGAGTTCAGTGAATTTTCCTAAGATTTGGGAATGAGAAGGGTCGCTGCAAAATTTGTGCCTCAAGTGGAAACGTGCCCTGCTTTGAAAGAACAGCTCCAAAGCAACCCAGACTTATTTCCAAGGTCATGACGTGACATCGTGCTATTCTTACCCCCTGAACGCAAACACCAATCGAGCTAGTGGAAGACACCATTGTCACCTTGCACCCCAAAAGCTCACCAAGTGATATCAAAGATCAAGACAATACTCATTGGTTTTTTTGATATGAGGGGGATGGTGCATTTAGAGTTCGTGCCACCAGATCAGACTGTTAATCAAGCTTTCTATTTAGAGCTTCTGAAAGACTGTGTAACAGGTGTGACAAAAAAGGCCTGATTTGTGGCAGAGGACTGGTTTTTGCCTCACGACAATGTTCCTGTTCACCCAGTCATCTCAGTGCACCAGTGTTTGACAAAAAGCAGCATGCCTCTCTTGCCCCACACACCTTACTCACCTGACCTCACTCTTGGCGGCTTCTTTTTGTTTCTGTGAATGCAGAGAGACATGAAAGGACAGGGATTTGATGATGTAGAAGAGGTGGAGAAAAGAATGAGAGAGGCGCCGTCAGCCATCCAAATAGATGAGTTTGAAACCTGTTCCCAAGAACAGAATCGCAGATTTGACAAATGTATTCAGTGTAATGGAGAGTACTTTGAAGGTGATAAGGTTGTTTTGTTAAAAAAAAAAAATTTTAAATACAGAGCTTTGGGGGGAAATTCCAGGGTTTTATTGGTGGGGGGAGTACCCCCTCATATATCAAATTTCCTCATATTATTGTCAGGTACTGTTTCTTCCTGGCTTTTATAAATGCCTCAATTAAAAAGAGAATCGTGGTAAAAAAAAATTTCAATTCATGTCATACAAATTTATTAAAAAATCTGCTTCTCTCATGAATTCAGAGTCCTCTGTACATGAGGGGTTCTTTTGGTAGTTTCCCACTTTGTTTCTCCACGCTGTTCTCTTGAACTTGATTTTCCTCCCAGGTCCGGTCGTGTCTTAAGTTACTGGCGTTAGTATATGAAAACTGTGAACAGATGGAAACATCACGGGGCACACTATTGAGTGTCAAGGCAGCTGTTAACCACAGTGAGTTCGGAATGGCTAGCGTGCAGTTAAACCTCCCTGTAATTGTATACAGTGGAGTTTAACAAGGCTGCAAAAAACCTTCTTAGCAGGTGCAACAGAAGGACAGAGATGGACAGCGCTCTGAGTAGTATACTGCACTAGTCATGGCCACACGGCGGATTGCCTCATCCCGATTCCCTACTTGGAGTATGTTTCTCTGATTGTGTATTTACACTGACCACTACGATTACTAAGACCGCCCCCAAAGCAATGGTTGTATGCAGTCTAGCTGTGTTTGAAAAGAAAACTACACCCTTGGCCATTGAGGCATTTCTGACTCATAGAGACCTTGTGGAGCAGAGTAGAGCTGCCTCTTGAGGTTTCCGAAGCTGGACATCATTACAGAAGCCGACTGTCTCGTCTTCCTCCTACAGAGCAGCAAGCAGGCTCAAACCTCTGACCTTTGTATACAGAGTGCTTCTAAGAAAAGATTCTCCACAGTGAAAGGCACCGCTGTCCACGCAGTGTAGAAGGCTGCTTCCGGCTCGGATGACCATAACTGGCATATGACTTTACGTATCCCAAGAAAGAGGTTAGGTGGCTAGCAATGTGGAAAAGAGCCAGTTTCGAGGAGGGACGAGGGCTTAGCTAGCAAGAAACAAATGTGTCTCAACTTTCTGAGGAGGGATGGAAACAACATCTGTGTTTGACACCACAGACAAGCAAAGCGTGTAACTTTTGATCCTAGGTGCCTGGGAAATATCGGTGAGATTACATGTTAAGTAAGCCCAAATGCAAACCAGAGCCTCCTAGGACACAA
Source organism: Echinops telfairi (assembly GCF_000313985.2). NCBI lineage: Eukaryota > Metazoa > Chordata > Mammalia > Afrosoricida > Tenrecidae > Echinops > Echinops telfairi. Next base: position 25,507,992 of record NW_022107431.1, on the reverse strand, counting down.
AGATGATGTCCTATTGGATTCCGGCTGAATCGCCCAGAAAAACAGCGCGAGAAAGAGAATGTGGTCTGGTTGAATTTTTTTCCCCTGCCCAGCGAGACAACCAAAACCAGAAATGCATGGGAACTAGATTATTCGAGGAACCATTTCACGGACCAGGAAATGTGTCACACGCTGATCTTTTGGGGGCCGTGTTGGCTTTTATACCCCCCCTTCTCTCCTGGGGACCTGAATGCGTGAGACACCGCCGTCAACTTCAGCTTTGACTTCAGACCTTTTGTGCTTCCTTCTGAGTTCATGGAAGCCTGGTTATCCTGCAAACAAAGGACAGATTTCTCGTGTGGAGAGGCTGATAGCTAGCTTATGATCTCTGGATGGACTCTGGTACGGCCAAAGCAAGCAGGAAAGAGCTGGCGACGTCATGCCACGTGTTCCAGTGAGCAGTCCCCGGGAACTGGAAGGCACAGCATGCACTGTGTGCACCCTTCCCTGGCCCTGATGGCCTTTACAGTCTTGACTCTAGATGGCTCTCTGTCGCTCTGCTGTTTGTTCATTTAATCTCCAGCTTTTGTTCCAAAGAAATACGATTGTCTATTTAAAGAGAGAGGAAAAACAACAAACCCTGGCTGTGAGATAGGGTGGCTTTTTTTAAGTAGGTCACCTTCCCTTGACACACAAGGAAAACAATTCGCAGCAGAAAACACTCAGCCCACCACTGTTTTAACAGACACGCGTCAGATGGCCGCAATGCTAATAGCTTTCATGGGCAACCAGGGAACAAACGTCTTTTTCTTCGCATCATTCTCAGGCCATGCCTGCCTTGCTTCCTTTTTGTCTTTTAATGCCGCCAGACTGTTAAATATAGGAGGGAGCTTCAAAAGGTTGGTGGACAAATGGATAGAGTGGGAGTTTGCCACGAACTTGTTGAGGTTCCCCTGGGAGATGTTGTTGTTCGCTGCTGCTGAGTGGGGCTCGGACTCAAAATAGCCGTGTGTACAACAAAAAGAGATGCTGCCCGGCTGCCTCATTCTCACCCTCATTGTCATGTGTGCGCCTATTGATGATTCATCTCTTTGAGGGTCTTCCTATTTATTTTTTTTTTGACTGGCCCTCTACCTAACCAAACACATTGTCAGTCTCCGAGGACTGGTCTCCTGACAACATATCCAAAGTAAGTGAGAGAAGGCCTCCGTATCCTCACTTCCAGGGAGCATTCCCGGTGTGTGTGTGTGTGTGTGTGTGTGTGTGTGTGTGTGTGTGT
>NW_022107431.1:25503742-25506565 GCF_000313985.2 Echinops telfairi | reverse complement strand
CTCCTCGCAGCCCAGTAGAATAAGAGAGAAGGACCCTGTGAGTTTCCAAGAGAAAGGTTCACAGGGGTAGAAGGCCCCGTCTGTCTCTCACGAAATATCTGATGGTTTTGAACTGTTGACCTTAAAGTTAGCAGCCCAGCATGTAACCACTACACCACCAGGGTTCTTCTTCAAAATTTTTAGAGAGAAAGCAAGAGTGGGTCCCGAAAAGGGAACTATTTGCTCCTCAGGAAAAGTAATGTTCACGGGCCACCTTTTACAGGACAGGAATAAAAGTTGCCATGCTTCCTACACAATATATCGATGAATGTAATAGCAAGTGGATATTTTATAGAGAAAGGTATGTTAGGCCACGGAGTTCTGCAGGGGTTATTATGAAACTTTTATTATGAACGTGTTATTATGAAATGTTTTAAGCAGGCAGAAACGCTGGAAGAATTGTACAGTAACCCCCAGTTATCTACCATTAGCATCTTCCAACCAAGGTGCCCCATCCATTGATATATTTTATGTTTTACTAATTTCAAAATGAATACATGTATTTCCATGGGTTTGAAAGAACACCTTTATGGAAACATGCAAAAAAGAAAAATGAAACAAAACCCGGACACACACACACACACACACACACACACAAAACTGACGGCTCCCATTGCTGATATCTCTGTGCTTTTATTTCAGCTCCTTTGCGCTCACCCACAAAGTGTCCCGGGCAGTGCTTGCAATCAGGCCAACTTCCTGTAGTGCCCACTGCTGCTGCGCCTCTATTGTTTGTTCATTTATGGGAAGCACGGCCTGGCAGCACTTCTGAAATGTCTGCCCTTCACTGCTCTGTCTGCTAAGTTACCGAGGACAAGATGTGTGGCTGAGCCATGTCATTTGTTTCATGACTATCCTTCCAGTTTGCTTCAAGTGACCAGAAAGGTTTACGTCCTACCTTTCTCCCCACTAATGAATCAAAAAGTAAAGGAGAAAAAGGAAATACTCAATGAACTTCCAAAGAAAGATAATGATACGGTTTAACCTTGACTCTTCGTGAGAGATTTCACAAGTTCTATAGGTAATAAGATTTGGATCAATCAACTTGGCTTTCTTCCACTTCTCTCTAACTTTTATAGAAGCAGAATTTGAACATGGGAAATGTCAGGAAGTCTGTCCCCAATGTCAAATAAATAAATAAATAAATAAATATATATATATATATGTATATCTCCCCAATGTCAAATATATATATGTATGTGTGTGTGTGTGTGTGTGTGTGTGTGTGTATCCCAGGTGGCAAAATCCTGTTCGCTTTAAAAGCCATGGGACATATGTCATCTACCTATATTTTCACTCTCTGGAGTTCCTTAGGAAGCTGCTATTCTAGTTGCAATTCAAAACTACATAATTTTATGACCCATCAATTTTATGAACAGAATACATGGGACATATGTGCCCCACTTAATTATATCAGAATCCTTATGACCTAAAGTAAACTTTCCCCCTGATTGAGCATGCCTTGTACTACCAAAAGACATGGTATCAGAAGTTCAAAGAAAAAGTTCATTCAGTCATGAAAGGGTTGACTATGTTAACTGCAATTGACCAGTTAAAAAAAAACAAAACTATCTGTTGTTAACTTGTTGTCCAATATGCTTTTTAAAAGGGAAAACTAGGTAAGCTCTCCTTAAGGAAAAGACATTTCCGTAGTGAAACTTGGAGTATCTGTTAGTTTTCAACTCAACCCACTGCCATCAAGTCAATGGCGGCTTCCCGTGGCCCAACAGGACAGAGCAGAGTGCGCCTTAAGTTTCCAAGACCGGAACTCGTTACGGGAATCGAAAGACCCATCTTTCTCCTGGGGGCAGCTGGTTTTGAACTGCTGACCTTGTGTAGCCACTACGCCACCAGGGCTCCTTCTGTTAGCTTGGGGGAAATAGATAATCCAGCTTTTTTGTCTTTGAAAAGTACCTTCAAAGCTGAAATATTGATCACTCTATAGGAAAAATATACTAAGATGTATTCAGGATTATATTTTTCTACTTATTAATAATATAACCAAAGTCCTCAGTTAAAAAGAATTATATGGGCCACAGAATTGGAATTTTTGTCTATTATGTATCCTTGATGATTCACAAGTCTTGTCCTGATTATAAAATGTAATTATTGTCTCCTCAGGATGTATTTTAAGGATAAGAAAGGTATGTATTTTATGAAATAATTATTTTAAAAGTTCAAGTATTTTCATAAGGAGAAGTTCAAATCATAACCAAATTTGACACACACTGACAGAATAGTAACTAGCTGTTGCTTATCTCGCTGGCTGATTCCCATTTATCTGCACTTAGGGTCTAAATAATCAGGACAGATCAGTCTTATGAATGAAAATAAATATTTAGGAAGCTCATACAAACTTTTCCTTGTCCAAATAAGGAAAATTATTAGAGGATTTTAGTATATTCCCCTAACACATGCAATTTGTTGCAAATAATGAATACTGATATCTGATTCACACTAAAAATAATTTAAGTGATAAGAAGGCTATTTAATTTTTAAAAGAAACATAATTTCCTTTTCACAGGAGGGGATTTTTCCTTTCCAACATTTGTGGTTGACCCTGTATATAGTGTGATCTTTCATAAGCACTGGTATCTGAGAAGTAAAATCTTGCTCAGTACAGAACAAATAATGAGCAACAGAGAAAAGTTCATCCAATAGGCAGTCATTAAAACCCTAAAGAGATGTCTATTTTTTCAATTAGAGACATGATTCTTTTAATCCCATTTTTGGATAACATTCATTTCAATTGGCCCCTAAATTGGATAGTTCAGCCAAGAACAA
>NW_022107431.1:25501088-25502669 GCF_000313985.2 Echinops telfairi | reverse complement strand
GACCCACAGTGGCCGAGCTACAGGCACGAAGGATTCTCCGGTTCAATGAGTATGTAGAAGTCAGTGACTCCCCGGACTACGACCGCCGGGCGGACAAACCGTGGGCCAGGTTAACACCGGCAGACAAGGCAAGGCTCACAATCGCTTAATTCATGATTTTATGGCTTTTCTAAAAGCTTCCATACCCCCAACTGGATATCCTAGGAGGCTAGACCTTACCAAATAGCCCAGCTGTTTTCTGCCTCTGATTAGTTAAGTCACTTGTGACATACTTAGTAATCAATATCGTTCTTTCAGCTAAATCTCCGAAATTGCCAGTGTTTAGTGACCAGTGTTTAGTGACCGTGGAACCCTGCCTGCATTTAAATCGGGTTGGGGAGGGCTTTCACACAACACAACCCACAGGGATTGAGTTCCTTCGGACCCTACGTAGGATTTCCGAAACTGCACGTCTTTATTGGATCAGTCTTATCTTTTTCCCTCAGAGCGGGTGGTGGGTTTGAACCACCAACTTGGTAGATAACAGTTCAACACTGATCCCCCATCTTGACTTTTAGAAAATAGCACTGACACAACGTATTGTTTTAAAATTACATGTGAACAGTTGCAAAGGTGTTGATTTAGAGTAAACCTGGCACACTCTTTTGGTCAATGGGCCAGATTAGAAATGGTTAAGACTAAAAAAAAAAAAACAACAACAAAAAATAAAATAAAATAAATAACAAATTAAAAAAAGAAATGGTTAAGACTTTCCTAGTTTTGTTGTCACGGCTCAGCACTGCCTCATAGCTCCAAAGCAGCACTCGCTTGTCTTCAAATACAAGTTTATGTGCAAAAGTAGGCAGCGAGCCTTGTCTGGTCCATGGTCATGGTTTACCAGCTTTATCGTTGCCAACACCTCAGAAAACTGGGCTATGTAGAAGTCCCACCACGGAAAAGAGTATCATCTGAGTATTGTGGTTTCATAGCAAATGATTTATAACAACTATCTGTTTTACGTTCTCTGGGATCCCAAGTAACCACGTCTAATGTTTATCATGGAGCAAAATTTCGTGCTGACTCTTGGCCTACACTCATACTGATGCCTTTCAAAGGATATTTCCACGCTATAAAGTACCCACTAGGTGTGAAGCACATACTGGAAACTTCTATTCAGAAATTAGCTTCTTAGTAGAAATGAAAAATCAGAAGGAAGGAATAAGTTTACCAGAGAAGGATTTTCATAATGAGAACAGACCCGTCATTCCCACTGCTCATCCCCCACCTACACACACACACACACACACACACACACACACACACACACCTCTCTCCTCTTCCTTGTCTATACACAGCTCTTTCTGAATGGTTTCCTGTGCTTTTTGGATATTCTTCTCTGCACTGTTTTCCTTGCTATTAAGCAGCAAGCAAAGGGGGTCGGGGCCACCTCATTGTCACAAAGTCAATTTTGACTCATAAGGATCCTATAGGGCAGAGAAGAACTGCTCTTTTGGGTTTCTGAGGCTGTCAATATTTACAGGAACAGAAAGCCTCATCTTTTTTCTCTTGGCACTGCTGCGGGGGTTGAACTACTGTCTTAGA
>NW_022107431.1:25497155-25499623 GCF_000313985.2 Echinops telfairi | reverse complement strand
TATTGTTAGTCCCTGCTCTGACGAAACAGTCCATTAGGAGTGATGGAAAGGTCTTTCTTAGTACATTTTTTATGTAAAGTGCAATGTGCCTTGTTTAAAAGTAATAATAATAATACAAAATACAGATAAGCCACAAGTTAAAACCAAACCCCAGCCATGACCCCGCCACTGCCATTAACAGATAACTAGTGTTCATGTTCTGAGGAGTATTTCATCTGGAACTCCCTAAGCAGCTCTCACACTCCAAGATCCCCATGATGTGAATTATATCCTCATAAAATAGTAATGAACCTACTTGACATTTTTTCTGAGGCACTTCTAGTGCCATGCTGCAATGTTTAAGTTCTGCGTTATTTTTCTCATCTCTGAATGTTAAAGACTAAATAGCAGTTGCCTCCTCCACAGCTTGTTAGACAGCCCCTGGTGACAAGGGAATATTCACTTCAGAAATGTTGATAGGAAATGACGATGTGTCTTAGAAAACCTCATGACCTGCACTTTCCATGTGATCACTGGGCTAGGGATGTCTCTGAGACCAGGTTCAAGGGGGAGGCTAGCAAAGGCCTTCTTCCTCTGCCTTGTCAATGACTCTTGATCATACCCTGGTTTTAGTTTGGTGGTGATAGGAAATTACATTTATCTCACCGTCTTATTTCCCTAGTACTGCTTTACTACAAGCCCACAAGCCAGTAGTTTTGAAAACCAGAAGTTCATTTCCGCACAGTTCTTGAGGCTAGAAGTCCGAAGGAGGGTCTTGGCCTTGTCGATTCTGCCCTGGGCAGGAGCTCCGGACGTTTCTTGGTTCCTTGGTAGCCTTAGCTTGCAGCTAAGGTGGCTTCTGTCTTCCCCCATGTGTGTGAGTCCTGCCAAAGTACCTGTTTATGGTCCAGAGGCAGAAGGTGTTCTTTGGAAACTCCCTCCTCATCTGATTAATTACAGTCGATTGCATTGTGGAAGGTCATCCGCTCTCCCCCTGCCAGCTGACTTCATCCCGTAAGTCAGACTCGACTCGATGCCAGTGAGTTTGGTTTGTTTGGGGTTTTTTGGTTTGGGAACGATTCCATAAATGCAACCAGATTGGTGTTGGTCAAACCACTAAGAACCATAGCCCAGCCCTGTTGGCACACACAATTGACTACCACACATACCTTTGTCTGGTAGAAGTAGGGAGTCATTTCTTGGAAAGGGAGTCTGCTTCCATCTTTCTGTAAATGCTAAGGAAATACATATCTTAAGTAATAGTTCTTTTTTTACCGATTTCCTCCCCCGCCCCCTCCCATTTAGGCAGCAATAAGGAAAGAACTAAATGAGTTTAAAAGCACAGAAATGGAAGTGCACGAAGAGAGTCGACAGTTTACAAGGTGGGTAAGATAGAATACCGTTTAGCGTAAATAATGAATCTGCGTTCTGCCGCTCTCGCCCTTGTTTGCTTTAAGGTGACCTCATAGTCCATGTGGTGGTCTTAAAGATATGATTCAATGAGATTCGTGAATGTCTGCACTTTCGTCATAAACTCAACTGTCTCTTATTTTATTCAAGGGTAAATCCATTTCTGGAATTAGTGTTTTCTTTCTTTCAAAGAACTGTGAATGTTTTTAAAAAGGGGCTGCCTTTTACTCTCTTTTCCCTCACTCCTTAATTTAATTTTCTGTGTCAGAAGACAGCTAAGCATCATTCACTCTGCTATTAGAAATATCCAGTTGACGTTTTATGCCCTGAACAGGTGCTGGTGAGAGTCAGCACGGGCACTTACGTATCTGCTTTGGGAGCACAATAGACATCACTTAGAAAGGAGAGAAACTCGGTCTTAGAAGACATAAGTTAGAACAGAAATCCAGTGTTCATGGCCCCATGGAAAATTGCTATAATCCTAACCATCCTTTCCCAGCAGCCTTCTGTTTCACTGGCTGTGCAAACGGGCAGGGGACTTTAGTAGTCTTCCCCCCACACCCGACGGACTTGTTCTGCTGGTTGATCCCACCACACAGGCTTTGCTTTCTAAAGACATGCGTGCAAATCAAATCTTTCCAAAGGGAATTGCCGTGAGCCCTGTCGGAAAAGATGATGATACACAAAAGACGACAGTCATTTTCCCTGGAAAACCAAAGCCTTCGGGCTAGAAAAGTCCTCTGCAGCCCCGACGCCTGGGTGCACCGGGGTTGCTTCTGTATCTGCAGTGATGCCTGTGCGCAGCCTGAACAAGTGTGAGCACATCCTCCAGACTAACGGGAACTAGGAGGAAAAGCCTGTTAGGCGACTTCCCAAAACCAGCCATGGCAAAAAAAAGCCCTGTGGATCCCAACAGTCCAGCTCAGAACCCATCCCAGTAATGGTGGGGGACTGGGCAGCAGGCCGGTGCTTTGTGCATGGGGGGGGTCCCCCTGCGTCAGGGGTACTTAACCACCCGCAGTTCACACCCACACTAACAATGTTTCAAGGCGGCAATCTCACTGTATTTATTCCTAAAT
>NW_022107431.1:25495708-25496645 GCF_000313985.2 Echinops telfairi | reverse complement strand
GTGGAGAGCAAATGTTTTACGAATGATAAGGGTAATGAATGTACAAATGTGCTTTATACAATTGATGTATGTATGGATTACGATGAGTTGTATGAGCCCCCAATAAGATGATTAAAAAAATAGATTTGTAGAATGTGTTTATAGATGATTGGGCATTACTGTATTTGTTTATTTGTTAACCTTCAAAATTCTGTTGGCAATTTTTTCTATACATACTTTTCTAGAAGAGACTTAGACTATTTTCTGTCACATGTTCTGCTGCTACCTTGATTGTTTAAGTTGCTCTTAATAGATGCAAATAGCACTGCAATGCACTTCATGCAAAAATATTAAGTCATCATTTCTCAGAGTGGGTTTGTTTTATTGGGTCGTTTTTTAATGTCTATAAAAGTTAACATCAAAGATAAACTTTCCAAAAATATATTGATTAACAAGCACTCCTTGCAATCTCCTTCCAGATAAAGAAAAAATTAAATATTCATAACACTAAGATAAATATGTCTTGCTTAAGTACTCATAAAGACTTGGCAGTAAAGCAAGTGTCCACTGCTCTTTTTCCATTAATTTCTATGACATCATGAGAGTCGCCTTCCAGCGGAGGAAATATTTTGGCTCTGAGAATCATGAAAATCAAGCTGGTGATTTGAAAAATTGTCTTCAATATCCCTTTCAAGAGGGAAAAGTTTGGGTAAATACGGCTGCTTCTAATCAAAAGAGTACAAAAATATGATCTTGTTTTGTACATCGAAAATTGCTAGTGTGGGAGAATGGGGTGCGCTTACCACCAGCTGCCCAGGAGGGACTAGCAGCTAGTGCATCGTTACTTGGCTCTGTCAATCGAACCCAGAGCTCTGCCTTCCCGCAACCTCTCAACTCCCTGGGGACACGGAGGGGTTGATGAATGGGTTAACACAGCCTCTCTCTCTCTCTCTCTCTC
>NW_022107431.1:25487954-25495608 GCF_000313985.2 Echinops telfairi | reverse complement strand
ACATAGAACTTCCTTTGCTTCTATATCTCTGGAGAGGTTTTTTTAAAAAAGCATAAAAAACAGCTGACAGCATTGGGTGCCTCCAGGAAGGAAAGTGGGGAAAGGCCTGGGAGAGATCCCTCTCACAACTCAACTCTTTGACCCTTTTGAATTTTTGAAACAGAAGATTTATGGTTAGAAAGAATTTCGTACCTAGTCATCAGTAGACATTGAAAAGAAAAAAATAAAGTCTCCGTTCCGTGGAGTTACAGAAATGCTCGTGTCTGTAAATGAGCATTCTTCCTGGTGACTTATCTGGGGTCCTCTGCTGACAAGAATTTGAATGATGGACCCCCTGGGATCTGCACACAGAGAAGGCAACTCGGGCGTGCTCATCGTGGACTGGAGTACCCTCTGGGCGGGCTGTGATGCTCAGTGAAGAACTTCTCAGAATCCACCCTTTCATGGAACTCCTCTGGTTTCTTGCAGTATGTTCTAGATCGGCATGGGGAGGTGTTCTAGAGCCGTGCAACAAGAGTGAGATCAAGTGGTCCCCACAAGAATTCAACCTGGGACCTGAGAGGCGCCAAGCCCTAACCTCAGTCCCCCAGAATGAGCTGCACTTCCAGCTACTTCCCGCCTGTCCCCTACCCCCCCACCCCCCCACCCCCACCCCGCGCCCCCAGTAGCTCCTCTCCCAGCCTCCTGTATCAAACCCAATAGTCGGTTGGAAGCCCGCTATCTTATTGAATAGAGAATCGCATTCTGGAAGAAGGTCATCATAGCAAAGCCATGCCATGTCTCATTCCCTAGTACATGGGATGCCTAAAATGTGTAATCATTCACTAAGTCACCAATGTCGTGACAGGTCCAGCTTTCATTCCAAACTACTTCAAGATGACTGAGCGGGGAGATGAGGAGTCACGATCATCTCCTCGATATTTGCTCTCGGTCTTTCCCATGTTGAAGTGCTAACCTGTACTAGATTTAGAATCAAGTGAGAATACGTCTCTTAAGAATAACCTTCGACTTTTGTAAAGAAGGACATCCTTCAGAGTACACAAACTACTTTCTTATTACTTTATCCCATGTGGTTATTAGATTAAGACATAGAATTAATGACACATAGAATCTTACACTGAAAGTATTAAAGTCAAAATGGGCCTTAGGAGCTCATTGGCTTGCTACCAAGTAGAAGAATAAGGCTACTGAATAAATGTGTGTGTATTTATACATTCTATTTTTTAAATTACCATTGAGTCAACTCGTGGCAACTCCATGGGTGTGAAAGGAAGGCTGCATTCCATAGGGCTCCCAATGGATGGTTTTTTCAGAAATCCATCACTAGCTAGTGTCGTTCCTCCACGGAAACTTTGATGCACTTACACTTCCAACCTATTGGTTAACAGCCAACTGCATTCGCCATTTGCATCGCACATAGCAGTGGTAGATTTTATTTAAAAATCAGATGTGTAGAGATAGTAAAAAGATGAGTAGGAAATAGCATCAACACCCCTTCATGGATGTGGGCAAGGACCGGTATGACTCTAATCCGCTAACCATGAGAATGATCCAGTCCTCACGTTCCCACTGCTCTATGCGCTGCCAGCCCCTCCTAAGGCATGCGCTCTCAACCTCAGCCACCTGGAGCTGGGTGGGAGCTCACAAGTCTAACAGGTAACTCCTTCAGACCTCCACCTAGGCAGATACCAGCCACAAGGTTGGGGAGTCCATATGACATCCCAACGTTCTGACCTGCTGGCTCCTACTGCCCCTTTGGTTTTGACAATGTGTGGGAATGTCTCCCAGAACTCATGGAGAGTACCATCCCTCTAACTCCAGGTTGAGTAGGACCCCCAGGATACAAATGAAGAGATGCCTAGGGTAAGATGTGAGAGGGTCCAATACGGAGCCTGAACATCCCCAAGGATGCAGTACTATCCCAAGAGCAGACGTCCGCAACCAGGAAGCCCTCTAGGACTCAGTTGTTATTAGATGTCGTTGAGTCAGCATCTACTCAAAGTGACCCTGTGAACAACAGAATGAAGTACTGCCCAGTCTCCACCGTCCTCACAGGTGTGCTTCTGTTTGAGCCCATTGTTACAGGCATTGAGTCCATTCAACTGGTCAAGGGCCTTCCTTTTTTTTTGCTGCCTTCTGCTATACTAAGCATGATGACCTTCTCCAGGGACTAGTCTCTCCTGAGTTACCGCCATGAGTCAATACTGATTCATAGCGACGCCCGTGGGCCTCTGAGACTGTTAGTTCTGTGCGCGAGGAGAAAGCCCAGTTGTTCTCCAGTGGAGTTGCTTCTGGTTTTGAGCTGCCTCCCGTCGATCCTTAAACCATGTCCAAAATATGTGAAATGAAGTTTCACCATCCTTGCTTCTAAAGATCATTCTGGCTGTACTTCTTCCAAGACAGATTTTCTGTTGTTCTCAGAGTTCAAAATTACCAAGTTGACTTGATGGCAGTGAGATTGGAGTTTGGTTTTGGTGATATTTTCAATATTCTTCACCAGCATCATAATTCAAAAGCAGTGATTCTTCTTCGGTCTTCTTTATCCAATGTCCAACTTTCACGTCATGGGTGACTGAAAATGCCATGGGTTTGGTCAGGCGCACCTTAGATCTCAAAGTAACCTCGTTGCTTTTCAACAATCTAAGACATCTTGTGCATTGTTTGATCTCTTGACTGCTGCTTCCACGAGCATTGATTGTGGATCCAAGCAAGATGAAATCCCTGACAACTTCAATCTTTTCTCATGGTAAAAATCGAAGAATGGTCGAGCCTCAGTAGTAATGATGAGTCCTGCATGATAGGCCAAGCCTCCCACCAGAGTCTTTGCTGGGCTAGCCAGCCCCATACACAGGGCACACTCTGATGTGACCTGCAAAATCTCAGACCAAGACACCTCTTCTATATGAGGGTGATTTCTGCAGAGCCAAAGACAGATACCACCTTATTTAGGGTAAAACTGGGTCCTTTGCAGCGGTTTCATTATAGAGTGGAGCTATAGGAAATTGTTTTCATTTCCTCTACTTTTTTTTCCTTAATGTGGTTATGTTGCCCATGGTGTGTATGTGTGTTTCTGTCTGTCTGTCCAGCCAACCATCTCATGCCACACTATCTAGAGATAGCATTATCTAACATGGATTTTCAGCTATACTGAACCTCTGTCACCTTCTATATATACTTTTCAAGGCACGACATGGCAGGAACGACAGCTGGGACTGCAAGGGAACTAATTAAGGGCCGGCTTCACCCAGGAACCTTGGTAGTGTCGTGGGTTATGCATTGATCATCCAACCATAAAGTCAGCAGTTCAAAACCACCAGGGGATCCTCAGGAGAAAGATGAGGCTTTCTACTTCAGCAAGAATTACCGTCTCAGAAATCCACAAAGGCAGTTCTCCTCTGTCTTTGAGGGTCCCTCGATGAGTCGGAATCAACCGTGGGGCCATGAGATGCAGTTACTTTCTACCCAGACAGAAGTAAAGAGGTTGCAAGCTGCTGTCTTATGCCTCAGAGTTGAAAGCCTGGGAGGGACCGGGAGCAGCATCAGGAGATTGTGGGCAGCCACATGGAGCTTCCTCACCCATGTTGACACAGGGCTTGGGACGTGACAAGAAAATGCTTTCACACGCAAGGGAATGAAGTCTTCAAGATCCCTGTGTGTAACAAGGGAATCTGGTAAAGTGTTATTTGCATTTATAAGTAATTTTTACATTACCTGGATGAAAATTAGGAAGATAAGTACATCTTATTAAAATGTGGAGGAACCATCTTTATGGAGCAAATGAGCTTTACCTGAATCCCATGACTTAAAAATAGCTTTACACACCCCACACCCCACCCCCTACCCCCCCGCGCCACCACCACCATCCACTCCTTAGCAGAATAAAAATAAGGAGAAAAAAACAACTTCTATTTTTTTAAAGAAAGAGAGAAATATAGCTAACTTAAAATTTGAGTCTCAGGAAAATTCTATGGAGAGGTGGACGAAAAGCTTGAGTATCCTTAGGGCACACAGGAAATCTGTTTGTTGCTCCCGTCCACGTGCAGCTCAAAGCCAAAGCTCATTCTGCCACACAGGCACTCTTCTCAGGAGGGAAAAACCGAACGACTCATATATTTTTTTAAATTTAATTCTTTTAAGATCATTTTATTGGGGGATCTTACAACTCTTATAACAATCCATACATCAATTTTATCGAGCCTATTTGTACATACGTTGCCATCGTTCTTTTCCAGACAGTAACTAGAAAGCCTCATATTTCATGGTGAATGCAAACCAGTGGGGAGCAACACACAAGAATCATTTGCATGTACCCCATCTCTAGCCATAAAGTTTCCCAACTTAATTTAGAGAACCCATTTCTAATGTAAGCAAGAGGTACATGGAATTTTCTTGATGTATAAGTACAAGAAAAGATGTGACTTTGGCCATATTTGGGCAGTTAATCAAGAAAGTCGCGTTGCCCTGCTGACCCATCTTTGTCACTATACTATTGCGTTCACAATAGTAGTCGGTCACTTTGTCTTCTTAGACAACCCTTAAAAGGATGCCGGTGGCCTCGGACCCTCTAGTCCTCCAGTCCCCACTGTGGCACTGTCTCTAGGACAACCCATGGGCAAATGGTGTCTATAGAAGGGGGGAGGGAATCATACAGTGAGTGCTCTTGCTCATTTTTGGAAATTGAAAATAAGATCCTCTCCAGGAAAATCTGGAACTTTAGACCAGTGGTTCACAACCTCCCTAATGCCGTGGCCCTTTAAGACAGCCTCATGTGGTGGTAACCAGCCCCCAACCATAAAATTATTTTTGTTGCTACTTCATCACTGTAATTTTGCTACTATTATGAAACGGGCGGCCCCTGTGAAAGGGTCATTCGAGCCTCAAAGGGGTTGCGATCCACAGGTTGAGAATCTCTGCTTTAAAGCATCCATTTTGGACCACTGGCTACTTCCTTTGCTGCCCACCCGCATGTTGCATGCACATCTCTCATCCCACAGACTTTGCTGATGGGCAGCGAAAACCTCCTGGCAGTTTGTACTCACCTTGAACTCTGAATCCAGGACCCAATGATAAACAACAAAAGATGAGCATGTGATTGTAGAAGGCTTGAAGGCCTGGTGTCCCAGAAACTTGCAGAGGGCTACATGATGGATAGGTCACAAGGACTTGTATTAAAGCCCAGAAGGGAACCTCTTAAACAAGGACCTTTGGTGGCCCACAGTGTGAAGTCCCTGGTGCTACAATATATTCGTCTTATGTTGTCAGGGTTCCCTCGGGGCCCGTGGACAGTGCGAGTGCGCCCTGCACCGGCAAGGACAGGATGCTGCCAGCTTCAGTCCCGGGGCCTTACCAGAGTTGTTTTTCGAGCTGTTATGAAAATAGAGTGCTGAGTTCATTCTCTTCCTGTTCCCTTTGTGGTAAAAAAACAAAACAAAAACCAAGTGTGTTTGAGCCAACTGTAGCAATAAAGTGTGGCCTGGGGATGTGGGGCATGGCTCTTTGGTGGGAAGTGATCCAAACTAAGTGACGTGTAGAAATTCAATTGATCACGTCTGCTCTGCCAGTCTACCCAGAGGGCTCCAAAAACCACCCCTTTACCTGACAGTGCCCCTGAAGATATGAGCTTTGATCTCCTAGACAGTGTGGATAAGGTGTGCAGACTTACCAGCTATCTACTTTGGGGTCATCCCTGTGCCTCCGTTTCCAAATCTTCAAAAAGATACAGGAGTACCTATCTCATGGAATTATTTTGAAGATTAAATGTGGCAATCACTTGAACTTGTGCCAGGCACGTAGTTCACAGTGATCAATGCTAATTGTCACTAGTAATTTCTTCTTCAGATTATGGTTGACTCTTCCTACCATGAGTTTTGGGTTGTCCTGTTAGGTGGGTTATTGTATACTAATAGATATTTAATGATAAATAATTTTATAGGTCTTATAAATGGATTATTCTGTTTAGAGTTATTTTTGGAGTCATCAAATCACTTTCTAAATGCCCTCTCTTTTTGAATACAGTTGTTCAGTGCACTCAACAAATATTTATTGAGCACAGATAATAAACCAGACTCTTCAAGACACTGGAAAATTAATGGAGGACTTGGGTAGTATCCTTATCCTCACGTGGTTTATGGTGTAGTGAGAAAGACAAGCTATTGATGAGAAAACAAGTAAATAAACATAATAGTAGATAGTAGTATAAGGAGTCCTAGTGGTACCACAGCTACTACCTGAAGTTGGTGGTTCGAACCTAACCCCTGGCTTCACCAGAGAAATATGTGCCAATCTGCTGCCATAGCAATTGCAACGAAGACAGCCTTTGGGGCCAGTTCTACTCTGTCCTGTGGGGTCACTCTGAGTCAGAGTCAACTTGATGACGCCCAACAATAACAACTAAGTAAACCGAAGAAAATATAACAGGATAGTGTGATGGGAAGTCATCATAGATAGAATGGCCAGGACAAGGATCTCTGAAAGATAGGAAGGAACCACCGGCATTGTCCATGGTGAAGAATATTCCACCTCAAAGCAGCATGACTTGGTGCAAGGGCCTCAGGTGGGAAAATGTCTGAATGACCAATGGACAGAAAGAAAGTCGCCAATGGTGAAAACAGAGCGCTTTCGTCTCTTTAAGAATGTTGAGCATGGACGTTTACACCCCTGCCCAAAGTTGTAGTCAGGGGTACAATTAAGACTTGAGCTCCAAACAGACCCATTTCTACCTTAGTCAGGACACCTTTGCCAACCTTGGACAGCTTGGTCTACTTTATTTTTCCTTTTGATTTGGGAAGGTCAGTGCAACAGAAGTAATATAATGGGCTCATGCGTCTTGGAAGAAGGAAAGGCAGCCTGCTTCGTAGAGGCAAGTATGACAGGAGAGACCAGTCCCTGCAGAAGGACATCGTGTTTGGTAAAGCAGAGAGGCCGTGAAAATGAGCAAGGCCCTCGACAGGATGGATAGACACAGTGGCTGCAGCAATGAGCTGAGGCCTAGGGACAATTGTGAGGAGGGCCCAGAACCATTCAATGTTTCATTCTGTTGTGCAAAGGGTCGCGATGGGCTGAAGCCGACTCCTCGCTGGCGCCTACAACAACAACAACAACAACACGGGCTCATCCTGCAGTTTCCCAGTTATCAACTCATGACCAATTTTCACTTTTTAATCCTTCATTTCAATGCAGCAACACTTCCTAAGCACTCCTTTGCGCCCCATAGTTGTACTTGATAATTATGTGAAAGTAAAGGAGGCGCATTCGTTCATTCACTGCTGACAGTCTCGGAGTGGAGGTGCACCTATGCGACAATGATAAGACAGCTGAGACCAACAAGTGTCATGAGAACACAGCGGAGAGAGAGCAGTGCTCCTCTGGGAGGTGGAGAAAGGGAGGGTGGGAAAGACCACGGAGTGAGCCGAGACTCGAAGTGGCTCGGAGGAAACAGTAAGTCTAGATGGGCAAAGACTAGACACGTAGGGGCCACAGTACTCAAGTTTGCAGTATTTGCAGCAGTGGTTCTCAACCTTCCTCATGCCGCGACCCTTTCATACAGTTGCTCGTGTGTTGGTGACCCCCACCCGTAAAATTATTTTCGTTGCTACTTCATAACTGTCATTTTGCTACTGTTATGAATTGGGCGACCCCTGTGAAAGGGTCATTC
>NW_022107431.1:25485078-25486960 GCF_000313985.2 Echinops telfairi | reverse complement strand
CAGAAGTTCTGGCTTCCGTGATAACTTGAATTCTGTTGTGCATTTCCCCCCGATTCTTTTATAAAATGTGATCGAAATGTAGGTTCCTAATATGTTCAAAGACAGAACCTTAATCAAGATACAAAGTGCAGAAGCAGGTTTTCAAGAAAAATGGTGGACTCGCTTCATAGTTTACCTGGGGAACATCATGTTGGCAATTCCCCGAAGGCAATGGAAATTCAGATGTAGAACCATGTGGCGTTATCAGTCAATGACAGGCTAACGTTAACGTGGCAGACTGTTTATTGGTGTTTCTATTTTATAACTACCAACAAGCAGTTTGAAACCACCAGCTGCCCCTGTGGGTTTGGGGGTGAGGGGGTGGAAGAGGAAGCTTTCTGCTCCTTTAAAGACTTAGAGTCTCAGAACCACAGGGGCAGTTCTCCTCTGTACAATAGGGTCGCTCTAAGTCGAATTGACTCAGTGACAGTGAATTTGGGTTTGTTACTTAGACCCGGTATAATCAAGAACTTTAAGAAACATCTCACACTCCTGATGTGTTGTGGTTGGATGCATTTATGCCAGCACCTTTGGTAGAAGGGCTGCACTGCTTTCCATCATAACATCTCTAAGCATCTTTGGCTATAATAGCCATGTACCAGAGTAATTCCGTTGTGGGGTGGCCAAGAGTGCACTGAATTATAAGCATTCAGTTCGCTGGTTGCAGAGTGCACTTCCCAGTCACCGACTCATGGGGTTTCCATTTCTTGTTTTCAGGTTTCATCGCCCCTAAGGAAATGCAAGACTCTGCTGGAGACCGAGATTGATCATCTTTGGAGGGAAGCACCACTTCTGGAAACCTGGTAGCACCCCGGGATTTGAATGTGTTTTGGTTGAACTTATGGTGAAGACAGCCTGTGATCCAGCATTGTTGGAAAGTGCTCCTCCCCCGTGCAGCCCAGATGGAGCCCACAAGCCAAGGGAAGGAGGTGGCGGTGACCCTTGCTGTCCAGAATGTGTATTGATGGTAAGGGACGTGGTGGTGACACCAGGCATCCCTCATCATGAGTTTGAAAGACGATGAGCAGAAGACAATCACGGGCTCCCTGGGACCAGAAAGCCAAACCTGAGTGCGGGTTCAGAAAGAATAGGGTAGAACCACCAGGTCCTAGTGAGGGGGGAGCATCAACTATCAGAAAAAGAAGAAAAGTATTTCATTATGTTAATGAAGACAAGAGAAAATGAAAACCTAGTATATTTTTGAAGCAAGCCTTTGGTCTCTGAGAACTTCTTATTCAGAGATTTGGGAGTCGAATCACCCCCATGCATTTTTTTAAAGACTTGATCCTCGAGGGCTCTTCTTCACCCGCCATGATTTTAGTACAGTACCGGGTTGGTATCGCACCATGAGTTTATGTTGTGCCAGTGAATGCAATTGCCAGAGACTAGTCTGTGTTCATGGATCCTTGTCATAAATGCTAGAGGCTTCCACGGACTTTAAACAAGCATGCTTACATACCCAGCTGCGTTGCATGCTCTGAGTAACTTAACGATCCACACTTTGTAATACTCCTTACCTAGCGTAGCAGCCTTTTGCAAGAACAGCAGGACTGGGATAAAGACAGCTATTATGTGACCCTGTAAAACTGTAGCGGGTTTTAGAAATAAATCTGTTGGTCTCTCTTCAGCTTGATTATCTCCAAAGGGGAAACAGCCATCCTTGATCTAAGGAATATGATAGAGTGACAGTCACGAAACCTTTCAAACTCTGAATCCAAAGTTAAAACATAAACAAGCTAGGAGCACAGTGCCTGCAGTTAATTCCAAGAGGGAACGCAAAGGACTGCTTTTCCCCTCTCCCACGGCTGCATTAAGTTGGCTTCCTGCCATTATAAAAGAAATT
>NW_022107431.1:25482693-25484425 GCF_000313985.2 Echinops telfairi | reverse complement strand
TTGATAACTTTTGTTTAAAAGACAAAGAATAAGAAAAAATGAGCGCCAGTTGCTCTGTTATGAAAAGATCGTTTGATAACTCACAAAAGTAACCAGAATGGTCGCATCTTCTGCCGCACTCAGTTATGTGCATAATAAAATAAACCTAGATTCTGCACTGTTTTCACTCCATTAATCATATACTCGGAAGACATAGTTTGGCTTTGAGAAAATGCTCCCAACGGGCCAAATATCTGTCACTGGCTAAGAGGTCGTCTATTTGTTGTTGCGAGTCAGGTTCCACCTCGTGGTGACTCTGCACGCTCAGGGGCCAATTGCGACGTTTGTGGTGTGGTGATGTTTGTGGTGCTTGATCCCGTTGTGGCCACTGCTGTATGTCATTGAGGGTCTTCCTCTTTTCTGACGACCTTGTACTCTGCCAAGCATGACGTCCTCCTGGGTCTTGTCCTGCCTGGTCGTGTGCAAAAAGTACATGAGATGAAGTCTCACCAGGCTGGCTTCTGGGAACATTCTGATCGTATTTCTTCCAAGACAGCTGTCCGTGTCATATTGAATAGGCTCCACCAGGGGCCACCATTCGATGCATCCATTCTTCCTTAGTCTTCCTTACTTATTACCCAGCCGTGGAAAACACATGACCTGGGGCAGATGCACCTTCGTCCTCAAAGGGGCATCTCTGTTGTTTTTTCCTTTTCCTTCACATTTTAAAGAGGTCTTCTGCAGTAGATCCACCCTTGTCCCTTTACTGGTGTTTAAATACAGCCATAGACATTAACTTTCTTCATATTTTTTTGCCAAATTCATTCTTTTCTAATGATGTTTTATACTATGTTCATTCATGTCTTGGGGTAATAAGACACTAAGAAATAGAGTGATTCTTTTAGTTTTATGTATGTGCAATCACCAACATTGTTGTTTACATACCTATAAACATCAGCATTTCTAATCACGAGGTCGCTACATAAATGAGATAGAGGACATCATCATTCAAAATACATATCATAAAAATTCTCCACTTGGCTGAGAAAAGAAACAGTTTTTTCCCTACTATATCACCGGTGGCATGTGATGCAACTTTTCTTCCCCTTAAATGAGAGGGACCTGGTACAGAATGAGCATCTGGCGTCCCAATGACATGTCTTCCTGTGTGGTATGGCAAGCTTGGTTATCCACACTTTCTTTTCATGTGGACTGACCAGTTCAAAAAGAAGCTTAAAAATCTAGAATGTTGGCTGTTAGTCTCTCGTACTTAAAGGGGTCCTGGAAGCACTGGTGGTTAGATGTTGGTCTGCTAACCATCAGGATGATGGTTCAAACCCACCAGCCACTCCGAGGGAGGGTGGTGATGCTGAACAGTCCCTTAAAGGTTGACAGACTTGGACACCCTCTACAGCCTCGCTAGGAGTCAACCCGCCAGCAGTGGTTTGGGTTTTTGGTAGCCTCACAATTAAGGGGCCTTGGTGGCACAAGGGTTAAATGCTCATGCTAACCAAAAGGTCAGTGGTTCAAACCCATTCAGTAGCTCCACAGGAAAAAAGATCCAGGACACCGCACCCATAAAACGGCCTAGGAAACCCTGCGGGGCGCTGCCCTGTCCTAGAGGACCACGATGAGTTGCAGTCAACTCTTTCTTAAGTAATATGAACTACAGGTCCTAATAGTTAAAATGACTCTTCAAGTTTAAAAACTAGAAGAACTAAAGGGTTATACGCAAGGTGTGCTGTGTAGAAAA
>NW_022107431.1:25454256-25481714 GCF_000313985.2 Echinops telfairi | reverse complement strand
GCTTAGGGAGAGAAATACAGTACAGTGGCTTGCACCTGAAAGCATGGGGCAAAAAAAACGTTAACCAGGCGCTTCCTCCTATGTGCCAGGATTAACGCACATCAGCCTTTCTATGGATACTGAATGGAGACAGACAGACACACACCTTTCTAAAATCCAAGTGTTGATCAAGGCTAGCCACAGAGAAAAAGACAGTCAAGTCAAACGCATAGAAGCATATCCACGTGCAAACTTTCCTGCCTCAAAAAATGGCTTCAGTCTGCCACCTCTTAAGCTGTCCCAGCAGCCAGGCCCACCCAAAGCTAGCCCTGTCCCCCGAGCAGGCAAGCTGGCCTCCAACAAGGATCTGTGCCCGTTTCATCAACACAGTTAGAACTGATAAAGCGCAGACGTCCCTAAATTCCAAATCTGTCCAGCCACACCTTATTAATCAAAGTGTGTACTATGGGATAAGAGCCCATTTTATCTCCTTAGGGGGTGTCTGAAGTGAGGACTAAGGAGCCTTTTAGATGCAATTGATTTTCAAGGGTGTCCCTTGGCATATTAAGATGGCTCATCTGCCACTCTTGGTCATTTGCTTATTGGTGGCACCCATGGTATTGTCTTACTTGACAGAGCAAAATGAGCTTCGGAACTGAGATATGTCCCCAGAAGGAAATGCAAGGACAGAAGTAATTGTCAGGTTCATAGGAGCATCTTTCTGAGAGAAAACCCTTCCCTAAATCACTTCAATCTGAGTTTCAAAGAGAAGCTTCCCTCAGGCTCACTCTAAAGCCAGACAGGGGCCAAAGGGGTGGGGACAAAGGTTGAACGAATGCCCCCCAGAGCCTCCTACCCTTCGCTTTTCCTCGACTTTCTGTCATCGTGGGGCCTGAGCGCTCCACGGAAATGCAAAGCATGATTCGCATTGCTAGAAAGCAGCTGAAACAGAGTCCCGCTGTGCTTAATTCGGGGCACCCCAGATTAAGAAATCCCATTGTGCAACTTGCAAGATTTCAGTAAACAGGAGAAAGACAAGGGGCTCCTATGGCAGCTATTCCCACCTAAAGCCAATCCTCCCAGGAAGGGTTGCTTCTAACTAATGAGCACTAAGGATGTACCATGCACAGAAAATGTCCCTGAGCTTGTCACATTGCTAGCACCACTGTGCAGAGCAGCTAAGCACTGTGGATCAGTGTTTCTCTGCAGGAAGGGTCTGCTGACATCTGGAGCCGGCAGTTCTTGGTTCTACAGAACTCTCCCCCACGCTGCATGATGTCTACTGTCCCAGGCCCCTGTCAACTAAATGCCAGTGGCTTCCCCTGTCATTGTAAAGCTTGGAGAAATAAAAACCCTCCTCCGTGTTCAAATGACTTCCTGAGAGGGCAGGACCATGTGGCTTGAATATCACTGTCTATTGCAAGCTGAGGTCTTCCTGAAAGAAGTGTCTGTCCCAAAACATCATCTCATTGACCCCCGAAGAGCTGTCCTTTCTCCTCCCTCCTTCATCTTCCAAGCCCTCCACTTTGGTCAACTGTAGATTGTCGGTTCTTCAGGAAGTGGGCGACCGTGGCTGTTCCACTGGACAAAGAAATTTGCCCCAGTCCTGGGCATATTTCAAGGGGAAGGCTGACATAACACAGAAGTTTGAGGGCCAGGGGGTGAGGCTCCACCACAGTCTTTCTTGAGAAAGGCACTGTTAGTCATAATCCTTGTCAAGGTCATGAGAATTGCTGCAAGGCTTAATGGCAGGCACGAGGACCAACACTCCATCCGCATCCACAAAACCGCCCGAGTCACCATCAGATTTCACCTGGATGCTCAGCTCACCTGCTGCCCATCCCGTTGCAAAGTATCTGGTCCACATGCATGCAGATGCTTGAAATTCCCCCTACTCCCCCAGCCCCCCCCTCACACACACTGTATAAATATAGCCCTATGGTTGGACTTGTGTTCTAAGATTGGTGACTATCACACGGTGAAGGGAATGCGGACCAGCTGTGGGTCACACACAGAATGTTCACACTTCAGTGGTGGGCGCACACAAGCCAAGGTGAGTTTACCCAAGTGAAGCGAGACTCTCTATAACACCCTTATTCCCTTTTTCACACTGTGTTGCCAAAATGGAATGGTCCCTGTGTCCTGAGATGACTTGGATCAGCAGTGGATAGCAGGGGGGGAAATCATTTAGCCACGATCATTTTTTTATATCAAAGTTTCTACAGACCTTTTTTGACGCAGAGCAACTCGAAGTTGAGAGGTTTAGATGGTGCTGAAGCATTCTTCCCTTTCTAAATAGCAGTATTTAAGCATACGTTGAAGGGAGAGAGTGAGGCAGCGTGCCGTGCACCGGCCCAACTTGTATTCCTGCCACTTGCCAATTTGGGGGGCGGGGCTCTTCTTAGCGGATGCTCTTGTTACAGATGGCGGGTCATTGCTCAGAGAGCGCACGCACAGGAGAAGCTGCTGCCGCTGCCATGCTAACAAGCACTGGGGGGGGTCGGGGGGGGGGGCGATCAGGATGCATCTAGGGTCAAACCACTTTCAACACCTCCAATGTAGGCGCTCATTTTCATTGTTCCGTCTTCCCGTCTTCTTATGTGGCTTAGAAACGTGCCGCTGTGTTCCAAACATTCTGCCCCTTTTTGACCAGATCGAGTACCTTCTGAGAGGGACCTGGCGGTGTTGCGGTTCAGCACTTGAACTGCGAACCAAAAGGTCACAAGTTCAAACCCGTCAGCGTCTCCCGAAGAGAAGATGTGGCACTTCTGCTGCTGCTTCCATAAAGGTGGCAGCCTTCTACTCTGCCCTGCAGGTTCACTTGAGCCCGGTGGGCTGGATGGCAGGGCCTGGGTAGCACCTACTGAAAACTCCAACATTCTCTATGTATCAGTAGTTTCAAAAGAATACCACATCCATTCTTTGCGTATGGAAACAGCATTGGCTAGGGGGGGATGGGAAGCTGTGAACGTTTATCAGACTGAATGAATGAGTCCTGACTTCCAGTGAATGATCTAATCCGACGCATTACACAGGTATAGTATCTGTGGCTGTCAATAACTGGAACTGTACACTGACGGTTTCTTTTGCTATTGTTCTTTATCTATACTGTATTATAGTTGTGGGTATCAATATCTACAAGAATACACGCATATGTATATGTATTCCAGCATTGTAACCTGAAAGAAAGACTATGTATTATCTTTTTTATTATTATTACTATTGTTCTGTATGGGCATTTGTGTTATTTAAAAGCAGAATTATACTCTATCTAGTTGTATAATATTACATGATATTTTGCTGTGCACAATTCCAAGTGCCTTAGAACATTGTTTAGCTTTCCTAAGTATATATAAAAGATATATATGTATACAATTGGGACAAGTTACCTCAATAAAATCATTGGGAAACGCCAAGTTTTCATTTGCTCCATTTTCTGTTGTGTTCGAACAGTGTGTGTGTGGCCCTTTGGATTAAAACGTCGCACAATCTGAGCCATTTCAACACCAGAGGAGACAGCTTCTCTGTTAACAGTGCCTGTTATGTGAACCCCACACCTCGTGAGCCCCGGTGGAGCGCTGGGTGTCACGTGGGCTGAGAATAGTCAGGTCAGCTGCTGAAAACCACCGGCTGCGCAGTGGGAGAAAGATGAGGTCTGGGGGGGTTATTAGTTGGGATTTAATAATATATGATATTCCATATTTTAATCACATCAAGTAGAATTGTACAGTTGTTACCACAAACAGTTTCCAAACAATCTTTTCCTATATGGACTCCTTGACATCATCTCCACTTTACCCACCACCACCTCTACTTCCCCTCCACCAACCCCACCCCGCCATCCCCTTATTCTACCTGCTGCCCTTACAGACTCATCAATCCTGGGTTTCCTATACCCCAAAATGGGAAAAAGGGAAAAAACATATAGCACAGCTTCAAGAGGGTCATCTCCAAGAATGATGCTGTTTTGAACTCCCATGAAGATTTGTTTTCTTGGAAACCCACAGAGGGAACTCTAGGCTGAGGCTCTATGAGATGGAATTAACTCAATGGCTGCAAGTTCGGGTTGAGTTTTTGGTTCAACTCCACCTAACTTTCTACAAAGGACCCCTTGTGGCGCTGTCAGGTAAGCATTGGACAAAATCAGTGGTTCAAACCCACCAGCAGCAACACGGGTGAAAGATGAGGCTCTCTGATCCTACAAAATTTGCAGCCTTGAATTAGGAACTCTTGATTTTGGCTGTCTGCACTATTTCGTATGTACCGCCTTATGAACTGACTTCTGGGGGTTGTTTTGGTTTGTCTTTAATAACTGCCAAAAAATTACTGCTTTTGAAGTCGGGTATAGGATGTCTTAAAAGTATACTCTCTTTATTCTGAAGATAGTTTATAGTGATCTTATATTGACATGATGTGTAAGCCTACAGGGTAGCCCCCAAAGTTTTTAATACAGCAAAGATACGTCCTCATCAAGCATACTACTTAATGTATTACAAGCAAAAAGAGAGGTTAGGGATATACAGAATTAGAATCTGTTTTGCAATTTCTCAATAGGGGTTACAACATCGCCCTAGCCTCTCTAACTCCAGGACAAGGACGAAGATAAGAAGTTGACAAACGAAATGAGTACCATTATCCAGACAGACAACACAGAGGAAAATGGCGGGCCTGCTCTCAACCCCTAAAAAAATAAAAGCTGTGAAAAATCGTTCACAGCTATGCTGCTAAATAACATCTCCAAGGTAGATGCAGTGGTTGTTGCCATTCAAATTTTTCCCCAAACCACACCAAGTTCTACATTGGAACAATGATTTTGAAAAGCCAATAGAGATAAGAATTGGACAGTTCCTCATTACACACAAGGTCATGAGGACATCTGATGGATTGTGCTCTGATGCTGCACTTGACCTCAACTCTGACATCTGCAAGAGGCTAAGTGCACTGCTGTCCACAGACCCCAAGACAGCCAGTTCTCTAGGCAGGAGGATGTCTTCCACGCCCTGTTCACATTCAGTTGATGAGCATTGAACACTTTGACCTTTCCAGGGCACTCGTTGCTAAGAACAACACACACAAAACGAGAAGCGTGAAGAGCCCTAACATCTTTGTGAAGATTTTTTTCTTGTCTCTTGCTGAAAACAGGTATCATTTCTAGGGATTTTAAGGGAAAAGGCTCTCTATGGTAGCATTGCATTACCAGGTAAATATGCTATGGGTGAGAGACTAGACCTTTTCTATGCTTGTCTTCCCAACGACTTGTTCCTGGATGGAAGTTTGATCTTGGTCTAGGACAGACAATTTGGTGAAAGGAACACTCAACAATGACAAGAATTTGTCTTCAGTTGTTCCTAGCAATATGCACGTACTAAGGCTATAAGGCATCTTTTACCACAGTCTGTTTAAGTTTGCTATCTCTTTAATTTGGTCCAAGATTGCTCCTACAACATGTCATTGCCTTATGAGTCTTCTCCGACCAACTTTCCCCCGACTCCCACTCCTTCTAAACAATCAACTCTTAATCCTACCACATTCCACATTCATCTCCCGAAAGGAAGATTCCTACGCAGAATTTTTCTTGACGTTTCCTTTGCCTACTGAGTGACTCCCATGAGCTTAATCTAGCCCTCAAGATGGTCTGTAGTCTGTCTACAGACCACCGGTCCAGACTGCTCATCCTGTACTCCTCACTGGGGCCAAATGAAATAACTCATTGTTACTTAATTAGGCACTCTTCCAACATCCCAACTGTGTTTATGTCATCCCCTCCAACTGGAATGCTCCCTTTCTTTTCCCATGGCCTAATCATGTTGACTTGTTAACATCCCACAGGTCCCTAGTCCAGAAACAACCCAACTGTTTTCTTCAACTACTGAGCTGTAGTTCCTTTAAAATAGTAAACAATATATGTAAATGTCACAGATTTGAATTTTTTCATAAGTCCTTCAAATGCCCAGATGTGATTGCAATAAAACTTTTTGTACTTTTTAAATGAATGTTTATCTTTACAAATTTATGTCACATTGTCTTAAATATTTTAATATGTTACACAGTAAAAAATATTCTTGTACCTTTCAACCTTATAAATCCAAAAGGAAATACCTATGTTAACTTGGAGCTGCATGGCTAATAGGTTCGGTTCTCCAATATTCCAGTTCCTGAAAAACTAGAAACACTAGGAAAACAAAAGTACAATTAGATTGTCCCCCAAATTATAAATTATCATTAACTATAACACAAATATTACTTTGGACTTTGATTTAATATCCATATTTCATTCTCAACCTTTCCTGCCTTTTAGAAATATGCATTGGGTTACTCACTGAAAGGTCAGCAGTTCAAAACCACCAGCCGTGCCATGGAAGAAAAACGAGGTTTTCTACTCCTGTAGAGAGTTAGAGCCTTAGATACCTACAGGAGCAGTTCTCCTCTGTCCTATCAAGTCCCTGTGAGTCCGAATTGACTCAATGTCAATGAGTTTGAGTTTTGAATTAAAAACAGATTTTACCATCTCACACGTGCTAAAATCACTTACTTTGTCGTAGTTAGCCATTTGCTTAATGATCAAAACCCTTGACTGAAGAACCCTCATGGACCTCAGAGGCATACACAGAGCCATTCAAAACCCCCTACCGCTGTGGGACAAGGAGTCCTGAGGGCACTGAGACGGTGGTTCAAACTCACCACAGCTGCTCTGTGGGAGAAAGAGGAGGCTGGCTGCCGCTGTAAGAATTTCCAGCTTCAGGGACCAGAGGAGGTACACTGGTACAGATGGGAACTGAAAATACAGGGCATCCAGGGTGGATGAGCCCTACAGACCAGTGCTGTGAGTGGCGAAACAAGGAGGGTAAAGGGAGAATGGGTAGGAAAGAGGGAACCGATTACAAGGAACTATATGCGACCTCCTCCCTGGGGGACAGACAACCGAGAAGTGGGTGAGGGAAGACGTCGGGGCAGGGCAAGATATGACAAATTACCAATTTATGAACTATCAAGGGCTCATGAGGGAGGGTGGAGTGGGGAGGGAGGGGAAAAATGAGGACCTGGTGTCGGGGGTTTAAGTGGAGAGAAAATGTTTTGAGAATGATGTACAAATGTGCTTTACACAATTGATGTGTGTATGGATTGGGATAACAGTTGTATGAGCCCCTAATAAAATGTTTAAAAAAAAAAAAGAATTTCCAGCTTCAGAACTCCTGTGTGGGGTTGCTATGAGTCTGAATCCACTCTCTGGTAGTGGGTTTTATAGCTTTAGGGAATCTCCAAATGCACAAACCACAGAAGATTCGTTGTGCTGAAGTGGTTCTTTTGTCTGATAGATAAAAGGAAATGTGTAGTCCTGAGTTGCAATGACTTCCTTCAACAATCTTTCACTGCCAGCTTAGGATGTTGAGTCTTTTCATGTATTTCCTCTCTGCGTGAACCATAACGATAGCCAAGAGCCATAACCATTGCTACCTAATGGACTCCGGCTCATGGTGACACCAAGGCAGGGCATCTAAGGCTGTGCTTTTAAAGAAGCAGAATGCCGCATCTTTCTCCCACAGAGTGACTGGTGGGTTTGAACTACTGACCTTTGGGTTAGTTGCTTAAGTTGCACCACCTAGGGTCCTTAACTGGACAGAAGTAGACACATGTAAATGACCAGTTAGAATCAGCATTCCTCTCATGCCAATATCTCAGGCTTGTTTGTCTATTAGATCAGAATTCGAGTTTTGCTTGGGATGGTGCAATGCAAGTGTGAAAACTGAGCTGAAGATAGAAGCTCTGATTTGACCCCTCAGGTAAACAAGGGCTAAGTCTTGAGGATCCTTGCTCACTTTAGAAGAGTTTGGAATTAATCCCTAAATAATCAGGGTTCTTTGAGGTATTTAAGCACAGTGGTAACATGCTCAGATTTGCTGATGACCCTGGCTGCAATGTAGAGGCTAGAGAGAAAGAAACATGGAGACCTTTTTTAGTATTGCCACAATCTCGTTAAGAGGTAATGGTGGACCCAACTAAGGTATTAACTGTTAGATCTGTTATGAAAAAAAAAAGTGTGCCACAAGAAAAGAAATAGATCAATTGGACTGCATCAAAAGTTTTCAACTTTTGTATAACATAATGAAAATGAAGAGACCTATCAGTGAGAGAAAACATTTGGGAATGCTAATATCCAGAAAACATAGTGAACAACAAAAAGACAAGACAATTCAATTAAAAACTGAGCAAAAGACTAGAACAAACCTTTCTCCAAAGAGGAAACACAAATAAAAACGAATGAGGAAATGTCCATGTTGTTGTTGTTGTTAGGTGTTGTTTCCAATGTCAGCAACCCCTGTACAACAGAATGAAGCGGGGCCTGACTC
The DNA here is from genome assembly GCF_000313985.2 of Echinops telfairi. Taxonomy (NCBI): domain Eukaryota; kingdom Metazoa; phylum Chordata; class Mammalia; order Afrosoricida; family Tenrecidae; genus Echinops; species Echinops telfairi. Next base: position 25,473,387 of record NW_022107431.1, on the reverse strand, counting down.
GACACCATCCTCATTGCTGTTCTGATGTTGGAGCCCAGCCTTGCAGCCACTGTGTCCCTATCAATGTCATTAAGTCTAGGGAAATGCAAACCCAAGCGCAACGGAATACCATGCCACCCTCACTGGAATGTCTACTAAGTAGCCTGGTGGCCCAGTGGTTACACGTTATGCTGCTAACCACGGGGTCAGCAGTTTGAGCCACAAGCTGCTCTGGGGAGAAAGACGAGGCTTTCGACTCTCGTGAGGTGTTAATCTCAGAAACCTACAGGGGCAGTTGTACCCTGTCCCATAGGGTCGGTATGGGGTCCCAGTGGACTTGATGGCAGGGAGTTTGAGCTTTTTGAGGGTCCCTATGTCAGAATGGGTATGAATTGGCCTGCTAACCACAGGTCATTAGTTCAAACCCCCCAGTTGCTCCTTGGAAGAAAGGGGAGGCTTTCTGCTTCTGTAAAGATGAACAGCCTCGAAAACGACCCCAAACTGCTTTACACCGAGATTCACGTAGCGTTATTCAGTCACCAACAGGTGGAAACTACACACATATCCACCAGAGGAATGGATAAACAAAATGTGATATCATGTGTGATCAACTATTCTTCAGACATAAAGAAAAATGAAGTTCTGGGACATCTTAGGGCATAGATGAATCTGGAGGAAACTATGTCAGATTAGACAAATACTGTACAATCGCCCTTGTATGAATAGCTAGACTGGACAGAGGCATAAAACAAAAAATATCTGGGTGGTTTCGAGGGGCCAGGGTGAGTGATGGAACAGGGAATCATTGCTCAAGGAATCCCTGTTTGGGATGATGAAAACTTGGGGGATTAACTAATAGGACATATGAATATAATTAACATCAGTGAGTTGTATTCTTAGAAATGTTATGGTGGCAGTCATTTTGTTATATATTTTTTACAGTATTTTTTTAAAGAAATGTACCATCTGACTTAGACTAGTAGGTGGCCCGTGGTGATACCTCTTGCAAAATAGAAAGGAGTACAGGTAGTGTTGCTCTGATGGAGGGCTGCAAGGGCTGGGAGGGGAGAGGAGAGAGGCTGAAGGCAGGACCGGGGAGTGGAGAGGGGAGAAGAGAGAGGCTGAAGGCAGGACCGGGGAGTGGAGAGGGGAGGCATTCCGTGTTGGACACGCTCTTTCGAACTGCTGTCCACATGCAGAGAAATGCACGGTCATTGGTTGCATCTATGAGTCGGGCGGTCAGGAGAAACATCGGTCTCCCGAGGGAAAGGTAAGCCTCGCCAGCTCGCACAGCAGAAGCTTTGGAAACAACCTTCCTCAGAAAAGCATAGCGCTTGAGACTGGGAAGACATCACCATAATGAAAATTTAATAAAGGGTGTTGTAATTGCCCGCCTTTGTCTCCAAGACCGTAAAATCAAATCATTTACACATCATCTGAGTGCTAACAATGGGGAGTTCTTGGTTTGGGGGTTATTGTTGTTTTTCCTAATTAGTTTAGTTTTAAATAAAATCGAGTAACACCTGATGCAGGGGATTATTAAATTGTAAAGCAAAAGTTATATTTGAATATCACGTATATTTCCCTCAAATCCAATATACAGATGTAAATTGCACAGTTTTTGGTGTGTTTTTTTTTATCTCAGCACTGGACTAGATGGCTGGTTTTTAATTCAGCCGTGGTTGAAGAGTTTGTTTACCAGGAGGTGCTATTTTGTTAGAGAGAGAGAGAGCTACCTGTAAGCCTGTAAGCATTCAAATTCTCTGAGAAACACAAGGAAACAGGGTGAGGCAGGAAAAGGTGGCTAAATGTCTGTTTCCTGTCACATCCCAAGTGTGTGTTTACTTGATGGAAAGGCAAGCTGAACAACCAGTCCTTCTCCATAGGAATGATGGTAATTTCATTTATCTCTCATTTGAGAACAAGCAGAAAGTCATAAGCTAAAGGCACGCATGATGTACTTACTCCATAATTGTATTAATGGTTCCATCTTTTTAATTAAAGGGCTCCCCCCCCCTTTGTTACTCAAAGGAAAAGGGATTAATAATGATTTGTGAGCTTTTATGCTCAAGCTAGAATGAGTGCAATTAAAACATATCAAAGAAAACTCAAACTTCATTTCATAGTGACCAAACAAAGAAAGCTAACTTAGATTAATACTTCCAAGTGTAGTCACTAGTAAAATGTATGCAGTTTTGGCTTTCTAAGCAAGTCAGCACACAGAATTCATTTCTACGAATGGGATTTTAATTGTTTTGTTTTGTTACTTTTACACACAGTGCCACCATCAGTCCCGGTAGATCCATCTTGTTGCACTTTCCGTTTTTGTAAGTTAGGGCCTCTGGGGACTCTCTTGATATTTGGAAGCATGGGATTTATAACTGCTAAAGTCACTTAAAAAGCACATAACTGCTAAACTGCTTCAGACTCTGGCTCCTCCAGAGCAAAGCATCCCCCTTTGGTTTCCCTGGTGTTCTTGTGCTCGGGCCTCCTTGGGGGGTACTGATGGAGAGCAGTTTCCAAGCTGGAGGCTGAGCCTGACACAAATGAGGCCAAAATGATAAACACCATTTCAACAGATGAGCTGGTTTCATATCAGGGACAACATAGTTTTCAAAGCCTAGATTAAAGAAGTTTCACTTATTCACTTTGAAATAGCTCTCATTAATCAGAGCTTCTGCTCTGAGATTATGGTTTGGATTTACTACACAGCCCAACAAAAAATATATTTTCTTGTTATCTTGTGCATTAGTCCTGTTCCTAGGGCTATTTGAGGTGTTGATTCGGAAAATTGCATTGGATTGACCACATCAGTTCTAGTTGCTCAGTTCCAGTGTTCAACTGCATGTTCAGCTATTAAGTGATACTAATGTATTAATTTATTATGCTAGTTCTAAAGATGAAATCAACTCAGACCCACAAATTGCAGGATAGGACAAAAAAGGTAAGAAAGATTTCAACAAGGATTGGGTATTAACAGACTTCCAAGGGAAGTTGTATATGGACCCAGGGTGGCTAGTAGGTTCCGCATTAATCTGCCAATCATGAGGTCAGTGGTAAAACCCATCAATCAAGCTGCAGTCTTTAAGAGATTTACAAGTTTGGAGGCCATTCCTCTTTGTCTTATAGCACTATGGGTTAGAATCGATGAGATGGCGGTGGGTTATTCTTTTTGGTATGGGAGGCTGTGCCGTAGATACCAAGACGACGAATTGGATACTTCAAAGTCAGAACACAGCTTGAGAATGTTAGGAGGAAATAGAAAACGGAATAGGTACATCTAAGGACGTTTTGAGGGCAAAACGTGAGTAAAAGTAACTTTTAGAGTGTTGAACATGTAAGACTTCAGAGCAGTTTTCAGAAATATTTTGAAGACCTAATTTTTCTTCTTCAAATTATGTAGTAAGCATTTCAGGACATTAAACATTAAATTCTCGAGAAACATTAAAATTCTTGATATTTTAATAGCGGGAAGTCAATCGATAATTCATGTGAAATATTTCAAGGGTAAGGTTGACTAATATTCTTCATAAGAAAAATCCTAACTTTTCATTGAAGGGTTTTGGTGCACAGGTGGAGAAGTTGTGTCACCTTATAACACAACTGGAACATTTTAATTTTAATAAAAGGGTTTGAACTTTGACAGTACTATTTTGGATTTCAGAACTATTGAATCGCTATTTATTATACCCAACTCACTACCAGCCAACCAATGACAACTTGTAGTGACCCTATAGGACAGAGGGGAGCTTCTCCTGTGGGCTTGTGATGCTGCCAGTCGAGCAGAAGTCTCATCTTTCTCTTGCAGACCACTTGGTGGTCTTGAACCGCTGACCTTGCGCTTCTCAGCTAAACATACCACCTCCCACACTATCAGAGCTCATTTATTGTGGATTAGCAACTATTTCTGGCCCCTTTTTAAGGACAAATTGGGATGGCCTGCTATTCAGTTCCCAATAAAGGTCAAATGATACTTGGGGGAAATTCCAAGTTCATGTAATTTGCACTGTTCAAATATATCTTTGGATCAAAGGACTCCATGTAAGTATACCTTGGTCAAAATATTTAGCACAACACAAACTGCTTTAGATAAAGCCAGCATGCACTTCCTCTCTCTCAGGCTAGCTCACACTACATTAAAATATACCATTTATTTTATGGGAGAGCAGAGTGAAGAGCGGTGAATGGTATATGTGCTGTATCTCAAAAACTAGAGCTAATGGGGGAATGCTGGGGCCATTTAGGGAATTAGCAGGTCAAATATAACCAGAAAGAAGCCCAACGTTTGAGGCACCGAAATGTGTGTTGGCCAGTGATATCGTTGCTATATTATTTCAATTATAGGTACTTTTCATGGTAGGAAATAACATTTTTCCATGTGAAAACAAGCCGGGGTTTTGTATATAAACTACTTTAATGTATAATGTACTATACATTAAACTGTAAACGTTTAATGTCTAAACTATTTTAACATATAAACTTTTTTTAATGCTAGATAATGTATATAACAAACATTAAATGACCCAATATACATTCCCACCACCTGTCTATCAGTTTGTCCTTCCGTGGCAGCTTGTGTTCTTGCTGTGATGCTGGCGCAGTGCCACTGAAATTTCACATACCAGCACCGTCAACCAGCAGCGTTAGTGGCTCCTAGACTATGGTGGAATAGGGGGAAAGGGCTGGCCGCTGACTTCTGAAACTTAAGCAATGAAAACCCTGTGACTCTCAACAGAATATTGTCCATTATCATACTGAACGATGAGTCTCCTAGGCTGGAAGGCAGCAAAAAAAGTCAAGCATGTCAGTGATCATAAGAATGGCATGGGACCAGGCAGTATTTCACTCTGTTGTTCACAGATTGCCATGAAGCAGAGATAGGGGTAGATGGCAATAAAGAACAAACATGATGTATATCCCCATGGAGTCTTTAAAAGGTTCATGGAAAAGCTATGTGTGGATTAAAAAAAGTTGCATTCACATAATTTCATATTACCTTGTTATATTAGTTTATGACCTTGTTATGTCTGAGCAGTATCTAGTTTGGAGCACTAAAGATAATCTATCAGTTAGGAAAGAATCGCACCAGTTGTATATAAGGTTGCTATGAGTTGGGACCAACTTGCCTGCATCTAACAACATCATCATCATCAGAGGAACATGACTTCTGCTAAAATCGAAGCAACAAACTGTGAAGTTATGATGAAGTGTGGGTGGAAGAATGGTGAAATCATTCTTATATGAGTAGTTTATGAAACCAATCGTATGAGTAGTTTATGGGGACAACGCTCTAAAGAAATCAGCAATTGACAACTGGATATCTCATTTTAGGAAAGGACAAGATGATATTGAAGATGAAGTCCACAGCTGCGGGCCATCTACATCCATTTTTGAGAAGACATCCGCGCATGCCCTGATGAAAAAGGATTAACAACGCTAATAGCAGAAACCACAGCCAACACCATAGACATCTCAATTGGTTCTGCTTACACAATGCTGACGAGAATATTATTAAAGTTGAGCAGATTTTCTACTTGATGGGTTCCAAAGCAGTTGTCCCCAAGTTAGACAAGAGCAGAGGTTTCTTTTTTTTTGAATCGTTTTATTAGGGGCTCATACAACTCTTATCACAATCCATACATACATCAATTGTGTAAAGTGCATTTGTACATTCATTGCCCTCATCATTCTCAAAACATTTCCTCTCCACTTTAACCCCCGGCATTAGGTCCTCATTTCCCCCTCCCTCCCTGCTTCCTCCTACCTCATGAGCCCTTGATAATTTATAAATTGTTATTTTGTCATATCTTGCCCTGTCCGACGTCTCCCTTCACTCACTTTTCGGTTGTCCGTCCCCCAGGGAGGAGGTCACATATAGTTCCTTGTAATTGGTTCCCTCTTTCCCACCCACTCTCCCTCTATCCACCCTGTATCGCCACTCACACCACTGGTCCTGTAAGGATCATCCGCTCTGGATTCCCTGTATTTCCAGTTCCTATCTGTACCAGTGTACATCCTCTGGTCTATCCAGACTTGCAAGGTAGAATTCGTGTCATGATAGTGGGAGCGGGGAACAAACATTTAGGAACTAGAGGAAAGTTGTATTTTTCATCGTTGTTACATCGCACCCTGACTGGCTCATCTCCTCCCCGAGACCCCTCTGCAAGGGGATCTCCAGTGGCCTACTAATGGGCTTTGGGTCTCCACTCCGCACTCCCCCATCATTCACTATGGTAAGAATTTTTGTTCTGATGATGTCTTATACCTGATCCCTTCGACACCTCGTGGTTGCACAGGCTGGTGTGCTTCTTCCACGTGGACTTTGTTGCTTCTGAGTTTGATGGTCACTTGTTTACCTTCAAGCTTTTAAGACCCCAGATGCTATATCTTTTGATAGCCAGGCACCATCAGCTTTTTTCACCACATTTGCTTATTCACCTGCTTTGTCTTCAGCTGTTGTGTCGGGAAGGTGAGCATCATAGAATGCCAATTTAATAGAAGAAAGTATTCTTGCATTGAGGGAGTACTTGAGTGGAGGCCCAATGTCCTTCTGCTACCTTAATACTAAACCTATAAATATAGGCTCATAGATCTATTTCCCCATCCTCATATAAATATATTTGCATATATACATCTTTATCTAGACCCAAGAGCAGAGGTTTCTATGGAAATTTTAAACACGTGAGATCCAGATCCTGAGCATTTCTTCAAAGAATTGTAATAGGAGTGGAAGCATGGTTTTGTCAGTGTGATCTGGAGGACAAAGCACAATCAGAACAAGATGGGAAAGTGTTCAGGTCAAAGCAAAAGTCATGGCAACCGCTTTTTGGTATGGTCCAGGCATTTGCCTTATCAACTTTCTGGAGGGCCAAAGGACAAGAACATCTGCTTATTGTGAAAGTGTTTTGAGAAAGTTAGCCAAAGCATAGGCTGAAAAACACCCGAGAAGCCTTCACCAGAGAGTCCCTCTCCAGTACAACAATGTTCCTGCTAATTCTTCTGATCAAACAAGGGCAATTCTTGGAGAGTTTGATAGGAAATCATTAGGCATTCACGTTATAGTCCTGGATCAGCTCTTCTGAATTTTTTGTTTAAAAAAAAAAACCTTTAAAGAACACCCACTTTCTTCAGTGAATAATGTAATAAAAGAATGCATTGGCATGGTTAATTTCCTTTGACCGTCAGTTCTTTGCTGTTGTTGTCATTGAGTCAGCTCTGACCCACAGTGACCCTATGCACAACAGAACAAAACTCTGCACAGTACTGTGTCATCCAAACAATTGTTCATACACCTGAGCCCATTGAGGTAGCCACTGTGTCAACTGATCTCATCAAGGGCCTTCCTCTTTTTCGACATCTCTCCACTTAACCAAACACGATGTCCTTCTCCAGGGACTGGTCTCTCCTGCCAATATTTCCAAAGTCTGTAAGACAAAGTCTTGCCATCCTTGCTTCTAAGGAGCACTCTGGCCTTACTTCTTCCAACACAGATCGGTTTGTCCTTTCAGCAGTCCATGCTACTTTCAATATTCTTCTCCAGCACTGCAGTTCAAATGCATCCATTCTCCTGTTTCTTCAGGAATAGGTAAACAGCTGGTATGAACGCTTACAAATGTTCCATGAACCGACGGAGCTTATCTTGAGAAACCAAACTTGTATTTTTCTATTGTTAACTTTTCATTCCATTTTCCCCCGAAACTTAAAACCCCCCTAGCACAGCACTCAGAAGAATCTCTGGCACAAGAAAGGTCGAGTCAACTTTTTGGAATGAGGTCAATTCTAACAGTTTAAGGGTGTGACTCTCAAGCTGTAGCACGGGGTTCACGTTCCGGCCTCATCACTCTGTGAACATGAACAAAGGCCATTTAATTTGCTGTTCCTCAATTTCTAATCTGTAAAAATGGGTAATAGAATGATAACCTATGTCCTGAAATCCTTTTGTGAGGAATTATTGAGTTCAAACACCAACTTCGAAGTTAGTGGTGGTGCACAAACCATTCAAGCCCTCCAGAGACCTTAAGCAGTATATGTGCAGTGGTTTGAATGGTGTAATCTTACTGAGCCCTTATTATGTGGGTCCTTGGCTCTAGTCAGATTCCTTAGGTTAAAACCCTGGCTTTGCCATTTACCAACCCTGTGATCTAGAAAGGTAATTAAACATCTTCTATCTCTGGGTTTTGTATTTGGTTATTTTTATTATACAGAAAATTTAGAGTGATAAAGCCTCTGTTTCCTCATGCCTCGGGTGTATCATTTGAAAGATGATGAAGATAAGGGCACCTGCCTCATATTCTGATTATCCATATACAGTGCCCGGGCACTAGCTGATTTGAACATATACTCTTGAGTATATGTGCCGCTGTTCTAGGCCCTGAAGATAGATACAGCAGCAAATACAAGCCATTAAAAACAACACAAAAAGACCTCATGGGCTTAATTCTAGAAAACAAATAGCATAATAAATGTTTGGCACATAGGAGCACATCATCTCCAAGTTCGTTCCAAAGCAGTATCTCAAATCTTAACCTACACATCGTTTACGTTTTATTCTAATAAAACAACACATTTTCTTAAATATCTACAGTGGTAACATGTAAGACATTAAGACACATGTCAAAGTAATAGACCCTGAAAAGATGCCAGAAACTACACAGGCGGAAAAAGCACAAATGTGAGAAAAGGCCTGCTGATATAACTGAGTGCATTCGACACCTTCTCTTGCACAAGAGCTGTTAAGTTGGTCCACGTGTGCTCAAAGACTGTTTGCTCAAGCCACTTGAAAACATTAGAGGAACGACTTAGAGGAGAATAAATATTCATTTTCCACCTCATAAATTAAGGTGCACAAACACCTAGTAAGATTCTGAATATACTTCACTAGTTCCAAAGCCTCTAACGGCCATCCTTGAGGGTTGTGTGAACGGGACATTTTGAACGCAGGCCATTCAAGGGTGGAAAATAAAAGAGCTTGGTATAGCCCGAAATATCAGAGCCCCCAAGATCCTACGTTACTAAGGCAACCGGCTCTGCACCGCCGGGAGCCATAGAAACCTGAAACCAGGGCGGCTAGGGAGGGTGGCCACCTTTCCTTCCTGCACACGGTTTTGTTTTGTTCCGGTTGGGGGAAAGGCACTGGGTAAAATTGTCCATGGGGACGCTGAATGCGTCAAACAGAGCTCTCCACTGAGGGCGCTACACAAGCAAGCTGTCCCACGAAGCCACCCCACCCACAGCCTCAGAGACAAGTTTTGTGTCTCCACCTGGCTAAGGCGAGAGCGACTCCCTTCCCCGAGAGGGTTAAACCCGGCCGAGAGGAATCCGCAGGCCCAGGGGTGGGAACCGGCTTAGCCCCACCTCCCAGCGGCTTCTGGAGAGCCTGCCGGGCGCGCGTACTTACGTAACTTCCGGTCCCCGCCCATAAGCTCTTCGGTGATTGGTCCGCTTCCACGGCCGGGGGCGTGACGGCATTGTCTGCGACTGCGGGGGGGGGGGTTCCACGTGTGTTTGGGACTGGAAACGCAGGCAAGGGTCGAGCACTGTCGGTGGCCGGGGCTTTTAGAGCGTAGCCTCCACGGTTCTTGGGGCGAGCTGCGCACCGCCACGACATGGTAAGGAAGACCTCGTTGCCTCGGCAGCAGGGCGCTCTGGGCTGGTCCCGCTGTGGCCGCCGCGACTAAGGACAGGGAGGCCTCTAGACCCCGGCGAGGCGAGTCCGGAAGTGCGGGCAGGCAGCAGCACTTAAACCAGCTCCTGGTCTAGGGCTCTCGCAACACTCAGATGACATTTTGCAGTTTAGTTTGGGTCTCCTGTGTCCGATTCTCCCTAGGGAATGGGCCAAAGCGAATGCCCTCCACAGACCTGCAGTCTTGCGTGCCTTTGGTACACTAAAGCCCCTTGACAAAGAACACACTGGTGCTTTACGGAGTTCGGGCAGCGTTTCTACTTTACCCAGGGATTGGAAGGCAGCCGACCCGCCTGCCTGCTTTGGAGAAAGGAAACTGTGGGAGGAACTAAGGTTGTGCCCAAAGTAAGACCCCCTACCTAGTCTTACAGGGACAGTGGTTTAGAAAATGGGGTGACTAGTGAAAAAAAGAACGTAGATGGGGATGGTGCCCCGTGTTTAGCACGAGCTGTTTGGTTGATAGTTTTGTTTAGTAGTTTGTACATGAAGTCTTCACCCAATGGGAACTGTCCCCACTCCAGCTTTCTGGTGGCCAGCTCATTGTCATTCTGGTTCTACCTGTCAGGGACCTTCCTAGCATACCCAGTCTGAAGCTCCAGTCATTCACATCTGCTATCACTGTTTAGTTTTCTTCCCCTGACATATTTGCTTTCTCTTGTCTGTTAAAACCGGACTTTGGCTTGTCGGCTGCTGTATTCCCCGTGTCCATAACCAGGCCTGCACAGAATAGGTTCTCAATCCTGGTGGAAGGAAGAGAAGTAGAAATCCTTTAGATAGAATATACAGGTGATGCAGGATAGCTTAGAAGGGTAGGGATTAAAACTGCTAATCATCGACATTGACTTGTTTGAAGGTTCTTTTCTGAACTATAATATAGCTAACTTTTTAAAAATGTCTTGTTTTAATGACTTACCCTGATTCTTTTCCTTTGAAGCCTCACAGGAAGAAAAAACCCTTCATAGAGAAAAAGAAAGCTGTGTCTTTTCACCTGGTCCACCGGAGCCAGAGAGACCCGTTAGCAGCGGATGAGACTGCACCTCAGAGGGTTCTTTTGCCCACCCAGAAAGTAGGTCCTGTTCATGAGCCAGCGCCTGTGAAGGGGACATCAAACCAAACTAAACTGGCCATGGGGCTGTTGCACACACGTGGTGTCCGCTGTTTCTGAGGCTTCATGGAGGCAGACAGCCTCACTTTTCTCATGTTGAGGAGTAACCAGTAGATTGGAACCACTGACCTTAAGGTTGGCAATCCAACCCTTACCAGCTGGTGCCAGAAGGGCACTGTTAATAGTTTTTAATAAATTATTGCTAGTTGGTCCTGTTTTCAAATAACTATGATCACTGGGAAGACCCATGTTTAGTTTCGTGAATGTACTGAGGCTGGTTTTTAATAAATGGACCGACTTTTACATTAGCCGTGTTCCTTTTTGTTTAGGAGGCTAAAGCACCTTGATTTGACAAGTTTAAAGGAGGGCTTCAGACTCGTTCATTTTGGTCAAAAGCACCCCCGCCCCCCGAGAATTGGCACTTTCATCCCAGAATCTGAGGTTTAGCAATATGCCCAGGTGATTCGCATTATGTGTATCTGTGAATCTGTAATTAGGTGGACAGGCAGATTCTCTGCCAGGGGTCATACCCAAAGCCCTGATTTAAATGAGTAAATAGGCATAAAGTAATTAGTATATATTTACTAAATCCCCTGTTGCTGTGATGCCAGAAGTCATGTTCCTGGGGGGCGTGATCATATCTCAATGGCTGCTTATCTAGGTATACTATTTCCTAATCAGAAACTGCATTTGACACCTGTTGATTTAGCTCATGAATTGGAAAATACTGGAACTTGTCATTTCTCACTCACTGCTATTGGGTTGATTCCAGACATATAGTATTCTGATAGGACCAGCTAGAACTGCTCTGGTATTCCTAAACTGTAACTCTGGGAATAGAAAGTCTCACCTTTCTTCCTCAAGAGTGGCTGGTGGTTTCAAACTGCTGACCTTGTGGTTAGCAGGCCAATGCATAACACTATGCCACCAGGGCTCCTTGTTGATTAATGCTTGAAAATGCCCGGTGGGGGTGGGGGTGGAGAGGAGGACGTGGGGGCGGGCTTTAAAATGTTGGTTTGATCATTTTCATCACAGAGTAACCTTGATAAACTGTAATGTGGAAGAGTGTGGGGTGTTAGCCGTGGGTGGGTGATTTTCTGTAAAGCCGTTTCTGCCCTACTCTGCTGAGTTCCTTTGCATATAAAGACAAGAAATTATACTTAGCCTTCTAAGCCCCCTAACCTACCGAATACGTCATAAAATGTGTGCCGTGTAGTTTTCTTGGTATAACAGTTGTTAATAGAAACAATTATTTTCATCCATTGCACTTCACTGACTTCAGTTGGGTTGCTCTGTGTTTCCCCAGTTTGTCAGGAATTCTTTCTAAATTTCTTACTGCTGTCAGCTAATATCTCCCTGTGCCCCCTGCAGCCTTTTCAGAAAGTTGCTCACGTTGTGATGTTTCTGCGTCTTACCCTTGGTCTTGCTTACTGTCCAAGGTAAATCATGAAGAAAGGCGAGCAGAACAGAGAAAATTCGGTGTGTTCTTTGATGATGACTACGACTACCTGCAGCATCTGAGAGAACCGTCTGGACCCTCAGAGCTGATTCCCACAGGCTTCAGTGCACACGACAGGAGAGATGAGAAAGAAGATGTTCTAGCCATTCCGGTAAGGTGTTTCCGCAATTTCAGTGTGATAAAATGGTGCGGGGAGAGGGGAAGGAAGAGCCCCTCATTTCTAAATTGAAATAATGGTTTCGGTTTGTTTGGGGAGTAAGGGAATTGCTTTTGGGTTTTGTTGGTTGGTCTGATGAGTGGGAGGCAAGAAATAGTAAGAGCCTAAAGAGCAGTGTGGCCATGGCTTTATTCAGTATGTGGGTGCATGCACGGGCCACTGGCGAGATGACCATCTGCTCTCTGGTGTCAGGCGTCAAATCCTTTAGACTGGTTTAGAGCAGTACATTAAAAGATACGGTTATATTAGGCACCTTTTCCGTAGATGGAAAGTAGGTGAAAATATTTAAACTTTATGTTAATCAGAAGTTCTGCTCTAGAGTGGAAGGTAACCTTTGCCGAATGTTCCCTTCTATAACACCTCTGTAAAGGTTGCATGCTTTCATAAGGGAGCGCAGGTGAGACCAGTAATAATGAAAATACCTGTTGCTCCTCTCAACCAGCAGTCCATTTTGATTCTCTTAAGTAAATATGGGAGCACATGCTTATTGGAACTTGGTGTTGCATGCCATTGTTACTATCTTTGTTTTCTTATTCAAAGTAGATTTTCTTGAGGGACATTTTTATTACCCACAATACTGCTAGAGAGTGGATTCTGTTCTTTATTTACTTAAAGATAGAATACGTATATACACGAGTATAAGCCGACCCGAATATCAGCTGAGGCACCTAATTTTATCAAAACAACTGCATTAAAATGTGCTGGAAAACTCTGCTTATACACAAGTATATATGATATTCTGTAGCAAGCTTTAAGTCTTGCTTACGATAAAGTCTCAGGGTGTCATCCTGAAGAAAGATGTAATAATAACCACAGCTTTGCTTTTACTAGCTTGGCTTTAGTCCTCTTGTGCTCTAGATGCCCTGCTACGCCCCTTCATTGTAAAACCAGCCTGGTTCTTTTCCCCCTGCCCCAATACCATTACATCGGTAGTGGAGTACTTAACTAATTATCTCCCTTCCAAGACCAACTGTGGGAGGTGAGGGGCTGAGCAATGGCTCAACTTCTTTCAGTGTACTGAGAAAACTTTTAAGACTAACTTTAATTCTTCATTTTGAGTAAAAACAGTCATTGGCAACACTCCACTCCCCATTACTCATCTATCAGTTTGTCGCATTGAGAGGAAAGGGCGTTGCATCTTTGGGTTACTCTCTGTGCTTGGATAATATGTATGCCTACTAGCATAGCCAGTTAGTGTTGTTCACCTTTATGTAGCACCCACTACTAAAGCCAATGATGAAGATTTGGATTCTACTAACTTCAGCTTGAAATTGGTCTAACACACGATCAAGGCATATTGATAATTATGGTGAATGGATGTGAAAGTTGGGAACACGGGATGATTGGCCCTTGGAAAATACGGCCCTGGTGATACAAATGAAGCTAGACATCACTTGATAAAATTTTGCAAGACTAAACGGACTTTTTCATTACAAATGCCCTTTTTCAACAACTACAGCAACTGTGCATAAGGACCTCGCCTGGTGAACTATTTAGGAACCAAATTGACTGTATCTGTGGGGAAAGTCAATGAAAACACTGTCAGCAATCACAACAAGGCTAAGAACCGATTGTAGGAGAGATCACCAATTGCTCGTATGTAAGTTCAGGTTGAAGCTGAAGAAAATTTAATCAGGTCCAAGAGAGCCAAAATAAGACCTGAGGGCATCCCATCAGAAGAGAAGGCGTGAAGAGTTGTTAGAGGAGATCAGGAATATCATGAAGAAAGAGAAGTCATGAAAATGACAGGAAAGAAAAGACCAAAGGGGTGTCAGAAGAGCCTCTGTCTGAAACTTGCTCTTAAACATAGAAGAGCTAAAGTAAAGGAAGGAATGATGATGTAAGAGGGCTGAAGAGAAGACATTGTATGTGTATTAAAAAAACACAAACATATCTCACCTCAGGCTTCACAAGGGGGAAGGGCAATGAAACCCAAAGCAGTTTTTTAGGAGTCATAGGAGCATAGATCAGGTCTACCATCACTACCCAACCTTAGCATATTATGACATCAGCTACCCCTCCCACAGCACTATCCATTTCCCAGCTGAGTTTAATAAATTAATTGTAGTAGTCACCCAGAACTCATACCCCATACCGACAATCCGGATTTATTAGGGAAGTTAACAGATTACAATATAGGATTAGAAATGCTCACAGCATGGTTCTCCTAGTCAGGACAGCCTCTTTACCCAGAGAGAAGTCTTTCTGTATTTGGTCTCTCAGCCATATGGTCCGTGCCCCCTGCCCCCGCCCGGGCAGTGCTACAAAGTTCTTTTAGTGCTGCTAAACAGAAGTTCCCTAAAGCACCACACTCCACCGTAAGTCTCAGCCCAAACGCAGATGGCTCTAGTTCTGTAGTTCAGTACACATCGCTCCCCAATTAAACATGTGGAGTCACCCTAGGCAAGTGAGCTACCTGCCAGCCTGAAGGCACTTGGCTTTACTTACTCTGGGACCAGGGAGCTATTCTTTCTGTTGTGTTCCTGGATCAAGTAGGCTCAATGTACCAGGGATGTTGGGGTTCAAAGGACTAACTCCATTCATGGCTCTTCATTCTTGATGTCAGTGCGAACCCCCTTCCTGCTTAAGCGATGGCTCGTTTTATACCCAACAATCACAATTAGCGACCATTTAATGTGTCAATATCTTTCTCCACCTTTTCTCCCCCACACCTGTTAGAAAAAAATAGGTCGTTTGGTGGGAGTTACAAAGACTATGATTAGAAGAGCTATATTAAATTATGCACTGCGGTAGTACAAAATATGCAAAGATTTGAGTTAGATGACCAAAAGGAAGAACACACTGAAGAAAGGCTCAAGGCTTGAGTTCCAAACTGAAAGATGCTATTGGTAAAACTGAATGGTACAGGAAACAACAAGGCTCCAGGAATTGACAGAACACCAATGGGAAGAAGGCTTACAACAAACTGATGTCGTGCTGTGAGCACGCACTAGTCTGTTAGAAATTTGGAAGACAGCCACCTGCCCCCAACTGATATTTACGCCCATTCCGAAGAAAGGTGATCCAGCAATGCAAAAGTTATTGAACAATTTCATTATCACATGCCAGTAAGATTTTGCTGAAGATAATTTAAAAACCGTTGTAGCTGTACCTCATCAACGAGCTGCCAGAAATTCAAGCTGGATTTTGAAGAGGATATGGAAGAAGGGAGATTATTGCTGATGTCAGATGATGAAGAAAATACCAGACAGGTGGTTTACTTGTGTTTTATCGACTATGCAAAGACATTTTACTGTGGAGCATAGAAAGCTATGACACAACCTTCCTTGATGAAGCAAAAGGATTTGAAGCATATATTGATGACGACTGAAGAATACAGCCTTCTGTGTGGATTACAAAAAAAAAAAAAAAAGCCTGTAAGTAGATCAATAGACAACATCATGATAAACAAGAAAGATTAAAGTTGTCATAGTTTCCATTTCTCTGGGATCTGCGACTCTTCAGACAAAGTGTCAAACAGCATTGGGCAAATCTGCATAAGACGTACTTTCTTGTTCAATAGCCAAGCTGTCACTGAGTTGTTCTGAGCTAAGCCATGGTATTTTCATTCACCTCATCTGCATGTGAAAACTAGACAGTGAGGAGACGGAGAAGATCCTGGTGGATTTGAATTATAGTGTTGGCAAAACCTGTTGAGTAGGCTATAGATTGCCAGAAGAACAAATCTGTCTTGGAAGAAGTATAGCAGAAGGCTTTGCTCCTTAGGGGCAAAGATGGCCTCGTGTATTTTGCATGTGTCTAATCCAAACTCTGCCATTGAGTCAATGCCAACTCACAGCGGTTCCTTGTGGGTTTCTGAGACTAACTTTTCAGAAGTAGAAAGCCCAGTCTTTCCCTCAAAGAGCTGCTGGTGGTTTCGAACTGCCAACCACTGAAGACATAACCAGTATACCGCCAGGGACCAATCCCTGGAGAAGGACATCATGCTTTGTGGAGAGGAAAAAAGAGGAAGATCCATCGTCAACAAGATGAAGCGACACAGTGGTTGCAACCAAGTGCTCAAAGGAAGCAAGGAGAGTGAGAGGCACAGAAGTAAGCAGTGTTCTAGTGTACAAAGCTGGAACTGGCTCCACAGCACCTAACAACAGACTCATGTATATGCTGCTGCTGCTGCTGCGGTTATTTTTCAAAGTTTGAAACATATTTGCAAAGGTAATCACTATATTTTATAACCCTCAAAACCCTGGATCTTGGACCGACAGCTTCTAGGACTGTAGGAGGACAATACATTTCTATTTAAAACCAGCCAGGTTTTAATATTGTTTCAGCAGCCTAGAAAATCAAGACACTGGTTCAAAAGGAAAATCGTGAATGTTTTAAAACTTCAACTTTAGGATAGTGGAGGCCCAAGACCTAAATCTGAAGCCTTAAACCTTGCTTAATGACCGCTCTCACTCAGGTCAGCAAACCCTTTAACCTTTCTTGGCCAGAGGTCCATCATCAAGGTGTCTGCGGAGTTAGCTCTGTCTTGCTACTCAGAGAATCAATTACAGGCCCCTCGCCTAGCTGCTGGCCACACCCTCTGCCATTATGTTTCTTCTGACTCAGCCATTGCTGGCATTCCTCTGACTGCCACCTTCATGTTCACAGCTCACTCTCCCTGTTTCTTGACCTGGTTTTGAGTTCATCATGAAGCTCAAAGACACGTTTTAAAACTTTTCCTCTCAACAACCATCTCACTTCAGTGTGAAATAGCAGAGCATTATTTGGTGCATCCAATTCATTTTACGGTTGCGAAAACAGTCGACTGTTTATAAACAGTCGCCTTTACAAAATGGACAGAACTTAGGACGCTTTTCATTACTTCTTATAACACTTGTGGCAGCATCTTCGTTGCTAATATTTGCTGATGAATCATACAGTGAGTTCTGATGACTTTTGTTGACTCATTCAGTACCAAACGTTGACATCCAGATCAACATCCTACCATAGCTGGGGCACCATCTGTGCAAACACCACAAACCTTTTCCTAAGAGACCTTATGCTCTTTCAGAAATGAACCAACTGTGTCAAATACATCACGCGCAGTAGTTGTCCTTTGAAGAGGTTTGCATAAAAGAAACTCATCTTTAAAGTCGCCATTGTTAATATAATTCATGTAAACCAGTAACTGAACAGTTTGCAATGTCTGTAGATTCATCAAGCTGGATGCTAATTATTGGAAGTGGAGCAGATTTAATTTCCTGGACTACCTGATCAAGAATATCATCACACATGTTGTCTATTCTTCTGCGGACAATGTTGTTAGATAAGGAAATTGCATTCAATTTCATAGCAAATTGGCCTCCGATCATAACTCGAACAATGTCTTTGGCCCCCCGCAACAGTAAATCCTCAGCAATGGTGTGAAGTTTCATAGCTCTGGTGGTCGCCACCAAATACGAAGCTTCAACAGCTGCTACATTATGTTTCTGGTACTCTGGTACTTGCCACCAGTATCAAGTCTACCTTTCTTGAGTTCATCAGCTTTGCTTCTAAAATAGTTGGTATCCTTGCCGGCAAAGCTCAGATGCTTGCTATCAAAATGGCATTTTAGTTTGTTCAGCTTCATAGATTCGGCTGATAGAACTTCACAACAAACAAGACATTGTGGGTTCTCAATCCCTGCTGTAATTATTGAGGTAAAACCATACTGTAAAAAATCCTCACTATATTTTCTTTTCTTAATGTTCTTCTCTACACAATCCATTGTCATGGGATGGTTTGCTAATGAAAATAATATATACTGTATATACTCGTGTATACGCCGAGTTTTTCAGCACATTTTTAATGCCATTTTTGTGGTAAAATTAGGTGCCTTGGCTGATGTTTGGGTTGGCTTATACTTGAATATATATATGGTAACAATAACTTTAATAATACAAAAGATGATACATGGCATAATTTAGTCAATACAGTTCATTAAAGTTTTCTTAATTTTCTTAAAGTTTTCTTAAAGATTTACCATTCTGTGTTGTTTTTTTAATATACTATCCCAAGGGGGCTGTATTCACATCAACCACAGCTGAATATAAAAAAACCGATCAGCATCCAGATTAAGTTCTCATGGTACAGATTTTTTTTTTACAGTAGTTGATGATTTTATGTACATGATTTTACATTTACCCAGTAATTATAATTCACGAAGTGTCGTTTTACCTCCACTACTGCTGATGTCAACACAGCAGCTGCTCTCTACACAGTATCTGCTCTCTACACATGTGTGACTGGTCCGCATAAGTACATTATGGCGCCAACCCTGTTACTTTACACCTGCATTTGTAAGGGGTATGTGATGGGATTAGGACGATGGTGTCATCATGCTTAGTACTCCTTTGTGGGCGTATCTGCAGGTTGGCGGAACTACCTGGAGATGGATAGAGGAGTGATGTCTCAGTTCCTAAAACCATTGGAAATAACATGAAAAGGTGGTTCGGCCTCCAAAGGAGTTGCGACCCACAGGTTGGGAACCGCTGATCTAGGTGGACATTAATGTATGGAAACATTTAAACCAGTACAGTAATTCGGAAATTTTCTAAATTTAACCACTAATTTGTTTTTCAAGAGCACTGGAATTAAGTTGCCTTCGTCGGTGTTCGCGTCGGAGTTTGAGGAAGACATTGGATTGTTAAACAAAGCAGCTCCTGTTTCAGGTATGTTTAATATCGTTAACTTTTCAAGTGGATAGA
>NW_022107431.1:25450183-25453279 GCF_000313985.2 Echinops telfairi | reverse complement strand
AAAAAAAAAAAAAAGAAAGCACATAATAATGAAGTAGAACTTTTCAGTCCTTAAAGTATGGTGATTATCTTTTTGTAGTATTGCCATCAAGGTCTTCGTCTGGAGAGTTTCTGTTGGGGGGGAGGAAGACCAGGAAAGTTATTTTTCGTGATCTGTTAGAGGAATTGTACCTTCTACTTCACTTTCTCCTCACAAAGGCTACAATACTGAGCTAGTCTTCTGTACGCACAGGGCAATCTGGAAAATGACGTATTTGTCTGCAAAATATCTCCCAGGAGTGTAGGAGTACGTTATAGACATCTGTGGTACCATGTACTTCAGATACAAAGAAATTATGTGTATTTTTGTGTGT
Source organism: Echinops telfairi (assembly GCF_000313985.2). Classification (NCBI taxonomy): domain Eukaryota; kingdom Metazoa; phylum Chordata; class Mammalia; order Afrosoricida; family Tenrecidae; genus Echinops; species Echinops telfairi. The sequence continues at coordinate 25,452,927 of NW_022107431.1, read as the reverse complement.
TTGATAGCAACGGTATTTTAGAGCAAACACCCAAGTTCACAGAAGTGATGCTTGGCATTTGCCCCTAATTGCTTTAGTTATTAATGATAATTGCCATATAGGCTTCTTTCATTAATTCGTTCTACACAGGGCTTTGAGCTGCAGTGATAAGGCAGGATGCTCAGTTTAAATGGAATAAAATAGTCCCTGAGTGTAGTCGGTTGGAGAAAGCCTGGTGGCATAGTGGTTTACATGCTGGTCTAACCACAAGGTCGCCAGTTCAAATCCATCAGCTGCTCTGTGGGAGAAAGATGAGGATTTCTGCTCCTGTAAAGATTTCAGCCTTAGGAACCTTTAGGTGCATTTCTACTCTGAAGGCTCCCTCTGGATTGGAATTGACACCCATAGTAATGGGGTTTTATTTGGGGTGGCAGGAAGTACACAATAAATGGGAAATTGTGATAACAGATGAGTACATAGTAGCCCAGGTCTTGGATTTGGGCAAAGTTCCCTGGAGAAAGTGATGTCTGTGTTGATCTCTTAAGCAGAAATGAGCCAGGTAATTTGGGGAAGAAAGGATATTCCAGGTAAGAAACTATTTTTAAAAAGGCAAGAAAACACTAAATACAGGAAACCACACATTTCAGCATGCTTAAAAGGAGAGGCAGGACTCATATGAAATGTGACCAGAGAGTGAAGTAGTGGCCGTGTGTGAAGGAGCTCGGGAGCCATGTCCGATTATGAGAGTGAACTTGAGAAGAAGATTTACTTGGGTTCTCAGTATTCTTATAGGTGGCGTAGCATAGCTGGAAATTATTAAAATCTCATTGTCAGAAATAAGACGAAGTTTTTAACAGTCTATGGGTAATTCATTTAAGTTATTCCTAACAGGTGAATTAAAGCCCAAATTCTTTTTGCAGCTGAAAGCTTTGATATTTGCGAAGTAGACAAAATGTAGTGTCGCAGATCTGAACTGTTTTTATCAGGGAGCCTTGGGTCTTGAAAGGAGCCCTGGTAGCACAGTGGTTACACATTGGGCTGCAATCCACAAAGTCAACAGTTCAAAACCAACAGGCATTCCAAGAGAGAAAGGGCTATCTACTCCTATGAACAGATACTCTCTTAGAAATTCACAGGGCAGTTCTACCATGCCCTATAGGGTCTTCACGGGGCGGTTCTACCGTGCCCTATAGGGTCTTCATGGGGCGGTTCTACCATGCCCTATAGGGTCGCCGTGAGTCACCATTGACTCTGTGGCAGTGAGTCTTGGGTCTTGAAAGAGATATTTTCTTCATTGCCTTACAGTTATTCTGTTCTCTTTCTATTCCTCCACTTCGAGTTTGTAATCATTCTTTTATCCCCAAACTTAGGTACTCAGATTATGTTAAATAATTGAATCATAACTCTCTTGGAAATTGTTGCTCAGCGTTTTGTCTTCTTTCTAGGTCCTAGGCTGGACTTTGACCCTGACATTGTTGCCGCTCTTGACGATGATTTTGACTTTGACAATCCAGATAATGTGCTGGAAGATGATTTTATTCTTCAGGCCAACAAGCCAACAGGAGAGAAAGAGGGAGTGGGTATATAGTAAGTGTGGAAATGATCCCTTACTTCTTTGGGGTCTTAATTACAGCTGGGAGACACCTTTCAAAAATACTTCAGAGGATTGTTATATTTTAGAGTAGAAAATGTAAGATTCAAGGCTTTCTTTATAAGCCATTGAGAGTTGGAGGGTAAAGTCCTGTTTCAGTTTGCCATCTCATGGCTTTCTTACCAGTCTAGGTAGATTGATTAGCATTACCATTCCTGCCTCCAAAACCCATTGTATTTCCCTGTCCCGTGTTTGTGTTGGTGTCTGGGGAGGTTTTAACCATTTATTTCTATCTGTACCTTTAGTAATGCCGAGGCTGAAGATGACAGTGAGTGGGAAGATGTGGATGATGAGGACAGAAATGGTAGTGACCATGATTACGCTGACTCTCAAGGAACACTGTCATCCGAAGATGATATGTCTGTCTCGGGCAAACTCGATGGCGCTTTAGAAAAGAACTTGTTCTGGGAAGAGGAAACCAAAAGTCGCTTCACAGATTATTCCATCACTTCCTCAGTCATGAGGAGAAATGAACAGCTGACCCTACACGATGATCGGTTTGAGCAGGTAAGGGCCCGGAATAGGGAACTTCTGATACTGGCTCCCAGCAAGTTTTTACATGTGCTTGTAACCAAACCTTAAAACTTCCAGAATTAGAAAAATAATACTACTAATAAACTGTCAGTATTGGAACAGCCTTTCTCTTCACAAACACCATCGGAGTTGTCCTTTTAGAAGTAACGTGCCATCAAAAGAGTTCGCTACCCAGGCTTCTGGATTTTCCTTTTAGCGTCCGGACATACTGATTATGAGCTGCTTTTGACCAGGGCTTTGGAACTGACCATTCCACAAAAGCAAAATCTGAACACCAAGATTTGTAAACTGGGGGTATAAAAGAATGGGGAAATTGCAGCTCCGTGCCCTGTTAGACACTGGTCTCCCTCTTAGAAAACAAGGGCAGCATTTACATTGCATAGCAACCAACTTTCTGGACCAGCAGAGTCTGAAACAATAGTACCCGGTTCAAAGATGGCTGTTGAGTGTACGGATTGGTGTGCCACAGTACTGACAGTAATCCCAGCTCCCACTTTAGGCATCCTTAAAAAGGATCACCACTCCTTTTCTGAGGACTTCAATCCTTAATTGTTCCCATTCTGGTCATCGTTTGAGTACA
>NW_022107431.1:25434899-25449853 GCF_000313985.2 Echinops telfairi | reverse complement strand
CCTAACAGTTGGCCTCAACAGAATTTTGCTCCTGTAGTTTCTTGCTGCTAGAGAACAGAAAGGAAGTGAGTGTAAGAATTGTAGCATCCTGGGGTTTGGCTCAGGTGTAACAGAACCAACTCCAGGGTAAAACCAGGTTCTGTTCTATGCACCAAACTATTGCTGTCAAGTCTGCTGCAACTCAGTCACCCATGGGACCGAGAAGAGTTGCTCTGTCATGTTTCTAATACTGGAATCTTTTTTTTGAATCATTTTATTGGGGGCTCGTACAACTCATCACAATCCATATATACATCCATTGTGTCAAGCACATTTGTATATTTGCCATCTTCATTCTCAAAACCTTTTCTTTCTACTTGAGCCCTTGGTATCAGCTCCTCATATTTACCCCCTCCTTCCCTGCCCCTCCCCTCACTACTTCCTTCCCCCACGAACCCTTGATAATTTATAAATTATTACTATTTTTTCATGTCTTACACTGTCCGATGTCTCCCTTCACCCACTTTTCTGTTGTCCATCCTCCAGGGAGGGGGTTATATGTAGATCATTGTGATCGGTTCTCCCGTTCTCCCCCACCTTCCCCTTACCCTCCTGGTATCCCTACTCTCGTTATTGGCCCTGAGGGGTTTATCTGTCCTGGATTCCCTTTGTTTCCAGCTCTGATATGTACCAGTGTACATGCTCTGGTCTAGCCCGATTTCTAAGGTAGAATTGAGATCATGATAGTGGGATAGTGGGGGGTGGGAAGCATTAAAGAATTAGAGGAAAGTTGTATGTTTCATTGGTGCTATAGTGCACCCTGACTGGCTCATCTCCTCCCCACGACCCTTCTGTAAGGGGATGTCCAGTTGTGTACAGATAGTCTTTGGGTCCCCGATCTGCACTCCCCTTCAATCACAATGATATGATTTTTGTTCTTTGATGCCTGATAGCTGATCCTATCGACACCTTGTGATCACACAGGCTGTTGGTGTGCTTCTTCCATGTGGGTTTTGTTGCTTCTCAGCTAGATGTCTGCTTATTTATCATCAAGCCTTTAAGACCCCAGACACTATATCTTTTGATAGCCAGCACCATCAACTTTGTTCACCACATTTGCTTATGCACCTGTTTTGTCTTCAGCGATTGTGTCAGGAAGGTGAGCATCTTGGAATGTCAGTTTAATAGAACAAAGTGTTCTCGCATTAACGGAGTACTTGAGTAGAGGCCCAGTGTCCATCTGCTACCTTAATACGAAACCTGTAAATATATGCATATCGATCTATTTCCCCATCGTCATATATAAATATATTTACATATATACATGCCTGTATTTAGACCTCTATAAATGCCCTTTGCCTCCTAGTCTTTCCTGTATTTCCTTTTACTTTCCTCTTCTCCCACTGTCATGCTCAGCCTTCATTTGGATTTCATTCATTCCTCTCGGTTTTATTGCCCTTGATCAAGCCCCACCAGGCCTCCTACGCCCTCCTTGCCATCGATTTTGAATCATTTGTTGTTCTCTTGTCCCTGGGTTTGTTAATACCCACTTGCTTTCCCCTGCCTCCTCCTCTCCCATGTCCCCCTGGACCCGTCGGCCCTGTTGTTTTCTCCTCCAGATTGTTTATCCCGCCTATTTTATGTAGATAGACCTGCAGAGATAATAATATGAACAAAAACAAGTCAGAGCAAAACAAAACAACAATAACAACTAAAAAGCCAACGACAAAAAAGAAAAGCCTGTAAATCGGTCTGTGTTGACCTTTAGGAGTGTTTTCTGGGAGAGTCTGATAGGGTGCCACGCCCTGGCCCCATAGTCTACTTTTGGTATTCCTCAGAGACTTCGATGCTCTGCTCCCCTTGCTGTTCATTGCATGCCCATAGTGTTTCCTCTCAGTGTGGTAGGGTCAGATCGGGGACAATTCTCGAACTGTCTCTCCAGTATTGTCCCCTGTAGCGCTATGGATCAGTGAGGGACATCGTGTCTGGTGGTGGGGCCGGCCCTATGGTCCTCTCTGTGGATTGGCTGCTCTGAGCAGGAATATCGTCCTCAAGGCTTGGTGGGTCCGGGTGTGCTCCACTCTCTTCCTCCTCCCCCTTCATTTGCTCCTGTGGGCTCTGATCAGACATGTCCTTCTCCCTGAGCTGTAGCTTCAGTGGTGTCCTCTGAAGTGAATTCTTCTGCAGGTAGAGGGGTCTGTCCACGTAGTTTGGATTGGGGCCAGCCTTGCAGACCCCGAGACCCTCGCAGACCTCACAGACCCTGAGATGGGTGTAGACAAATTTGGTTTTTCTCCCAAGGAGCAAGCAGCTGACCAATCTGTTGGCAGTCTTGAGCTTAGCTCAGTGCGCCACCAGGGCTCTTTTCCATGCTAGAGCTCTGCTGTTAAACGGGTTCTCCTGACCCTTAAGCCTTTTCATATCCTCACTTCATTTTATGTTAGCCTTGGTTTTATCTTGGGCCGCTAACCTCAAGATCAACAGTTCAAACCCACCACCTGCTCTGTGAGAGAAAGATGAGGTTATTTCCTTAGGTAGGATTTTTCCACTTTTAGAAATCCTAGGGAGCAGTTGTACACTGCCCTTGTGGGTCATTATGAGCCACAACTCACTTAATTGGGTTTAGTTTACCCTTTTTTTATTTCTCTTCACACCCTCTAGCCTAGTATCTAATGCTCACTTAATATGTATATTGAATGCAGATATGTTTCTGGCTAGATTGTAAGTTCTCCATGGGCAAGGTTACTAAGTAAGTAACTGGACACTTGCTTAGATTACTTAGATGTGTTTGGCTCACTGATAGATCTCAAGCCCTGAAATGTACCTAGCACATAGTAGGAGGTTGAACTGTTCAGTAAGTGATGGATGCTTTCCTCCATGGTGATTCCAAGAATAAGAGTCTAACTTTGCTATCTTTTCAACAGGTATTTTTCTTTTACTCTCTCAAAGAGATGGGCCGACTATCACTATAAATAGCTTCACACTTAGGGAGATATATCATCCTATCTCTTTTATACAACTATTAGCAATTTTTAAAATTATGTAGTAATACCATTGATAAATATCATCTAAATCAGAATTAAACTTGTCCATTAACTCAGGAACCCTTGTGTAGTGGTTATATGTTGGGTTACTAATACAAGGTCAACAGTTTGAAACCATCATCCGCTCCTCATGGGTGGGATGGGACTAAATCTGTAAAGCATTTCAGTCTCGGAAACCCACAAGGGCAGTTCTACCCTTTCCTATTGGACAGGAATCAACTGAATGGCAATGAGTTTTGTTATTAATGCAGGAGATTTTTCAGTTCCCACATTTTTTTTTTTTTTTTGCATAACCAAAGGTTTTGCTTATGCATTAAAAGATCTCAGTCCTAGCATTTTGTTCTCTGGGCTAAATAAAATATAATAGCCTTTTATTTTCATGGTAAGTGAAAGGCTATTTTCAATCTAAATGTGCATCATACAGTGCTGGACTAAACTTCTTCCACATACTGTTAAATATCAGCTAAAACCAGGAGGCTTCCAAAAGATCGTGGGAATATCTCTTTATCTTTCAGAGCTACTTTTCAATGAACTTTTAAAAGTCTCCTGTATTTTAAAATAGCTGTGCTATTATGATAACCCGCAGAGCCATTGCACCGGGTGGTCGTTTCCGAAGCACAGCACCCCTAGCTGTATCCCTCGGGACATCAGGGCGTCTGTCCGGCAGAACTCCCAGGTTCTAGGGCTCCGCAGTAGAGCTGTGCTCTCTGGGGCTTTGAGGGCTTTGTAATCTTGATGAAAGTAAATTCCCAGGCCTGTTTTTCATGGGGCCACAGTTAGTAGCTTGTGCCAAACTGTGCTACCCAGGGACCTGATCTCTGTAGTGCTTAAATCTTATGTAGGAGTTCAACTAGTGTAAAAATACCATTTAGATGCTATCGGCTTAATGTGCGTACATTTATTTATGGTATCTTTTTTCTGCATTCAGTTTTTTGCGCAGTATGACGACGACGAGATTGGCGCTCTGGATAATGCTGAACTGGAAGGTTCTATTCAAGTGGACAGCAGTCGGCTGCAGGGAGTTTTGAATGACTACCATAAAGAGAAGGCAGAGAAGTACGGTGCCTTTCCTTTCCTGGCTTAGATGCTTGGTTTCATTTCTGCAAAAAGACAGTAGTTCGGCTGAATCCAAAAGAAGTGCTTAGTCAGAGACATTATTTAGAACACGGTACCGTTCTCTTAACTTCCGAACTCATCTCTTTTGCCCATATGTTAATATTTAGAATTCTAAAGCTAAATCTGACAACGTGTGGGAATGTACTGAGAACCACTTTCTCTATAATGACCTGGGAATAGTCAGGGTAGCATAGCCGTAGGTCGGTGGGAAGTATGAAGGGGCTTCAGGAAGTTCACGGAGAAAGCGAATTAAAAGTTTTTTCCCCACGGGTTTTTGAAGTTCCCTAATTGTAGAAGAAGGTGGTGCTTCTAACTTAAGCAGCTCGATGGTGTAGTGGCTATGTGTAGGGCTGCTAACTGCAAGGTCAGTAGTTCGAAACCACCAGCCACTCCTCGGGAGAAAGATGAGACTTTCTACTCCCATAAAGTTACAGCTTCAGAACCCCACCAGAGCAGTTCTACCCTGCCCATGGGGTCACCATGAGTTGAAATTGATTCGATAGTGCTGTTTGTTTTTGTTTTTTGCCTCGTTTCTTTGTCAGTTTCCTAATCTGATTTGTACCCCAGAGCGACCCTTACACATTACTAATGCTAATTGGCTGAAAAAATTTTGCAAATTCTAGGTGTCTGTATTCTTACTTTCTTCTTCCTGAAATGTCAGGTGTGCAAAGAGGTAGATCGTTGGACTTGGGAAGGGTTTCTCTATTTAGAGATGAGCAGAACCGATCAACCAATAGCATGGCAAATCAGCATCCACCTCTGGTGACGCCTCCCTGAGAGAAACTAATGAAGTGTTTAAGTGTGTCCTAATGTCTGATACCGAAAGATCACTCTAATAATGTAGGTCCTACATAGAGCAGGGAGCTGTGTGCTTTGAACTCTGTTGACTGCTTTGGAGAGACAGATGGGCTTGTGCATTTCAAGGCTTTCAAAAAGGATGTGTTCTCATAGGAAAGTCATCATCCTGTTTAATGTATCATACCCTTGTGGAGATCCAGGTAGGTTTTTCCTACCTGTCAGCGGAATATCCTACTGGCGTCGTGGATCGTGCTTTGCGTTGCACTGCTAACAGCAAAGCTAACCGACCAGCTGCTCCTCTGGTAGAAAGATGAGGCTTCCTGCCCCCATGAAGATTGACAGCCTCAGGAACCCAAAGGGGCGGTTCCACCCTGCCCTAAAGGGGGTGGTTATGAGTGAGAATCAGTTAGGTGGCAGTGAGTTTTGAATGTCATCAGAATGAATGCCCAAGCTCCACTGAAGAGGGGGAGAGACAAGGCAGGACCGAGTTCACTGTAACAGGAAATGACAGGGATACATGAGTGGGTGGAGTTTTATAAATGACATTTCCGTAGCGCTCAAGTACAATTTCAGTTACATCCAGTATAATAGGTGATTTTGTGTTTTGTTTTTTCCCCCCTCATGCCTTGATTTTTTTAAAAATGCAACCGAAAGTTGTGTAAAACTGACTACTCTTGAACCCTTTGAAGACCAAGACCTGCTAATGAATGAGCTCAATGAGTCTAAGGAGGAAGACATGGTTACTGTGGTTCTTGAGGAAGTCAAAGAGAAGTGGGATTGTGAATCCATTTGTAGTAAGTATCTCAGTGCCCGTGGTACTGTTAAAGTGGGATCATCTCTGGTGACAGTGTGCACGCAGCAAGACACGTTAAAGTCCCTCCTTGTGCAATTCAGCGGCATTGGTTTCCTTATCCACGCTGCGTCGTCATTCTTGCTCTCTCCCCAGATTGCCTCACTACCACTTCCTTAGACTCACTGCTTCCTCGGCTTCTCATCTGTGTCTCAGAGTTGCCGTTGTCAGTAATTGAATGTAGGCATTCCTTTTGAAAAAATTCTGTGCTGCAGACAAGCATTCTTTAACTATTTGAGCTAAACTGTTGAACCCAGGTGGTATAGTGGTTATATACTGGGCTACAGTCTGTGTGATCTGCAGTTGGAAATCACCGGCAACTCTGTGGGAGAAACACTGGGCTCTCTACGCCCATCAGGCTCAGAAACCCACCAGGGGTCTCAGTCAGTCATCCTGGACTCATGGCATGAGTTTGGTTTGGTTGTTGACTGAAAGATGACTGGAGGGCCTAGTTTTGGATCATGGTTTTTAAATGGGCAGTAGATTTGGGTTTCCAATAGATTCCAGCTCATTGGGCCCATTAACTACATCATTCAGTACATGTTCTGTACATCAACTTTCTAAAAATATATAGATAGAAGTTATACTTTTCAATAGAAGTTATACTTTTAAGAAATCCTAGAAACTGATTTGGAAGGATAATATTAGTGATTTACAAATTTTAAAGACTTATTAGATACCACTCTTAAGTTGAACCATGAAAACACTAGAATTTCTCCTTTGAATATAAGTGAATTGAATTTTGAAGCTATTTTGTTCTTTTGGTTTTTTACCCTCCTATATGAATACCATTGCCTAACTACTACTTCAGCAATAAGCATTTTCTCCTTGTAGATGAGAAGCCTTTCAGTGACAAGTCCCCAGGTAGCCCAAGGTCCAGGGATATGGTGGGAACGTGGTACAGCTGTGCTGAACTGCAAGTGCCCTTCTACATGAGACTTAGAATGGTTTTACTGTTTTATAGGTACGTACTCCAATCTCTACAACCATCCACAGCTCATCAAGGACCAACCAAAGGTAAGACCTAGTGTCCTGAGCTATTTGCAGCATGCACCGCAGGAAACAGTGTACAGAGTGTTTGCTCGCAGCCCCTGTACCCCAGCAGGGTGTCAGTAGTGCGCTGCTTTGTGAAAGGGCTGGGGAATGACGCTAGTGTTATTTTGTGTGTTTCAGCCCAAAGGAATCAGGATCTCCTCTAAAACAGGCATACCTCTCAATGTCTTACCTAAGAAAGGACTCACCGCCAAGCAGGTTGAACGGATGCTGATGATCAATGGCAGTGATCTGCCGAAGGTATCGATGCAACCTCGTTCTAAAAATGAAAGCAAAGAAGATAAGAGAGCCAGAAAGCAAGCTATCAAAGAAGAGCGCAAGGTGAGTGGGTGCATGCCTCAGATGGGTGGGTTAGAAAGCGCTGGTGGGAAGAAATGAGGGGAATTGAGTTTCTTTTGTACAATTGCCTGTGTAAGAAGAGTTGAATAACTTGAGTGTGCTCTTGTACAGGAACGCCGAGTTGAAAAGAAGGCCAACAAATTAGCCTTCAAACTGGAGAGGAGGAGGCAGGAGAAGGAGCTGCTGAACTTGAAGCGGAATGTTGAGGGGCTCAAGCTCTGACAGTGGAGCGCTTTATTCCATTGTGCCCGTTGGTGAACATGGATTGTCAGAGAGACAAACCTGTTTGCCATTTTTACTGGCAAATGCTGAAAAGCCCACATAGAAATGTTTGAATTATTTTTATTCCCCAAAGTTTATCAAACATCATCTTGTAAATATTGTCATATTTTTTTAATACTGTTTGTTTTGACTTGCTCTGAAATAAATGGCTTGAATCCAACTGGCCTCTTCAGCGATCTAGGTCCCAATTAGTTTTTGCAGATGGTCTCAAATGTTTCTTTGAAACTTTAGCACTCCTTTTCAAAAGCTAAGCGGGGTTTGCTTGCTGTATCTAGGCAAGAAGTTAAACTCAGTTTGGAAAGGCTAAGCCTGCCCTGCTGATGGGTGGTGAGAATTTTCCTTGAGAAGGTTCTTGTGGTAGGAAGCTGTTTTCCCTTGCTCTACACAAAGGCTGTTTCACAAGGATGCGAAAGCTGAATGTAAACTGAGTCACTGGGCCTCAGATGTCCTGTTCTGTCACTAGATGGTTTGCTTCTGAGTTTCTGAGTCATGGAAGCCGGAAACAATAATAGAAAAACATAAGACCAGTTTATTAGCTTCAGTGAGTGGCCTAGCTCAACATTAGAAATACTCACTTCAGCTTAAAACCAGAAAGGTTGTCCTTTCTGCTTTAATGCTTAGAGCTGCTTGTGCTTGATGAAAACACTTCACTGAAAATGTCTCTTGTTTGATGAGTTTCTTCTTTAAGCTTCAAGAGCTAGGCAGGGATGGCATCACAATGGTTATTTATTTGGTAGGCTGTGACTGCTCTGTCACATGCTAGCTGCTCTTGTTCACGTGGTCCTGACTACTAAACTGCTCTTAACTGGACTCTTCTGTAAAAATCTGAACACTGTTGGTTGGAGTTAGGACGGAATGGCTGCGACAGAACCATATTTAGCAGGTGGGCTGCATTTGGTCTCTAATTACTAGTGTCTTCATCTGATCATTTTGTGGTGGCTGTTCCACAGCTGGTAGGTGCTTTCTTGTGTTAATCCGGTGTTAATTCTAGACAAGTAAGTTATGCTAGGATTTGTAGAAGAGTGTGAAAAACAAGAGTAGTGGGTACTCTGCAGAATTGCTTTAATTGTTTAAAAGAAGTCCTGCCTAAAGAGTTTCTCATTATCAGAAGTGGGGAGTATGTATTTAAATGGCAAACTCTAGAAGCAAAGGTCAGGTGAAGGTTTATGAGTCTTGGGGGTCTACTAAAAAGGCTTGGGCACTTCTTGGCAAGCGATCCGTCCCATTTGAAAAGTCCTCTCGGCCATCAAGAGTCTGATGGATCGGGACATTACTTTGTCGTACAGGTTTCCCAATTTCACTGAGCCTGAACCAAGGGGACACAGCACCTTACCTAGGAGCAGAGCTTCACAAAGTTTGTGAGAAAATGAAGTTAACAAATCAGGGAGTTTTTCCACAAACTTAGGCCTCTTCATAGTTCATAATTAAGGGGCTGTGACTTTAAGCCACCCATTTTGATTCGGAAGCAGATCATGAATTAAGCAGATCAGCCTCCAAACCTTAAGACCTTTATTCTGGAGGCGCTAAGTAGCTGGTGGTTCGGTCACCTCTATCAATGGTTGAGAATAAAAACGTAAACGCGTTGGCCATCTCAAGAGGAAGGGTTTTGCCTTTGGAACTTCATAGTCTGGGGAAGCAGGGTTTGTACAGCGGTGCCAGAGTAACTGCTTACAGTGAGGGTCCTGGTACTTGCTGTCCCCCTGCTGAAGTGCTTACTGCAGATAGACCCCCAAGGTTGCTGCTCAGCTGGCACCTTCCCTGTTGCTTTTCCTTGACTGTATTTAAAAATAGCACACACGTCTGTTGCCTTCCGTATCCTTCCCTGCTTTATATTGTACTTTGCACTTGTTGGCATCTGAGGTACAGCTTATTTTTAAGCCGAACGTACATTTGGTGAGATCAGGGAACCTTTTCATTGACTCTGTCCCGTGTTACGGAATAGCGCCTGGGACGTGGCATATGGTCACTGGCCAAGTGGGGGAGAATTACCTAAACTTGGGCCAAGGCTCATCTGGGGGAAGAAGCCAAGGGTAGTGTCTTAAAAATTGCCATTTGTATTAGCTGTGCTGCTGGGCAAGATTGACCTATACCTCCATGGTGAGGTCATCAGATCACCACCTCTGGAAGGACAGCTGTGGCCACGTCATTGACTTACTGCTGGGTCTCTAAAACTGTCTTATATGGCTGCTTCATGTGTGTTGACATGTATACACTGAGCATGTTGGTCCATGTCATAAGTCCACAGAAGGTAAAAAAAGTAATGACCTTGCATTTCAATTGTGAAACAAGAGAATGTATTCTAGCTGTATGGCCACTAGTCATGTTAAATAGAACATAGAAGCCACTTGTGGGTCCCAACTCAATTTTATCTTTCATCATTCTTTTGTGCTATTCAGGCACTTATTTTAATAGTTTCCTTTTTTTATTTTTCACCTTTTACCACCTCATCACCTAAACACGGTAGCTCATTTAGTTTTAAACAACTGAGAAACCAATTTTACTATTCGATGATGTCCAGGAGAAGTTAGTGATAGTCTTGATTTCAGCTTTCTAGAGTACAAGGGTCCTCCTTTGTGGAGAGAGAGCTTAGATGATAAGACCGACCCCCGCCCCCCTTTCCCGGTAACACAATCATTAGTTGGGGCAAAAAAACCATGGAAATTTTCATAATCATACACATATATAAACCTTAGCTATAAAGGGGATTTTGAGCTCTCACTTAACTGTAAGCCCTAATATAAGAATAATGAGTTCTTAAGCTCTGGCCCTACTCAATATTTTCCCTCATGAACTGATCACTAGATATGAGTGCTATAGCAAACTATGGTGAAGAAATGATGCCTGCCTATCAGAAAATAGCAACAGATCTTAAAGCCTTGCTTTAAAGAGCCATCTTTAAGAGCAGCTAAGTCTACACAGAAGGAGCCCACCATTCCCGTGTTATCCAAAGATTGTAAATAATAAAACCCATAATCAGAGGAGGAAATTGTATTAGAGCTTAAATTCTGAGCACCTGGTGTGCAGAAGGCTATGGGTGACAGTGAAAGCCCAACATCCATTTGCAAAACCCCCATATGGATTAAGCCTCCAGTGAATTCCCTTGGTCCGTTGACCAAGGGCATGAATAATCTTGTCCTTGGAGTGCATTGGAAAGTGGATTCCTGCAGGTATAAACTAATTACTGTCAAGTCAATCTCCACTTACAGGAACCACGTGGAGCCGCCCCTGTGGGTTGTTGAGACTATTCATTTTTACAGGAGTAGAAAGTCTCATCTTGCGCCTGTGAAGCTGCTGGGGGAGTTGCTTACCTTGTGGTCAGCGGCCCAAGTGCACCTAAGTGCACACCTATATTTATACCTGTATCCATAGCTTTGCTTCCTGGATCTTACCTCTGTTTCCTTTTCCCTTCTGTTCCACCATCACACTTGCCCCTCTTCTGCTTCTTAGTAATTCCTCTCAAACTGCTGTTGCTCCAACACTACCGAGATCTCTGTGTCCTCCTCATTGTTGCCTTTAGTTCCCTAGTTGTCCCCCTGTCTATGGTGGTGTTTGCTCACTGCTCATTTCTCCCACCTCCTCCGCCCCTCAGGTCCTCCGGAACCACCAGTCCCATTACTTTCTCCTCGGGCTTGCTTCCCATGCCTACCTTATATAGGTAGGCAAAACAGCAATAACAGACAAATTAAAAAGACAACAAAAGATTGAATAAAAATAGAAGAAGAAAAAAACCTACCCAAAAAGCATGTATAATTCCAGGTCTATCCACTGACCTCTATGACTTATCTCCCCACCGGTCCTGGGGGCTTCCAGGAACTGTCGCTCCTAGCCTGAAGTCTATTTGGGGGGCTCCTGAGAGGTTTTGTGGCTTTGCCCTCCTTGCTTCTCTGTTATGCTCCATTCTTGGTTTGCCCCTGTGTGGGGGTGGTGAGACCGGACACGTTTCCTGCAGCGTATCCCAGAATTTTCCTCTGACACGGTGTACTCCAGTGAGGGGATGGCATGTCGGGAGCTGTTGTCAGCCCTGCAACAGGTCCTCTCTGCCTGAGCAGCTCCGTGCAGGGACGTCATCCTCGGGGCTTGGTGTGCCAGTATGGGGTCTAGTCCCTCACTCTCTTTTTCCTCTGTGGGCCACAATGCTTCTTGATTGGGGTTCTCACGTGCAGTATTCTTCAGTTTTAGCTGAACATCCTCAGCTGTGTGATTTATCCTTACCCTTCTTTTCACTGTAGGAGTAGGGCCCCATTTCTGTAGGGGTAGGCCAATTAGACAATAGTCATTGTGTTTGATAGATGAGAAACAGATGACTTCTCTGAACATATTTTGTTCTGACAATAGTTTGAGGAACTGCATAAATTCACTCGTAGCATCTCATAGGAATTTGGCACAAAACAAAGCTGAAATGAATGACAGCATGTCACCCTCTATTTTGGGGGAAAGGTTGTTTGGCACCTTTTCTCTTGGTGTTATATGTCTGTTTACTGAAGTTAATGGACGCAAGGGAATAACAATGCAGTGTTTTATCAGAAGTATAATGGATTTTGTGAAATGAATAAATATTACAATCACAGTTCCATCTAATTATACCTATGGATGGAATTAACATTACTACAGTGTTTAGAATACACTGTTGCACAGGTGATCGGGAAAAGTAAGGAATGTAAATTTGTGATTTCTACCTTGGGCGGCTCAGAGAAAACCCTGATTACAAGTGTCGTTTTAACCATAGGTTTGCCGAACTCAACGAAATGTAGGTTTTTCTGCCAAACCAGTGGGAACTGGCTAAATCCCAGCATTGAAGAAAACCCTGGGA
The DNA here is from genome assembly GCF_000313985.2 of Echinops telfairi. Taxonomy (NCBI): domain Eukaryota; kingdom Metazoa; phylum Chordata; class Mammalia; order Afrosoricida; family Tenrecidae; genus Echinops; species Echinops telfairi. Next base: position 25,437,582 of record NW_022107431.1, on the reverse strand, counting down.
GCGCAGAACAGATGATTGACATGTGATGACTTGGCCCTTGTAGTGTAGAGTGGTCTGAGTGGGTAGTCTATTGGGGAATCTCCCACGGTCACAGTCTTGAAGTATTTTCACATGGACTGTGTGGAGTCCCAGACAGTTTTCTTTTTGCCTTGAGGGAAAGGGCCCGGCAGAATTCTGTGGGATAAGTAAGAGAAGGTGGGTGTAGCAGTGCTCTCTGCTTTCAGCATCACCACGCATGATATTTGTCAGATTGATTTTTTGGACTCTTCTTTCCTGAGTGTGGATTTTTGCTAGAATAGGGAAAAGGCCATCACCCAGGGTTGTGGAACAGGAGAGGAGATTTAGGAATCTTCTTTAAAACAAGCTTTACCCTAGTTCTTCCTGTTTCAGCATCTGATCCCCCTCCTTCCTGCGCCTGCCCCAGTTTCAGAAGCACCCGCTGCCCTGAGGGTTTTTGTCCCCTCTAAGGGTTCTAGAGCAGAAATCTGGGTGGCTCTGAGCTCTCCCCTGTGAGCTTGAGAGTGGCCTCTGGCTGTAGTTTTAATTCTTCCAATCATCGGTTACCATGGTCCATCTGCTTCCTAGAGTTCCGTTGTTGTTGTCCCTTTTGGACCGGCTCCTTGTGATTCTCTGTGGTTTTAAAAAAGAAACTATCTGTTGTATGGCAGACTGGGGTTTTGGAGGAAGGCAACTTTTGATGAGATGTTCCATTTGGCATCCTAACTCATTAGTCTTAATGGCTTTTTGTGTTTCATTACTCATGTTCTAGAGATAAATTGAGGCAAGTGCAATTCCCTCCACCACATCCCCCAGTCACCCCTGAATGCCTCCCACCCTGCCCCTGCCCAACAGGGCCATGGGAGATGTGGTAGTGCTCGCACACTCCCTTTTGTCTTCTGGACTGCAAAGAATCTGGAGTGCTTCAGCTGACAACAGGATGAGAAAGCATCTTCCTTTTCCCTTTTCTGCCGTCCCTTTGTAAGGGACTCTGGGTGGGTGGGTGGTGTTTCTGCAAAGCGTTCACAGTCTCTCACTCAGAAAGGGACTATCTGGCTGAAAGCCGTGAATACCCAGCTGGAGGGAAATAACAAGAAATAAAACGCAAACACGCGCACAAAGCACTGGTCTGACAGACTGGACAAGCCCCCAAGACTTTGGCCCGAAGACACCCCTCTGACCTGGCACTGAACCGTTTCCAGAGACCACCTTTGAGCTAAGCAATAGCAATAGACAGGCCCATAAAATAAAATGTAACACCCGGGAAGAACATGTTCCCTAAAACAAATTATATGAGATCAAAAGGACAACATTTGCCCAAAAGGAAAGAGAGGAAGGGGGAGAAAAATCCGAAAAGAACAGAAACAGAGAACTTGGGGTGGAAGTAATGAGTGTGCTGATACATTGTGGGGATTGTCACCAATCGTAGAATGCAAATGGGAAGCTAATTTACTCTGTAAACTTACATCTAAAATGTGCACAGACTCATGTTTAAAGTCGTGAATAGATTTATTTTTCAATTTCATTCTAGTCCTCTGTGCCACGCTGCTTACAAAGTCTTCTGAGCTCAGATTACAGCAGTACTAATTGTTCATTGTGGATATGCTTGCCGCCACCACTTTCTTTTCCGTAGTCTTTAATGGCCAAACATTATAAATTAACGCTTAAAAACAATAACCGTCCTAACAGCCTAAGAAATACAACTCAAAGAGGAGAGGCTAAAGCTAGAGATGACGAGTCAGAGATAGCACGATGCTCTTGGGATCCTTGTCTTCTCATGCAGAGGTAATCACTTAACATTTCTTTCTCCCTGGACATATATTCTTCTAATCCCTTTTCTTTATATATCTATGTGATTTTATTTATCTATATTCCATAGACACATAGAGAGTTGCAAAGATGTGAATAAAAATGTGTTGCGAACATTCTCTCTCTTATTCTTCCACAAATCATTTTTAATAAGGTAGTCTTGTCCAGGGATCAGCAACCTTTCTCTGTAGAAAAAAAATTTAATGGTAAAACTTTTGGCCTTGAAGGCCCAGCTGGTCTCTGTCAAAAGGGCTCCACTCTGCCGTGATCTGAAAGCAGCAGCAGAGATCACAAATGAGCGTGGCTGTGTCCTAGTGAAACTTCAGTTACAAAGCTATGCGCCCCAAAGTCGGCCTGCTAGCCGCAGCATGCTGAACCCTAGATTTGAAATTTTGCAACGGAAAGTTGCAAAAGTAGTACAGAGAGGTCCTGCAGGAAAAGAATATGGCTGTTGCTGACATAAAGATTAAAGACAGGAATTACATGATAATTAAAGATACGATCGAACAAGATTTCACAGCCGTCATAAGTATTTATAAACCCAATGAAAGACCCTCAAAATACATTACTCAGACTCTTAAAAGGCCGAGAGAAATATATAATTCTCTAATAATCATACGAGACTCTAATAATATTGAAAGGACAGAACAATTGGAAAGAAACGTAATCAAGACAGAACCAATACAATGCAAGCCCAATCCAGATCCCAACTCCATCCTTTAAAGAAATAGGAAAATGAATGACTAACTTTTTAATAGAGGAGACTCAGAGAATAAGCAAAGAACTTCTGAAGATGAACAGAAGGCCTCTCACTTCTGACCTCCTACCCTATTACATAGCCCAGTAGTCAAAACAGCCTGATACGGGTACAATGATA
>NW_022107431.1:25414894-25434344 GCF_000313985.2 Echinops telfairi | reverse complement strand
TTGAAGTTACACAAGCTGCCATTCAGCAGTGAAGCAACAAGTCCATGGAAGAAGCACACAGCCAGTGCGTTCATGAGTGGTCATAGGGACTGGGTAATAGGCACCAGCAGACACATAACAAACAAAAACATATTGTTGAGAATGAGGGGGGCTGGAGAGGAGATCCAAAGCCCATCTGTAGATAGTGGAACAATCTCCCCACAGAGGGGCCACAAGGAGGGGATGAGTCACCAGGGTGCAGTAAAGCATTGATGAAACACTCTATGTTCCTCTGGTTCCTTGAGGCTTCCTCACCCCCCACTACCATGACCCCAGTGCAGCTTCCCAGTTCAGACTAGACTGGAACATGCACACAGGTACAGAAAGGGACGGGAGCTCATGACACACAGAATCCAGGAGTGGGAATGGTGATGCTGGAAGGGTAGGAGGAAGAGGAGGAGAGGAAGGGAGAAAGGGGGAACTGATCCCAATGATCGACACATAACCATACACCCCTCTACAGGGGGAAGAACAACATAAAACATGGGGGAAGGGAGACAGAGGTTGGTATGAGAGATGAAAATAATAACAATGTACAATCTATCAGAGGGCTATGAGGGGGAGGGGGAGGGGGGGAGATAAAAAAAGCTGGTGCTGAGGGCTCAATAGAAAGTAATGTCTGGACGAGAATGGGGGCAACATATGTACAAACATGCCTGATTCAATTGATGTATGGATTGGGATAAGAATTGTACAAGCCCCCAGTAAAAATTTTTTTTTTAAAGAAAATGATGGCAACCTATGTACAAATATGCTTGATACAATTGATGTATGGATTATTATAAAAGCTGTAAGAGCCCCTAATAAAATGATCTTTTAATTAAAAACAAACAGTGAGTGGGAGAGAATAGTCTCTATAAGAAATGGTGCTTGTAAAGCTGGACCTCCATCTACAGAAACTGAAACAGGAGCCGTAGCACACCCGATCTGCAAAAATGAATTCTAGATGGATCAGATCCCTCAATGTAAATCCCAGCGCTAACGATCATCAATGAGAAAATAAGGGCAAACTTAAGGCCTGATTGTAGGGCACAGACACAGAGTTAAATATAACAAAAGGAACACAGTAGAAGATAAAATAGATGACTGAGAACCTACGAAACATAAGACACCTTTGTGCCTTTGAAGAGTAACAAGAGAGCCTCTTTAGTAACAACATGTCAGAGAAGGGGCAAATCTCTAAAATTTATGAAAAACTACAATACCTCAATAAGAAAAAAATGAATAATCAAGTTTACAAGTATGCAAAGGACATGAACACACAGTTCACCAAAAATGAAATCCAAATGGCTAACACACATATGAAATATGCGCACAATCATTAACTACCTGGGAGACACAAAAACAATGATATCACCTTCACCAACCATGGCAACTCAGTTCAAACACACACACACACACACACACACACACACACACACACACACACACACACACACAAACAAATTTTGGAGATGGTGCGAAAGATTGGAACTCTCACACTGCTGTAAATCTGTACAGCCGTGTGGAAAGCTATATGGTGCTACCTCAAGCAACTGGGAATAGAAATGCCATATGACCCAGCAATACTTCTGATGGGTGTGCATCCCCTAAAGAGGTAAGATCCATAACGTGAGCAGACAGATGTATTCCCATGTTCGCTGCAACACTTCCACAACAGCAAGAATCTGCAAACAGCCCCAATAAAATGTCCACTAGTAGAAGAAAAGATGACGAATTTGGGGCATACACACAATATTATGCATAACTGCAAAACAAGGATGAAACCGTGAAATAGCTCCTGACATGGATGGATTGGGAGGACACTATGCTGAGCAAAGTTAGCCAATCACTTAGGATAAATAGTGTCTAAGATCACTCCTCAAAGTATCAAAGCTAAGACAAAGACCAAAGGGAACGAACGTCAGAGGCTCCCAAGCGCACAGGGAGAGACGACGGAGTGATTGACTGGAAGGCTGCAGGGAAGTCGGGAAAGGGGGGTAGGATGGAACGGGAGGCCGGCGGGCAGGGGCAGGGCTTGGACTCGTTAGGTTTGACTTCATCACGAGAGTAGAAAGAATCCACAGACGGGGCCACATTTTTCAACAATTACACATAAGGGGCTAATGTCAAAAATCTACAGAAGACTGCCCCAGAAGATGAGGAGTAATCCAATTTTGAAATGGGCAGAGGACATGTACAGAGCAGACAGGCAGCCAGAAAGATGAAGAAATGCTGGTGATCACTAGCCATCTGAGAGATGCAAACCAAAACAATGATGAGATACCGCCTCACCCCAATGCTGGAGAGGGTGCTGAGAGGTTAGAACCCGCAAACACTGCCAAGTGGCATTGAAAAACTGCTCAACCACTGGGGAAAGAGGGATGGTGCTTTGTCCAACTGGGACGGGAAATACCTTGTGACCCAGTGGTCCTTTTTCTTGGTATTGCTACCCTGAAGAAGTTAGAGCTGGAACACAAATAGACATCTACATCTACACTGCCATGTCCGTCACAGCACTGTTGACAATCACAAAAAAGATGGAAACAGCCTAAATGCCGATCCGTTGAAGAATGGATAAGTAAACCTGGTACATACACACCATGGCATGCTTTAGATATCGTTATAGACTAATGATGAAATTGTGCAGCAGCACCTGACGCGGATGGATTGGGGAGACATTATGCTGTGTGACAGTCAACATGAAAGGACAAATATTGCATGAGACCATTGTTCTAGAAGGAAAAAAATCAAGATAAAGGTTTTTCAGATCAAAAGAAACAGACTTTGATGGTTACCAGGAATGGGAAGGGAAGAGAGGACGGGGTGAACATGTGTTTGCTAAGGGGAAGGGGAGGATACAATTCTACAAGAGGAAGAAAGGAGACAAATGGGAGGGAGGACAGGGCAGACCAATGGGAGGCTTGATAGAGTGTTTAAATTGTTGAATTAAAAAATGATGATCTAAAATAGGAACCCCTACCTAAATCACAATGAAGAGTGAGAAAAAAAGGATGACAGTCTTGGAAACTCCCTGGGGCAGGTCTACTGTAGCCTATAGGATCACAGTCAACGCCATTGCAAGGTATTTGTTTGGGGTCTCAATATATATATTCCTCTACATGTCTGTATTTGTAGTGATGGTTGAAGGAATAGTCTTGTACAGAGTAAGACCCAGGTTTGAGTCTCTGTGGTCTGCTTACAAAGATGCCCTGGTGACACCGGGAGCAGACACTTAACTGACTAATGGATCGGTCCGGGCCATTCTTTGAGCTCACTGGCTGCTCCGTGGGAGCAAACGTGGCAGTGTGCTTCGGTAAGGACACCAGCCTGGAAGCCTGAGGAGGTAGATCTCGCTTGTCCTATAGGGTCACCATGCTTCGAAATCAACCTGACAGCAGTGGGTTCTGCTTACTACCTGGGGTTTGGGGGCAAGTCACCAAGCTTTGAGCCTCATTTTTTTTCTCCTTTCTCTGTAACATAAAACGAATGCCCACCCTGTTTCCTCCTGTTGCTGCAAGGAGCAGATGAGATCACCCCGGGAAAGTCTTTGGAGAAGAGGAGAGCATTATGCATAGGTTCTTGTCATCTTCCGAAAGAGAGAGTTATGTGTTGAGCAAAATGAAGCAGCTATTTTCCAATTAGAGCGAGTCGGTTTTATTCACAAGTGAGAGGTTGGGATAGCATGTTGGGGAACCAAAACAGAACATAAGGCAGCCTTGACAGAATCAGAAGGCCACACGAACAGGAAGGGAGAGGGGCATTTCTGTGGGCTGAGACTGATGTTACAAAACACCACATCTGTCTTTCTGGCTCGGTGTCATCTTCTTGGCCCCTCAACAGAGGGTGCCCCCACAATCTCTCCTCTACTTCTCTTTCCATGACCCGTTTGTTGGAGGTAGGAACTTTTGAAGTGAAAGGCCTTCATTCCCCAAAGTCAAATCTGCTTCTCTGGCCCTGACCTCCCTCCTTTCCATCCTGCTTGGTTCATAACTTCGAACTTGAAAGCTGAGGCCACTTCTCTTAGAGAGACGGCCCTGCCTTTTTTTTGAGTGCATTATTTCTATTGCCAGGTCCAGCAGCAGCTTAGTCCTGCGGCCCTGCTTCCCATAATCCTCCTCTCCTCGTCCTGCCCCCTCCCCACCCAGCCCCTTCCTCACCAATCTAGTCGGATTGTGACTGACTTGGTGGACCGCAGTGTGTCCCATTGCAGGCCTCCAACACCGGCTTCTACGCTGCCCTCCCCGTCCCTCCTCTCCTCCACCCATCCCTCCTCACCACTGTCGCATTAATCTTCCTCAAGCTCTGTTTATGTTCTTCCCACTTGTGTCCTTCACTGCTCCCCTCACTTGTAGAATGAGTCCAGACTATTAATCAAATATAAAATGTTCTCTGGGGCCAACCTCAAGCTGCGGCTCCAATGGGTTCCACACGCACCTCTAGAGCAACTGCAAGGAAGTCCTATGAAAGGAAACTTTCCCCCAGAATTCCTAAATGTTTTGCTTTTCGCTTGACATTTTCCTACCTTAAAATTATTTATGGACATACTTTCTCTCTTTTATTAGACTGGACCCAAGTACAGCCTCTCAATGTTTCCACTGTCATGCATATAGCAGATATGGGATTATTTATTGAAGGAATGAGTACATCTACAGTAGAAACTTAACGCTTGTTTGGCTGACACATTCAACAAGCATTTCAATAGCCCTTTACCCGTGGGACAGTCTGCTTGTTGAATGTGGATTTAGTAGGCATCGTCTCCACCTCTGCATTCTGGTCAGATGTTATCATTGGGCCATTACGGACTCTGTACTAAGTTCCCACAGCGAGATGGATGGACCCAGTGGCTGCAACCAGGGACGGAAACACAGGCACAATTGTGAGACTGGGGGGAGGCCGGGCAGGGTTTCGTTCTGTTGTGATCAGGGTCGCTATGGGTCAGAACCCCCCCTCTAGCCCCTAACAACAATGACGACGACGACAACATACTAAAGGCACACGACGATATTAACTTTTAAGTCTAAAGCAGAGTCATCAGACACTCAGTTCAAGGATGTTGTACATGTCCAAGCAAATCGTTGTGTTACGGTTGCCTGAGGAATATGGAATGCCCTCATTCCGTGAAGTGTGATGTTTACATTAGGAAAGGCAAACACAGGTGAGTTTACAAAGCAGCCCCCTCGAGGAGGAGCGGAGAGCGCGTGAGGACCCTGCGCCTCTCCGGGCCTCCTGTGGTCAGGCACCAGGCAAGCCTGGGACACTAACATCATGTCCTCTTGGATCTTCTGCAGATGGCAATCAGGAACTGTTTCCCTGTGAAGTGTGTGGAAGACGCTTTGCAGCAGATGTTCTGGTAAACAGACATTGTGTGGACGTGTTTCATTGGAGTGAAATGAACTGGAAAGCAGTGAGGAGGCGGCAGCAGCAGAGATTAGAGACAGATGTGCAGGGGAAGCCAGGGAAGGGAGAAGGGTGCGTAACCTATGGCGGGCAGGCCCAGCAGACAGAGAGGCAGCTGGATGCCGCCTCATTCAAAAGAACGACCATTCAACACAGTTCTCTTACAAAAAGGATGCCAGATGGAAGTGGCCGTGGCACAGCTGATGATCCCTTGAGAGGTGTGGGCTCTTTGGCCTTTCCTATAAGCATCAGAGATTCAAATGGCAAGGCCAAAGCACCGGGGAAATAAATGAATGAGTCGAGAGAGAAGAGCGTTGGATTTGGGACATCTGGAAACGTGGCTACTGGCTGAAACATTGTCACTAATTCTCAGCAGTCTTTTAACCTCCCTGCGTTCTGCTTTGCCGTGCAAAGAGAGACCCCTTCCATTTTAGGGTGTTGGCACAGTTGGAGCAAAACCACGCATGGAGGGGAGACCTCTCCTGAGCTCTACTTGCTGTTATCCAGATTCGAGCCTGCTGCAGTCGTGGCTCCTGGTAGATGGCTGTGTCATGGCAGTAAACGCTTGATTTATTTCAACATGAGAGATTCAAACATGTGTGAGGGGCCACCGATGTTATAAAGATATTCCCAAGGAAGATGATATAATCTAAGATAATAATGCAATTGTTCATTTGGACATTTTAGAACAAGAAGACTTAGAATGACTCAAAAATGAGGTTGTAGGTTTTTATTTCCCAAGGGAACTTGAAAGATGAACTATTTGCTTACCTGATTAACTGAGGTGCCCAGTTCCTGAAGCTAGAGGGGGCCCCCCCCCCCAGGCGTCTTGTAACCCAGAACCCACCAATGGGCTGCCTTTGATTTTTGTCAGCTCTGAGGCTGCACCCCTGAGAACGGGTCTGAGTCCCAGGGCCCCCATTTGAAGAGGACTCACTAAATGTCAAGTGTGTCTTATGTACTCTTGAGTTTCTACTCTTTGGCCTATTTCTAGCCTAGAGAGTGTTTGATCAAGTGATTTGATATCCCTCTGTCCTTTCGTCTAAAGTGATAGGGCTTATTCTTAGCCAGGCAGGCTCGGTGGTTTTTAGAGACCCTGGGTTGAGACAAAGAAACGGTGTAAATGATAGCTGCTGTGTGTTATATAGCCACTATGGAAGAATACCCAAATTGGAAGCCAGAGATCTGAGCATAATCCCCAAATGGCACGCCACAGAGGCTTTATGTAGGGATCCCGGTCCCCTCGGCTTTTGTACTCAAAATGCTGTGTAACTTGAAGGACTTCAGATTGAGCGATGGGAGTTCTGCCCACGTTACCGAGCTAAATACATGAAGCTAGATTGGAAAGAAACCTCTTTTCTGGAGAGGCCTTCCATTGCCTTGGCCCAAGCACAGACTCTCATGATATGGAGCGTGTATGAGGGAAGCCAGATGGATTGGCTGTGCTGGGACTTGAGAGAGAATCGATGGGGCGCTGCAGATGCAGCCCAGGCCCTGGGTAGTGGGGGGGCTGTATAAGTAGACAAGCTCCTGAACACTTTGTGCTTGTGCAATTGTGAAGTACCGATCCCTACCTATCCCTTCTAGGCAAGGCATGGACCCATATGCAGGAAACTCGTCAGCAGAAAGCGCAAGCCTTTTAATTCCCTGAAGCAGAGACTGCAGGGCACTGACATTCCTACTGTGAGGAGGGGCCCTCAAACCAAGGTACTGTTGCTCGCTCCTGTGGTCTGTGCCAAATTGTTCCACACGTTAAAACTATCATAGTGTTATATGATAGTGAAGTGTAATGTCTAGGTACAATCCACCTTGACTGTTTTCTTTCTAATCGTGCACACTTCCACATGTACTTCAGACACTGTTTGGACTTGGCAAAAAAAGAATCTTGTCTTTATTGTCATTACAAAGCCAAATGCCAAGCTCGCTGACGTTGAGTCAATTCTGAATGATAGCGAAGCTTATGGTTTCCATATGCTCCTATCGTTTCCCAACCCATAAATCTTCACAGGAGCAGACAGCCTCGTCTTTCTCTTGTGGGTTAGCTGGTGGGTTTGAACTGCCAGCCTTGCGGTTAGCAGCTTAACACTTAACCCACTGCACCATTGGGGCTCCTTATATATTGTCATTGGTGTCATTAAATTTAGCAATTAACTTGACAGGAAGTTAGTTTTCTTTTTGCCTTTAAGTCTTCCCTGAACGTTTGTGATTTTCTTGATTTTTCCGATTTTTATTTTCCCTTCACAGGGACTTATAAATTTTCATAACTATATTTTCCAAACTCCTTTACATGTTTCTTTTAAAAAACAAAGTTTCACTTCTCTCTGAAGTTCATAGTACTGTTTCCTGCGCATTCAAATCCAAGTTAAAATGATACAGCTGTAATAGAGAGGTGCAAATTGATGTATGGGTTGTTATAAGAGCTCCCAATTAAATGATGTATTAAAATTTAAAAATTAATTCATCAATTAATTAATTTTAAAAATAGAGAGAGGGGCACAGTCTAGGCTGGTATTGTTTGTTGGTTATATTGTTTACAGTCTCAACCTGTGAGGACATCAAACTGGAGACAACAACATGAAGACTTCATCAATGCCATTCGATCAGCAAAGCAGTGTACGTTAGCCATTAAGGAAGGCCGGCCTCTCCCACCTCCGCCCCCACCGTCCATCAACCCAGGTGTGTGGCCATTTGGCTTGGTTGTGACACTTCACTCTTAACCATTGGAGGCAAAGCTTGATTTTTGGCCAAGTCATTATGCCTGCCTGCCTTTTACGTGCTCTAAAAACTTCAATGACCATTGTACAAGTAATTGTCATAAAATTTCTCTGACCCTACCTTCTTTCAAAGGACCTCCGGTAGTGCTGGCGGGTAAGTGGTGAATTGATAACTGCAAGGTTGGTCGTTCAAGCCCAGCTGCAGCTCTGTGGGAGAGAGATGAGGCTATCTGCTCTGGTAAAGGTTTACAGCCTCGGAAACCCTATATGGCGCTGTTCTGTATCGGAATCGGCTTGATGGCCCTGGGTTTGGTTTGGTTTGGGTAACTTCTTTCAAGTCAGCATAAAGATTCTACTTTTCCTCTGAATTCTGTCTTAAGATGAGATTGTGGGTCTCAGAGAACATCACACTACAACGCTCAAGGGGAGGGAAGCCATTCACAGTGCGTTTTGAGGGGATGGCATTTTCTGAGCAGTTAGTTCTTCATTGTTTTAATAGAAGTAAAATTTTCATAACATAAAATTTCACATTTTAGATATCTTAAGGTATCACCAACTCAATAAACTTTTTCACCCCAAACTTCTATTTTTTTAAACTTTCAAGTCTACAGAAAAGTGGAACAAATAGTACAGTGAATACTCACTCTGGCTTTCCACTGAAATTCAAGAATTGTTGACATTGTTCTATATATTTTTTTCTGTCTTTTTCCCTATTTTTGGAAGAACCACTTAAAAGTAAGTTGTAGCCATCATAACTCTTTACCCCTAATTGTTTCAGTATGCATCTCTTCAGCATAAGTACATTTTCCTGCAAACCACAGTATTTTTATCATACTTAATATATTGGTCCATATCCATATTTTCTCAGTTATGTGAAAAGTGACTTTTAATCATATATAGAACACTCCATCCAACAACAATAGAATGCACATTCTTTTCCAAAGCGCATGAATCATTCTTCAGGATAAACCATATGTTAAGTCACAAAATAAGTCTCAATAGACTTACCAAGACTGAAATCATGAAGTGCACTGCCCAACCACAATGGAATGAAACCATAAATCAGTAACAGAAGGAAGAGTGAAGAATTCACAAATATGTGGAAATTAATGCACCAGTAAGTAACCAATGGGTCAAAGATGAAATCACAAAAGGAATTAGAAAATACTTAGAGAAGACTTTATATAAAAACATACCAAAATTATACACAGCATTATTTTTATACTTACATGCTCACACACAAAAATTCTAGCAGTAAATACTTACATTAACAAAGGAAGATTTCATGCCAATAACCTAACTTTGCACCTTGAGGAATGAGAAAAAGAAGAGCACACTAAACCCAACACTAGTGGAAGGAAGGAAATAGGGTTTTGAGTCCAGAAAGAAAGAAAGAAAGAAAGAAAGAAAGAAAAAGCGCCCACGGCTCTATCGCCAATTGATTTCAGACAGGTATGCCACGTGCATCCAATGGAAAAGTACTAGACTCTTCAACAAATAGTGGTGGGTGTCCACATGTGGAGGAATGAGGTAGAACCTTACACTATCTCATAAAATTAACTCAAAATTGAGTAATGAAATAAATATGGGAGCTAAAACTAAAAAACATAAACAAAAAGAGGGAGAAATCTTTAGGGTATTTTAGCAATGCAGTCCTCCCTACAACAGCAAATGCATAAGCAACAAGAGAAAAACATAGAGCAATGAGACATCATAGAAATTTTAAACTGTGTGTATCAAAGGGTATTCACTGTCAAGAAAGGGAAAAGACAGCCTGTATCATGGGAGGAACTGTTTGGAAATCACGCACATCTGATAAGGATTTATTATCCAGAATCTATAAATAATGTCTTTTAACTCCAACAGTAAAAGAAAAGAAACAACAAATTTTAAAATGGCAAACGGCTTTAATAAGTATTTCTCCAGAGAATAGGCGCATTATTCATGGTTTGCGATTGCTTTTGAGTTGATCTAACTCAAAGTGACTTCACGGGACAGTAGAACTGGTGACGCCTAGGGTGCTCTTGGTTATGATATTCACAAAGACAGATCTCCAGGTAATTCTGGTGCAGGGTTGTCCAGTGGATTTGTACAGCCCACCTATTGATTAGCAGCCGAGCGCTTAACCAGTGCGCCACCAACGCTCCTTTATTCCTCATCAGGAAGTACTTACTACAGGTCACCATGAGTCAACATGAGGGCACACAGCGACAACAGTCTTTTTGTCCCTGACAGTTTTCATGTGTGAGTCGACTGAAACTTTTTTTGGTTATTCTCAATTGAGTGGCGTTTCATCCCATATTCTGACACCTGTGGTGTCAGGCATTTCTATAAGAAACCAGGTCTGTCTAACGGGGATAAATTATTATCAATTTTTGTATGGCTTAGAAAAATCTTGATTACTCCTTTACTTTTGAAGGATAACTTTGCTGGGTACAGAATTCTAAGCCAACATTGCTCTGGCTTTCAAGTCTTCAATGTTTTAATCCATTCTCTCCTTCCCTGCGTGGTTTCAGATAGTAGATTCGTCACTGTTGTCGCAAATGTGAGCTGTTAGTAGGGAGGTTAGCATGTGAGGAGCAAGTGTAAGTTGTAGGTGATCCCACTAATCTAATTTAGCTTCTGTTTTTGTGCGTTTTTAGTTACATCTGATGGTGGATTTATGCCTTAAATTAGGATGCTTAGCTATGTTTTAGGATTAGCATTTAGGTTTTTCTATCCATTTTAAGTTAGTTTTTGTGTATCATGTGAGATACGAATCTTGTTCATTTTTCTGTAAATGGATACCCAGTTTGGTCACCACCATTTGTCAAGGGGGCTACCTCTTCTCAATTGAGCGGACTTCAAACCTTGGTTAAAGATAAGCTTCATCATAGCTGGATGGATTCATGGGTAGTCCCTGAGTTGCGAATAAGATCTGTTCCTAACTGTGTCTTTACGAATTTGTAGGTCAGTTATAAGAGGTATGTGCGGTTCTTATTTAGCCTAGCGTTAGTGCAAGAAAAGGGCTTGATGCTTTTTCAGTGGGTTCAAAGCTGCTTGTGCAGCAAGTGAAAGAAATAGGGATGAGGAACTTGCTACAAGTAGGATTAGGATGAGTTCAGGATAAAGCGATCTATTTATCAGCTTTAGGTTTTTCTGTAAGTTTTTACATTTTATATGTGCACTTTCCATCTTATGGGGGCATGTACACTTATATGTAAGCTGTACATTTAAGTGTAAAGCAATCTATTTAGATGTAAGTTTGGGATAAAAATGAAGAAAATTAAAACAAGTCCACAAGAGCCAAAATACAACTTTGAGTCCTTCCCACCTGAACTTTCAAGAACATCTCAGGAACAGATCTGACACATTGAACACTAATGACAGGAGGCCTGATGAGCTGTGGGAGGACATCAAGACCATCATCCGTGAAGAAAGCAAAGGTCATTAAGAAGAAAGGGAGGAAAGAAGAGGTCGAAGTAGATGACAGAAGAGATTCAGAAACGTGTCCTTAAGCATTTGCTCAGGCAAATGGAAGAGAAGATGACGTCCAAGAGCCGAATAGAACATTTCAAAAGGCAGCTTGGGAAGACAAAGCCAAATATTATAATGAAATGTCACAGACCTACAAGTAGAGAACCAAAAGGGAAGAGCATGCTCAACATATAGAAATGTGCGATCAAGATGAATTGATAATTATGATTATTAGAATACAAAAGTTGGATATGAATCCAACCAAATCCAAACCAAACTCACTGCCATTGAGTCAATGCCAACTCATAGAAACCCTCTAGGAGCAGGTGGAATTGCCCTGTTTTTTTCTGAGACTGTAACTCTTGATGGGAGGAGAAGGTCCCGTCTTTGTCCTTCAAAGGACAAGTCGTTATAAAATATGGCCTTGGTGATACAGACTACAGTCAAGGTTGCATGGTTGGACTCTGAAGGACTAATTACTTTTTAACTGGGAATTCTTCTTTAGCAACACAGTTGTTCACTATGAACAAAGACCTCACCAGACTGAACAAAGACAGATTACATAGGAATAAAATAAACTACAGGTAGTTCTCAATTTATGATGTATTCCAATCACAATGAATCACACAAGCATTTTGTGTCTGTCTGTGTGTGTGTGTGTATAAACTTTTCTTATCATTAGTGTACCTTCCTGGGAGGGAGTTCTGGGAAAATTCATGCAGGAGATATGGAAAAGCTTGCTGAGTTATTTGAACACATTCCAAGCTTTTGATCCAGATAATGTGATGGAAGACACCAGTAGGGAAATCGTCCATATTACAAGAACACAATCTCACAAAGAAGGGGAAATTATAGATAAGGCCTTAATTGGTTTTGAAGAGGAAAGAAATGCTGAAGAAGAAAAATAATGAGGAAATGGGAGGAGAGCAGATGTCAACATTTTTTTCCAATGAAGGGATTTGGTGCAGTTTTTTCCTAAACAAAATCAGGAGCTTAAGTTGCTTGAAAACACAGACCTAAACCCTGATGATTCTTCTTGTTGATGAGCAGATTCAGGAAACACTGAGTTGTTACACATAAAACTATGAAGAAACAAAGACAATAATCATCCCGGTCACTCTCGCTGACTTTCTGATTGAAAACACCATCTCTATTTCCAGGGATAATTCACATGATCCAGAACCTTCCACAAGTGGAGTTTATAACTGTATCTTTGTGTATGTTTTATGTATGCATGTATTAAAACATATCTGTAAGTTCCTCTGTAATGTTTCTAACCCCCAAAGGCAAATACAGATTGCATTGAAAAAGATGCTAATAATAAAGTTAAGAACAATGCAGACGAAATGAAAAAGATAGTCTACTTTTATTAGAGACTGGCTTGTGCTGGAGTCATTAGAAGGATTCTGCCATAAGTCAGCAACTTCCTATACATTCATGAAGAGACCAGGGAGAAGGTCAGCATCAGCAGTCAATACAAATTAAGGGGACTGACTGAGTAGGGAGCACACCCGTGTAAACTGAAGCTGAAGAAAATCATAGCAGGTCCACCAGAGTCAACATACTCCCTGAGGTCGGAGACCACATCAAGGATCGTGGTGGCCAAAGCCCAGAAACGCTGTGGGAAGACCCTAAAGACATCGCACCTGAACAAAGGGAAACAAGTCAGAGGTCAAAGGCAGGAAAGAAGGGAAAGACTAAAGAAGGACGTCAGAAGAGACTCTGAACCTTGCTCTTCAGGTGCCAGTCATTAAGTGAACAGAGGAAATGAAGTAAAAATGCTGAACAAATTTCCAAAGAGCAGCTCAAGACAACAAGGTAAACTGTTACAGTGCACCATGCAAAGATCTGGGGCTAGAAAATCAAGGTACGGCGAGGATTTCTCAAGCAGAAGGAACCGGAAATTCAAGGCTGGTGTTGCAACACTGAAGGGTTCAAGGAGTAACAAATTAAGACACAGCAGATATGCTTTATGACACATAAATTATCCCTCAAAAACATCATTTTAAAAAGATTACAGTCCTGGCTATGGCACAGGGAGGAAGAGGTCATTTTCTGCAGGAGAAGATGCACAGTAACTCCCGATTCTTCCACCAGGTTTGAGAAACTGCTTCCTACTCAACTAATAAATAAAACAAAACAAATTAGCATAATCGTCATCCTGTAAAAGCGATCTGAAAGCAACAATCTGAGTTTCCATTCCAGAAAAAAAAAAATCTTAAGAATTGCCTCCTATTTGTTGGTGCTCAAGGTCTAATGGCTTAGTGTGTTACTTGTTGGGTTGCAACCACAAGGTCAGCAGTTCAAACCCACCAGCTGTTCCGAGGGAGAAAGTCGAGGCTGTCCACATCTGTCAAGATTCACAGTCTTGAAAAGCCCACCGGTGCAGTTCTATTCTGTCCTACAGGGTCACTGTGAGTTGGAATCGACTTGATGGCAGTGAGTTTGAATTTGTTGGAATGAAAATACAGCCTAAAATAATGTGCTGCTTTAGATGCTCAGTAAGTATGTGAGAGCTGTGCTCAGGCAGCGAGTTTCATACAGCAAAAACATATTTCCTGAGAAATGTCTTCATTTTTATAACAAGATTTTATATCTACAGGGTTGATAGCTATCTGATGGTTCTTAAGTTGAGTAAGTGCAGCCATGGCCCTGTCCTGCTCTGCACACGTCTCTCATTATCATGTTGGAGCCACAAGGCAGGGTCCACTGTTTACTGGCTTGTTTCTTCTCTTCCTTCCTTCCTTCCTTCCTCTCTCTCTTTCTTTTTTAGAAATCTGTTCCTTTTCCAAAGTTTCATTAAATGCACTATTTATCCTTTGCATTTGTCTGCTAAACTATCATTTTATAATGCAATTCCTTCCTGGGTCCTTATTAAATGCTTATGCCCCAAACCTAACTAAACACACACAAAACGCAATCATTTCAATTGTGTGGCAATTTTATATTGGTCCTCTAGTCTCACATTTAAGTGCTAGAAAATTTAACACATAAGGCTAGCATTATGTCGCCTTATGTGAAGGACATATGTCCTGATATGCATGAGTTTGTAGATATTTTCTATTCCCCAAGCTCACCTTTATTAATATTTATTCTAATTCTTCCTGGCTATAGTCTTCCAATTACTTGAATTCCTACGATGTTGCCACATCTTATGAGGACAGTACTCTAGAAGGTTTATGTTTGGCATTCTTCTGCTGAGGCTGCAGACTTTGAGGGCTACTGAGTCAAAGGTACTCAATGAAATGCCTGTCTTCAAAGAAACTGCTCCTTCTCTGCTTCAGCAGGAGTCCCGGTGGCTTGGTGAGCTATGAATGGAGCCGCTAACCACAGGGTCAACAATTCGAAGTCTCCAGGCGCTCCTGAGAAAGATGAAATTACTTACTCTGTCAAGATTGACAGCCTCGGAAACCCAGCGGGCCGTTGTACTCTGTGCTATAGGGTGGCTATGAGTGGGAGCTGCTTCAGTGGCAGTGAGTTTGGGCTGGTTTTTGTGTGTGTCGTTGACCAGGGAAACTCATATTGAAGTTGAGGGACAGCATGTAGCTCAATCCAGCTATGGTCTGATTATTAGTGCACAAAAAAACTCTTTCCATTTCCCAGGGATTTGGAACTCAAAATAAGTATGACCAGTCTCCGTGGACACTTGGCTCCAGGACTCCTAGCCTGCTCCCTTTATGGAAGGTGCAGAAGGACACTTCTGGGGACCTCGGGAGACCTGAGATTTCTTCTCCCAGTGCATCCCACAGAGGGCTAGTTGTCTATTTGCTCAGTCCCCTAATCATCTCTGAGGGTCTTGTTAGTCCTCCAGTCGTCTTGGAGCTTTTTGTGTTGTCTCCGTGGTGGCATAGAGTGCCAAGCACATAGTAGGACGACACAGGACTAACAACCTAGTCACTGTCGTAACCATTGTCTATTACCCCTCTGAGCAGGGTTTAGGGTAGCCACATGTTTGATGTAACCCTTGACTTTCCAGCTGGTCAAAGTGAAGAAAGAGCCACCAAGCCAAGAGTCAAGTTCAGCGTTGTTTTTGACACTGTCCTACATGCATCCCAAGTGATAATGGCACTTTCTAGTTCAAGTTTCCTAAGTGATGTCAGTCCTTAAACAACTTCTCTGGGTTTCTGGCTTTTTCTTTCTTTCTCTTGGCTTTTGTCTTTGAAAAAGGAAATTCTGATTGCTTTCAGGGGACAAGCTCCAACCAGGCTTTACTGTGAGGGGCTCGAATTCTAAGAAGTCCTTGGATCGTTCTCACTTCCCATGTCTCTCACCGGCCAATTCAATTATGTCTGGTAATTGCCAGTGAAAGATGACTACAGAACAGTGGATGTTACACAGACCTGCAGAGGCCCGGGTGCCAATAGGAGCCACCTGGGACAAGGGATCACTGAGTCTTAGCTGTTCCTGGAACCACTTTCCCCCCTTGTCCCTCCTCTCTGCTTTTTCCAGTTCTCTTCTCTTACCCTCCACCTTGTTTTCCCTTCCTGAGCCTCCTTCCTGCCTGGATTCTCTGCTTCCTCGCTGAGCAGTTCAGTGGGAATGTGCAGCCGTGGCGTTCCTGCCAGCAACCGGGGATTCAAACCACATCCCCTCAGCTCACGGTGGGAAACAAGTTCTCTCCCTGGGAACTTTGGTCCCACCGGCACCACAACCTGGGCTTTTGAATCTTCTATGCCCTTTGAACGTTCCATGTTCACGTGCTGAGATTCTAGCACTACATTCGGTCCACCGACAGCAGCTAAGCAGCCCGTGGCTGGGGTGGAAATTTCAACTCAAGGTGACCCCTGTCAGCAGAGAACTGTGATCTACAAGCGAGGCAGTAACCGATTGCTTTTTGGCAAGTAGAACTCCAGGCCTTTGGGTGGAATGGATCTTCCAATGTTTCAGTTAAAATCCTCATGTTTGCACCTCCCAGGAACTCACTAAGTTATTCATTTAATAAGAAAGCTTCCCAAATACAGAAAGTTTCCCAAATATCTATTTTGTAAGAGATAAACCATGTAAACATGTGAAGGACACACAAATTGAGTGCAGGCGAGATACAAATGTCCCCCTGCCATATCTCATATTGAACCCTGGTGGCATAGCGGTAACATGTTGGGCTGCTAACCACAAGGTCAGCAGTTCAAATCTACCAGCTCCTCGGCAGGAAGACTTGGCTTTCTACTTCCATGAAGAGTTACAGTCTCAGAAACCCACAGGGGCAGTTCTACTCTGTCCTATGGGGAGGCTATGAGTCCGAACGGACCCAAGGGCGATGAGTTGTTGCTGTTTTAATGAAGTTTATTGGAGTCCTTGAATGTCTCACCTTCTAAATAGGCCAGCAAGTCCCAATCTGGGTGATCCCTTCCACTGGGCCCACTGAAATGATGGGAAGGGCGGGGGGGCTGCAAAAGCCGAGCCCCATCCTTCATCCTGGGTCATTTGCTATGGTACAAAACACCTTCATTGTCATGAGCTCAGAGCACTTTCTTTTCTGAAAGAGAGAGTTTATTCTGGAAAATAAACTATCTCAGACCAACCTTGGGGCCTCATTCTTTCATGCTAGAGTGGAAGTCATATATCCTATTGTCTGTTTTTTGTAGTTGTTTGTTTGTTTGTTTGTTTGTTTAGACATTCATTGCCTTTTGTTGTTACTTTGGCATCCAGATTATATTCAATGCCCATATTGTCTGAGGAGATTTAATGAAACCGCAGCCCAGAGACACATTAATTTCTGCAAGGACCAGTCTTCTCGCCGAGTCTTCAATCCAGCCCAGACAGCAGCTAAGCTGGCATCCAGAGCTCAGGTAAACCTCGCTCCCCAAGTGGTGGCTCTTGTGCCCTTACAGATCTGGAGCAAGGAGAGAGATTTGTCCAGGAATCTCAAGTACCCGTCCTCCTCAGAATGGTGTCCGGGAACCTCATCACCGTAACTCACCCCCATGGGGCTTTGCTGCTTTGGGAGGTTGCATTCCAATGGACAGCACCTTTGGGTGTCGTAGGAAAAAAAGAGCTACTTCTAAAGATATAAATGGTGTTAGCTACAGTATTAGGGCACAACTCTGTGTATCCAAAGTTGGTTATGAGCCTTAACTACCAGAAAACACACACACAAAAAACCAGTGACCCACAAGGTGCCGGTGGACCAAGTAGGAGAAAGTGTCCCAAAGAGGTGGCCCTAGAGCTCATGTGAGGGGCTTCACTGAGGAAGGGGCTTCGGCCTTTGATTTAAAGCCATGCAATCAACAAGTTGAGAGGGTACACGGATGAAAGGAAGCAGCTGTTAGAAATGGGACAAAGAGGTAAAATGAGAACTTGAGAGGGAGACAAGGGTCTATAAACATAGATGGAACTGGAAGCAGCCAACAGCTGCATACACGTCAGCGGCCCACCCCAGGGACATAACTTACAGTCCAGCTTAAGAACATAGAGATGGCTCAGACATCAAGCAGAGATGGCATTGGCCTGAATAAGATTATGTAACACACTGGGCTCTCTGTGTAAGCCAGTATCTCACGGGGGTGGGGCCCCCCAGAAAAGAGACTCTGAGCTCTTTCTTCACACACATTAAGTAGTACACCTCCTCTGTAGGGACCGGATAATCAAGGATTTGCATTCTAGACAAGGAGGCGAGCTTGGAAACAATGCCAATTAAACAAATGTGGTGGGGGGTGTAGACAGTAGGGCTTTGGGGGCAGGGCGGTAGGGTAGCCTCTGTGGCTTCACGTTCAGCTCCTTTTTCCCCTTAAATATCCAAAGGGGCTTACCAACTTGGAATTGGAGTCGGGATTGTGGTTGGGGGAAGGCACTGCCCACCACTGGTCCAGCATGACAGGGCATGGGATGGGAAAGTGGCAGCACACTTTATTGAAGGGCTTTTACTGAACTAGTACGAAAAGGAGGAAAACATATTTGGGGAGGTTACCCTAAAATCAGAGGACTGCTAGGTCATTGGGCCTAAAAGCAGGAAATGGAAAGCGATCAGGATCCCAGAGTTTTCTCTGCCATCTGTGCTCTGTTGCTGCGCGAGCGCTCGCGCACACTCTCTCTCTCTCTGCACACTGGGCTTTTCTGTCCATTGGTAGACTGGAGGGGCATGGGCTGCTTTCTTAGAATGATCGCCTTGGTGGTTCATGTTGAAGATGGAGTATCTGGGAGACTCACTGGAAACCTCCGTCCTCGGGAGAGAAGGAGAGCTTGGAACCAGAGACTGCTAGGAGTGTGCGAGAGCAATAATTACTGCCGTGAGGGATGGGACTGATGAACTGATTGGGGATGGAGTAAAACACAGGAGGAAGGTCAAGACGGCCATCAGGATGGGAGCTCCAGAGGCGGGGCAGGGAGAAGGCCGTAAATCTGTGAGAAAGAATGCGGTGGGGAGGGAGGGGGCAGGCAGGCATCGGACGAGTTTGGGTGTGGGAGGATAGTTGGGACAGCTACAGCTAGAAAGACTCAGCCTTTATACGTCTAACAGCTCCAGGAGGTAGAGAACTGTACAGAGGCAGGACCCTGGACTCATCAGTCAGGTCTGAACTTCAGTTCTGCAATTGATTAGCGATTAACTTGGTACATTGCTCTGAGCTTCAGTTTTATCTGTGAGAGGATGTTGATAGGGTACATCGCTCCAAGCTATTGGGGTGGGGGTAAGGGTTGTTTATAAATAATATCAGTAGAATGCCTTACTGAGTGCCCAAACATGTCCATTCCTCTGCCCTTCCTATAAACACATCACCCCACCCTCTTCCTTTTCTGGAGGGTCTGGGTGGTAGAACAAGTAGTTGCCAGCTCAAAGGTTGGAAGTTTGAATCCACTCAGATGTTCCTCTGAAAAGAAACTGGCGGTGCACTGGGGTAAATGTTGGATTGCCCCCTAAAAGCTGG
>NW_022107431.1:25412948-25414130 GCF_000313985.2 Echinops telfairi | reverse complement strand
GATATCAAGGAGGTCAAGACGAAGGAGAATGATTTGACAGTGATTGTGGTAACAAGTGCACACTACAGCTTGATGTGACTGAACTATGGAATGTCGCCCTATCTGAAGGAGCTCCCACCCAGTAAAATGATTAAAAAATAAAAGCTTGGTGATGAGAACCCACCAGAAACTCCACGGGAGAAAGATGAGGCTGGCTGCTTTCTTAAAGATTCACCACCTCAGAAACCCAGCAGGGCAATCCTACTCTGTCCTAAAGGGTGGAAACTAGCAGAACATTGAGGGGAAGGGGGTGTTTCTGTGTGTGTTGGGGGTGGTGGTGTAGTGCTTAGTCTTTGGCTGCTAAACACAAGGTCCACAGTTCGAAATCACCAGCTACTCCACAGGATAAAGATTGGGCTTTCTACTGCCTTCAAGAGTTGCAGTCTCAGAAACCCACAGGGCCCTGTCTACCCTGCCCTTGAGGATTGCTAAGGGTGGCCATCCGCTTGAGTTTGGGTTTGTTTTTATTTTTGTTTATGCTTTTTTGATCTACTTTTGAAAATGAAAACAGCTCTCCCTGGAAAACTCCTATGGACAGCAGTTGGACTGGGACAAGCCTACAGGGTTCCCAGGAATTGGGGGTCCACCCCACAGCCCCAGCTTTGTTAGTTTCCCTTCCGCCTCTGGGAATTGTGTCCTGTGGGTTGAGGGGAGCGCCCCATGGGGCTGGCATTGGACTTCGTGTGGGAAAGGCGGTGGCTCCACCTGGCCCTGGCCTTGGCCCAGGCTCGGAGGGCGGGCGCGGGTGGGGTGTGCGGGCCTGCCCGTGTTCCTGAGGAAGGCCAGCTGGACACCCCGGAGTCTAAGCAGTGACTTGGCCCCCTTCCCCGGCTAGTTGTCCAGAGCTAGGGGTGATTGGGACACGGAGGGGAAGATGCTGCCGCGCTGCATTCCTTCACTCCCCCAGTGTCCACCGGAGCAGCGCGGCTTGCTCCTCGCCACCAGCTCGGTCTATTCAGAAGTGGAACAAAAAGGGAGGTGTCGGGTTCGCTTTGAAGGGCTGTTCTCGGGCCCGGCAGAAATGTGTTTCTATTTTAAACATAATCAACTTAAAAAATGTGTCATACCCTTCTCAAAAGAGTCCAATATGGGCCTCTAAAAATAGCTTCCTTTGTTTGGCTGGGGGTGGGGTGGGGGCGGGGG
>NW_022107431.1:25409680-25411288 GCF_000313985.2 Echinops telfairi | reverse complement strand
TTTTTAATCCTGAGCTAAAAATCGCACGAATGTTTTCAAAATTCCCCCACAGCCTTGTCAACCAAAGACATTCGGGTTTTCCTGATCTGAGAAAACCTGACAGTGAGGTAGATTTTTTTTAAAAAATCATTTTATTGGGGGCTCGTACAACTCTTATCACAATCCATCCAGCCATCCATTGTGTCACTCACATGCGTACATATGCTGCCCTCACCATTCTCAAAACATTTGCCTTCTACTCGAGCCTTTGACAGTGAGGTAGATTTTAATTTTCCTTAAGAGAAAAAAAATCAAAATGATTGGTGTGTTTTTTAGGTACATGCTCACTAACAACTACTTTTCTAAGTATAATAGTAGGTGCTCTTCAGAAAAAAACAGTTTCTTTAGGTGTTAGTTTCTCCTGTTCTGAGCAAATAGGACAGTTCCAGTCAAGGGAAAGGCATTCCCGAGAGGGGATGTTCCTTAATTTACAGACTTCGATTCCCGTGGTGCTCTGTGGATCGAGGCTGAGGCTGGGGCACGAAGAGTTGAAGAGTTGGGTGGTGTATGCAAAGCAGTTCCCTTCTTGGCGAGACATCATCAGAGCAGACCCCATTTGCAGACTGTGGGTGGATGACAAACAAGAAGGGTTGACACCGTGCTGGAAACGGAATGTCCCTCCCCCTCAAAAGCCAGGGTAACGTGTGCATTGCATAGCAACCAGACCTCTTGACTGGCATGCTGCAAAGATGGCAGTGGCTCTGCTGCTTGAGTAAGTGGCGCTCACGCCCACGGTGCTGGCAGTCGTCCAGTCCTCTGTATCAGGCTCCTGAGTGAGCTCGCTCCCTTTTTCCAGTGGTCCATTCCAGGCCTTCAATCGTTGTCTTTTCCCACTCCAGTTGTGGCTCTGGTTTGCCCACATTTGACAAAGTCGGGTCTATTCGGATTTCACAGGGTGGAACCAGTTCAGAACCCTACTCTGAAGTCCTGTGTTCCAGTGTATGACGTTCCCAGGATTTTGGAGACACCGTTCTGAAAATGGCTAGGTGAACCAGAAGATCTAAACATAATGATATTATATTTGCTAACTTGATGGTTAGCAAATAGTAGTTTGTAAGCATTGTGGTGATCACTATAAAGGAAAAGGCATAGTTCATAAGAAACTATGGAGACCTTTGAGAAGAGAGGGAATTCCAGAACACTTTGGGGTGCTCACGAGGAACTTGTACGTGGATGAAGAGGCAGTTGTGGGAACAGAACTTTTGTATTTAAAAGTAACCAAGCTCTTCCTAATTCCTTTTGTAACTCCACCCTGTGTCCAACGCACACACATTTATACGCGTCCCATATTCAAGGAGCTCTGGTGGGATTTCCTCTAGTCTGTGGAAGAAAGGTGAGACTGACCGTTCCCAAAGATATTTCCCCTTGGAGACGCTGTGGGGCAGCTCCATTCTGTCTATAGGTCGGGGTTGACTTGCCCACAGTGGATGGGTGCATTGAGTATGGATATGGAATTTTGTCTGTGCCCCCCCCCCAAATGTTAGAATATAAGTTTTAAGAAGGCAAGGATTTGTCTTCTAGTTTGTGCACTTTTCATTTTATCACTTTTCTACTACCTTTTAGAATTGT
>NW_022107431.1:25396284-25401653 GCF_000313985.2 Echinops telfairi | reverse complement strand
CTTCCCCTGGCCAGGTTTTCACTGCTGACTTTGAGTTTCTCCATCACGTGTTCCCAAAGAGGCAGTCCATTTGATTTCTGTATATTCCGTCTGGAGAAGTCCACATGGATAGTTGCTGTTTGTGTGGCTGGAAAACGACATTTGTGATGAAGTCATCGTCGGTCTTGCAAAATTCCGTCATTCAATCTCCAGCTTTGTTTCTATCACCAAGGCCCTATTTCCAGCTAATGTTCCTTCCAACTTCTGCATTCCAATCGCCAGTAATTATCAATCATCTTGATTCCATGTTGATCGATTTCCAACTGAAGATGTTGGTAGAATTCGTTCATCACCAGCTGCGGTGGTTGGTGCATAAATGTGAATAATAGTTGTATTGAATGGATTTCCTTGAATGTGTGTTAATATAATCCTGTCACAGATAGCATCGTACTTCCCGATCTTGAAATGTCCTTTTGGACAATGACCACAGTGCCATCCTACTGATTGTTTCATGCAAGAAATGTGATTTTCTGATTCAAAATGGCCCGTTCAGTCCATTTCAGTTTGCTGATGCCTAGAATATTAATTTGTATGCGTTCCATTTCATTTTTTACCACTTCCAATGTTCCTAGATTCACGTTTGGTGCCTTCTAGGTTCTGATTGTTCATTGATGCTTGCAGCTGTTGCTTCCCTTTGGGTTGATGCCCCGTCACCAAGTGAAGGTCCTGGACTCTATCCATGTCCATCCAAGACAGCGCTTGCTCAGTTATCTTTCGAGTACGTTCCCACCGGAAAGGCTGACAATGTTTTGCTTCTTTTCATGAGGTGGCCCGTGTTGGCCACTGCTATTGCGTGGACTCCCACCTGTAATCACCCTGTAGAACAGAATAGACTGACCCTTTAGGGTGCCAAGCCTGTAACTCTTTACTGGGGCAGGCACCAAGTGGGTTTGAATAGCCGACCTTGTGGTTAGCCGCCCAACACAAAAACCTCACTACCATTTTAAATGAGTCACCTTGATTCCCTCCCATTTGAGGAGGTAGACCGACTAACATCTTGAGGGAAGCTGAATTCTTGGAAATGTTTCAGGCTTGAAGACAAGCACTGATTGTGCAGAATGGAAACAGATCCATACGTGACAGAAAGTCCATCTAGCATCCAGCACCTTTATTCTGGTCGGCCTCAGTCTAGTTGTAACGGAGTCTCTCTTAAAAAATTGTCATGGCTCTGGGGTTGCTCTTTCTAGGTTAACAATCAGTAGATTAGGCCACTTGGTGTCACTCTCCTTCCACATAAATCTTATTAATGGCCTTTCATCTAGCTGGTGCGCAGCCCTGTAAAACTTTTGTCTTCAGCTCTCTTTGAGTTAAGTATCCAATAGCCCTTCCCATGTATACCACCTGATTATAGAGTCACAGTTAGGGGAAGGGTGTGTGTGTGTGTGTGTGTGTGTGTGTGTGTGTGTGTGTGTAGCCACAATCCTTGCCAACTGCAGAGTCTTGTGAGAATAAGAGGGCAGGTGGTCCTCTATGATACTGATAACAGTGGGTGCTCAAGAAGAACGGTTCTTTCATCCAACTGCTATTGTTGCTCCCTGGGCCTGTGGACTCTCAAAAGTCAAAGGGGACAGATCGGACAATAATCGCATCTGATGTCTTACAGTTGGATATTACAAAGCCCTGAGATTACGAGGGAAGTCCTCAGTGCCCAGGAGGCTTCAGGGAAGAGGTGATGGTTTGAGAGGGAGGAAGCTTGCTGGAGGGGAAGGCATTTGTGGTGAGCTTTCAGGAGGCGCTGTGTGTCAAGCAACTGGCGAAAGCTGAAGTCGTGATCAGAGACATAAACAATCAGAATGCAGATTCTGGAAACAACTGGTGCACTTGGCCAAAGCATAGAAAGCAGTTGGGATGTGCACAGAAGGCAGAGCGGAAGGCTGGCATTCGAGCAAGGAGGGACCCAAGTGCCAGGCATTGTTGGCATCTGACTTTGTGACATTGGTGCCCTGCCCACTGGCAATTGAATGGGTCAGTGTGCAATCATTTGGGCCCAAGAGCTTTAAGTTTCCAAGCATTTGAAGCAGGCCTGTAGCAATGCTTTCTTGAAAAATACTATTTGAAGGTGGTTTGTTTTGTAGATGAATTCATTCTTAGTGTAGACATCTTTTTTTTTTTAATGGAGAAAAAAAATGTGAAGAGAATAAAAAGCACCCATAATCCCACTACCCCGCCATGGCTGCTATTCATGTTGATTGATACAGGTATTCCTTACCCCAATTTCCTTTTCTATTTATAGTTCTCCTGTTTTGTTTTCCTTTTCTTGGGATTAGAGTCCAAGTCCAGTTACATATCCTAGTTTTTCCACCCAAGACATTGAGAACATTCCCTCATGGCAGGAGGACTTTGAAAACATAGTGTCCTGTGGCAAAACATGCCATAACGTAGCTATTTTGCTGATGTTGGACATGCGGGCATCCTAAACAAGGCCCTTGTTCATCACCAATAGCCCACACATAGGTGGCTCACTTGTAAGTGCTTGTTGTTGTTGTCGTTGTTTTCCACAATGACACAGTAAACAGGTACCACGAAGGTTCCATTTTTCCAGGGCAGGAGACAGGTACAGACAAGTTAAGCAGCTTGTCCATTTCAGTTAATAGGAAGAGTCAACCAAATCTCTGTCTTATCTCGGGAAATGGGGCCATTAAGGCTACCAATAGATATTTAGAGGTTATTTTAGAAAGACGTGGCTCTTTCTGGGGCCCCACGATGATACTAAAGTTCACCTGGTCAGCAAGTATATAACGGCACTCACTGTCTTGGGCCTTTTTGTTTAAAGGGACTTATTTACTGGGCCGGGGAAGCTGAGAAATAGCTTCCCCTGTACCTTCAGACTGAGGGACATAATCACTTCTGAGCACGTCGTCTTAGGATCTAGACGTACGTTGGTTCGATGTGCTGATTTACAGTGAGCAGGGAGGGGGATTCTACTGGCCACAGATGGAGTCACTGGGAGTTGAAATCCAGGGGAGAAAAACGGGTGTACTGGTTGCTCCGTGCACGCCTTTTCCACGGTGAGCTCTGCTTTTATGTCAGGAGCTTGTGGGCATGACCGAGTCAAGCAGCTTCAGGTGGACTAGCACTCCCTCTCCGTACCTCAGGTAACTGTGCTGCAGGGGTACGGAGCAGCCAAGGGCTGGGTGCTGCTGGCTGTGCCAGCAGAAGTAAAGCATGCATGTCTGTGGATAAAGTTAGCACTAGAAGCCCTTTCTAGTCCTCTGCTCTCTGATAGTTTAATTCAAAATTTATTTGTATGGTTGGGTGACTCCCCCTTCCCATAAAATACTAATTAGAAAGGGGGCCGTTTTATTTTTAAATGAGTAAAAGAAAAAAAGTCTCTGCTAATCCAGTCCCTTACTGTATGGCCCAAACCAGGCTCTAGTGTGAAGTGCCCCTACTCCATGAATTCCTGTCTGCATCCCGACGGAGACAGAGAGGCACGACGGAGGGTGCAGTACAGCGGTGGTGGGAGACAACCCTGGCAGAGAGGGCTTTGAAGCCTTCCATAAGGCCGATGCCACCCTTGCCAGGCTGAGCGCTGGCTGAGAAGTGCAAAGTGTTAAGTTTTGAAAGCTGGGGCAGCTATCTAAATGGTCACCCGAGATGCCTCCTTTCAATAGCAAATGAAGGCTACTAGAGACAGAAGGAGCTCTGGTGGGGTAGTGGTTGTGCAGTCAGCTGCTAACCACAGGTCTGCAGTTCAAAAGCATCCACAGCTCTGCTGGAGCAAGACAGGGCTTTCTACTCCCCTAAAGGGTTACCATCTCTGAAAATCAGAGGGAGTCCTACCCAGTTCTATAGGGTAGACTAGAGTACGCATCAACGTGATGTTAGGCTTTCTGAGGTGCAGAGAAAATCCTTGTGTTGGCCTTATGATTATTACTTGGCCCAGGCAAGGGATTGTCTGTACCTACAAGAGAGAGAGATTTGAATCAGATGTTAAGGATTTCACACTCACCTCCCCAATTCCCAAGCTCCTGCTTGCTTTGACACACTAACAAATCTGTTTATGTTTACAAAGGAGCAACAACAGATCCTGCTGCTGGAGCAAAATTCAAACAAGGACATGTGAAGTCTCCTAAAAAAGATTAACTCCCAGAGGCCAGGTAAGAGGTGAGGGGGAGCGACCCTCTCGTCCAGGTGCTGCGCTTCAGCTAATGTTCAAGAGTTAGTACCCCTGAAGAGAGGGAATCGGCCGTGGACCAAACAGAGAGACTTTCTGCGCTAACAAGCGCACATGCTTTTAAGACTTACTCTTCATTAAGCATCCAGTTTGAAAGGGACAGTCAGGTTTGTACTTTAACAAGAAAGGGGATGGAGTCCTTACCTTTTGACTGGAAGGCTACTGCCTAATTCCCTTTTTCAAAATCATTCCCCAAGAGTGACAGAGCAGGAGTGTTATGAATCCTTTTCTGCTAGTGGGAACCCATGATGAAAGATTTCAGAACTGTGGTGTTTAACATTGTGAATGCGGAAACAATGGGCTTCTAAAGGAAACGTTTTTCCTCTGTGCTCCCAGACTGGCTCCCTGACACTGCTCAGCCCGATGGATGGCGGTGACCCGGGAATGCCACCTCAGGGGAAGGAGCTGAGGATGTCTGCTGCCATGCCCGAGAGTCCTCTGGAGACGTCACTTAGAACAAGTCAAAACTGGCTTCAGATTTTATTTAAGCCCTTTGGATTTTTCAAACAAAGTCATTAAACAGTACATCAATCTGTATGATGGCGCTTGATTGCCAGATTCACTTGTCTCTCTTTTGACAGGCTTTCAAAAGGTTGCTTTGATCTCGGGACCAGTGAGAAAGGACTATGGAGTGTCAGGGTTATTTATTAGGCAGATTATTTCCCCCTCATCAATAAAGGTTTTAGCCCCGCTTTGATTTTCCCCACCCGACTCCAGTAATATTAGACTCTATTTGGTAATTATTCCTATTTTAAATGCAGACAGAATTGTCTCTCATACACTGGTGTTTGGGGGGCTGAACAAACAGGTTCTGGCCAGTTTTCTTATCTGGGGGGAAGCCACTCTGAATGTCACTCATTCCTCTAACGCATCAGAAATCGCTCACTTGTTCATTGGTATGGATAGCTCTGCTGGGCGGTGTCAGTAAACTCTTCCTATAGTCTTTTGTACCTAACTCCTACTTTTCAATTCAAGAACTTTATTTTCCTTAAGCTCAAGGGAATTTTAAAAAAATCATTTTATTGGGGCACATACAATTCATCACAATACATAGATCAATTGTGTAAAGCACACCTATACATTTGTTGCCCTCATCATTCCCAAAATTTGTTTTCCTCTTGGGTTCCCGGAATCAGCTCATTTTCCTTTTCCC
>NW_022107431.1:25393858-25395517 GCF_000313985.2 Echinops telfairi | reverse complement strand
TTTGGTGTCTGCTGCCTGATCCAAGCTCAAGGGAATTTTAATGGGGCACCTCACGCTGTTATCAAAGTGGGAGAGTCCCAAGAAACTCCCATTTGATGGACATCTGAAATTCTTATTCTGTTTTGAGGACCAAATGCTGGGTTGTGCTCGAGTCTAGCAGGTTGCGTGTTCTGGAACCGCCCAGAGACTACAGTAAGCCATGTACAAGGGTTTGTAGAAGCTTCTCCTCTGTGATAACCTGGGGACAGGGTTAGCTGTGACTGCCACGCTTCCTCTCTTTGGAAGACTGCCTTCCCTTGGCAAGGTACGAGGGATGGGAGAACTGATGGAGATGCCCCAGAGCGAAGAAACCTGTATTGTTGTGTCTTATTTCTTCTCCTCAAAACGTGGCTTAAGGAACTTGGTCATCAGAGACTGGATGCCACAGTAAACTTCAGTATGTCAGCTCCCCAAGCTATAATCAATGCTGGGGCTTGAGACCTGTTGCCCTTTGGGGTGGCCATTCTCATTAAGTACTGAGAGTCAGCACTCCTCTCGTTTGATAACATGGGCTTCTTTGATGGGCAACCCACTTCAAGATTTCCCTTTCTGTGCCTCCCCACTTAAAAGCAGAAGAGAGAGTCTTGGCAAGTTTAACGGGTTTAACCGTCTGAAGGAACCTCGGTATGGAAAATTCTAATTTGTGCTAGAAATCTGTAGTAAATACCATTGGGACAAAGGCTTCCACAACGAGCGCAAACAGAACCATTGGAGGATGATGCAGGATTTTACTCCGCTGTACTTAGCGGAGTCAAACCAACTCAACAGCATCGAAGGAGAGCCCAGGATAGACTACAAATTTATAGTGGGGGATCAGACAAGACGTTGGAAAGAAATTATGTAACATTATAGGATTCTGAAATGTTACACCTTTTATAAGTTCTTACAGCAGTGAGTTTGAAGCACATGAGCTTAAGCGACAATCTTAAATAGGTGAAGTTTATAATAATATGTGCTGAATGCAAGTCACAAGTGTAGTTATTTTACCAGGAGGGGCATGAGTGTGCTGGGAATGTTGCAGATCTGTGAGACAGGTATAGGGACATATAAAATTCATAAAAATGTATGCAATATTATAGACTTCACTACCTGGAAGATACACAGAAACCGAACCTGCCATCAAGTTGAATGTGACTCAGAGACTCTATAGGCTCTCAACCTGGGGGTTGCGACCCCTTTGGGGGTAGAACAACCCTTTCACAGGAGTCGTGATTCATAACAGTAGCAAAATGACAGTTAAGAAGCAGCAATGAAAATAATGTTATGATTGGGGGGTCACCACAACATGAACTGCATTAAGGGTCGCAGCATGAGGAAGGTTGAGAACCACAGTGAATCCATGAAGGGGGAGGCAGGCAGCCTCATTTCTCTCCCATGGAGCAGCTGGTGGGCTTGAACCACCAACCTTGTGGTTATCAGCCCCCAAGTGCCACCCGGGCTCCATAGGAGCAATGTACAAGCTACACGAGGGGGCTCTTGAACATCTGTGGAAAAATGAAAAGATAATGGAAAGTTCCCATAAACTATTTGCAGCCCTCTCGTAGCTTCATGGAATAGTCTCTTGAAAAAAAAAAAACAAGACAAAACCCCAAACCAAAGTCATTAGATACCAAACTCCAG
>NW_022107431.1:25391208-25392840 GCF_000313985.2 Echinops telfairi | reverse complement strand
TGAGGCAGGATGGCAGGGCCAGTGGCAGCAGAGAACACATGGGGGATGGCGGGCAGGGGGAGCTGACCCAGGCTCATCGTGCCCATGGTGAGTGGGGACTCTTGCTGCTGTTGCCCCAGGCAGCTCAATCTGTGGGGCAGGGCTTCCCCAGGCCCTAGGGTGAGAGTGCTATTCCCAAAGGCATTTTGGGTAGCAGGAGGGGGCAGCTGCCAGAAGCCCAAAATAGGGGAGATATCCAAAGAGGCAGGTATGGTCAGGTTCACAGCATCTGCGGACAGCTCTTTGGGCAGGCTGATCTTACCAGCACTGGCCTTGGCCAGGTCAAAACCTGGGTTGAGCTTGTGAGGTGACGGAGGCTCTTGCAGAGGCAACTCCTCGAGCAGATTGATATTGCAAAAATCTTTAGGCTCGGTTTTGATGGTCAGGTTTGCAAGCAGTGGGTATGAGGTAGAAGTGGTGGTGCTGTACTTGTGATTCTGGAGGGCGGGGGGAGGAGGGCCGGGAGATGCTGAGGGGTGGAGAGCGGGGAGGGGTTCTGGCATGGGTTGCACAGGTTGGGGGATGGTTTCAGAGGGACTGTGGGTGTGGCTGTGTACCTCAGCTGGCAAGCTACTTGCAAGCCCATTCTGCATGGGCATCCCTATCGGGAAGGGAGACAGCGGGGCAGCCTTGCGGTGGAACGGCGGCGGCGGCGGCGGCGAGATGGTGTGGAAGGTGCCCAGGTCTCCATTCTGCAGCCTCTCTTTCATCAGCTCTTGGGAGTGCGTCTTCTTGGTGTGTCGGGTGAGGTGGTCTTTGCGCCCAAATCGCTGGGCACAGAACTGGCACAGGAAGTCCTTGCAACCTGTGTGGACCACCAGATGGCGCCGCACATCTTTCCGGGTGTAGAAGCACCGCTCGCAGTGGTCGCACTGGTGTTTCTTCTCCTTGGCTCCGGTGGACGGCTTCTCCTCGGCGTGGGCTTTGAGGTGGTCGAGCAGCACCTCCGTGCTCCCTAGCTCCAAGGCACAGACCCCGCAGGTGAGGTCGCCACTGCTGGCCGCATGGAGGGCCAGGTGCCTCTTGTAGCCCAACAGCGTGTTGTACTTCTTCCCACACTCCTCACACCCAAAGGCCATCTTGTTGGGGTCATGGGTCTGGAGGTGGTTCTTCAGGTGATCTTTTCGGTTGAAGGTCTTCTCACAGTGAGCACACCGGTGAGATTTCTGGGGCGAGTGGGTAGCCATGTGTCTGCGGACAGAAGGAGAAGGTGCACAAGCGCGAACCTCGTTAGTGGAGGCGTTAGAGAGGATGGCTCCATCAAAAGGCCACTGGTGTTCTCTCGAGGAGCGGAACCAGAGATGATTTTAATCGCTTAAAAAAATCTCTGTACCTAAACAGAACCACTACACCAACTAAAGACATAAAATCTTTACAGGTCTAAGAACTGTATGAAGACTACATATTTTCCTCATGGGTACAAAAAGATTTCTAAATAAATATATGCATGAATATATTTTTTAATAATCATAAGACTTTTTTTTTTTTTTAGGACAGGATCAAATGGATACTCTTTAAGTATCTATTCAATTTGCTTCAAAACCCCCCAAGTTGTAGGTTATTATTCCTAGTAGAGTTCCTGCTTGGTCTCTG
>NW_022107431.1:25387278-25391108 GCF_000313985.2 Echinops telfairi | reverse complement strand
TGTCAAGCTGAGGCCCAGATGAAATCCCAGGAGCAGGAAGATAACTTGCATCCCTAGAGCTGGGACATCTCCAGGAACACCAGGCTAGCTGTGGAGGGAAGAGGAACGTCCGTGCATTAGCCATTTGAACACAGGGCTTTTCAGAATCAACAAGTCACGGTGGCTCTGAAACACCCCCCCCACCCCCACCCCCCACACTTCCCATATCCCTGAGGTTCTCTGGGCACCAGGCTCCTGCCCATCAGTCCGCCTGTCTGCGTTTCTGAGCAGTGAGGAGCCAAGCACAGTGTCTTGGTGGGGATGGGCTCACTAGCTAGGATCTACTTCACACCACCATTTCTGAGTAGGGTGAGGCTCAGGTGACCAATTTGAAAAAACCAAACTCCTCTCACGGGGTGTTCAGGTGTTGTTCTGCTTTGAAAACCCTACAGAACACAGTTCTACTGGAGCACTCGTGGGCAGCTGACTCGCAATGGGTTCACTGGCAAGGGGCTTTCCAATCAAACCATGGGTGGTTTCTCTGCAGTCACCTTTAGCAATTCAAAACTCATCACCCCGGCTAAACTGCCACCACCACCACAAACAACTCCTGCATAGACCCTTGTTCACCTGTATGATCACTGTATGCATGCAGGTTGATGTACACCCAAAGCGTATACAGCTAGCCTAGTGGCTGACATCCTGCCCGTAGAGAGGAGACAAGATTTCCATGGAAACAAACTGCTGTGGCTCAGGGACAAGGTCAGCATCCTCTAATACAGTGTTCAGCGAATCGCTTTCCCCAACACAACCAGAGAGAGGCCCGCTGTCCCTTGAAACGTCATTCTCACGCTACCAACCCCCGGAGACCCTCCCCAAACCCGACTTCTTTTTCTACCAGCGGACCATTGTTTAAGGGGCCATTAAGTGTCTGGGGCAGCACGCAAAGTGATATTTTTGTGTCATTTTTCAGGTGGGTGGACGCTAGTTTTTTGAGTGCCCTGACTTTGAAAAACACAAGTGCATTATATGCATGCATTAACATCCAGGGTTGCTCACGTTGCTAGAGGCGGGCTCTGTGGGAAGACAGGGCTTGCCCCCGCGAAGAGGCACACCGAGAGGAAGCCCGTCCAAAAACCCAAGGCTAGTCTGCAGCACACTTCTGTTTTCCTTCAAATGAAGCCCATCTTTTAGCTCCTTCCTTTCGCTCTTAAAACAATAACCCCATTTGCCATGTGCTAGGGACACAGAGATAAGGGGGGTCTCCCCCTGCTCGGTTGGCATGTTCAGAGCCGCATAACCATACAGTGCGGGACCACAGGCTGGGCAGGAATCAGCACAAGGAACGTGCTATAGATACTGCGGTGGGTGCCACCAAGTCCTGGATCCATTTAAAGAAATTCATAGATCGCAGGAAGAGGTTTGGGAGCGCCCCCACACCGCCTGCACTGTCCGACTAGTAGGCCACGCCTCCGTTCCATGTGTCCTCTGTCTGTGATGTCAAAGTCCTTTGGAGGCAATGGCGACATCTCACATATTCATTTCCCTGCCGGAGGACGTGCCTAGCAGACACTCACATCGCAAGGGCACGTCTGTGACCACAGAGGTTTTTATCCTCGGAGGTAAACTGGATGCCTTTTAACATGTGACCGTCTTGGAAACCCGAGGGAGCAGTCTTAACGCTGAGCGATGAGGGCGCCGAGAGTCCAAATTGGCTCCAAAAATTCACCCTTGGGAGGAGTCTCGCCTTTCTGTCCTCCCTGTTATGGCTGCACTGCTAACGGCATTTCACATTGGGCTACACGCTTGTTTGTCTCCTCTCTC
Source organism: Echinops telfairi (assembly GCF_000313985.2). Taxonomy (NCBI): domain Eukaryota; kingdom Metazoa; phylum Chordata; class Mammalia; order Afrosoricida; family Tenrecidae; genus Echinops; species Echinops telfairi. The sequence continues at coordinate 25,389,305 of NW_022107431.1, read as the reverse complement.
TCCTCCGACCATACGAACATCCCACCCAAACCATGTTACCTATCTCCTGAGATACATGAGAACAAACACAAACTCTTCAGGCCACCAGATAAGGGCTGGTAATGAGCTGCTACTTGGCCTACAGCTGCAGTCCCACCCTGGCTTCTTCCTGGGAGCCCTCCCCCACACGCCTTCTCTCGGGAGTCAGGGCTGATGTTCAGCTGCCCTGGACCACCTCTGCGACTAGCCAACAGGCAGCTAATTTCCAGAATGAAGATAACTCATATCCCCACTTTTCTACTTCATCATTCTGACACCAGCCACCCACGAGGCATATTCTCTCTGACCCCAACCACCCAGAGCTGGGTCTCTGCAAATCAGGGCTTTGTCCTGCAGCAGCAACGGTTTAACAGGCGCTCTGGCCGGTGCTCACGGGCTTGGTCTGTGGGTCAGTAGTTTGTAGAGTGTCTTGCAGAACTCACTCAGAAATGCTCACCCATGCTTAGAGTTCCCTATCTCGACCAGCGAGGACGTGTGTGAAGAGACGCGGTGCCAAGAAAGGCCTCAACGGGGTCCTGGCACAAGGCCGCCACTGTCTCGTGCATGTGTGCCACCCTCCCACGGGAAGCCCCGCGAAGAGAAGGGCCAGAGTGCTCTCAGCACGGGGATCTCAGCGAATCGGTGTAGCTGGCACCTTGATTGCGTGTGCTCGGTCCAGTCAATGAGTAGACATGGCTTTCCTGCCCTGGTCCCTGCAGGGTAGCCCCTACCTGCCTGGCTGGATGCTTTAGATAGGCAGAGAGCATCTTCCTTGCTCGGGCCGCATGCAGAAACCAGATAGCTCCTTGAGACCTAACTCAGTCTTCTGCCCACACCTCCTCTCTGCCCCCTTTTGTTCATGTCACACCTAAAGCCCTCCCCTTCTGAAAAGCTGTCTCAGCTCCCACCGAGCCACCAAGAACCCTCCCCCCCACCTGCCCAGCCTCTAGCGGGGCTTCTGTGTGCTTCTCACACCATGGGGCTGTCTGCCTGGCAGACTCGAGGTGCGCAAGCGCTGTCGAGTGAACGGGCACTGCACAGCAACGCTGGCCCATGCCTAGGGAGCTGAGAAGGAACCCACAGCTGGGTCCCCAGGGCTAGCGAGGAGGCTCGCACCCTTTCTGAAGACTCTCACCTCATCAGTTTATATCTGGAAACGAAGGCTTTACCACAGTCTGGCTGCAGGCACTTGTAAGGCCGTTCCCTGGAGTGAGAATAGGTGTGAATGGTGTACTTCTCCAGGGTGAGGAATGTCTTGCCACATAGTCGGCAGGGGTAGGTGGCCATGGGTTTGAACTCTCACACCTTCCTTTTCAGATTTGCTGACCAGCGGCTGTGCCATTTAAGCACGGCCGGAAGCAGGGTGCTGGGTGCTTCAGCAGAGCCACTGCAGCTGGACCTCAGACCAGGACAGAGGCAGCATGATGGTCTGGGGCCTCTCAGTCGCCACTAGTTGTGTTTCCTGGGTGTCCACATCCCAGATGATCAGCAGTGTCAAGCTGAGGCCCAGATGAAATCCCAGGAGCAGGAAGATAACTTGCATCCCTAGAGCTGGGACATCTCCAGGAACACCAGGCTGGCTGCTCGGGAACAGGAAGCATCCACTGCGAGATGGCCCAGGAGTCCTCTTGGGATTTTGTCTGAGGATTCAGACCTGTAAGGAGAGCCTTCTAAGGTTGAGGCACAGATGGGTTTAGGTATCCTGGGAAACAGAACACACAGCCAACGTGAGAGTAATCGAGGGTGTGGGTAGATGGCCAATGATGAAACCTCGGTAATTCTCCTGTTTCACAAGAAATCAAGGCCAGTGGCTGTTTATGCAGCAGGCAGGAACACTCCTGCAGCGCGGCAAACCCCGCGGCAACCCGCTGCCCGGCTGCCGCGCGCCCCCGCCCGCTGCCCGGCCGCCCGCCCACCACCTACCCTGCAGGGTCCGCAGCCCCCAGGAACTCACGCCCGGCCGCTCGGGCGCACCACCGCAGCCATGGCGGCGAGCCGGGGAAGCGCCC
>NW_022107431.1:25369240-25386515 GCF_000313985.2 Echinops telfairi | reverse complement strand
TACAGCTTTTATCACAACCCATGCATCCATCCATTGTGTCAAAGACATTTGTACATTTGTTGCCATCATCATTTTCAAAACATTTTCTTTCTACTGGAGCCCTTGGTATTGGCTCCTCATTTTTCCCCTCCCTCCCCCATGAACCTTTGATAATTTATATTATTATTATTTCATGTCTTACACTGACTGATGTCTCTTTTCACCCATTTTTCTGTTGACCGTCCCCCTGGGAGGGGGTTATATGTGATCAGTTCCTCCTTCCTCCTCCCACCTTCCATTTCCCATCCTGGTATTGCTACTCTTGCTTTTTGGGGTTTTTTTTTTTTTTGCTGCTCTCGTTATTGGTCCTGAGGAGATGATCTGTCCTGGATTCCCTGTGTTTCTAGCCCACGTACGTGGTCTGGTCTAGCTGGATTTGTAAGGTAGAACTTGAGTCATAATAATGGGGGGAGGAAGCATTAAAGAACTAGAAGAAAGTTGTATGTTTCATCGTTGCTACACTGCACCCTGACCGGCTCATCTTTTCCTTGTGGCCCTCTGTAAGGGGATAGTTACTTCTTGTTAAAGTTCATTTTGACTTGCCTTTTCAGTTACTTCCACATCAGCACCATTCCAGAAAGCTGGCCTCTCGCTAGATGAAGTTTCACTGTCATACTTCAAGCTTCTTTAAATACACCAGTGCAGAACACATATACCTAGACAGACACATTCCTTTTCTAACGGGCAAGCATTTGTGGCAACTTCTAGTGTTTCTCATCTCCTGCCTGGGATGTTTCTGGTGTTGGTTCAGAGTTCATGGCATGGAAAGATTCCTCAGTTCAAAATTCCAGCGCACCCGCTTGCTAGCTACGTCCTGAGTCTCCATTTCCTCATTGTGAGGCCCACGTGATCTCTGCAGAAGGGCTATTGATCGCAGTTAACAGAAACAAGATGGGTCCGAGCACACAATGTAAACACGCACACACACACAACCTCACAAAACAAAGAGAAAAAACAAAAACCCAGCATGCCAATATCTTAGCCATGGAGATTAAAAGCGCACACTCTTGCCTGTACACTTAGGCCATGGTTCGCACCAATTTAGTTACGGAAGTAATCGACAAAGACACAGAGTCTCTCCCTATGTATATTCTTCCATCAATCATACTAGATGGAAAACCAGAAATGTGAATCAAACACAAGCACACACATGCTCAAAAGGGCATGGGAGTTGCAAGAAAAGAGCCAGCAATCAACATATGTAAACCGTGACTGGGTGCTTACCAACACACCAGGAAGTACTAGGGAAAATAAGGTTTATTTAAAAATCAACTGCCGACTGCCTGGCACTGAATCACATTTCCCTAGATCTCCCTTCCCAGCCACCAATCCCCTAAATCCCAAACTCTTAACAGTCCTGGGGCATCCTCACACATCTCTCGGGTCTCCGATGACGCACGTTTTAGGGATGGCCAGGTGTGTTTCACAGCAAGGTCCACCTCCTTCAACACCAACTCTGCTCTCCAACTAGCTTCCTCGAAAAGACCAAGTACAGAGGAAAGTACAGTTCTCACAAACATTCTGATACTTATTTATTTTGTGGGTGTCAGCGTCCAACATGTCATCCTGTGGCGTTCTGGGTCTTTGGTTAAGTACAACTAACTCAGTATTAAGCGCAGAGCTAATTCTCAAATGTTGGACCTACCTGATAGCTAGAGTTCTGTCCTTTGTTCTGTTTGTTTATTTTAACGATGAACTCAGGGATCACACATGGTTACAGCACGCCCAGCCTGGCAGCTTTCTGCTGAGGAGCCTGTGTTACGTGTATTGAGCTGCTAACCACAAAGACAGGAGTTGGAACCCAGTAACCACTCCTCAGGGGAGAACTGAGGCTTTTGGCTCAGGAAAGGTTTATAGCCTTGGAACCCCCAAGGGTCCCGTTCTGCTCCGCATGATAGTATGCCCATGAATCGGAATGGACTTCGCAGAGGTTTTTGGGAGGCTTTGGAGTCGTCTCGCATGAGCACAGGCCTCTGAAATATTTTAATTGTTTTCATTCAATACTCCCAAATGTCCAGAAAAATCACACTGGCATTTGTGACAGACGGTAAATTCTTTGTGGCAAAAGATCACAGTTGAACTATTTCAAAAAGATAAGAGACCAGCATCTCACATCAATAATATGTGGTTGGCCTGGTTGCTTGCTGGCGATCCCAGTCTTTGGTTGAAACCTGATGCGCTTTCTGAGGACAAGCCTACAATGTGAAAACTGACGTATGATTACTTCCTATCACCTGGCAGTCCACCAAGATCCTCACAGAACATCGATGGGGGTAGTCTTGACGCTAGTCTGGTCTGCAACTTGACACACAGTTCGCATCTGTGTCTTAAACACGGTAATAGTTCAACACCTGTCGTGTTGGAAAGATAGTACGTCTTTCCCCCAAACATCTCAGGACATAATTTTCAATCCCCCTGATTCTAAAAATACCGAGTGAGTGATATAGATCTGCCAGTATGCCAAAGAAGGCTTGCGCCATCTGCTTCATTCTGTTCCTGATGATTATTTTGGGAATGGGAGAGGATCAGATTGGAATATGAACACACACACACACACACACACACATGGGAGAGGATCAGATTGGAATATGAACACACACACACACACACGGCCAGGAAGGGCTATACTCCCGTGGGGTTGGTGGTATATGATTGTGAAAGGAGAGGTCAGAGCACAAGTGTCACTCCAGGATTTCCCCGATGCCGTGTAATATAATCATCTGAGGGAGGACACATGTTTTACGATATTCCTGAAATAAACTATGACTTCTGACTTCTATTTCCATTGTCCCCAGTGACACAATGCAAAGCCAGTTTCTGAGAGGAAATTGAATTTCCATTTTTAGTCTTCCAATATGAGTAACTCTAGCCCTTTGTGCAGATTCATTCATCACTTTCCATGGTCAACACTGTGTAGACGTTTCGACTCTGAACACCTTTCTCACATACTCTGAAACCTGGAGTTGTTTTTCTAGAAATGTGTTAAGATGAATTTTAAAAGGGCCTCTAGCAAGGTTCTGATTTTTCTTATACTCACAAAATGAGGACTGGCCTACCACACATTGGGTAGACATTCTTATCTGGCTCTGAGAAAGTGTTTTTCTCAGTAACAAGTCTTTAAAGGACTTGGGTAGCAAGACTCGTCCAATTAAAGAACTATCTAGATCTAGCAGCAGGAGAAGAAGGGCGGCTAGAAGCTCAGTTTGCTGTCTGTTTTCTTTCTACACACGGAGGTTGTAACCGTGCGGAGCACAGCGCAAGAAAACTTCACTCCGGGAGACGTCGGACAGGGCAAGATACGACAAAATAATAATGTATCAATTATCCGAGGCTCATGAGGGAGGGGGGAGCGTGGAGAGGGGGAAAAATGAGGAGCTGATGCCAGGGGCTTAAGTGGAGAGCCAATGTTTTGAGAATGATGAGGGCAATGAATGTACAAATGTGCTTTACACAACTGATGTATATATGGATTGTGATAAGAGTTGTCTGAGCCCCTAATAAAATGATTAAAAAAATAATTGTACAACTCTTCTTGATATGATTGAACTACTGAATTATATGATATCTGGACGAAGTTTCAATAAAACTGTAAAAAAAAAAAAAAAAAGACGAAGACTTCACTCCCATCAAACGTCCAATCAGAGAAAAAGATAGCAATGGGGCTGGGCTAACTTGGCTGAGGATTACAGCTGTGAGTCTCTGAAGAAGGTCTTGCCAGGTGGCTGTGATGAGCCAATGGTTGGCTTTAGGGCCTGGTACATTCTCTAAAATTCTGTGCAAAATTATGGCGCGTGCGCGTGCGCGTGTGTATGTGTGTGTGTGTGTGTGTGTGTGTGGTGCTGGTGGGGTGATCTCCTATAGGGAGAGGGACCATAGGGTTTTTTTGGTTTCGTTTTGTGGGCTCAAAATTTAAACAGGTTAAGAACATTGACTTTGATGGGAAATGAGAAAAAAAAAATATTTCTGGTGCTATCAATTCAGTTTGATGTTTCACAAGGTCAGGGATATTTCTTAATCTGTGAACCATAAATGAGGGGTCTTCAAACTGTTCATGGCAAGATGGAATTAGAAAATGTAATTTTCCCAAGAACTTTTTGAAGTTCTCTCATTCCCCCCCGCCCCACCCCAATTACTGCATTTTACCAGGTTAAAGTGAAAACAAAAAGGGGTCTATAACCATAGCCTTCAAAAATTCAACGCAGAAACAGCAAATGTCATTTCAGATATTGGTGAAAATGATCCGTTAAAAGTTCCTGTTAGATAATACAGACCAGCCTGTAACTAGCGAGCTGGCTGTCCTCAAAATCTAAGGGGTCATTTCTCAGGTTAAAAAATAAATAAAAATAAAAACCAAGCCCATCTTCTATTAAAATATGTCTATCCTCAATAAATTGTCACACGCTTATCATTAAAACCCGCTAATTCCTGAGCTGCTCTGCCACACGAAGATGAAGCTGTCTGAGATGACGGTCACAGCGTGGTCCCTTGCTAGTATCTGAAGATGCGTCTCTCGCTGGGGCCCACAGACGGCCAACACCACAAATCAACTCATTTGCTACTTCCTTAATGTTCCATGGCTGCTCATGTTTTTATGGTGTCCTCCCCCTCCCCCCGCCCCCCAACCTGGCAAACCCTCAATCTTAGCTGACGCTTCAGACAAAAGAATGAGTTCCTCCTCTCTGTGGTGAGGTAGTGAATCTCGCGGAGCACTGAAAAGGGATTGTCTGGGTACAGGTGGGAGACACCAGTGGCTTTGGCTTTGGTGGCTGTGGTGGAGGTAAAGGGAGACGACTAAAAGCCATGGCTATATTGGGAAATAGAAAAAGGTGGCTAGGCAGGGCTGATGGCCACAGAGGTTCTTCTGTGCTCCCTCCCAAATGGTCTATTCACAGCCAACCAGACATGGCCACCTTAGTGGGTCTGAAACAATCTCGTCGCAGTCTGTGCCCCCCTCCTCCCCCAAAGCACTGACTGTGGGGAGGGCCTCCCCGCAGAGTTTGCTCGGAAGCTAGGTGTGTTGCCTTTACAGCAACATCTTGAGGAGCTTGATTGTCTGAACTCGGGGGCCCCAGCTCCTGTATTCTTAGAAGCAAGGCCGAAAATAAACAAGAGAAACCAGAGTGAATTCCTGACCTGCTATTCGGGGAGACTGTGAAAGAGAAAGCTGTCCTTGTGGACTGTCCCACAGTTTGAGAGCATCGCAGGAATACACTAGACTTATGGCCTTTGAGAAAAAAGTGAGCGCCAGCTATCCTTGTGTTGACACCGGGGAAGGAAGATCTAGTTAAAGGTGGCCAACTGGAAAGCAGGTAGTCCCAGTTTTTTCTGACAGTCAATAAAATTAGTTATTGAGAGCATTCAAAACCACAAGCTCAGACAACAAAAAAGGAGGGGGGGAAACCCCACCACAATTTTGGACGCCGAACACACACCGCAGCCGTGTGAAAGCTGAATTCGAAGTCACTCATGAGAAAAGCGATGAAACAACCTAATTCCCCAGCAAAGCCCCCAAACTTCCAGAAAGCTGCATGCGGTAGTGGGTTCTACTGGAAGGGGAGGGGGTCAAAGTGTGTAAAACCAAGAAGAGTGGTTCAAAGTCTGTTTCAGGAGTATTCCTGAGCCCTTCTGGTTTTCTGCATGGGAGACAACTGCCCCCCTCCCCTGCAGAATACAAGTCTGGACCCTTCCTTTCTGTAGAGGCCTGGGTGGGGATATTACACACAAACAGGGCATTAAGTTCAAAGTTGGCCTAAGTCCCCTGTTCCCTTTGAGAACCCGGGTAATTAGCTGTGTCCCCTCCAGGGCAAGGGACTAGAGGTGTCTTCCTTGGGGAAGTGACCCGCCCTAGAGAAAAGGACAAGTGGGAGTCCCCAAGGATTCACCTGCACCACCCTACAAGGAAGCCCTTGTGTGTACACACGTACACACACACACACACACACACACAAATTTACATTTGTATTTCCAAATGGGAAGTCAACAGATACAATCTAAAATTTAAAATCAGTAGGTACTTAAACCTGGCATTTAGCAACACAAAGGTAAAACACACAAGCGGTTGTCCATATGAAGAGACAGGGCACCCCTATAGGACGAGCAGAATCGCTCCATGGGATGTTCTGGCCTATCACCTTTCTGAGGAGAAGGTGTGTAAATGTGGGTCCGTGAAGGTGGGATGGAGGGAGTTGCTACTTCTTTGGGAATAAGCCTTATGAAAAATGATTGAACATTAAACAAGGTGCATGTAAAACAAATACAAATGAAAGTTAAAATCAAAACAGTGCTAATAAAATACAGACCTATTTTTCTAAAACATTGTTTGCATATGTTAGAAAAATAAACTCGGATTTTGAATTTGCTCAACGTTTTCTGGTCTGTTTTCTTGCTAAAAGCACAGGGATTAAACTTCAGACTTCCTGGAGCCATGACGGCTGGATGAACCCTGAATCTATCGCCCTGAGATAATCCTTAAGTCTTAAACCAAAATATTCCTTGAAGCTTCCCGAAAACCAAACAAGAGTTTAGCTTAACTACTAAAAAATGTCTGCCTTGAACATTATGCACTTTTAAGAACTATCTATATAGGATTATGTTTATAAGAGCAACTCGAAAGATTAGATAGGAACCTTAGGAGGCAGTGGATCTATGTTAATGAGTGAGAAACAGCTCAGAAAGAGAGAGTGAGAATGTTTATACAACTGGAATGCTGTCATCAACATCACTAAGTGGTACACGCAGAAACTGCTGATTTGGGGTGTGTCCTTCTGTGGGTGAGCACAGGCACCCAGGCTGGAAGAAATGACATGAAGGGGCTCTGGAAAAATGAGCCAAAACAACTCCTTTAGGTCTATTCTTTGCAGACTCTAACTTAAAAGACCTATCTGGATGCATCGTGTATACGTTCCTCAGAATCATGTGCTCAAAACTAAGTTCGTTATGGAAGGAGTAAAAGACCTGGGAGCTTGTCTATGGCTGCCTCAGGTCCAATCGACTGAAAGACAGCGCTGTCACAAGGAACCTTCTTGGCTAGATTCTTCAAAAACTAGAGTCTAACAGTGCATCCTTTCAACGGCCCTGAACTACACATTACAAGCCTACTTGTTTTGACTGTTGTGATTCTGAGGCAAAGGAGGAGGGAGGTAGGAGTAGGCCCGCCCAGTGGGGCGTGGGCGGGAATCCTGCATATTTTACCTGAGCTGTGAAGCATCTCTAATCCTAATAAGCCTTCAGATGCAAGGTTCAAGAACAAAGAGTTAGTCGGTACCTGTCCCACATTTCTCCAAAGTACCTTCACAACACTAGTATACGGGACAGTGCTCACATGAAATCTGCAGAAGCTTAGAACGACAGGGGACTTCAGGACTCCGCTTGAGAGACTGACCCTTTCACCAGAGCGCGTTATTGCTATTTCCTCTGCTTAATTACACAGGTGAAGAAGGAATAATGCCCGCTTTGAATGAATCCACATGCATTGTTTTAGGTAAAGTTTTACTGATAGAAAATAAATCTGACTTAAGAAACAAAAAAAATAGCCCCATATCTCCATGCAGGCAGTAGAACTTCCCCTAAGGAACAGATGAGGGTTAATAAATCAAGAAGTGGCATGACCATCGTGATTTCTAAGAACACTTGCAGCCAAGTTGGGACTCTAACTGCTTTGAGTCAGAGCAGCAGATGGGAAAACTAACCAGGCAGACAAGGCTAAAGACCAGGTGAGAGACACCACACGGGTCGGAGAGATGGGAGAGTAACATCAGAGGTAGAATTACAGGCCTTAGACAAGAGACAAACCCTGAGAGTCAGGCAAGAGAGGGAATCCACTTCATCTGATGTGTTACTTTGATGAGGAATTGAGATAGGATGAAGCTAAGTAAACTTTTGCTAACTTAGAAATTCTCTTCCCTTTCCTCTTTTTTTTTTTTTTTGGTCTAACTTTTACACTTTGAGTGATTTTACTGCTTGGCTCAGGGTCACATGAGCTGGGTTCTAAAAGGCTGTTTTGTATTAATGAGCATTAGTATTAGCTCAGGTAAAAGCAAAAATAGCCGGTATCCTCAAGTCACCCACATCATCAAAAATAAAAGTACTTAAGGAGCCCTGGTGGCACAGTGGTTGAACATTAGGCTTTTAACTTCAAAGTCAGCAGTTCAAAGCCAAAAGCCACTCCATGGGAGAAAGATGAGACTTTCTACTCCCATAAAGATGTATCATCTCTGAAACCCACAGAAGCAGGTCCACCCTGTCCTGCAGCGAGTGAAGGATCATCAAGGTCAACCCCCAGCACACTATACAGGGTTTCTGAAGCTGGAAGTCTTCATGGAAGCAGATTGCCCCATGAAGTAGGGTTGGGTTGAACCACTAACAGTCCAATGCTTACCCACCCACACTACCTGGGCACATAGGCTTGATATAGAAGAAGGACACATAGGCTTGAGTATAACCACACCACCTGGGCACCTGAGCTTGAACACAGAAGAAGGAAAGCAAAAGAAAGCAAGGATGGAGGAGCACAAGTCAAAACAAGAAGGAAAACCAAGTCAACGACTCAGGTCAAGGCCTTAACTCTCCTACAACTGACTGGGTGACCTTGAGTATGTCCACTGGCTTAAAAGCGAGATAATCAAGGAAGGTCGGAGATTTTCAAAAGAGCAACTGTTGTAAGGCACTTTTCTCCTCTCTAGTCAGAAAAACGGTGGCAGCTGTACATCAGCAGGGAGCTGGAATCAGAAGATGATATAGAATGCAGAAGATCACAGCTGAGCGCAGATGGATCTCGGCTGAAAGCAGAGAAAGCCAGAAAGATGTTCACCTGTACGTTGATGAAGCAAAAGCATTTGACTGTGAGAGAATTATAACAATTCATAAATAACCTGGTGTAGAATGGGAATTGCAGGTTACTTAATAGTGTTCATGGGACACCTACACCAAAAACAAGAGGCAGTCTTTGCAACAGGGCAAGGGGACACTGTCTGGCCTGAAATCAAGAAAAGTGTGTGACAGGGCTGTACCCTATCACTGTACTCACTCATTGGTTTGCTGAGTAAAGAGTCCAGGAAGCTGGACTATATGCAGGAGGAGGCATCCAGATTGGAGGAAGACTCATTGAACAACCTGTGATACACAGGTGACCCCACACTGCCTGCTGCAAATGAAGAGGATCTGAAGCACTTACTGAGGAAGATCAAAGACTCAAAACCAACCAACCAACCAACCAACCAACCAACCAACCAACCTCACTGCCACTGAGTTGACTCCAACTCAGACTGGCCGTGGAGGCGGGTGGAGTAGGATGGACTCTCTGGGTTTCGGCAACTATAAATCTTTAAAAGAGCCATCTTTCTCCCTTGGAGCAGACCAGGGGGTTCAAACCGCCAACCTTGCGGTTAGCCCCCCAAGCCACTAACCAGAAAGGAAACTAACTATCAATAAAGTTGGCCACATTACAATGAAAAACTTCCGTTAAGAGACCACTAAAGCCGACCTCCGTGGAAAAACTCAGTTTCTAGACTGTACATGGAGAACTTCTCATAGTAAGGCAGACAAGAAAATCTAAGGAGGAGGGGAGAATGTGGCAGAAAGATAAACTCAACGAGTCAATAAACAAATGAAAATATTCCACAATTTTATCTAGTTTAGATTCCTTGATCCATCACGAAAATCGCCTCTGCGCACTTTCAACTCTGTCGGCCTCCCCGCTTCACTGTACTTGGCTGGCAAAGTCCCATTTCTGATTCAGTCCGACTCTCTACTGCCTTCACGTCTGATGAACGAGGCAGAAGGAAAACACATCATCACGCCGGCTGGTCTCCCTTTACGACAAGACTAACAATTTCAAGTAGGCCAGCAATCCTCCTGCTGTCTAACTTCACTCACTGGCCCCACTCTCCCCATGATGATTCACGGCGTTCCCTCTTCCTGACGTCTCCAGCCCCCTCCCACCCAGCTAACTCTCCGCTGAGGGCCTTCATGTTTCACTGAGGAGAAGATGTCACGTGGGAGGCGACTGCCCTGTGCCTCCACCTTCATGTGACCCCTGACCTGCTCTGTCTCCCCGCCGGGGGAGACAGATGGATGACCGATCCTCCTGCCTAAGTAAACCCGCGATCGCCAATCAGGTCCCATGTCCTCTTGCCTACTCCTTAGACATGACTCCAGGAAGTCTCCTCCCCTCCGCTGCCTCAGCCATTTTCCCAGCTCTCATTATCAAGACAGACTATAATTCTTCCCATCTCGAAACGATGGCGGCGGCATTCTGCCCCCACAGGCCCCATCCAGTTGCCATTCCATTTTGTTTATCTTCGCAGCAAAATTCCTGACATTTTTCCACCTAAAGCCGGGACCTCAGCTCTGAACTCCAGCTCTATACCGACTGCCGTACATTTCCATGTGGATGGTTAATATTGCAGATGAAACTCCCCATCTTTCCCTCACTCAGACCCGTGCCCTCCATCCAAGCAAAAGGCACCTCAACCTCCTGGTTTGCCATGCCAGCAACCTTGGTGTCATCCCCGACCCTCTACTTCTGACCACAGGCCCCAGCCCTGCTCAAACCCCCACAATTGCTGTTGGCTTTCTTTCCAGAAAAGGAGAGGCTCGGTTTCTGGACAACTTCTCACCACCTCCACTGTCGTCACGTGCTTCCAGAAGCTCTCTCCCCTGGTTTGCTCTAAAACCTCAGGTCTCGTTGCTGCGACCCCTGGCCCTTCCCTGTAGTCTCCCCACTGCCATCGAGTGGATTCGGATGCAGAGCAACCCCTGGGGCGGCAGAGAACTGCTGCTGGAGCTTCCTGGGCCTGCAAAGCCTGATAGGAGGAGGAGGCTGATCTTTCTCCTGGTGGAGGTTAGCAGCCCACCTGCCAACCTACTATGCCACAGGGACTTCTCAAAGGGAGAAAGGAAGGAAGCAGCCAGCTAGAATCTTCCACCCTCCTCCTACCCATCTGTATTTTTAAATATTTCTCGTCCAGCCACAAGTACTACCTTGGAAGAAAAGACTGGCAATCTACTTCCAGAAAATCAGCCACTGAGAACCCTATGGAGCAGAGTTCTGTGCTGCCTGGGGTCACTGTGACTTAGAGAAATATCGATGTGACAGTGACTGGTTTTAATGGCGACTCAAAGCAGCGCCATGGGGGAAAGGGGTGGGGAGCCATGCCTGAAACTCAGACAAGAGCCCTCAGTAAGATTTTCTGATCCTCAAGGTCAGTCATGGGGGCTTTTCCTTTGTGACAGCTGGCAATGCAGGCCTCTCCTCCCTCCCTCCCAGCAAATCCTGCCGTTTGCCTTTAGGCCCTTTTAGGGTATGCATCTATAGCTGACAGCCCTGAGCTCCTCTCTCCTGTGACTCAAGCACAGGGCATGTAGGAACCAGAACATAACTCATTAACAGCGGGGGCCCATTGTCCCGATAAAGTTACCATTCCAGGAGAGAGGGAAGCCCTGAGGGGCAGCAAAAAGGTTCAGGCTGAGTAAAGACACAAAACAAGCATCCAGTCCCGCAGGCTGTGGGAGGCCAGATTACCGAGTTCAGGTCATTTGTCCCTGAGATCCAGAAAAGGACGCTCTGGACTTGGGTGGGAGCGCTCTGACCCTCAAACGGTCATCTCTCCCAGGAAATAGGAAGAAAGGACTGAGTTTAGAGAGAACAGGGGATCGATCACAGGATGTTAGAACTACAGGTGACCTGGCCTTTCCTTTTGGGATGTCTGTCCTTTCTGGCTATGTAGGAGAATCCCATCGGCGGACAAGAACAGAGGTGCGAACAACAGGGGCACTGTGGACTGTGTGGCTTAGTCTAGGAGGTAGGCAACTGTGCAGAGCAGGCGCCAAGAAGGGGTGTGAGGGGGTCTTCTGCACGAGACAGAGGAGTCTGGGTTTATCCGGTAGAGAGCTGGGAGCCAGGGAAAGTGAGGGCCTTTTATCAACAGGTTACTTGACAAGGAGAGAAACCTCCCAAGGAATCATTTGCACACACCCTCCCCCATAACTTAGCTGCCCTGGGGTTTTAGGAAATGTTAAAAGTGCTGTACCGAAATGCTATACATGTCTTTTAACACACTAGGAGCCTGGGGCCAAATCGGATTACGGGGACACAAATGTGATGGGTAGTTTTAAATTGCACCATTTCTCTCCAGTTTCTCAATGGCTGAGTGTCCAGAGCTTAGGCGGACCGTGTGCCCAGCTCTGTTGTGAGAGAAAATGTAGTTCTACGCCTGTTCTTAAAGCTCACCCCCTCTTCTCAAGAGCACGGCTGCCCAGGTCTGAGGCAGACACAGTCACTGCACGAAGCCTGGGAATGTTCTCTCTGGCTCTCCACGTCGCTTCCAATAAATTCAAATAACGCAGAGCAAATTGTTCACTTAGAAATACTTAATTGGAAATATAAACTTTCATCACTGCTTTTTTTAGGACTGCTGGGTTGGCTTCCTCCCACCCTTCTTCTTCCTCTCTCTTTCCCCAGACTGATAACCATTTATCGGGTTTCCATTTTTTAAAGGGAAATGGCACCAAAGAGAAGAGGCAGTTTCTGAAAGTTTCTCCACTAGTGTCTCAGAAGGGGAAAGGGGCTGAGGCCCAGAGGGTTTTTCTCTCCCCCATTCACAGCTTCCAGCCCTTTGTTTGTTTAACAAACCATTGCAATCACACCCAGTTCAGTGGGGGAGGAATGCCCTCTGAGTCCCTGTCCTAGCAGTCCGCATGTGTGGTCTGCCACACAGCCCAGCCGCAGGGCAGCGGCTTCACTGTGCTCCTCTATGATCCCCATCTCCCCGGAGGGAGGCGGGGGTGGGCACCTTGCTCACAATGAGCCTCCATTTCCCGCACTGCATGCTTGCTGCTCCCTCCCAGTAGCCTATAGCAATATCTCCCCCTCTGCCCATCCTGCTTGGGCTTGTCCTGCCTGCTCCTGAAACAGACACCGCCTGGTGCGTTCGCTGCCCCCTACCTGTCTTCAGCCCACGCACTGACCACTGAGTGCACACATTCCAGGTTCCTCTCATGTCAATCACACTGCCAATGGAAGACACAATGACAACACTCCCTGCCCCCACCTTCTCGGCCTAACGAGAAACGGCGAGTGCCCTTGTCTGTTTCTGGTAGATAGGTTGGCCTGGTTGGAATGACTTTCAACTTCTTGTTCAACAAACCAAAATACCAAAATATTTCAAACATAAATTAGAAGCCTTAATCAAACAATAATAGTGTTTGTCAGTTGAGCTCTGAGTGTCCGCTTGTACTATTTTATCTAATAGTTTCTATTCCACAATCCTGGGAGAGAGGATGAAGGGCATCATTTTACCCATCTAATAGGTAATGACATTGAGACTCGGAGGGCTTTATTTTGCCGATAGGCACCAAGGAATGAGACACTGCAGCTAATGTACTCTTCTCAACAACATACCCAGCCTATAGTAAGACCCCAACGATGCTGCTGTTGCTGGCAGGTCAGCGCGCCAGTCATTTCCGACTCATGGCAGGTGACCCCATGCACAACAGAATACAACGCTGCCCAGTCCTGTGCCACCCTCACAATTGTTCTTAAACTTAAGCCCATCAATGCAGCTACTCTTAGCTTTCAATAATGTTATTGCTCTCCATAGAGATGTAACCAGATTAATAGTTCCTTAGGGTGATGGCAGGGAAGGCACCCTAATAACGATGGGTATAAGAAATGTAGAAAAGGTTCTAAAATTGATTTTGGTGATGACTGCACAACTCTTTAAAATAGTTAAACCATTGAATTGTACGGACCATGAATTACATGCCAATAAAACTGTTGAAAAATGTATTGCTGATGACCACAATGAAGAGAGACAGCACCCCGGAGTTCTGAGCAAAGTAAGGCAAGTGTCTTCCCCCCTGACATCATGCCATGCTCCCAGCCAACTGTCTGTAAGGGCAGTGGACTTCAGCAACAGCTCTGGCGAAAGTATTGCCAAATAAATCCCACATGGCTGGGACCCTTAGCACAGCTGGCACGTGATTAGCATCTTTCCTGGGCTTATTAGTCACCATGTCCACAAAGGGAGCAGCAATGTCCTAGCCGTCTTCTCATGGACATAAATTTAGAGCGCAGGAATGGGCAGCTTTAAGGTTTTTAACCAACAGGGCTGTCAACGCAGCTTTCCAGACCTCTGCAGGTATACTGGACTTGTGGATGGGGGACAGTAGAGGATGAAACATCGCTTAATCGTATCATCTGAGTCCCTGAAACGTGGGGTTTTCGGCCATGCCCCCAGGGGCCTTTTCTTCTAGAAGGACGACTTTTCAGAGAGTGTACTGATGCCTTCACAAAAAAGAAAAAGCTGATGGAATCCTGCTCGGTCACTGGATTAATGGGTCCTTGGGGGTACGGCAGGGGAGCTGGGGGGTGACGGGGAGCTAGTAACAACGAGGACAAGAATGAAGAACATGTTCTAAACAGATGGTGGTGACGACTGTACAACCCTTCTTGATGTGACTGAACTAGTGAATCGTATGACATGTGAATTACATGCCAATAACGCTGTTGAGTCGGTGGGATGCGTGAGTCTCAGGAACTCACAGGGGCAGCTCTGCTCTGTCCTACGTGGTCGCCATGAGCAGGCACTGATGCGATGGTGGTGAGCTGAGTATGAGATTAAAATGTAAACATTAAAAAAAAAAAGAATCCTGCTCATTGGAACTTGGTATTTGTGGGGGGAAGTGTCTTTATCTTCCACAGGAACCCTTTGGAATTATCTAGAACACCGCCCCCCCATCTTTCCTAGGACGTGTTTTTACACGTCCCATTGTGTGTTTACAATCGGTTATCAGTAAGGATGCCCAGCTAGAAATGAGTCTTAAAGGCTACCATTGCTTGCGTACCTGCTCGGGAACAGGAAGCATCCACTGCGAGATGGCCCAGGAGTCCTCTTGGGATTTTGTCTGAGGATTCAGACCTGTAAGGAGAGCTTTTCCCTATCTTCAGTAAATGAAGCTGGAAAAACATGCCTGCCACCCCCCACCTCCCCAAGATGCTGTCACCCAAGCTCCACTCCCAGCGTGGACATACACCCAACGATGGATGGGTGCTGAGGCGCTCCTTCACCCGTTCTTGGTACATCAATATTCACAGCAGATTGGTTTGTAGTAGAAAAAAATTGCAAGCAATTCAGATTTTCTTCGGTGGGCAAATGGTTAAGTAAATCATAGCTTATCCAGTCCCTGGAATACTATTCAGCGATAAAAGGGAATGGGTGATTGGCACATGGAATAACTTGGATGGACATCGGCGAACTATGCTGAGTGGGAAAAAGGAAGAAAGCAACCCACCAAGATCCCAATTCCATGTATACACCATTTTTAGATTAACAAAACTATGCAAATGGAGAAGAGATTGGTGTTGGCTGGCATTTAGGAGAAGGGGGGTGGGTAGGGGGCAGGTGCGAGGAAGTGAGGGCAAGGGGGTTGTAGTACAACAAAGAGCTGAGGTGAGGGAACAGTTAGTTCTGCATCACTAATTTTAATAGAGGGCAATGATCATTTGTAAACATTAAAATCTGGGAGGATTAGCTCCACTGGCCCACTACTCTTGAATTTTAAAATGTCTCACATATACCAGATGGTCAAAGTCATAAACATTTAGATGATGTGATATATGAGTATTCAATAGCTGGATTCAAGTCCCTAAATTACAGTTGAAAAGATTCCCAATATCTCAGACAACCTTGTCCACTCAAGACCCTGAATCATTTATGTATCTATGTTATTTGTCCTTCCAGCAACCGGATTAGAAAAATCCAATAGTTTTTCTGTTTTCCACAAAAAAGAACACATGAAATAGCTTACATAAAATGTTCAAAACAACATTCAGAGGAAATGGCAATTTTGTTTTTTTTTTTAAACCAACCATGTTAAAGTAGCATACAACAGATATGCAAATATATGAAACAGAACTTAAAACAAATTATGAATAGCAAGTCAGAAATAACCAGTCGACACTTGTTTTCATCAAAAGCTTCAACAAATGTACACTCAAAAACCAAATTCACTGCCATCAAGTTAATCCTGACTGGGAGTGGGCCCTATAGGGCAGACTAGACCTGCCTTCTCCGGGGGGTTCCCAGGCGATATTAACTCTTGACAGAAGTAGAAAGGCCATCTTTCACCCACAGGGAGGCTAGTAGTTTTGAACTGCTAACCTTGTGATTTGCAGAACGACAAGTAACCGGTTACACTACCAAGGCTCCAATACATGTATAGATTTATCCAAGTTTCAGGGCAAAATGGCCGAAGTACCTAAATTGAATATGCAACTCAGGGGTTAGCAAACCTGGCTATGTCTTAGCAGCAACAGAGGAAGCATTTTAAAACAAAGCTCCCAAGGCCGTCGCGCAGACTGACTTGATACTACCACCCAGAGCCCTGAGATCTCTTTGGAGGGCGTCCTTAGGAGGCCAGTCTGCAGCTAGCTGTGCACCACTGCCTCTGACATGGCGTAGCTGGAAACTCAACTTGGGTCACCAATTCAAGATACCACGTTGGCTTCTTCCAACTAAGGCAATTCCAACAAATTGATCCTCTTAGAAGTGGGGGGCGGAGAGTGTTTCAGGATTTTCTTAACAGTATGGAGATAAATCTCTTAGGAAACAAAAGCCAATGGGGGAGGCACACCTCGCTTTACTCCACTTCGATTTATTGCACTTCACAGCCCTGGGTTTGTTTGTTTGTTTTGTTTTAAACAAGTGGAACGTTTAAAGCAAGTCTACCCTGCCACTTTCCCACCAGCATGTGCTCACTTCGTGGCCATGTGGCACATTTTGGTAATGCTCACAGTATTTCAAACTTTTGCATAATGCTATCGCACACTTAGCACAGGGTACGCATGCCTTTGTTCTTCTTTGAGAAACCCCCAAACTCATGTGACTTGCTTTATGGCTGCGGCCTGGAACAGAGCCTGCAATATCTCTGTCTGGTATGTCTGTGCCTGGGTAAGTGATTTATTCCTTTCCTCGCCTGTTTTCACCTATCTGATCAAAACACCTATGTCCATTTATTTTATATGGGAACAACCTTTCAATTAGAAACAGATTCATTATGGCCATTTCCTGACTGACTAAGGTTTGGAAAGCTCTACAATTCATATGAAAGCTGAAGGTGGGGAGGTCATTTGCCTGAATCAATCGGATAATTTGCTTTACTTTTTTCTCTGTCCCTCTGCTTTGCATGGATGAACACTTCACAGGTCATCCTCCTGGCCACATCTCCTCCTAAGATG
>NW_022107431.1:25329329-25368802 GCF_000313985.2 Echinops telfairi | reverse complement strand
GCAGGCAGCGGATACAGTCCCTCTGCCCTTCCCACCTGCCAGCTCTGCGCCCGGCTGGGCTTAACAGTTCACAGAGCCCCAGGGTCTAGGGAGAAAGTCACGTGCATCCTAGGACAATTTAAAAAAAGCAGCAGAAAGCCAAGGAGAGACACTGAGGAACAATAAAGCCTACAAGTTGACAGGATGCTACTTGCACACAACCTCCCAGGTCAGAATTTAGCATTCAGAACCAGGAAGGGGGGAAAACGGTTTCAATACGTCAATGAGAAAAGTACGTGCTTTCTTTTTAAAAAATGACTCACTAAAATAAAGCATTCCTAAATATAGATGTTTATGAGTTCCAGGGTAGCCAGAAACAAGTTGCATTTTCTAGGAACGGAGATTGCCACACACTGAACACATTAGAGAAAGCTATTTTAAATGAATGGGCAAATGTTTCTGCAGAAAGGATTTGTTCATTGACAACAGAAACTCAAGTCTCATGCATCCAGAGTGCATCATTTCCAGAATGCGTTTTTGCTGCTACAATATGTTTTTCTAGTTGTTTGCTTCCGAGAACGGCATTTAAGAACATGCCTTTCTCTCTGTTAATGAACAGGGTTGGCCGCCTGCTGGGTGATCACTGAACCCCGATGAACAAAGGGCTTTTACTTTAGCTTCTGCTCCCCCTTAAGCAGATTCTTCAAACTGACTTTTATTTCTCATGATGCGAGTGGACAAGAATTAGGTAAATGGCCCCTCCAAATACCAGGGAGTGCCTGCCTTGGCTTGCAGGGAAGACTTCTCTAGCATGGAGATATGCAGGGCTTGTTTTTGCAAAGCCTCTCAAATGGGCTTTAAGGGTTGTTGTTTTTTTCCTTCTTTTTTTTTTTAAATCTAAAGACACATTTTTTGGACAGATTGGGTAGAGGTCATCAACTAAATCGTAGTTCAAGGAAGTTCATCATTCATCACGGTGACTGATGAGATGATACCTTTGAGGGGGGTCCTCCCACTCACTGCAAAGGGTCCCTTGAAGTTTGAATAGATTTGTGGGCCTGGCCTGGTCTTCTATGTGTCTCACTGCCATTGTGTGCCATCGAGTTGATTCTGACCCTCAGTAAGCCCATCTATGACAGAGGAGAACAGAGGGAGGATGGTGCTCTGCATCGACTCGGATGCATGCAACACCTGGCCAAGGAGGGAGGAAGGCTGGAGGAGAATGGATGTATCTGAATGACGGTCTTGGTAAAGAACCCTAAATATGCTACAGATGTCAGAAGAACAAACAAATCCGTCTTGTAAGGAGTACAGCCAGAATGCTCTCTAGGACGGTGAGAATTTGTCTCATGTTCAGGTGATCAGGAAGGACCAGTTCTTGGAGAAGCGTAAGTTGGAAAAGTGGAGAGTCAATAAAAAAAGAGGAAGATCCTCAAGGAGATGAAGAGACACAGTGGGGGCAACAACAGGCAACATAACAACGACTGGGAGGATAGCGCAGTGTTTTTGTTTTGTTTTGGTGTGCAAAAAACCCCAAAACTATGAATTGACACCATTCCAAAGGGCATCTAATAGCAACATTTATGGGAGACACTGGTGACCTTAAACTACCCGCTGAGGTTAGAGGCTTTCCAAATCTCTACCTTCAATCCTGAACTTTCCTTTAAGTTCCCAACTAATATGTCCAACTGTGGTCTTTCGCCCATCAACTTACCTATCACCGGAGTGCCTGTCTATCAAGGCCTCCTCTCCTGAAACTCAACTTTCCCTTCCAACCCTGCTCCTTCTCCAGAAGGCCTATCTCAGCTCATGGCACCACTATAGCCTCACACCTCACATGCAAATCGGACGCTGGCCTGCTGACAATCGTTGCTCTAAGCACAGAACAATGTGGCAAGAGCTGATCAATTAATCCCATTTTATTTGCGAGGAAACTGAGGGTCAGAGCTGTGCTAACTTGCCTACAGCCATAGAAGCAGGAAGCCGTTGAGCTGGGAGTTGAGTGGAGCGTGTGTGATCTGAAAGTGTATGTTATTAATAGATCATCCCTTTCACTGTGTGGCTGCCCAGCTCTCCCAGGTCTGACACTTAGGACGACACCAGATCTTCCTCACTAAGCTGTACAGATTCCATGAACCTATGATCTCTCACCTGCTTCCTTCTCTGAATTCTCAGAGTGACCTACTGTTCCAGTGGCTTCTGCCTCTACTACTGGCCTCCACATGACTGTGACCAGAAACGCAGGGATTTCAGTTTAGGTCTGTGATTCCTGACAGCTTTTCTTTCTAGCCCATTTGCCACAGGAGGCCAGCTTCGAAATGCTGTTATCCTGGTCCACTTGCAGGCAGGAGCAGCCTCAAGAAGTCTGTCTTTGTTAACTTCTAAACCCAACCAGGAGATTCTGTTGGGCATCCAGGAGGGGAGGAAGGGAGAACAAGGAGAACAAGGAGAACCAGGCTCTGCTCCCCAGGCAATGGGAGAACATTTGTGGGAGCGGCCCCAGGAGTGTGCACAGGGAGGCCCAACCTCAGGCAAGAGGTTTCCAACTTACACTTCAGCCAATGCCAGGCGGAGAGCTGCGGGGTTTCAAAATACCACTATCCTGATAGCCTGAAGACGTCGGGCTGAGCCCCCTCCCCAGATGCCAAGGAAATCTCCACGTTCTAAAGCCAGGTTCTATTCCCCAAGAGGGAATACCAAAACCCCAACTCAATCAGTTGCTGTCAAGTTGATTCAGGCTCATGGCAACTGTATATGGCTCAAAAGACAACTGCATTCCCCAGGGTTTCCAATGGCTGCTTTCTGGGGAAACAGATCACCAGGCATTTCTCCCAAGGCTCCTTTGGGTGGATTCTAACCATTGACCTTTTGGTTGGGAGGCCAGCTCATAAGCATTTGCACTACCCAGAGACTCCTAATGGGAGTAGGAGGCACCTAGAAATGCCTGAAATGCAATTTCCCTCTAGATTAACAGAATCAGGTAGAAGTCTCAATTAAGACAGATATGTGACATTTAAAAAAGCAAGAATGCCTCCATAGTTGAAGTTATGAGATTCAGACTTGTGGAGCCCTCGGTAAGGTGCTAAAAATCTTGGACAAGTGCCTATCTGAGCTATAGATCAGCTGCAACTGCTGGCACTAGATATTTTAAAACATCTAGAAAAACCCTATTGCAGATGGATGCGGACTTTGTAACAGCTGACCTGTAGACAGTCCTGTGGTTTAAAACTCTCCCTGGCAGACTGCGAAGGAAGGAAGAAACCAAGGACAGATGTTAGCATGCGGTTATTCACAAGATTAACCCCTGGGAACCCTAGGCAAATACCTAGAAAGGGAGAGGCAGTGAAAGTTAACTTAAGACCTTTATCTTAAACTCTGAATTACTTAAAAAGAGAAAGTGGAACGAGAAGAGAGAAACCAGTGCAGCTGGTCTTGAGGTTCCCATTTCCAAGCCTAGACATGCCTCGGAGCAACCTGCTGGGGTAGGGGGTGGGGCTGTGGATTTCCCTAAGATGGAAATGACGGTGCATGTTAGACACTGAGGTGCTTGCAGGGAGGGGAGATTCCCTTTCTAGAAGAAGGGATATCAGTCCTTCATGTGACAACTGCCTTCATTCAAAGATGGTGCAGTAAGGATAAAGAGATGTGAACCACATGGAAGGTCTAGTGGAATTCCGATCACGAGGTCCGATCAGCGGAAATGACTGTCACTCCCCTTCTGCGGCTGAACATGGGGGACTTTCAGAAGGTCTAAAGGTGCTACAAACCAGAGAGGATTCTAGGTAAGTCAAGTTATGTCAGTCCTCGGACGGAGATTAAAGCTTTTCATGCCAAGAGCTCTGCTTAGAAGAACCAGATGCTCAAGAAACAGCAGTAGGGGACCCAATTTCTCCTGTCAAACAGGCACAGCCCTAGTCTGCCAGGCATGTGGGGCACGAGGCACATCCAGAGGAAGAGAACTTGAGAGACAAGGAGCTGCCTGGCCAGCAAGCGCCCTGTCTGGGAAGCAGAACATTCCCAGTGGTTAAATGCTCCACTGCTAACTGAAAGGTCGGGAGTTCAAACAGACCAGCTAATCCAAGGGAGAAAGAGGTGGCCTTCTGCTTCCTGCGAGATGACAGTCAATGGACACCACATAGAGGAAGCGCTCCTCTGCCATACAGAGTAGCCATGAGTCAG
This sequence comes from Echinops telfairi, assembly GCF_000313985.2. Classification (NCBI taxonomy): domain Eukaryota; kingdom Metazoa; phylum Chordata; class Mammalia; order Afrosoricida; family Tenrecidae; genus Echinops; species Echinops telfairi. The sequence goes on along the minus strand of NW_022107431.1, from coordinate 25,364,644 downwards.
AATCAACTCCCGAGCAACGGCTGTTCTAGAGAGAGACCTCAGACAGTGGACCTAATAGTGTATGCTCCTGGGATGATTGCTTTTATACAATAAAACGGGCAAGTGGTAATTCTCATAGCAAAATGCCTGTGTACAAAAAAGTACTATTAATGGACTATTGATGTTTCCCCAGAAAAATATTTTCTAAAGTGTTCTAAATTTTCCCAGAATCAGAACTAACAATACTGTTAAGTACTTGGGATGAATCAGAGGCAAATGAGAGCCACTTCAGGGAAACAACCCAAGGTAACTATGGTCTTAATGCATTTTCAGTTTACATGTGCAGAGACTGTGCGTGCGTGCGTGTGCGTGAGAGAGAGAGAGAGAGAGAGAGATCAATCTGATCCACAGCTAGTCATGGGGAATGGTACAGAACCAGGCAGAGTTTCTTTCTGTCAGGCCTAGGGGGGTGCCATGAGTGGGGGTGGGTGAGAGAGGCAGGGGAGCACCTTGGAGGTAGCTAACAACAGCATCTCTATTTTAAGATTATGTATTAAATGAGGGGGATTCAAAAAACTTTGTGGAAAATGGAATGAAAAGATAATGGAGCTCACATGTGCATACACAGAGGCACAATGGCTGGTACAGAGTACAAAGTGGGGGCACGGAATGGACGCAGCCTATTAATCCTAAGTGTCAGGAAAGATTTCACACATGAGGGCAACTCATAATTTGGAAACATTAAGAATTTGATTCAGAATTATATATACCATATATATATATATATACATATACATAGGTGCATACGTCAAAGCATATAGATGATTGATTCATTGCAAGAGTCTTTCTTTAATCTGGATCACCATGGCACAATTCCAGTTCCTAACATGTGCCTGTAACAATTCATCTAGCAGTTTATCCAGGGGGTTAGAGAAAATAAATCTCTAAGATAAGAAACGTACAAAGGAAAGTGGAATAAAAATTATGGCAGATTACACTCAAGGACATTTTGTAAAAAGTGTGTGGCGAGGGTCCAAGAGTCGGGGTCAAACACAATGTTAGGCCTGTAGCTGCAAAGTGCAAAGGAGGCAGAGTTGCTTAGGAGAAACCATCAATGTGGTGGGAAAACAACAAAACTTGTAGGTGTGAGATTTAAAGGAGCTCTGTTAGTATGGTGGGTCCCACACGGGGCTGCCACCCTCAAGGTCAGCAGTTCAGGCCCCTCAGAGCCCTCCCCTAGAGAAAGCTGAGGTCGTCTGTTCCCATAAAAATGCAGAGCCTTGAAAACCCTATCTAGGGTCATGGTGAATTTAAATCGACGTGATGGCAGTGGGTTTGGCTTGATTGCTTTTTGTTGGCTTTTTGGAAGACTAGAATTGAGAATCATTATCTTGAAATAAATGGTTAAAACACATCTAAATCTGGAGACGTACTTACCCTTCTAAGGTTGAGGCACAGATGGGTTTAGGTATCCTGGGAAACAGAACGCACAGCCGTGAGAGTAATCCTAGAGGAGTGAACAAGGCATTGAGAAAAGACACTTACCTACACTGAACAGGCGCAGGCCCCCAAGTAAGCAAGGTAAGTAAAGGCCTACTTGTGCTTCCTCACTCATCTAAAATGAACTATATGTGATGAAACTCATATGTACCTGTTTGCTATAGATGAGTAAGTAAGCACAAATGGGCCTGTGTCTGCTAGCTTACTGGGTCCTCCGTTCCTGTCAGGGATTATACATTCGAAAAGAGGTTTTGATTCTGTAGGAAGAAGCTCTGTGGGGTTTGGGAGCAAGGCAGATGCCAGCTACACCCAGAAGCAGATCTTTTTGATTTGGTGAGAAAATGTGACATGGCTTACTAGAGATAAGTAAATACGCACAAGTCAGACCCATGTGTTTCTTGTTTATTGGGTTACCCAACGCTGATAGAGAATATGAGTTCTGAGAGGCCCCAATGAAAAGATCTCCCCACCAACATGCCAGAGCCCAGAGCCAGCGTACCAGAGGCATGCCTTTAGCTCTCTCAAGGATGTCCACAGTTTTAGAGGCAGTGCAATGACACGGTAAAATACATGCACTTTGGGGGCTGGAATGCCTCCATTTAACTCCTGGTGCCACTTACCATTGGTCACTTAGTGCCACCTGAAGCCACTTAGAAATAGCACGCACATGATTTAATCCCCCTCTACCTTCACTCCTCAGCTGTAATAGAGAGGTAATGATACCAATCTCATAAAAACCTTTTGAGGGTTAAATGAGTTAATTCAAGTAAAGTGCTTAATACTGTGTCTCGTGGGCAGGGACACGTGCACTTATTTCCTCATAGCCTCATGCCTATAACAGAGACTGAATGATCATCAGAAGCTGTCAACGAAGTAACTCAGAACACTATCCTTTTCCTTTGGGAAAAGGAAGTATCCGAGTTGGGGCTGGGGGGTGGGGGGCGGCAATAGTGAGGGATAGGAAAAAGCAGACCAGTCATTGCAGACTGAAAATCACTTACATGAGGACAGAAAACAGATTAGTTCATCACCCCATCAGCCCCCTCACCTTCAGCGATGTACATTGGGCTAGTGTTATCGTCACAAGGGTCCCTATTTATGCACTGACCATAAAAGCTATTTTTTCAAAATTAGCAAAACCTTATTCTTTTGAATCCCACTCATGTAAGAGGTGGAATGATTTCAGTATGAACTAAGCTGAGGTCCTGCCTTGGGCTGTGAAAGATCTCACAACAGGAAATAGTAAGTAACGTAACTGCTCAACAATAACTTGAGTATCTGAGTTTTAACAGCTTCCTTATGATGGCCAAACGCACTGCCACCGAATCTTCCCGCCAGGGCAGGGGTGGCCGGTGAGTTTCAGAGGCTGTGAGGACAGCCTACTCTCTCTCCTGTGAAGTGGCTGGTGATTTCGAACCGCTGACCTTGTGGTTAGCAGCTGGAGTACACACTATGTTGCCAGCACTATCAGTGGTTAATTACAAACGAAAAGCTATGTAGTTATTAAAGAGCTTTTAAATTAGTAACATCTGGTCTCACAGGTCCTTAAAGGTAACTTAATTTTAAATAGTTTATTTCAGAATATAGCCTTTCTTACCATTCAATTGAGTGGTTAAGAAAGATGTCTATTTTTCTATCACCAGAAAACCCTGCATTTACTGTTGCTGTGGTTGGCTGTGCTGGTTTAGTGTGTTTGGATGGGTGGTAAGCTGCCTTAGAGGAAAGTATCTGGTATTCTTCTCGGACAGTCGTTCTCAACCTTCCTAATGCCGCTACCCTTCAATACAGTTCCTCATGTTGTGGTGACACCCCCCCAACCATAAAATTATTTTCGTTGCTACTTTATCACTGTAATTTTGCTATGGCTATGAATCATTCGACCCCTCAAAGTGGTCGTGACCCACAGGTTGAACACCGCTGTTCTAGGAGGTTTGCTTATATAGATAAGGACACATACATCTGTGTGGACCCCTAAACCTGTTTTGAGGGTTTGATTTTTTTTTAAATCATTTTATTGGGGGCTCATACAACTCAACCCATCCATACAACCATTGTGTCAAGCGCATTTGTACATTTGTTGTCCTCATCATTCTCAAAACATTTTCTTTCTACTTGAGCCCTTGGTATCAGCTCCTCATGGGGGTTTGACATTTAAATGACTTGTATTATTATTATTCTTCTTGGTGTGGCAACTACAGCAGTCTTCAGTCCTGAAAAAGGGTTCTTTTATGGAAGCCACACATTTGAAGTTATCTTATTCTATAAGCATAGCAGCAACACAGTTTTTAACTGCGGTCACATCCTTGACCTGTGTGTGGTACTTTTTATCAACAGAGAGAAAGATGAGTCTCACCAAGGAAAGCCAACACATCAGATTGAAGAGTGCAGTTGGATTCCTTGTTTCCCGTCTACCCCTCCAGCCCTTCCTTTCTGAGATGTCACATCAAATGAATTCCAGAAACTGGGAGGATTGAGCAGCCAAGTTATAAAACTTAAATGCTATGCTTAATGCTTTCTTATCTACAAGTTAATACTTACGAGGGTGTGGGTAGATGGCCAATGATGAAACCTCAGTAATTCTCCTGTTTCACAAGAAATCTGAAATCCAAGCAGAATCATAACCTGCTGAACCTTCATTTGTACAACCCACCCAACCGTCCATTCCTCTACAGGATTTCAACAACTCACAAATGTGTACACCTGTATTTTACATGGCAGGCCTACCCTGCATCAAAACAGAAATCCAAATAGATAGCTTTAAAAATAATTTTGGTGGTAAAAATGAAATGAAAAGAACAAGAGGAAAATATGAGCCAGTTTCTTTCCTTGTGTGCTTACCCCCAGCACCCCTACGGCCACCATATGCACTTTCTAAAAGTGTCCACTGTGATTTTATGACAATATTTTCTCAAAGAATGTTGACAACCATTTCCCATGTGAAGCTCTGGTCTAAAAAAGGCATAGGGTGTAACTTAAGACTCCCTCAGAATTTGGGTTTGGCCTGTGATCCCTGAAATGGAGAAGACATGGTTCCTTTCCACTGATAAGTGAAGGTGTTTTGGTTTTTGCTTCCTTTGATACAGGATTCCTAGCATTCAGAGGTAGTAAATCTGGCTCAAAAATTTGCCTAAGGACATTTTGGTTTGCATTATTTGACAGTACATCATAATATTAAATCAAGCAAGATTGAAGTTGTATCCATCGTGACCACTGAGAGCCATCTGGTCAAATGGACGCCTATGAAGCTCTAAATGAAAATATTTTCCATTTTCTTACTTAACAAACAAACAAGAACCAAATTATTGCACTAAGATTTATTTATAGGAAGAAATATAAAAAAGGAGAACTTGGGTCTGAAAAGGCACTGGCAGACAGCCTTTGAAGGGCCCTCTTCGGAGGACAAGGGAATGCTTCACAAATTACAAAAAAAAAAGAAAGAAAAAGGAAAAAAAAAAGCCGGAAAAAAGCTCTCCATAAAGGAGAAATTTTAGAAAGCAGGGGTGCCATCAGGTGTTTCTAAAGTGTTGTATTTCTTGAACCCTAGAAAAGTCCTTACGCTCAAAGCAGCATCTTGGAAGCCAACATTTCTCACTCATTCACCACACATGGACAGAGACGAGAGTTGTGCTGGGCTTGAAGATTAAAAAAGAAGACACAGCTGCTTCACTTCCAGTTAAAAGAAGACACCTCAACAAAGGGCCACAGGGCAAATGTGTTAAGTGCTACAATAGAGGTGTGTACAAAGGGCTGGGGGGCCAAAGGAAGGAGCCATAAATTCTTCCTAAGAAACCCTGCAAGTGGGGGAGCTGTGAAAGAAGGTAGGGCGATGTTTCCTTGTGCTAAATCGCAAGACCTCTCCGCCTTCATGTGTCCTAAGAAGTACAGCGCTATCTAAGAAGTACGGTGCTAATTTTAAGGCTTACCAACTGTTCAAACTTTGGGTGCTGTCTTGGCCAATCAACTAACTTCACTGAGGTTTGACAGAGACGTCTAGTTACAATATTCCAAGAATGCTGTTTTAAAAATAAGTATATTATTATAATGTTCCCAGGCAACCCACACAATCAAGAAAGGCACGAGTAGCTCTAGTGTGAAAGTAGACCACGGTCCAGTGATGGTCTGAAACCCAGTTGGCTGAAAGACACATGGTAGGGAACTGGGGTACTGTGTTCATAACTCTTCTTTGCAGCCATCACTGCCTTGTCAGCTGTTTCAAAACTTTTCTTCTTCTTCAGAACCCAGAGTCACCTGATGATATCATGGTTGATATTTGTCTTTTCTTTCTTCTGTGTTTAAAAAAGCAGGCGGGTGTTGAATCAACTTCCACTTAGCGTCATTTATTATGCATACCTTAGTCCCGCTTATAACGTGGTTGTGACAAGACCGCCGTTGTTCCTCCCACACCAGCCCCAAACTTGAGTAATTCTAATGTAAGCCTGAGAAACCACCGGCTCCTTTGGGGTGAATTTCCAAATTCCTCTGTGTTAAATGGAGGTCTAATTTTCCCTGTGCCTGGTTTTCACAAGAAGGTCCATTCCACCCCATGCGCTCCTTTTCAGCTGTCAATAAACGGAGGCAGTGAATTCCCCCAAGGCTTCACAAAGCTAGTTAGGCAGAGCCATTCATTCCTTCAGGAAAACAGGGCATTGATTTCAGCGAGTTCCCAGGGAGCAGCTGCAACAAAGAGATCAAAGGCCCACCTCTCTTTCCCTCCATTGCTTTCATTAGGCCCGGCCCAGACAAACAGCGACAGGTTTCCTTGAGACAAGGAGAGGGCCCAGCAGACCACCTCATGGTTCAATTCAAATTCATCCGTTTCCTACATTCCAGTGACAGTCCAGAATGCTAACCATGACAAACCAGCACAATCACCCGGCATAATACACTGCGCACTAGTTCATCCAAGGTCAGAGGGAGAAAACAAGCTTGGAGGGAAGGCCTGGCTTCGAGGGCCTGCTGAGCCTCAATGGCCCCCTGACATTCCATAAATAAACTTCACCCCGCTCACTCTCCCTTTCTTTCCCCATCCTGTGGGCCCACCCGAGAGGATCTCACGTCAGAATTTGCAATTTCTTTCATGTCAAGGAACTCAAACTATTTGGAAACTTGATTCACCCCTACCCCCCACCCCACCCCCGGTTCTAGCGATGATCGGAGCACTGCTGTCTGCCCAGTGCTCATTCGCTCACTGTGGGATGAAAGCGGGCAGTCGTACCCAGAGAACTAGGCAGATCAACTACGAGCTGTCATGTCTGGGGCTTCCCCAGAGGCTGAGCCCTCGAGGAGGCCGCTGGATCTAAAGAGCAAGTCCGGCGGCATGAACTCTGCAAAAACAAGAGCGATGACGATCCGCTTTGTGATCTGACCCAAATTATCACTCAACCTGGGTAATCCAAGCTCCTAAGTGACAAATCTCTGTGAGAATGAATCCTGCATGTTTCTGTGGGAGTGGAGGGGGAGGGCGAGAGAGGGTAGGGAAGAAAACGATTGGTTACCAACACTGGTCAACAAGAGTTGACAGGTTTGAAAAGGGAAAAAAAACAAACACCTCTCCATTGAATTCTGAACTGCTTCTTTGACACACACCCTGCCGGAACACCTAGCATGAAATGGACTGATCTTATTGGACTCAGATCCACTTCTGTCACTAACCCTGAGCAAACATGGGAATAGGTGGGTTAAGTTTCAAAATTCCTAAACCAAAGGGAAAATAAACAATCCTGGAATGAAAAGTATGGCGAGCTCATTCTTGGACACAGCGAAGCAGAGTTGAGAGACTGGAGCCCGGCCTTCTTCCAGCGCCCACTTCGGGAGCTTCAGGAACAAGCCACCCAGGGATCAGCAGAGACCTCGGTCATGCATCTGCTGCGTGCTCCTTACGGTTACTAGCCCTCAAGGAGAAAAGTCTTTGACTTATTTTCAGGTGGGACCAGAAGCGTACTTAGAAAATAACAGGACTCTAACCTGCACAGGAAAGGTAACCTGTTGGAAGACATGAATGGGAGGTAAATGGGACACTCTACATTGGACTCTGGCACTGGCTCACGTGGGGCCTAAAGACACACATTTAACCCATCTTCAGACTTTTCTAAAATGGAAGCAGAACTATGGGTCAAGCATTGTATTACAAATTGTGAAGTAATCATCCCTCAAAAGTCATGCATCTCAGGGAAAAAAGCTAGTCTTAGAAATAGACCCTCTTTAAAGAGGCGATCACTCTGTAATTCGATAGTGGAAGTCTGTATAAGTCTGTATAAGTCAAATAATTTTTAAAAAGCACTTGGAAAATTTATTACTTAAAGAAAATGTACCATAAGTGATCAAATACAAGTATTAATTCACTTTCAAAAGCATTTCCAAGAGCCCCAATAGACATGGTCAATTTGCTCTTCACCGGAGCTGAGATACATGGTTTTATTAATTTGCAGCTTTGAATGACCATAATAACTACAAAGTAAACTGACTTGCTCAAGTCCCCAAACTAAAAAGCAGTAGGGTCAAAACTCTAAATTCAACAATTCTGCCTCCAAAGGCCATGCTGTTCCCATTATATTGGGCTGCTACAGACTGGCTGTGGTTATTCAGGCTAGCTCTCACACAGTAAGGAGAAGGCTAAGTAATTGATGCTGATTAAATAAACATTCAACATCAGTTTTAAAACCCAATTCATTGTTTTATTTTCATTGAAGGAGAAGCAGTGTTTGAAAGTATAAACACTGGAGTCAAATTTGGTGTTATTTTTTAGTAATTTGTAGCATTACGCTATTAACCATGTTTTTAGCACTGCCGCCCTCAGTTTTCTCATCTGTACAGCAGGAATAATAACACCTTCTCCCGTAAGGTTGATGACATATAAAGTACATTGACTGGTGTTGGTATATAATAAATGGTAGTGATTACCATTGATGATGAAAATCAAACCGATATGGCACTTGTTAGAAGGAGCAAAAACCACTTCTTTTCCAATTAAGTAATGAATTTTGACTTTTAGACCCTACGTTACACGATCTCTCTCATGTTAAAATTTTTAGCACTCAAGTGTAGCATTTTATGGAGACTAACAAATGAATCAGGATCAAACTGTCTAAAAAAAAAAATCAAACTGGCATAAAGGGTACAAAATAAAATCTACTGCAAAAAAAAAAAGGAAACACTCAATGTCTTTTAAAAAGCTAACTGAGACAAATTCCTGTTTTCCTATAAAGTAGCAACGCAATTTTTCTGGGGAACTAGGCTTTACCTCTTGATACACAGCTACTTGAGTTGAAATGTGCTGGTTTGCCAGGAACACATTCACACGGAGAGAAAATAAGTATAGAGATTTGTGTTGTTGCTGCACGTTCCCAGTGCTTACTTTTCTTCGCCGGACCCTTGGACTGCTCACTGGGAACCCGGAGATAACTTTCTACCACGAGATAATACTGTCAGCAGTAAACACCAAACCTTCTTATTTACAGCTTGTCTCGTTTTTCATAAACATCCTATCCATGCGAGGTAGTGTGAGAGATGGTACAGTAAAAGTACAGAGTGCTGAGAAAAAAGCAACAAAGGCTACTAACTCTGGGAGAGCCAGAAGGGGATGTGGAGAGGAGGGACAGTAATCTGACTTTTTGTCTAGGACAGACAACTTTTACGAGGGGCTTCAAAAAAGACCATGGGAAAAATTCCATTTCCACTCAGTTCCCTCTTTCCACAAACATTTTGAAACCCATTCACATAACATTCCTGACTGGTCTTGAGCCGATGCGATTTTCTCTGAATCATAAATGTTATATAAGGATTTAGTTATCCTTCACAGAACTTGTCCACTTACAAGCTAACTAACTCTGTCTTCTCCAAGGCATTAAAGAAAAAAAAAAGCAAATGTGTTTTTTAGTGAAAGGCAACCAAATATATGAAGACAATTGTAACACACCCTTAGATCCAGTCATTCATCGGCGTCCATCCTTTTCTCATTTAGGCCTGGAGTGCTATAAATTTCCCTCTAAGCACTGTTTTAGTTGCACTATAGTCATTTGGCAATACTTTATTTCCATCCCATTCAATTCAAAATACTTTCCAATTTCTGATTTGCTTTTCTATCCCATGAGTTATTTGGCAGAATTCACCACTGAAACCATCCACGTAGGCTTGGTGTTTTGTTTTCTAGAAACTTTTTAACCATGAATTTAATTTTTTGGTACAGATATATTTAGATTAGCTTGTTCTTATTACTTCCTTCTTCTTCCTTTAGGGTTAACTTGTTGCCCTTCTAGGTTCCTAAAGCAGAAATTTACTTTTATTATTACAACAAAAGTCTTTCAGAATCTGCATTTAGTGCTATAATTTTCCTGTAAACACTATTTTAGATGAATCCATATTTTGTTAAACAATCAAAGAGGGCTTCAAAAAGTTTCTGGGAAAATGGAATTTTCTGGAGGCACCCCTCACCCCTTTAGTTTTTTTAATCTAAAATAGTTTTAAAAACTTTCCTTGGAACTTCTTGGTCCATACAGATTACTCAGAAGTGAGTTGTTTAGTTTCAGAACATTTGAGAATTTTCCAGCTACCTTTCTGCTATTTCTAGTTTAATTTTACTGTGGTCTAAGAGTGTACTCCGTCTGATCTGTATTCTTTTACATTTGCTAAAACGTATATTTTGTCCAAAATGTGTCTCTGGGTTATTTGACACGGTTAAAAATTATTTCCCAGATGCTTTTTTGGTAACTGATTTCTAACTGAATTCTACTAATGTTCAGAGAAAATGTTTTATATAATTTGTTTAGCTGAAGCTTGTTGAGTAACCTAGACTGTGGTCTACTGTGATAGTCTGTGAGCATTACAAAGAACGTGTATTCATTCGGCAGTTCTTGTGTAGCGTGTTCTCTACTGGTTGACTTTATTAAGATGGGTAGACTTGTTCTCACCCATTCTAGAAAAATTTCAGCCATTATTTCTTCAAACATAACTGTGTTTACCCTTTTGAATACTCCAATTATACATCTATTTGACCACTTGACATTGTCCCACAAAACACGTATGCTGTTGTTTTCCATGTCATAGATTAAATTGCAATGCCTTCATGTTTACTGAATCTTTCCTTCTGTGGTACCCAATCTGCCCTTAATCCCACCCTGCGTAGCTTTCGTCTCAAATGTTCATGGCTTCCAGAAGTTCAATGTGAGTCTTTAATAACGTTCCCCTTGAAGAGCTTAAGTGTTCCTCTACCCTCTTGCATACATGGAATGTAGTGATAACTATTTCAATATCACTGCTTTTTTCATTCTACCACCTGCGTCATCTCTACCATCTGTTTGGATTGCTTTTAATCTTCACTGTTGTATTTTTCTGCTACTCTGAACACCTGGTAAATTTTAATTAGATGGTAGGCTTATGTACTTATGCTTTGCTGGGCTGTTGATTATTTTGTATTTTTTTAAAATTCAAAGAGATTTGATCTAGGGCACAGTTAAGCTACTGGGATAATTTGCCCATCTCTTTGGGTAATGGGGGGATAATGGCAAGAACATATTAGGCAAAGTCAAGTAATTGTCCCATTACCTCTTTCTCCCATCCCATTTGCCCGTGTTTAAATATAGATATTGGGATATGCAACCCCAATTTATCATGGAACTTTAAAAAAAACCCACTTATTTTCCATTCAACAAGTATTTCTTGAGCAGTTGTTTCCAAGGCAGTGTTCTAGCTATTGAGGGCACACCGGCATGAACACGATGCATATAAACATTCCCATCCATGAGGAGCTTTGTCTTAAAATAAAGGGGAGACACATAATGAAAACATACAAGTTTATCTGCTGGGGATTACAAAAACAAGGGGATTACGTGACAGGAAAGGTGAGACAAGGGGCAATTTAAAATACATTGATCAGGGAAGGCCTGCATAAGATGACAATTTTGCAAACCTCTAAATGAGGTAAAAAAGCAGGTTATGTGGCTATTTGTAGGAAAACTGTTGCAAAACTCTAATATAGAAACAAGAACACTAGAGTAGTTAATACAAGGGAGCTTCAAAACGTTCACAGAGAAATGGAATTAAAGGACAATTGAATTTTTCCATGAAGGTATGAAGTCCCTCTTATGTGAGTAAAAGAGCAGTAAGAGATTACTCAGAGGTACTGGGATGCCTCTACCTTGTAGGGGCCGATAAGCCTCTGTAAAGGAGATAGGGAAGAACTGAAGACATCGAAGCAAAAGTCAGACAATCAGACTTCAGGTTTAATGACTGTCCCTGTTGTCTGAACAGTGACAGGTGGGGAGAAAGCAGCACAGGGGGACCAGTCAGGAGGCAATATAAAGATGAAGGCTTGCACCCACTGGTAGCAGTAGAGGGATTGAGAAGGACACATCTGCTCTCATCCTATTTGAGAGTTGATAGCATTCCCTGACAGCTGGATGTGTGCCGAGAAAGAAGAAAAGAGCATGGCTTCTGGCCCGAGCAGCAGGAAGAACAGAGTGGTCATTTACTGAAACAAAGAAGACTAAAGGAGAACAGAGTTTGGTTGGAAGTAGCGGCAAGCTCACAATTTCAGTGTTAGACCTACTGGTTTGATATGCCTACCAGCCTTCCTGCAATGGGATACTAAGTCTAAAGTTCGCGCGGGCAGAGAGAAAGGATGAGGGATGTGTCCTAGGACACCCAGTGTTTAGCAGTCAGGGCAATGAGAAAGGATCTGCAAGGGAGGCTGGGTCAGGAGTATACATAGGCGGGGAAAGGAGTTAATCACGTGGCTGGCTAACTGAAGAATTGATGTTCCAAACCCACACAGTGGTTCAAGGGGCAAAAAGCCTGGGGAGCTGTCCTGTTGATTACAACCCAGAAAACTCCATGGGGCAGCCGACTCTGTCAACATGGGGGCAACCAGGAGTCAAAACAGACTCCATGGCACACACCACCACCACTTAATTTTAACTGCGTTATTTTTCTCCCTCATGATACATGACCATGTGACATCAGTTAACATTCTCACCTAGATATTATTCTAAGGACTTTGTTTTAGAGAAGACTGTACTATGGGTGTTTGTCTTCTTGGTGGTTCTAAAATAAATGAAACAAAACCCCCATTATGTTCTTTGTGACAGCATTCTCCACAGTTGCTAAACTGATCATGAACACAGCCATCTCCAGAGAGTGATCTTTCTCAAAGGGGTCTTTAAAAATTGGTTTAACATATTTCAGTTCTTCGACATCAAAATACCATATACATAACTAAAAATACTGGCTTTGCATTATGGTTTCTAACCTTATTTACCCACATTGGTAATGCAATCCAAATTCTAAGAGGCCAAGGAAAACCTACTTAATACAGTAAATGTTTCCAGTAGTACATGGGATAACTCATTCTCTTGAGTTAAAAAATGTCTGCTCCAGTTCTATTTCAAGTGGTTAACCTATAAGTGGATTTTTTAAAAAGTAGGTATCCATCACTAATGTGGGAGTTTGCATTTTATTCAATATAATATAAAGAAAAAGTTATGGAGCAGAAATACCACAGGCCAAGTGGTTAAAATGGGAATATCGTTGAGTTCTCTCAATCCGGAGTCTTTCCCTTATTTTATCTAATTGCCCAGTTTCCGTAGGAAAATGAAATCAGGTTTCCTCTCACAAGTCAAACGGCTCGGGCTAGTGGGTTACTCCCAGGGTGGTGAGAGTGCGTTCGCCACCTGCCACAGAGAGGTTGTGGGTGCACACCATGATGGGCATCCGGACGGGTGTACCACCTCAGCTCTGCAGCTGGCACTCAGCAATCACTATTCACAACCTGACAGGACTCACTCCCAATGAGCAGATGTCCCAAGCAGATGTGTAGATGTATAATTCAAACTTCTTCAGAGTACATGGTCTAATCAAAAAAGTACAGCAGACCTTAAAATAATTCAACAGGTAATACAGCTTTGCTGCAGTCCTTGCTGCAGGTTTTCATGAAAAATTATTAATTGTCCCCAAGTCCTTTCTGACCGAGGGTGACCTCATGTAAAACAAAACAAAATGTTCCCCCATCTGTGACACCTTCGTGTTGAGTACGAGAAAATTACTCTCATGTAACTGGAGAAGACGAGGGATCTGAGGTGGCAGACCCAAAAAAAAAGAAAGCAAGAAAATTAAGGTATCAACTTACCAAGGCCAGTGGCTGTTTATGCAGCAGGCAGGAACACTCTAAAAACAAAAACAGAAATTACTTCTTCCTACCATATAACTGCTACACATCCATTTGTGAAATGAAATTTTATTAGAGTCATATGTAATTTTGACAAAGCACACAAGGAAAACTACCATATCCTTTTTCCAGGTTTCCCCAACAGTAACTTTTTGAGCATTGTAGTGAGTTTTAAATGAGCACTCACATAGCAAATCTGTTTTCTAACCTAGCAAATCTGTTTTCTAACCAAGACTCATACACAGATGGCTGTCAGTCACTGACTGCACTCCCCACAATGTGCCCGCCCTGCAACGAAGGGAAATGACTTGTGTGGCTCTTCCAGCCATACAGCCCTAGTCACTCCCACCCACTGATTGGGTTGTTGCTCGGAGCTGTTGAGTTGGTTCCGACGGACAGACCCTCTGCACGACAGAATGGTACATCTTTTAATGGAAATAACATTTAGTACACTATAGCTGTCAGATTCGATCACTCCTTTTTTACCTAGACAGAGACTACGCTTTTTTAAAAAGTATATTTACTTATATTTCTTTCATTAGGAGTTGGTTTTTAACATACTAGTTCTAGGGCGCCTTGTTGCCACTACGCACTGTCTGCATTCGTGTTTGTTTGTTTGTTTGTTTTGCAGCCACCTGCATTTGGCAGATTTATGATCTTCTTTCCATTGACTTCATTTACTTTTTCCTCTACCAAGTGGAGACAGGAAGCATCACTTCAGGAGGAACGTTATACACCAAAGATGTAAGTCATATGTCACCTGTACTTTAATGAGCAATGCATTAGCTTTCTGTGGGTTCCTCCAAAATTCCTTTTTAATGTAGTCTTGGTTCAACTGGCTCAATGGAGTTTGCTACTTCCCATTTAAAAATAACGAATATAGATAATTTAAGACAAAACACCCAGCTAAGAGATGTAAAAAAACTCTTTCTCCTCCACTGGCCCCAAACCACCAGATTTGGAATGCTGGTTTGTAAATGGAGATCCGTGGAATACAATCTTCAATACACACAACTCTGGCCAATGAAAAAACCAATGGTACTGAAGGAAGAAGTCCAAGCTACATCGAACACATTGGCAAAAAAAAACAAGTCTCCAGGAATTGACAGATATCAAATGAAATGTTTCAGCAAGCTGATGAAGCACTGGAAGCACTCACTCATCTGTAACAAGAAATTTGGAAGACAGCTACTTGGTCAACTGACTGAAAGAGATCCACTTTTGTGTCAATTCCAAAGAAAGGTAACCTAGCAGAATTTGGAAGCTACTGTACAACTTCACATGCAAGTAAATTTTACTGAAGATAATTCAAAAATGGTTGCAGCAGAAAATAAAGCCAGACTTAGAATGAAATTTATCATTGCTGATATCAGATAAATCTTGGCTAAATTATCATAGCAACTATGTATTACATGAAGAATGGAAATTCTAGAATTTGTCATTGTGCTCTCTGGAACCTGTACATGGACTAAGAGACAGGTGTTTGAACAATACAAAGGGAAACCGTGTGGTGTAAAACCGGGGAAAGTATATGTTAGGGTTGCATTCTTTCACTACACTTCTTCAATCTGTATGCTGAGCAAACAATCCTGAAAAGCTAGCCTCTATGAAGACAACGGTGGCATCAGGATTGGAGGAAGGGTTATTTAACAACCTGCGAGAAGCAGGTGCTACCAACTTGCTGGCTGAAAGCAAGGAGAACTTGAAACCGTGCTGATGAAACTCAAAGACTGTTGCCTTCTATGTAGACTACAACAACGTAATGAAAACAAGAAATCCTTACAACTGGACCCATAGACTACATTATGATAAACTGAGAATGAAATTGTCAAGGACTTCATCTTACTTGGATCCACAATTAATATTCAGAGAAGTAGCACTCAAGAAATAAAACAATGTATTGCTTGGACAAATTTCTGCAGAAATCCTCTTTAAAGTGTTAAAGAGCAAAGATGTGATTTGGAGGACTAAAGTGTGTCTGATCCAAGCCGTGGTACTTTCCATCATGTCATATACATATGAAAATTGGACAACCAATAAGGAAGACCACAAGAGAACTGATGCACTTGAATTATGGTATTGGTGAAGAATAATCAAAGTTCCATGGACTGCCAAAAGAACAAGTGAATCTGTCTTGGGAGAAGTAAGGTCAGAATGTTCCTTACAAGCAGAGATGGCAGGACCCACGTGCTTTGGACCTGTCAGCAAGAGCCATCAGTCCCTGGGGGTGATCTTGCGTGGTAAGGTAGGTGGGCAGGGGCAAAAGATGACTCACAAGGCAATGGGTTGACACAGCGGTTGCGACAAGGACCTCAAATATGAAAACAACTGTGAGGATGTGAAGAACTGGGCCTGGCTTTCTTCTGAGAAACACGGGGTCAGTCCGAGTCAAAATCAACAACTACAATCTTGTGTGGGAGGAACGGATATAGCTAGAGACAGGTAAGTCATTTTCAATAAATACATAAAATCCCTAAATAAAGTAAGCTAGTAAAACTTATGATCCATGGTTTTCCCAAACTGTTTGAATCTGTGTTATTTTAATTGTGTCAACCCCCCCCCCCAGGTGTCAGGATCTACATATTATACATTTTTAAATGTCACAGTGATTGACAGGTCCACATGTTCTATGATCATGTCCTCTCAAGAACATGAACATCTTCCACCAAATAAAAGTAATTTTCTAGATTGCAGTTTTAAACACCTTTTTGAACATGACAAAGAGTTACCTAAGCGTAACACTGACTTTATGCTCCACAGAAGAGCAGATTTACCATAACTACCTCTCTGAAGCACTAGCAATTTCCAGCAGGAGCTAAATTGATGACATTATAAACACTACTATTATCTTTATAAAACGACATGGCAAAAAAAAAAAAAAAGGAGTGACCACAGCATGAACATCACAGCAGCTTATGTTCAGTTACAACATTTTACTAATGTGCGGACTTGTGAAAAACTCTCCATCTTGTTTCCCTTGAGAACAATGTAATAATAGAGGTGAATTCCTAACCAAGGATTTAAATCAGTATTATATACAACAGCGCCATATTATACACAACAGTGACACACACACAGATACAATCATCACAAATTTCTGTTATCTTTATTAAGAAAATTTTGATTAAATTCTTATAAAGTTGCTTGTAAATAATATATGGAACAATATACAATTACAATAACTCAAAGACATTGCTCTGACTCAGAGCAACTCCATAAGGCAAGGCAGAATTATCCTTGCTGGTTTCCAATACTGTAACTCTTTATGGGAGTTGAAAGCCTCTCTTTTTATCCTCCTGCAAAACACCTGGTGGCTTTGAACTGCTGACTTTCTGGTTAGTAATCTAACACATAACTACACCACCAGGTCTCCTTACTATACAATAGTTCTGCCTGACTAGTTAAGCCTGTCCCCTTTGAGCTTGGTGCTCTTTTTAGAAATAACTATATGGAATCAAATTCTAATAGCAACTAGAAAGGTTAGATAGGAAATTTAGGGGGCAGTGAGTTTATATTTGTGGAATAATTCAGAAAGGAGGAACAGAATGGTTGTTTTGTAGTCCATGCCCCTGGATTTTACATATAGAAATTATTGAATTGGTGCATGCTTTTCTGCATATATTTTTAACAGCAAAGTAACAAATTTTATATTTTAAAAGTACCCCGAGAGTAAATTAAAAGGGGCTTTCCTCTATTTAATAAAACACATCCGATAGTAAAATACAGCCAGAATAAATGGACTCAATAGCAGTTTTAAGGTGACCGAATTCCTTTAAGCAATTCATTTTATCTTGAGTTTGTGATCTTATGTGGTAGTTTGAAGGGCTCAGGTAAACAGCCTATGCTCTTGAGCTCAGTCACTTTCACCCACAAATCATCCTAATCTTATAGATAATAGTTGTGTCACTTTCTGCTTTGTAATTTAGGACTTTGCAGGTGATTTGTAAACAAACCAACCAACCAAAAAATCTTATCTTTAAGGAAGTTCCCCATTTCACTTGATAAGTTTCCAAATAGTAAACAAGATTTCTTTCCATTTACATAGCTTCAAATAAATTGTGTGATAAAGTAATTCTAGTGAGGATTACTTAACTGTCCATATCTTTTAGGGCAATGGCAAAAGTACCACAATCACTACTAATGTATTTTATGTATCAATGTATTGATACCCATAAAAAAGAGAGAACAAGGTTGGACACTTCTCTCACTTGGCAACAGCTGACCTACTACTTGGGACTTCTTAAAGGGATCTGACAAAGTCTTCTAACCCAGAGCTGTGATATCTCAGAGAATGTTAGCCAAGGAGATCGCAATGAGAGAGAGATCTGAGAACTCAGGAAGTATTCTTATGCATCTACAAAGTGCTTACATAAAAGAAGGTATGGCAAAGACTGCCAATTTACCCTCATATTCCTTCTTTCATAATAAACCTCTCCATTTAAGACAAGCCCCCCAGATAAAGACATTGCCCAAATTCCCTGAAAGATAGAAGTTTCATGTTACCAATTAATGAAATCTAGGCAGATGTGTTATATACAAATACTAGGAATAATCCTTGATGGTGTGTACTCTTATTTCTTCCACCTTCCTGCTGGCTGGAATAAAGGCATAGTACAGCTTAAGCTTGAAGAGTCAGCAGCGACCACGAGACCGTCCAACAGAACAACGGCACAGTACCCAAAGTTCAGAATAAATGGACACTTGATTTTCAAGTCGCATACTGCTGTAGATGGGTGATAAAAGAAAAGTCTCTTCAAAAACAGATTCCAGAGCAATTGGAGTGCTGTGCTGGGGAAGGGAAAGCAAGCAGGCTTGATTTGCCTTAAAGTGTGCTTCCTCTAAGCCCTATACATGTCAGAGTGTGTACAATCTTAGAAATACAATCTAATAGACTGATATTTAAAAACTGGGTTTCTTATCGTATCTATAAATATACATATATATAAATTTTATACAATTATCTTATAAGTCTTTTTGTAGTAATTTTTAGTGGACTCTTTCAGTGTTGGCAAGAAGAGTCTTCAGATGTTGACAAAGTTAGCGACGTTTTCATTTGTGATTTGTATGTTGACTAGTGCATCTCAATAAAGGGCAGAGCGTGGGAATGTCCAAATTCTGAGCAAGTTGGAGGTCCTCGTCTCTTTTGCTTCTGCTCCCTCGATACTCTTGGAGATCCCCAATTGTCCTGGCCTTGATCTTACCCCATTCTCTCCCTCTCTCTCCTTGTTTCTTTAATCTCTTTTTATATCTCAAAATAGACTGACCCAAGATACACTGAACCTGCCTCTTTAACATAACAAAGACAATCTAGTTCCACTGAGATCAAGACTGTGGGGACAGAGGCTAGGATCTACAACGTCACATCCTTTTAGCCACCAAATATTGACATCTTTGTCACATGCAAAACACAGTCACTCCATTCATTACTTTATCCCCAAAGTCTTAAATCAGAGGCCACAAGCTCATCTTCTGAATCATCTACATCAAATAGGGGAGAGACTTTCTCATTTGTGGACTTCTGAAATCGACAAGTTATGTTCCCAAAGCAACTCTGAGCTGTTCCAGGGGTAATGCTTATCTTTTCTTGGGAGGACAACAGATGGAGCTCCTTTGCCTGTTTCCTGCCTGAGAATTCCAAGAGGCAGACAGCATTCTTTTCCTTTCACTCTGAGTTCCTGTCAGTCTAAGCTGATGGATTTTCTGCTATGATAGTTGTTTAGATCCATTAGCCAATGGCTTAATCTCGTTAACAAAAGATAGTGTAGCCATGTCCTTGGTGAACTAGAATTCCTTAGTTTGTACAAAAGAATTTCCCAACCTTTAAATTCTGTGTCATTTTGTACAGTTTATTTTTAAGTCCATCTCCTTCTCCCATGTTATTAACTATGAATGGCAAGGAGAAACCAAGAGGTTGCTTAGAAATTTCTGCAGTCAGATATACAAGTTCATCACTTACAAGTTCTACCTTCCACTAAACACTTGAACATAATCATCTCAGACAAGTTATTTGCCACTGAATGAAAAGCACTGCCCTTCCTCCATTGCCCAAACACATTCACGTGTTAACTTCCTTTGAAAGCCTCACCAGAAAGAACATTTTTAGCAACATTTTGTTGCCAATGTCATAGGTATTCTTTAAAACCATAGGCCGTTTTCACTTCGTCTGAGTCCGCACCAGAATTGCCTTTGACTTTGTAATTCCACAACAGTCTCTCCAAGGCAATCTAGGCTTCTCCTATTAGGCATCTTGAAATTCTTCCAACTTCTATTCATTACCCGGTTCCGAAATGGTTTCTATATTTTAATCTGTTAGATTTCATCTTTTCCAGTACAGTTATTTCTTAGTTATCTAGTCCTGCCTTAACAGAAAGATAACGAGTAGATGTATTTAACAACAGCAATTATTTTCTCGATAGCTTAGGCTGCCAGAATCTTCCATTCAAAGCATTGACCCAAAAGGAAGGCCTTTGTTGGTTCTGGAAGATCCTTATCACTTCAGCTTTTGCTTCTTGGGTTCCAAGTGTCTTAGCATCTACCTAGCCCCATCTCTCTGTGCTCCCTTAATTGCTTTTTATATCTTAAATGAATTGACTGAAGATAAACCCTACACTTTATTTATTTATTTATGCTAACGAGGCAAGGGTATTATCTTGCCTCATTAGCATAACAAGGAAAACCATTCCCAATAGCTAGGATGTCAAATGCACATGTTGGGGGAACTAATGCAACCTTAGTTCACATCATACACAAAAAGTAATTTGAAATAGATCATTGGTCACAGACCAAACTGTGGGGAGAAAAAATAGATCTTTATTTCATATCACTGTGGAAGAAGCAAAGATTTCTGAAAACAATGCCAAAATCACTAACTATAAAAATCAACTGGATCTCATTAGTTAAGAATTGTGTTCATCAAAAAACACCTTAAGAGAATAAGTAGGAAGGTCACACACAGATGGAGACGTTATCTGCAGTATTCCTATTCATGACTTTTTCAGCATAGACATGAAGAACAAAGAACTTCCACACCTCAAAAGGATGACAATCCAACAAAGACGTGTGAAAGACTTGAACAAGTACTGCACAAAAGAGAGCCTGTTTAAGAAATATTTAGAAAGATGCTTGCTATTATCAAGGGAGTGCAAACGAAAGCCAGTAATGAGCACCTCACATACATAAGGTGGCCTCAAATGAAACAGAGTAAAACCAAGTATTGGTGAGAATGTAGACCTACAACTCTCCTTCTGATAGGAGTGCAAGCTGATTCATTTCTGGTAAACTGACAGAATTTACTGAACACATGCCCATTTTATGACCCACTGATTCTACTCTTAGATATGCTCGTTATAAATTGTTTCCCTAAAAAGAAATGCAGAAGTCCTACTTTCTTTCCCTGTAAAGACAACCTTGTTTGAAGTAGGGGTTTCCTTTTGTTATATCAATGAGGCGATACCAGAGGTGGGTCCTAAACCTAATCTTTCCTGAATGGGGTACTTAAACAAAACACATGCAAAAACAGAGATAGAGGCACAGTCAAGAGATGATATATGCCATATCAAAATGTAACTACAAGCACTCAAGGAATACCAAGGCATATTAGGGCTAGTGACAAGAAAGCACCCTCCCACCAAGAGATGCCCTGGTTTGGACTCTTAACCGATAAGACAGTACATGCTGGTTCTTCGAAGTCACCTATTTATGGCATATTTTACGACGCCCGCTCTATAGAATTTAGTATCCGAGAGTGGGGTTGCTGATTTAACAAGTACCTAAAACTCGGATGTGGTTTTGAAATTGGGTAATAGGGCGAGTCTAAAGCAAATCTGATGTGCTCTGTAACAGCCTAGCATACCTTGAAGAGACTATTTAATTATGAAGATCAGTTCTGATGAGGGCTTGGAAAGAAATAAGGAATCCTACAGGAAAATCTTCCATTGTCATAAAAAGAATATTCCCAGGAATGTAGTTCTGTCCTGGTTTTAAAAGAAATTATGTAGGTATTATTGGGCATTGGGGGAAGGATCATCCTTGTTATAATGTAGCAAAAAACCTATCTGAATTATGTTATGGAAAGTAACATTTTTAAATGAATTTGGATATTTGGTTAAGGAGATTTCTGGGCAAGATCTTAATGGGTTGGTATAGCTTCTTTTTACTGCTTATAATAAAAGGTAGGAGAAAATAGACTGAAAAATGAAATGTGCTTTAAAAGAGAGTATTTGGAAAATCTTCTGTAAAAACTAAGAGCATGCCTTGGAAAGGACACCAAGAGGAAACCTCAGAACCCTTTGTTAAAGACTTACGTTTGTAACCAACGTACCTGGCGAACCTCTGCAGACACCCTGTCTTATTCAACAGAAATGGACAGAGAGTGAGATGAAGAAAAGTCGTCTGCCTCCTGGAATTCCGTTGGCAGGAAATGTTGGTTGCAAATATGTTGTCCTCCAAGAAATTTTCCTGAGAGCAGCTCAGAGACCACAGAACTATCAGAAAGAACAATAATGAAGGGAGGGAGTGCGGGTTCCTTAATTCCACTGGGTGGCGCTACCAGCTAGGTTTCAAAGGTGGGGGTATCACCTCTGCTTGAGAGGGCAGGGCTGCCATTCCAGAGGGCTGGAAAATTGCATCCATAGCCTACACTCGGGGGAACACAACCACACTGATGAACCCCACAGAGAAGAGGGCTGCTCACTGCCGAGAGGGTGGAATGACCCCTCTGGTGTACCAAAAAAATTGGAATGCTCTAAGTCAAGGAGCATGACTGCCATCCCATTTGACCTGGAGAGTAAGACCACCACTCCAAGGGACCAGAGGACAGGGCGAAACTGCCAAGATGGGCCTGAAGAAGAGTATTATCTCAAGCTAATAAGACTTGTCTTGCTGGGGTTTGGATTGGCTTGGTACCCAACTTCTTCTCTCCCTCAAATTTCTCCCGTTTGGAATGGGAATGCATGCCTTATTCCTGTTAACTGCTGTTGCTTGGGAAGCAGATAAATTGCATTCCAGGTTTCACTGATTCACAGAGAAAAGGAATGTTGGCCCAAGGTAGAACACATTCAGAAAATCACCCATTGATGGCGATACTTCAGATGGCGATACTTCAGAAAATCACCCATTGATGGCGATACTTCAGATGGCGATACTTCAGAAAATCACCCATTGATGGCGATACTTAAGATTTTGGATTCAGAGTTGACAGCAAAGTAAGTTAAAATTTTAGGGGATCTATGATAGACTGAATGTATTTTGTACATCAGAACGATGTGATTTAGGGGGAAACTATATGGAGCAACGTTATAGGCTGATTGTGGCACCCTAAGAAAAATAAAGAATAACTGTGACTCTCAATATTAAAAAGACTCTAAGTGGAAATAAGTATTTTCTTCTGTTGTATTAATGTGGTCATGCCAAAAGAGAACACTGTAAACCTAATCATTTTTGAATGAGTAAACACAGAACACACATACAGGGGTGGGCAGGTATCAGGTGAAGATAAATCTACATCCAAGGAATGTCAATGGACACTGGACTACTTATAAGGAAAGATTTCTTCTTGTATTGATGGTGATTTACACTGGTAGACTCCAAAACTGAGAAATATTCCTGTTCTTTAAAAACATCAACTTGTAATCTTATTTTATTATAGCAGTATTAGATAACCAAACCAGTTCCCAAGTTAAATACTAAAAATGTACATCAAACGATTGGTTTACAACCACTCCTAGCAACTTTATTTATAATAATCAAATCTAAACTATAATCCAACTATCAATAAACACAATGAATAGATTGAGACATAGTGCTAAAATATTATCCAAAGGGGGGAAAAAAAAACTATTGATAAATGTACCAACATGGGTTAATCTCAAAAATAAGGATAAAAGGATTTGGTTATACATTAAAAACCTGATTGAGTCTACTTAATCTAAGTTTAATAACAGATTTAACTAATTTATGGTAATAGAAATCAGTAGGGTATTACTTCTGGGGTATCACTGTTAAAGTTTTGTGGCAGCTTGGCTGGCCCAGGACGCTCAGTGGTTTGGCAGTTAAGACACAGTAATTCCCCATGATGAGAGCTAGCATAATTTAATCACTTCCATAATGTGATCTGCTAGAAGCAGCCAATCAATTGAAAGGAACTTTTCTCAAGTGTGGTTAGCTTCCAATATAAGTGGGCACTGTGGAAAAGCTTGCTTGCTTTTTGGCTGGCTGTGGATCCTGCATCTGGCTCATCATCCAATCAGCAGTTCTTTGGACTTGAGCAAGCGGCCTTCCATATTGCCTGGCCATCCTAGGAGTCATCAGTAGCCTATCTTACCTGTTGAGCTTGAATTCATGTGCGTCTGCTGAATTCATTGCAGCCTACTGTCTGACCTACCAATTTTGGGTTAATCAGCTGCTGCAGCTACAAGAGTTGAGAGAAGCCTCCAGCCTGGCATCTGACCCCACACTTGGAACTTGTCCACTGCTATCCTTGTGTGCGCTATTTCCTTGAATATAAGCCTCTATACACATATACACATAGGTAAGCTTTACTGGTTTTTCCTTCTCAAGAGAACCCAGCCTAAGCACAGAGGAAGTTTGGGCCATTTATTTCTGAACTGATATAATACTGTCTTTCTTGATCTAGGTAGTGGTTTCAAAGATGTACCATATATACTCGAGTATAAGTCGACCTGAATATCAGCCGAGGCACCTAATTTTACCCAAAAACCGCATTAAAAATGTACTGAACAACTCGGCTTATCCTCACGTATATATAGTAAGGACACTTTATACAATTTTGTGTAGGTACTTGGCACACTCAATACTAAAGGAAAACGTTCTTTATGGAAAGATTTATAGACGATTTTGTCTAGAAAATGTTATCAGGTATATGAAATATTTTCACTAAAAAGAAAACAAGGACCAACCAACTATGCTTAGGTCTCACTGACCTAAATCAATAAGCTAAAGTGAGAGTGTTCAAACCTCATGCATTAATATTTTTTTTTTTAAAGGAAAGAAACCAAGGGGGAAATCCAGAGGAAGAACACACCAATTACCGTATACACTCGAGTATAAGCCAAGTTGTTCAGCACATTTTTCATGCAGTTTTTGTGGTAAAATTTGGTGCCTCGGCTGATATTCATGTTGGCTTATACTTGAGTATATACGGTAGTCCATAGCAACTTGCACAACCAACCTGCCTCTGGTTCTTCACCCAACCTTCAATTCTTTGAACTTGAATCAACAAAGATCCCAAGTAGCATACTGACAATAATAGCAAAGGCAATTATTATTGGCACAATACTAATGAGGTGTTTTAGCATAAATACATCTGCTTGTATTTCTTCAGCTAGTTCACCATTTTTAGTAATGGGATAATCATTACTAATCAGTAATGGCATAAAAGAAACAGCACGTGTTTTCAAATCAGAGAAACCAGTTTTGCTACCTACTAGCTACATGACATTGGGCAAGTTTATTTAAACTCTCTGACACTCAGTTTCTTCACAATTTAAAACAGATATAATTATACCTGCTTTGCAAAATTGTATTACAATACTTATAATCATGATTATTTTGCAATGGCATTTTATATGCAAAGACTCATGCAAGGCACTTGAACCTTATCTCTCGGAACCTTACCATGTGGGACTGATATTTTGATAATAATGATTGGTGATGAAAGGTAAGAATTTAGCAAAAGCCACAGATGACAAACTACAGGGTTGTTATCTAGCTAAGAAGATCATGGAATGGGGTAGCCTCTGAACAGGCTTTGAAACTTGTTATCAATAAATGGGGGAAATGGGTTCAAGGTGGAAGGAACAGCCTGAATAAAATACTGACCACAAAAACAGTGCCCTGAATCTTCAGGGACTGATGAGGAGTTAAGACTAGCTGTACCACTGGACTAATTCAGTGAAGTAACAAAACATAGGCCAGTACGGCTGGCATGCAGAGGGAAGAGAGCTTGGGGGTTGCAGTAACGGTGGTTCAGTGGTAGAATCCTTGCCTTCCACCGTGGAAACTCATGGGAGAGTTTAATTCATGGCCAGTGAGTGCACCTTTGTGGAAAAAAGCTGAGCAATCTATTTCTGAAAACCAGCCACTGAAAAATCTGATGGATCACACAGATGCATTTCACACGCAATCATGGGGCTAGTACAGGACCAGATATCATTTCATTCATTGTGATTGGGGCCAACTAACAGGTAGCTACTAACAACGGCAGGCTGGGACTAGACAAAAAAGGGCCATCATTGGATAAGAAGGCTAAGACCTCTTTTCTCAAATCCTAAGATGCACTGAATGATTCTGATGAGAAAATTGACCCCAGTGACCACTGCACGAGATAGGAAGAGATGGGGATCTCCATACAGAAAGAGGGTACAATGAAAAGGGTCTAAACCAACAGAAGGGAAAAAAGCATGATTGTGGGTCACTGAGTAGGGTCTCATTCATAGAAATCCTACAGGGCAGTGTAGCCCTATAAAGTTTCCCAGCCCCGTATCTTTACTGGAACATTCTTCTGGTTAAGTGGCTATTTTTCACAACATAAACCAAGCTTTCTATGTGCTCATGCAAGAGGTACCTATATCTCTCTATCTACCAAAAGATTCACATATAAATCACTTTAGAAAGTTGGGAATGTTGCCACATCAGTTGCTAAGCTCTTGTGTAATTTTTTTTTTTTTTTTTAGTACTCTCTAATCCATTATGTTCTAAACTCAGCTAGTTGGTAACTCATGAATATTACATGGGAAAAACTCTAGATAAACAGTAAATTAAATCTAGATCATATGTGTAAGGTTTACCCAAGAAAACAAGATAATTCAACAAGTAATGTAACTATTAAATAATGATAAGCTACTGCATGGGATAAAGACATGAGGGAAATGCGTATTCCTAGAGGCTCAGCACATCTGAATTAAGTGTTGGACTGCTACTTGAAAGTTTGTAGTGGGGCCACTCTGGGAGCAAAAAGAGGCTCTCTGCTCTCTTAAAGATTTATAGTCTCAGAAACCCTATAGAGCAGTTCTATTCTGTCCTATAGGGTTTCTATGAGTCAGCATGAACGGACAGACAGTAGGTGGCACAACTGCTAACTCTTTCTATGTATTGGTTCATTTAACCATCTCAACAACTTTGTAAAGTTTGTTTCTCGTCTTCATTTTACAGTGGGAAAAACACTGAGATAAAGAGAAGCTAAGTAACTGGTGACTACTCCATTCCTCACCATGAAACTTCATGAATTCACAATAAAATTCACAGGGAAAGGGAAAGGTCCAAACATAGCCGGGACAAATCTGAAGCAAAACTTTGTTCTTAACACATATTAAAACGTATTCTAGAGTTCCCTTTCAAGATTTGTTCTGGTAATAGAGTGAGATATTCATAGCAAAGCACCTAGAACCATGGAATAAACATTCTTTAAAATGACAGCTATTTGTAATTCACCAGTTTCTAGACTACAAAAGAAATCCCATGCAATAATTTCAATAGATATAACAAAAAATTGGAATTAAAATTGATCCTATGTATTTCTATTTCTATTCACTAAGGACTAGAAACAGTAGCAACCCAATTACAACAAGAATACCTAGCATCTAGATATTGGTCTCTAAGTACCATACTCCATTAAAAGGGACGAATGCTTCTTAGAGACATGGCTGGTTCTAAGGCTGGGGCAGTGGAGCCCAGGTGGCTGGGTGAATTCCACCATGAGCTGCTACCTGCAAAGTCAGCAGCTCAAAACCACGAGCTGCTCCACAGGAAAGAGATGAGGCTTTCTTCTCTGTAATATGTAACCCACAGGGACAGTTTGACTCTATCCTACAGGGTTGCCCTGAGTCACTATGAGTTTGACAGCAGTGAGATTTGTTGCTCATTTGTTTATTTTTCAGGGTAGGGGAGAGAAACTATGAAGCACACTTGGAGCAACTGGTGTAAAGTGAAGGCAAAGGAGAATTTTCTTTAAAAAATAATAATAAAATAAGAGGCACGTCAAAAGGACCAACTTGGAAGAAGTTCCCAATGGCAAAGTTTGAACAATTAAAGTGAAATAAAAATAGTGTTGGAATATAAGCCAGACACTAAAATAAATACCCATAAAAGCATATTGACAGTGGATACATCTTTAAATAAATGCATGAATAAGGGACATGTCTTAAAGAATTTGAGTTAATAAGTGTAGAAAAAAACGAAGTAAATAGAAAATGAGTATTACAACTATAATAATAGATTTGGGCAAGACCCATTGATAAATACTAAAATTAGTGAGTAAATCTTAAGGAGGAGAAATAGGATATTTGCATAGCCTTAAAATATTGACTTCAAAATATCAATTGCTGTGGTGATTTTAACCGATGTCCACAAGTTATCTGTGGATCTTCCTCCCCTTCTCCTTGAGGGTGGACATTTGTGAGTTTAAAGGAGGCCTCAGAATGTTTGTGGAAATTTCCCATTATCTTTTCATTCCATTTGTCTGCGAGCTTTTTGGAGCCTCTTCTAACAAGGACGTCACAACTGTAGTACGGAAACTCAGAAGACACCAGCTGAACGATGTGATCAAGGTTAACATCATCAGCGACTCCGGGTATGTGTGTCTTTGAGATGGTGAGGGCACCGTAAAACCAAACTCACTGCCATGGAGTCGGTGCTGACTCAAGCACCCCCCTGCGGGCTTCCCAGACTGCCACTGTTGACGGGAGCAGAAATCGCAGTCTTCCTCTCAAGAGGGACATGCACCGCCACCAAAATCTACACCCTGAGTCAAACTGTACGAAAACGCCAAGTAGACTCAAATGAAGGAAAGGTCTATAAAACACATGACCGATTGCCTACCAAGGTATCAAGGTCATGAAAACGAGAGGACTAACAAAACTGTCACATACTTAAGCAGATACTAAGTGTACCTTGAACAGAAACAGGACATTGAAGGATAGACTAGGGACATCGGAATCGTTTGTAGTTTACAGTATGACGACAATGTTAATTTTTAAATTCATCCAGAAACTGGATGTGCTACTTTGACAAGTCGTCTATAAAGCCAAAATTATCCTAGAATAAAGTTTCAGGAAAACAAATTTCAAAAAACCAGGAATAGGAAACAAAAGGCTCTTTATTTTAGAATGTTTTTATAAAGAGAATGTGTTGAAATAATTTTTTAATACAGTATACATCATCCTTAATAGTCAGCTATTTAACTGCTCTCTCTGGATCAAGAGCACAGCAAGGCTATCTGCTCTTACTACTTTTATTCAATATTGCTCTAGTGGTCTATCCAGTGCAATGAGGTAAGAAAAAAGCTTCACTATCGGTAAGGAAGATATAAATGCAGTTTTGCTTGTAAATGTCATAAGATACAAAAATTACAATTAAGTGCATTTTAACAATTCACTGCTAGGGACTGAATGGTGTCTCCCCCTAACCTCAAGCTGAAAAAAAAAAAAAGCCTCAAAAACATCAAGCATGTAGGAAAAAATTTAACAGTGTGCAAAGCCCACGCTGTGAAAAGTACAAACAATGCTGAAAGTAAATGATGAGCGTATTCAATGGAGAGCTATACCATGTTCATAAATTGGAAAATTCAATAGTTTGATATTAAGATGTCCATTATCCCAAAGTTTATCTGCAGAGTCAATGTAATTTCAAGTAAAAAGTCTGGTAGACTTTTAAAATAGAAGCGAGCAAGCTGATTATAAAACCTATGGTAAAAGGCAATGCACTTAACACCAAAACATTAAGAACAAAAATAGAATATGTACACTACCAAAAGCAAAGACTTGCTGTATACTAGGGGCTCTGGTGGTAGGTGGTTACATGTTGGGCTGCTGACCGTGAGGTTAGCAGTTTGAAGCCATCAGCTGCTCTATAGGGGTAAGATTCGGTTTTCTACTCCTGTACAGTTGCAGTCTCAGAAACCCGCAGGGGCAGTTCTGCCCTATCCTATAGGGTGACCATGAGTCAGAATTGACTTAATGGCAGTGAGTTTTTTTTTGTTTATAACCATTAAAGAATGTGAACCTATATAGGAAGTAACCAATACCCAGTGGAATAGAACTGAGCCTAGCAACAGACCCAAATATATATAATAATTCATTCTTCAACAAAGGCCCCACTGAAATTCAGTGGGGAAAGAGAAATATTTTTAATAAATGCTATAGAACAGCTGGATTTCAATGTAAAAACTAGATCTTGACACTTACCTCTACCATATATGCAAAAATGAACTGGAAATAAAATTAATGATGAGGACTAAAACTATAGAAAACCATGGGCAATGTCTCTGAAACCTTGGGGACGGACAAAAATGAAGTGAGTATAAATTTTGTGGGAAAGCTTAAGTACCCACCCCCCCAATCTGATAAACTAGAATTTAAAAAGACCAAAAACATTCTGCTCACAAATGGCACAATTAAGAGCACAACTAGCCCAACTTCAGGTAAGTAGAAAACATTTGCAAGCATGCACTTGACAAAGGTTTCCTATCCAGGACACTTAAGGTAGTAAAAATCATTAACCAAAGATAAATCACCTAATAATAAATGGTCAAATCATTTGCATAGACCCTTCACAAAAGAAATGTAAATAGGCAAGAAACATATAAAAGATGTTCAACATTATAAATATTCCTGGAATTGTAACTGACTTACCTCATGACTTCAGTTCATATCCAAGAGATATGCGCATAGGTCCACCCATGGCAGGTCAAGAACATTGTTATAATTATAATAACGGCAATTCAAGTGCTCATCAATGAGAGAATGGACAAATTGTAGTCTATCCAATACTACAGAGGGTTGGAATGGTCCAGTGTGTCAACTGTTGTTACATAGGTTCTAAAACCTATCATAACTTAACACACCCTTTTCAAAAAAAATTTTTTTTTAACTCAGCCCTCTCCTAGTAATTAAAACGTTTGTACTCTAACCTTTAACCCAGGAAAAGATGTGGGTACCTGCTTTTGCAGCTCCCCTGGATCGTCCCAGTTCTCTCCCCCTCTCCCCGAGGGAGCAGTCTGACCACTTGGGGAAATACTGATAAAAAGAGAGAAAAACAAACAATGCAAAACAAACAAAACGACTTACCTGCGCATCACGAGTGGCCCCCCAAACATCATGAGAAAAAGAAATCGAACATGAAAAGGAATAAAAATGGCATAGGTCCCCTTCTACGAAGTCAAATGACACCCTAAAATAATCCAGGTGAAAAATGCATGACAGGCCAATGGCTGATGGGGGCCGAGCTGTGATTCTATTACGAGGAAAGGGTGGTGGGGGTAACTTTTATGAGGATAAAAATTCTGTGTGTCTTGATCTGGCTGGTGTTTACACAGGTGCAAATATATTTAAACCTTGTCAACGTGTACATTTTATTTTTATGTGTCTGTTGTACATAAATTGTTCCTCCGTTTGGAGATTTAAAAAGCATATTAGACAGATATGGATATGGATCTGAAGAAATTACGTCGACTCCAACATGAACACTATACCTGTGAAATATATTAAAGCTAGATTAAGTGATATAGATGACAAAGTGAGAAAGTCTAACTGAAGTCTAGTGTCAGAGTTCTGGGAGGAAAAAATTAGAAAAACACCGAGGAGGAGGGAAGAAACACTGAAAAAGATAAAAGATAAGACTTTCCAGAATTGATGAAAGACAGAAAAGTTCAATAAATCTGAAACAGGATAAACAAAATGCCTGTGCCTAGACACACACACAGTCATAAACTGCAGAACTCCAGAGCAGAGAGGACATCCTAAAAGCACAGACCAGAGTACCAACAAAAGCCAGTTATTTAAACGAATACTAGAAAGATCTCCAAAGAGCTTGAGCGAAAAACTGTCCAACTGGCATTGTATACCCAACAGAACCATCACTCAAGAAGGAAAAACAGAGACCTTTCCTCATATCCTTTAGGGGAGAAAAAGAACAAAACAAAGTTCTGAAATGCATGAAGATAGGATGAGCAAAAGGTCCATAAGAAGGAAGAATGTTAAATCTGCAGAGAAAAATTTTAAAAACCATCGAGGTGGAGGAAGACATCCTGTAAATCAGAAGATGAAATGTGATCAAAGCAATCTAGGATTCTTGGAAAACAGACAAGAAACTTTAAAAAAAAAAGAAAGAAAGAAACTTTACATGGTTAAATGTATACAGTAAAAATTTAAAGGAAATTACTAACAGAAAGAGAAGCTATTTTCACACTAATTGAGAGGGAATAATATTTTGGGTAAGACATTACCCAAAAGGTGGTGAAATAAGGAAAACCGAAAAACTGAGATAAGACCTAGTGAAAACATCATAAAAGAATCCTAACTATTATCAATAATCACATTAAACCTAATTGGACTGAACACTCTAGTTAAAAGGACAAAGATGGTCAGATGGGAGTTCGGGGGGAAAAATCAGCTTTTTACAAGAGACGCATCTCAAACGTGAGAAAATAGAAAGCATTTTCTAGCCAAATATCAACTAAGATGAAGGTATGATATATTAAAAAATGGGATTTAAGGCATAAGACAGCTGGCGGGGAAGTATGCCCCACCATTACCTAATGACAAAAAGCTCCAATTCACAGAGGACATAGAGCAATGCCAAACTTGTCTATACGTACTTTCAGCTTTTATAAAGTTTGACAGAAGTGCAAGAAAGTGAGAAAACCTTCATTGTACTGTGAGATTTCTACTATATATCAATAATTGATGGACCAAACAAACCCCAAATTAATAAAACTAAAAAAAGTTTTAAAAACCATAATTCTTAGGTGTGGTCCAAGGGACACAGACAAATAGGACCTTGTCCCAAATATCAGCAAATACATATATTTCTCAACTGCACAAGGACTGTCTGAAAAACTAACCATGAAGCCATAAAGCAATTCACAAATTTCAAAAACCAAAAACAGTAGTATATACTGCTGACCAGAGCCTAAATTAGTAATCGCTAGCAAGAAGACACATCACTTCAACTGATACATTTGGAATGAGAAAGTCCTAAAAATCTAGTAGGCAAAGATAAGAATACCACAATGAAGAAGGTTTCAATTCTTATAACGCCATGACCTATTACAAAGAAAGCACCAATAGCTAAGAGTCTATAGCATTTGCAGAGAAAAAGATAAATGGCCAGAGTAATCCACAGAATAGAGAGCCAGAATGTAAGCTCAAGCACACACGTATATAGGAATCTGTATACGAGAGAAGCGGCATTGAAATTAACTCACTTATATAGGCAGAGTTTTATTTCCAAAGTGGAAAAATAAAATCCACTAAAGTTGAGCTCATAATATCAACAAAATATATGCATAGGAGGAGGGTATAAACTTTTTGGGGAAAAAAAAAGTTCAGAAGACATCCCTGTAACAGTAGAGAAAAATGTCCAAAGACAAAACACACACACACACACACACACACAAAGGAAAGATTAATGACTTCACTTTACCAAAGCAACAAAGAATTTGTATCTCGGACAGCGCTTTCTAAGAGATATTTCTGCAGTGGTCTGCCGTATAATACATAATAGCCATTAGTCACATGTGGCTATTGAACATTTAAAATGTGGCTAGAGCAACTGAGGCACTGAAATTGTTGACATTGAAAAAAAGTTAGCATTTTTCAAACCCTGAGTGATAGTCCATGGGGGCTTGTCAGAGTTTTTGATACTTTCTAATATCTTTTCATGACAGAATTTGATTTTAGCTTGATCCTATTAACACAGATATAACCAGATTCCAAAATATGTACAAGTGTTTTTTAAAATAAGAAAACAAAATACACCAGAATGTTCACAATGCTCTGTCTGAATGATTTTAATTTCTTCTAAATACTTTAAAGATACTAAATATTACTTAAGGTCTAAAAATGGAATGACGTATTAAACATTGATTTATCTCCCACACGATTTATGAAATAAAATACACTCATAAACTTGAAGGAACATCCCATAGGTTCTTCTCTCTGCTCATGAGTTTATTAATTTTTTAAGAAAGCTAAAACACAAAAATAAGAAGACTTGGCTTCCCACATCTTCAGTTTATGACGCCATACTTTAATATACTTTATTGGAAAGTTAGCATACAAACATGTGTGTACCATTTAACAGAGTTATAAACCTTCCAAATGCCCACGTAGCCATCTTCCAGGTCAGGAAATAAAGAATTTCCAGCTTCTCCGCTGGACACCCCCCACCTCCCCACTCCCCGGTGTATTCCTCCTTCACACTCACGACCCCTTTCCTTTCTTACAAAATGACCACTAATGTGGCTTTTATGGCACTAATGTCTTTATACTCTTCTTTGCTACTCTTACCATCTAAGTATCCATCCTTAAACAATAGCCTGGTTTTGCCAGGTCCTGAATTTTACATAAATGACATCATACAGTATTCTTCTGCAACTTTTTTTTTTTTTTTTGCTAAACATTATTGAGCTCTACTTGTGTTGAAACACAAAACTATTTCATTCCCTGCTGTATTGTGTTTCTATTATATGGCTGGAGTATACTTTACCTTTCTCCTTCTGATGGGCAAAGGTTGAGTCTTTGGGGGATTTACAAACAACACCACACCACACTTTTTGAATGTGTCTGCGTATTGTACGTACAGCTTTTATCTAGGGCAGTGGCTCCCAAGTTGTTGTTGTTGCAGTGTGGGTTCTTTACTCACAGGAAGAAATTATGTTTTACACCCTGAAACTGATCTGTGTAGGCAAAACAAATAACTAGGTTTCTTCGCAGGAAACACGCGTTCAATCCCCTGCCTAGCCTGCTCTTACAAATGCTGGTGCTTAGCCACTTAATTGGTTTTATGACCCACGGAAACGGGCTTCAAACTTCGGTCCACGTCGCAGAGCACCGAGGAATGGACGGTCCTCCAGGTCATGGACCGCGTGAGTCGCCCACGGTTCTAGAAGCCTAACTTTTAATTGAAGGCGCTTACCTAAGTGTCTACAAATTGATTACCGATTACCGATTCAAAAGTATCATTTTGAAGTTGAAAATGTGAAAAGCCAGACTAATTTATCTTCTCGTTCGGTTATTAAGCAGTATTGAAACACTTACCATGTGCTAAAACGCTGATGGGTTAATTGGGAGGGGGGGGGTTGCAGGGGAGAGAGGGAATAAGGGGGGGGGGCATAAGGGACCAGGACTTGGGTGAGGCCCCAGAATGCTCACAGGAGGGGCCTCCGATCCTGACTGTGGAGGGAGGGGCCAGGGAAGGATTCCTGGAAGAAGGAGGACCTAAGCCCTGGCGCACTTCTATTTTTAATTTTTACTGGTTTCCTAAAACATAAAAGTAACACGTGTGTTGGAGGAGGAAAAAATTCAAAGTTACAAGAGTATTTTTATACGAAGCCAAATTCCTCACCATCCTCCTTAAAAGTTTGATGTCGGGATTCAACCGTGGTAGCAACCCCCCCCCCTCCCCCAAAACCCCAAACAGTTATCCCGATGCAGGGAGTTCTTGAAGACTTTAAAGATTTTCAAGAGCATACCTAGTAATACAGCCCAGAACGCCCCAGTCATCGTTTCCCAACATTGGCATCAACTCCGGCATTTCACGTTTAGTCACATTGTTACTTTTTAGACTTTTCTCCCCTTGTGGAGAGATTAGAGTAGCACGTTTTTAAACGCCGAGTCGAAGTGCTGTTTACCAAAAAGACATGAATGCTTCATTCAGTAAGTGG
>NW_022107431.1:25319588-25328606 GCF_000313985.2 Echinops telfairi | reverse complement strand
GCGAGGGGGTCGGCGGCGGCGGGGGCGGGGGCGAGGAAGAGGCGAGGCGCCCGGACGGCCAACGGATTAAGTCCTAAGCGGGGGCAAACCCAAGATCGGCCAGGTGCGGGGCTGGCGCAGGTAAACCCGGAGCAGCCCGAAGCCCGGATCCGAAACGGTTCACTTTAGGCACCGCCAGGACAAACCGCCCGGAGCCAAACCATAAATTAGAAACCGACAGATACTGGGAGATCGCTCGCAACAGGCCAAGCGAACTTGCCTCCTTTTCGTGCAGGCTGGAGACGTTCGTATAGCCTGCAGGGGACCAGGGACCGTGAGCCCCGCACGGTTCTCTGAGACGCTGCAAGGAAATAAGTCGAATCCCACTACAACCGTCCACGAAATACCACTATTAACGTCGGAGGCGAAAAAGAGCCGAGGCACACAGAGACCAGACAGATAGTTTTCTATAGTTAATATATAATTGTGCGTTCCGTCCATCTTTTTACGCAGTTACCTGATCTTAAGAAGGATGGAAATAAACCTCGAGAGACCATTTTTCTTCTTTACATGACACGCATTCTTAAAAGATGCTGTAAACCTTGAGCACAAAGACGAAGTAAGAAAGGTACACGTAATTCACGACCATTGGTTTCAGGCCATCTCTCAGCTCTGAAAGCTAAGCTTGTTAGCATCGTATACATCCACTACCTTCACTTCTAACTTGCGGGTTTCAACTGCTTGCATTGCTTAGGAGCAATGAGAGCATTTGCAATTGCTCTGTGGTCTCAATTTTTCCAGAGGTTTAATCTTCACTCAATAAATTGAAATGTGACTTCAGGGTTCAGCATCACTTCTATGATCCAGAATTTAAAATTTTTCATTTACTTCCCGAGGGATGACTTTACTTTTCAAAGGTCAGAGGGGTCTTTAAGGAAGGACCTACAGATGCCTTGCCTTTGAGAAAAATTTTGATCGTTATAAATAAATAAAAATGAGCTCAGTAAACATTTTGGTCAGCATATTCTTTCATAACTTAGTAGAATAAGAGAGCAACTGAGTCACTGACTCTAGACACCAAAGATTTCCGTGGAGCTATCTAAATTCTGTGTGATTTTTCTCATGGAAGGTTTTGGGGTTTTTTGGTTTTCTTTTTCTGCTAGTTTTCCTGTCAAATGCTTGATCATTAATGTACTCCTTAATGTCCTTATCTGAGCTATGTTTCCAGTGTCAATTATTCTGTATTAGGCCCTGCCACCCCCTCTCCCTCCCACCAGTAAATAGCATCTAAGGAGCCCTGGTGTTTGTGTTGACCTGTTAACCAACTTCCAAGTCAGCAGTTCCAACTCAACAGCCACTCTGCAGGCGTAAGAGATGGCTTTCTGCTTCTGTACAGATTTACAGCCTCAGAAACCCAAAGGGGCGATTCTGCTCAGTCCCACAGGGTCACTCCGAGTTGGAATTGATTAAATGGCTGTGAGCGGTTTGTTGTGCTTTATAAGATCTCTCAATGCATAGATTCCATGATAGGTTTGTCGTTCAGATGTGGGCATTTCTACTTTACAGTGACCAGTCATCTATATACTGGATCCATCTTCCACATTCATCTAATTTTGTATCTGCTCAAAAGCTTTCTAGGTTATTCAATTTTAAGATGGTGTTTCGATCTTCACTTTAACTGGGAAATTCCCCTTTCCTTTTGCATTCTGATTATATAGTCCAAGAACTGTTTTATGAAATTCCTCAGGGGTTTTTTCCCTTCTATACACTAAAGCACATGAGGCATTTTCACTTCTAGCTGGTTTTCTTCCAGGCTGTTTTATCTCACTTCTGCATGTGATTTTCCGTTCTCCTCACTTCTGCCTCCCATATCAGAGTGTTTGCCCAACAACCCCGCCATATAGTTTCATCTTGCTTATCCATACACTGGAACGACGGACTTCTTATTTGCACTAACATCCCAAGGATGAATTCTTGGCACTTTCCCCTTTTCCGGGGACCTAATTTCTCTATAGGTAGCTTTAGTTTTAGGGTTCAGGGTTGTTTAATTTTTTTCTGCGGCCCTAGGGGCTTGGAGACAGAGGATGGGGTGTGTTTGGGGGGCGGGGGGAATCAGCTTATAGACCGAGCTTGCCAGGGGACTCTTACTTCTGAGATCCCTTTATGAGTTACGCTGGCCTACCTTCAAGTTGAGAGAACAAATCCCATGCCCACGAAGTTCAGGTCCTTTGTCCAACTCAACACAGCACCCTGGGCCGGAGCTGTGTGAACGTTTTCCTGCCTCTGACCAGAACCGGCGGTGGTAGTGGAATGGATTCCTTGGCTTTGCACATTGCTGGGCACTTGTGAGATGTCTCAAGATTTTACTTGGCCGTCTGCCCTCACCCCCACCCCACCCCCGAACATTTCACGGGCGAGTCCGTGGAGGGTTGGCATATCACAGGCCTGTTTTGGAGACACACCAGTCAACAGACACGTGGGTTATTTCCATGTGCCTCTCATCTCAAATGGGATGTCCTAAGGTAGTGCTTTTCTCTGTCCGTTCTTTCTTTTGGATGGTGTAGCATTTGGTTTTCACTGTTTCCTTGGCTCATCAATGTCCAGAAGTGCTTTTTCTGTCTCTCTTTTCTTCTTAGAAGAGAATTTACAGGAAAGCCATTTTTGTTTTTTCCCATCAAGCTCTCTTTGAACATGAATATGTTGGCCTGGTAGAGGTGACTCCCCTCCTCCCTGCGACGTCTTCCCTTGATGGCACCGGCCTCGGCACGACAAGGCCCCAGCAAAGGCTGCAAACTCAAATCTCTACAACTGTGTAGAACAGTGAGCGAGGAGTAGGGCAGAAGAACTCAGGTTCATGGAGGCTGGGTTGGAATTCAGGGCCATCTCGCCACATCGACTTAATTTTCCAGAGGAGACCCGATACCCAAGGATTTCTTTCGGTATACATTTTTCTCACTCAGAACACATGATGGCCTGCAAAGAGAGCTCTGGTCGTCCAATGGGTTAAACACTGGGCTGCTAACTGCAAGATCAGCAGCTTCAAGCTCGCAGCTGCTCCCCGGGAGTAACAGGAGGTTATCTGTGCTCGTAAAGCTTGACAATCTCCGAAACCTTGAGGAGCGGCCTTCCTCTGTCCTATCAGTCACTATGAGTTGAGATCCCCTTACTGGAAGGGGCTGGTTTAGGAGGAAGAGTACAAAAGAAATTTCTCTCAAGGCCAAACTGAAGCCCCGGCTTACTAGTTCAAAAATCCCTGTTCTGCAAAGATGGGCTCAGTACAAAGTCTATAATCACTCTCTTATCTTCAAAGTGCTTTGAGATACAGCATTATCTTCTACAGACTCTTCAGAAACTTGGTCAACTTCTGTCCACTATAATAGCAAGAAGGTTCATTCTGACGTAGTTATAATTTGATAGAAAATGTAAGGGCTCCAATGCTTTCAGGAACAGATTACTTGGGGGTGGGGGGTAGGGGGTGGAATGACTATGAGCTGGCTAAAATTAATCCCACATGAGTGAACAGCCCATATAGAGCATGACCACTTAACAACATGATGGGGAGACGGGTATGAACTGTCATTTCAAGTGATGCAGAAAAGGCGTTTGACAAAATCTAACACCCAATCTGAAAAGAAGTGGGAAGAGATGGGGGACTCCTTAAGGCGGACAATGGGTGTATTCGGTCCCTGTGGCTTCTGCCCCAAATGAACTCACACTGCGTGGCCTGAAAGAACAGAAATGTATTCTCTCACAGTCCTGGAGGCCAGAAGTCTGAAATCATGCTGTCAGCAGGCCCACAATCCCTTTGGAGCCTTTCGGGGCAGATCCTGCTGTCCGGAGCTGAAAAGTATCCTCCCAACTGTCATATTCTCCCTGGATCCTCAGAGTGTGACCTTATTTGGAAACAGGGTCTTTACAAATAGAATTTAGATGAAGTCATACTGGGGTGGGGGCCCTAACCAATATGTTGCTGTGTGCTGCCACGTCGATTCCAACTCACAGCCGTCCCACAGGATGGAGCAGAACCGCTCCTCGACACTTCCAAGGCTGTAAATCCTTTATGGAAGCAGATTGCCTCCTCGTTCTCCTGCAGAGGAGCTGGTAGGTTTGCCTGGTGGTTTTAACCATCGATCTCTGTTAGCAGTTGAGCGGTTAAGCAGCGCACCACCAGTGTTCCTCCTAACCCAATGTAACTCGGGTCTTTGTAAAAAGAGAGGGCACCATGTGAAGACAGAGATCAGAGTGACGCATCTATCCAGCTTGGCAAAGCCAAGAATTGCTAAAGACTGCTGACCACTCCGAGCAGTTAGAAGAGAAGTATGGAACAAATTCCCCCTAAGCCTTTGGAGTGCCTACATGGCCTGGCCAACTCCTGCCTCTAGAACTGGGAGGGAACGGATCGCTGCTGTTTCAAACACTGTACAGAGTGTGTGGCATTGTGACAGCGCCCCTAGAAATGAACACACCTTCTATCTTCTCCGTTGTTTCTGGTGCTGAGCGGATTCCTTGGCCCCTGGTCACACCACTGCAACCTCTGCCCCCATCGTTATTGACATCAGTGTCTCCTCTGTGTGTCTATCTTACAAGGATATTCATCATTGGATGTCGGGCCCACCAGCTCATCACAGATGATCGCCTTTTATCAAAGACCCCTTTCCATATAGATTATATGAAATAGTTGCGTATTGGTGGGGGGGCACCATTCGTTCCATTCCAATATGCATCTGTGAAAAACCCACCCTTAAGATCCCCCTTGACAGGGAACAATGGAAGCTTACTTTACCCAGTGATCCAGACTGAAGATGGCCGTGTATAACGAGTGAAAACAAAAACGCCCCTGCCATCAATTGACTCTGACTGGCAGTGACCACATACAAGATATCCAAGCCTAGAACCTTTTACAGAAGCAGGGAGCTTCAGCTTTTCCCCTTTGGAGCAGCTGGTGGTTTTGAACCATCAAGCTTTTAGTTAGAAATCCAATGCTTATCACACAAGTGCCACCAGAGCTCCTTAACTAATACAAAAATAAAACCAAAAGCATTGAAATGGGGAGAAAAGTAAAACTGCCTTTTTTTATATATAACATTACTAAGAAGAAAATCTTATGTTATCTAACAGACCAAACAGAAAGTCCCCCAAACCTACTAAAATCAATAGGTGAATTCAGTTTGGTAGCAGATTGTAAAACCGATGGCTATTTCTATACTCTAGCAAGCAATGATGTCTTAGCATTATGTTATCACCGCAGAACAAGCAACCTCATGCTTAGTGGTTGATAACCATGTGCACTGTGATGGTCACCCAACATCATTAATGTAATCAGGGTCGTGAGTTGTATGTGTGAAAACTGTTGAAGTGCTCAATGCAGTGTCACAGGTATTTTGACCTAATTAAGACAAATAAATAGAGCAACAATCTTTTTTTTAACCCACCACCCATTTCTTCCCAGTTCTATTAGGTCAGAGGTGCATGACTTGTGTATTTATTGGTCATTTCAATATCTTCATTGGTGAAATCTCTTTTAGAGTCTTCTGTTATGAGTCAGTATTATCTCGATGGCAGTGAGTTTGGTTTGGTTTGGTCTTTACTGGGCGACTGAAGTGTATGAGCTCTTTCAACACAATACTCTGATACAAGTTTTATATATGTGTGTGTATGTGTGTGTGTGTGTGTGTGTGTGAGTGTGAGTGTGAGTGTGTGTGTGTGTGTGAGTGTGTGTGTGCTATAAGTTATTTTCTGCCAGCCTCTGGCTTAGCTCTTCCTTAATGGTTTCTTTTGAAGAGTAGAGGTTTTGTTTCCAATAAAGTTTGCCAATCGGCATTTTCTTTTATGGCCACTGTTCTTTCTGCGTCCTGCTGCAAGAACTCTACCTATGCCTAGAGAAAGGGCAAGCGAACTGCAAATGGAAACCTTAAGTTTTGTAATGGCCACATTACAAAAATAAAAAAGGCGTTGCAAATATGTCTGAAATTTTAATCAATGT
Organism: Echinops telfairi; assembly: GCF_000313985.2. NCBI lineage: Eukaryota > Metazoa > Chordata > Mammalia > Afrosoricida > Tenrecidae > Echinops > Echinops telfairi. The sequence goes on along the minus strand of NW_022107431.1, from coordinate 25,322,644 downwards.
AAAATACACAATACAGAAATTATCAGGATGCTATTTTTTTAATCCTAAGTCTTAGAAAGCTAGCGTATATTTTAGACAAACAGCATATTTCAGTTTAGACGAACCATATTTCAAGTTCTTAATAGCTATACATGGCCAACAAGACTACTAAATTGGCCAGGGCAGATCTAAAAGTTTTATAAGCCTTTATATTTAGGTGTGTGGTTCAATTTTATCCCCTTTGTGCACATGGTATAAAGTACAGGCTAAAGCTTTCCCTCCACCCCAACCTCCACTCACATAGATAACCAGTTTTCATGCCATTTATTGAAAAATACCAACCTATACTCTTGGACTATGTTGTTAAAAAAATCAATAGATCAATAGAGTCTATTTCTGGACTCAATATATTGTTCCACTGATCAATAGCCTTATGCTAGTACCTTACTGTTCTGATTATTACAGTTTTATAATTAGTCTTATGGAAGCCCTCCAATCTAATTTATCTTTTCAAAGATTATTTTTGCATGAAGATTCATACCCTGGGTGTTAGTGAGCTAAAATGGACTGGTGTTGGTTATTTTGAATCAGACAATAATGCGGTTTGCTATGCTGGGGATGACAAATTCAAGAGGCACGGTGCTGCATTCCTTATCAAAAATGGCATTTCAAGAGCTATCTTGAAGTACAATGCTTACTGTGATAGACTAGCTATATGCATATAAGAAGAGTCTAGTTAATGTATTTCTTATTCAAATGTATGCACAAACCATAAAAGATACCTGTTGAAGAAACTGAAGAATTCTACAACTTTTTCAGTTTGAAACTGATTACACTGATGAAACACACAACTTTCCTCTAGTTCTTAAATGCTTCCTCCCGCCTCCCCCGCCCCCCATCATGATCCCAATTCTGCCTTACAGATCTGGCTAGACCAGAGGATGTACACTGGTACAGATAAGAACTGGAAACACAGGGAATCCAGGACAGATGATCCCTCCATGACCAGTGGTGAGAGTGGCGATACCTGGGTGGAGGGAAGGTGGGGTAGAAAGGGGGAACCGATTACAAGGATCTACATATAACCTCCTCCCTGGGGGATGGACAACAGAAAAGTGGGTGAAGGGAGACGTCAGACAGTGTAAGATATGACAAAATAATAATAATAATTTATAAATTATCAAGGGCTCAAGTAGAAAGCAAATGTTTTGAGAATGATGAGGGCAACAAATGTACAAATGTGCTTGACACAATGGATGTATGTATGGATTGTGAGGAGTTGTACGAGCCCCCAATACAATGATTTACAAAAAAAAGAAACTGATTACACGTGCAAACAAGATGCATTGATAATGAGTGGAGAAAATAATTTGAAAGTTGGAAAGAATAGTAGTTGGAAAATATGGTCTTAGCTCTTGACACATGGAATCCAGGACAGATAAACCCCTCAGGAACAGAAATGGGAGTAGCAATACCATGAGGGTAGGTGAAAGGTTGGGGGGGAAAGGTGGAGAAATGGGGAACCAACGACAACAATTGATGTATAACTTTCCGCCCCCCACGGGGAAGAACAATAGCAATGTGGGTAAAAGGAGACAGTGGATGGTGTGAGATAAGAAAATAATAATAATTTATCATTTAAAAGGGGTCTATGAGGGTGGAAGGGTTGGGGGAGGAAGGGAAAAAAGAGGAGCTGATACCAAGGGCTCAAGTAGAAAAAAATGTTTTGAAAATGATGATGGCAACATATGTACAAATGTGTTTGATACAATTGATGTATGCGGATTGTTTTAAGAGCTGTAAGGGCCCTCAATAAAGTGATTTATTCTTAGAAAAAGAAAAGACAGTCTTAGAGAAAAACAAAGCTGGAGATCACATGATAGAACTTTGCAAGGCTAACAACTTCTTCGTAGCAAGTACCTTTTTCCAACAATATAAATGACTTCTCCAGATGGAATACAAAGAAATCAAATTGACAACATCTGTGGGAAGAGATGACGGAAAATCATTAGCCCAAACAAGGCTAGGGGCTAACAGTGAAATAGATGTAAGTTAAAGTTGAAGAAAATTAAACCAAGTCCTAAGAGCTAAAGTACAACCTTAACTATATCCCATCTGAATTTAAAAAGCATCTCAAGAATAGAGTTGCCCTCCTTGAACACAAATAGATCTGATGGGCTGTCGGATGACATTAAGATCATCATGCATGAAGAAAGCAAAGGTCATTAAAAAGAAAGATAAAAGATAAAAGAAGAGACTCTGAAACTTGTTCTCGATCACAGAATAGCTGGAGCAGATGGAAGAATTGATGAAGGAAAAGAGCTGAACAGGACATTTCAAAGGGCAGCTTGAGGAGACAAAGGATTATAGTGAAATGTGCGAAGATCTGGAGTTAGACAAGCCAAAAGGAAGAACACTCTCAGTATATCTTACACTGAAAGAACTCAAGAGAAATGCCGCGCCTTGAGTTCCAATAACGATGGGAAAAATACTAAACTTTGTAGGTAGCATCAAAAGAAGATGGAAAGGATACAGTCACGGTACCGAAAACGAGTTGACTTTCCGCGATTTCAATAAATAGCATATGATCAAGAACCAGTGATACTGAAGGAAAAAGTTCAAGTGGCACTGAATGCATTAGTCAAGAACAAGGCTCCAGGAATGGATGGAATATCGACTGAAATGTTTCAACAAGCTGATGAAGCACTGGAAGCATTCACTCACCTATGCCAAAAAATTCAGATGTCAGCTACCTGGCTCATTGATTGGAAGAGATCCATATTTGTACTCATTCCAAAGAAATGCAGAACTTAATGAAGAATATTTAAAAAAAGAGTATCATTAATATCATGGGCAAGTAAAATTTTGCTGAACATATTTTAAAAATGGTTGCCGCAGTCTATCAACAGGGAGCTGCCAGAAATGAAGTCTGGATTTAGAAGAGAGCATGGAACAAGGGATAACGTTGCTAGCTGAACGCAGGTAACACCAGAAAAATATTCACCCACTATGAAAAGTCTGTCGATCATAACAAACTATGGCTAGCATTAAGAAGAATGAGAATTCCCAGACACTTA
>NW_022107431.1:25312531-25318558 GCF_000313985.2 Echinops telfairi | reverse complement strand
TAACAGTTGTATGAGCCCCTAATAAAATGTTTAAAAAAAAAAAAAAGAAAGTGCTGTGCGCTGCTGCAAGAACAAACAGATCTGTTAGGGAAGAAGTAGACGCGAGGATGGGGAGACGACCCACACACTCTGGACATGTATCGGGAGAGACCAGTCTCTGAAAAAGGACGTCACGCTTGGTAAAGCAGAGGGGCCGGGAGAAGGGGGAAGCGCTTCATCGAGAGGGACTAACACAAGGCTGCAACAATGGGCGCAAACGCGAGGACAGTTGGGAGGTGGCACGACCGGCACTGCTGCCGTCTGTTCCACACCGGGTCAGGATGCGTCTCAATCAACTCGATGGCCTCTAACGTCAACAAGGCCCTTTTAATTTCCGTGTCAATTTAAAAACCAACTCATCCATTTCAAAAACAAATCTGACTGGAATTTTTATGGAGGTTGTATTAAAACGATACATCCATTTTAGAAGAATAGCCATCCATACAGGTCTTTGGAACCATGACTGTGTTTTAGATCTCTCCATTTATTTTAGCTTTCCCTTCATTTCCTTTACCTTCTTTGCCATCTTGTGGATTCTGACCCATAGCTACCCTCTAGGGCAGGGTAGAACTGCCGCTTTGGGCTTCCAAAACTTTACATCCTTTCAGGCACAGCCAGCCTCAGTTTGCTCTGGCAGGGAGGGTTAGCAGGTCAGTGTCATTCTACGTCATTCGTCATTCGGGCTGCAATTTCACTTAGCGCTGTTCGTGTTCTTCCTAGATTCTGTGTGTTTTGAAAGACTGGGAGTTCTACTCCTGTACACGACACTAGTCTCGGAAACCCATGGGGCCGTCGCTATAAGTCAGCAATGACTGAATGGCAGTGAGGCCAGTCTGGATGCCAGTGTGAGTGCTTGGAAATGAATCCTGCCAACACCGCCAATGAGCCTGAAAGATGGCTCTGCCCTCTACATGAGCACCCAGCTCGACTAACAAGTTCGAACCACCACGGCAAACTTGTTGCTCTGTGTGGATCTTTGACCCAGAGCAACCCCATGTGAGAAGAGAACGACCCCCATAGGTTTTTGTAGGGTACCCCCTTTACAAGAGCAGATCCTGGGGCTCTGTCCCATGCAGCCACTGGGTGGGTTTGAACTGAACAGTTCATGATTGCTGCTGCGAGGGCACCCTCCATAACCATGCGAGTGACCAGAATTTTTACAAGACTGACAATACCAAGGGCGGGCAACAACAGGAAGGAACTAGGACTCACCCACAGCTGAAAGGACAGAAACTGGTGCTTTAGAGAACAGTGCACCCCTTTCTCACAACGTTGAGCATACACTCACCACTTCTGTTGCTGTTGGGTGCCATTAAGGTGTCAACTCATTGTGTCTCCAACTGGCCCAGCAATTCCAGTCCAAGAAACATACTAACATGTCCATATAGAGACAAATATTCCTGTGAGCGTCTAAAGTGGAAATACATAAACATGAGCAAACTGTTGATATTCCCAACAACACAGATGAATCTAAACATGCTGAGTAAAAAGAGTCAGGCATAAAAGAGAACATACTATTTGATGGCATTCCCATGAAATCCTACAAAGAGCAATCTAATCTACAGTGATTAAAAGCACATCAGAGGCTTTCTGGGGTGGATGATGAGGCAGCTTAGAGAACTGTTGGGTGATGGAAATGTTCTGTCTCGACTGTCAAGATGACATCTATCTGTTTACCTTTACCAAATCTACACTTGAAGCACGTGTATTTTACTGTATGCAAATGAAAGCTTCCTAAAGTGAATCCAAACCCTTCTAGTCTTATCAGAACGAAATGAGGACAAAGAAAAGATGGAAGTCTTGGGTTTTCATCTGCATCCCTCCGCAGTTTGAATAAAGAATTCGCCCTCTGCTTCTCCAGGCCTAATTCTTCCTTCGCACTCTCTCTCATCTCCTTACCTGGGAGGGTTTTAAAATGCCAGAGATAAAACTCAAACTCATGTTTTTTTCTGCGACTGCTCATCCAGGGTTCGTTCACACTCTCGTAAGGAGCAGTCATTTTACACTGTTTACATCGTGCTAATCAGATTTGAGCCATAACTTGCAAAAACCTTTTAGTGAATTCCACTCAACAAATATTCTATGCATGCTCAGGCTGATGTTCTCTAACAAGAAAAATACATCTGACACTTAAGAACCTGCATAAATCCCCTGAAGTCATCTTCCAGCTAAACAAAAGTTGGGCTAAATCAGTCAAGGATGCTCACGTTGAGCACTGGGCTCTTTTAACCAGTTACCTCCAGTGGAGCACAGATGCAGAAGTAGCTCATGAGCCAGGCAGTGAGTTTAAGCCAACTCTCACAAAACAATCTGGGGGCCGGTCTCCAGAATGATGGCTTGTAACGTTATCCACTGTCCTTGACTTGCATCTGTGCATACTGTTGAGCTTGGGTATTATCTCCTGTGTACATTTTAATCAAAAAGAAAGCCTACGTAAATATATAGTTCTTTTGATGCTCATGGCTTCCAGCCAAACTCTCTCTCACTGTCCTTGATGCTGGCCTCGTTCAACTCCACATCCCTTCTCCTTTTACAGAGACTGTAGTTCTTGGCTCACAGGAGTCCTCGGCTTCCTTCTTTATGTCTGTCCCACAATACAGAACTTTGTACTATGTGTGCTATATCGTACTACATGTAATTTTATATGTACACCTGTACTACTGCATGTACTTTAATATGTAATTTTGAACTGAGTGTAGTTTTATATGTAACTATATGGCTAGTACTACATGCAACTTGATATGCCATTTTGGACTTCTCTATGTAGTTTTGTACACTGCATGTAACTTAAAAGGGAGCCCTGGTAATGTAGTGGTTTTGTGTTGGGTTGCAATCCACATTGTTGGCAGTTCAAAACCACCAGCAGCTCTACGGGAAAAAGACTGGGCTTTCTATTCTTATAAACAGTTAAAGTCTTGGAAATCAACAGGGGGTCACTATGCATCAGCATTGAAACAATGGCAGTGAGGACATGTAATTTTGTGTGTAATTTTTTTACTGCTGTATGTACTTCTGTACTAGTATGTATAGTTTTAGATGTATCTTTGTACTACTATATATAGTACTCTATAGTATTACATGTAATTTTGTATGTAATTCTGTGCTACTATATGTAATTTTATATGCAGTTTTGTATTACTATACAAGGGAGCACCCCAAAAAAACTGGAATTGTGCTGGGCTGAGTGGAGCTTTTATAGTATGCATATTTCCCAGTAGGAAGCATCAAGCAACCCACTCTGAGTTAGTGCACCCAGTAGCGTCACCTGGGAAGGTTCTTTCTGGTCACAATGAATTTTGTCCTAAAAGCAGTTTTGCTGGAACCTCATTTTTTGTGAGGGCCAACTTAAAAAAAAATCATTTTATTGGGGGCTCTCATAGCTCTTATAACAATCCATCCATCCATCGTGTCAAGCACATTTGTACATATGTTGCCATCATCATTTTAAAAACATTTTCTATTTGAGCCCTTGGTATCAGTTGGCCAATTTAAGAGAACAGCGCAAGCTACTATGAAATTTTGTTTCCTGCTTAGGAAAAATGCTGCAGAAACTGTTGTGACGTTGAACACAGCTTACAAGGATAGCGCTATGGGAAAAACTCAAGTGTATGAGTGGTTTTCTCATTTCAAAAAAGGTGAAATGTCATTTGATTTCAAATTTCATTCTGTCCACCAACTTCCCGATTGGATGAAAATGTCAACTCAGTGCATTTGGAGTTCGTTCCACGAGGTCAGACTGTTAATCGAGCTTTCTATTTAGAGGTTCTGAAGAGATTGTGTAACCGTGTGTGACAAAAAAGTCCTGATTTGTGGCGGATGGGGGACTAGTTTTGCCACCAGGACAATCCATCTGCTCACGCAGCCATCTCAGTGCGCCAGTTTTGGGGAAAAAACAAACAGCACACCTCTCTTGCCCCATATAACTGACCTCACTCCATGCGACTTCTTTTTGATTCCACAAATGAAGAGGGACATGTTAGGGCAGCAGTTTAACAAGTAGAAGAGGTGAAATTTTTAAAAAAACGAGGGAGGTGCTGTCACCCAACCAAATAGATGAGTTTGAAAAATGTTTCCAAGAATGGAATCACAAATCTACATATGTATTAAGTGTAAGGGAGAGTACTTTGAAGGTGATAAGGTTGTTTTGTTAAAAACATTTTAAATACATAGATTGGGGGGGGAATCCAGATTGTTTTTTGGGGGGTGTCCCCCCACTTGTATGTGATAACTTCTCCATCTGGACTTCACTCCCTCAAGCGGACCTACCCTGACAACAGTTCATTTTTCCCCAAGGCAAAACTGGTTAATGCGCACGCACGCACCCTTATCTTCAAATGTAGGGAACACAACTGGGTCGCAAGCTGATGTGTGGTCCCTGCAGTTCCTCTACTGAGTGTGTGTGTATATACAAAGTTGTTTAAGGTGTCATGAGTGTTGGGAGGTAGGAAACGAGATGATCCGGTGCCCTTAACCATATCAAGAATCAGGATGGGACGTGAGAAAGAGGACCAGACCAAGAGTGGCTCCCACGTAAGCCATCGTGAAGGTGGCAGGTTGAATCGAGTGGCTAGGAAATTCCTGCTTTGACAACAAAATTTACTGACATGCCTTCAATAATTATGCAATGTGCATATTATGAAAGTCCAATATTTGGGGCAAAAAAGGAGAATCCAGTGTCTGCTTTGTAACTAGGTAGCACACCAAAATGAAAAGCAGGGAGAGGGTCTTATTTAATGTGGTGCTTCTAGCTAACGTCTCAAAAACGAACTCTTCCTGCATGGATCTGGGTAAGACAATGGGAAGAAATATTGATAGGGTTCACTTGTAATTGTTAACACACTTCATGGGGGTTGTCATCTTGCTGAGAAGCAGGAGAGTGGATCTCACTGCTAGCAAGAGCTAGGAGTGGAATGTGTTCTCTGGACCCCAAGATCCCTGAGTAGTGAACTTCCTTGATGTGGAACACAGCTGTGACAGTAGAGGGGCAGCAGTGGGAGCAGGAGCAGGAGGAAGAGACAGCATGGTGTCTCTACTGAGGAAAGCTCAGTAGATTGGAGCAGGAGGCCTGCTGACCAGTGAGGTAGGGCTGAGGGCCCTCAGGTTGAGGCTCACTGGAGCGGGATGCTCGTGGGAACTTAACTCAGGTAGCTGGGCCTCAGTGACCCATATAGTTTGAGCTGAATGCTCTCGAGCTGACACGGGCAGCAGAGTGGCATGCTCTTTGGGCATTTATTAGCAGCCCTGGCAGACGTCTGGAACATATCCTGTGTCCTGAGCATTTCTCCTCTGTATCATGGACATTGTCTGTGAGTTCTGTGGGGCCATGACAATGAATATTAGAACCCAAATGGCGAGGAGAGAATGTTGGGTGAGACAGAACACAGAGGCAAATACAACTTTCGCCTTTTACTAATAAGCAACCGGAACCAGTAAGAAGTGATGTAAAATATAATCAAGGGCATCGATTTCCATTCCTGTGCCATGAAAAATAAAAAAGCATGTTAAAAATAGTTGGCTTTTGGGTTGGAATTACAAATGCCAACTATTGATATTTCTTCAATTAATTTTCGACCTCCTATAATTAAAATTTCATCACAAATTCAATAGCAAAAGGATAAATAAGGCGAGGTGGTGGAGAGTTTTCAGAATTTCGGAATATCAACAACTTATTTACAAAGGGGGTGGTGGTGAGTTACTGAAACCCAAATGAAGGCTGGGCATGAGAGTGGGACAAGAGGAAAGTAAAAGGAACCAGAGGAAAAAACTAGGAGGCAAAAGGCATTTATAGAGGTCTAAATACAAGCATGTACATGTGAATATATTTATATAAGAAGATGGGGAAATAGATCTTGGTGTATATATTTATAGGTTTAATAGTAAGGTAGCAGATGGACATTGGGCCTCCACTCAAGTACTCCCTCAATGCAAGGGCATTCCATGACGCTTACCTTCCCAACACAATTGCTGAAGACAAAGCGGGTGCATAAA
>NW_022107431.1:25298564-25311864 GCF_000313985.2 Echinops telfairi | reverse complement strand
TAATAATTTAAAATTACCAAGGGTTCATGAGGGAGGGAGGGGAAAAATGAGAAGCTGATAACAAGGGTTCAAATAAAATGTTTTGAAAATGATGGTGGCAACAAATGTACAAATGTGCTTGACACAATAGATGGATGATGTATGGTTTGTGATCAGAGTTGTAGGACTCTCCCAATAAAATGATTTTTTTTAAAAAAGGTTTATTCCCGGAAACCTTGTGCAGGCTCACTATGTGTTGGAATCAATGGGAGGACAGTGGGTCAGGGAGGGTTGCGTTTTGACAGCGTTGGGGCCAGTGGGCGAGGGAAGTATGGAGTTTCTGTAATGGGACTAAAACCAAAACTTAAAATGGGCAAGGGGAATGCTCTCACATTCTGGGGAACACATTCAATGTGACTGGATTGTACATATAAAAAATGGGTGAAAGGTTTTTAAGTTGTTTTTTTTTCCCCACAATAACAAAGTTTTGCTTTGAAGTTAGCATCACGAAGGACGAGACAGACGGACCTGTGTCTTCTGCTGTGATAAACTAATAAAGACACATCACCTGTGTAGTATTCCTGCCCCAAACAAGCTGTAAAATGAAGAAGCAATTCGATGAAAGAACATTAAGGGAACTTTAAAGAATCACTAATCTGTACACATCGAAAACGGCATTGCAAATGCCGGAGAAAGAATGAACAGGCAGAAGCTGTTGAGGTGGTAGATCTGTTTTGTTACATGTGTTTTCACCACCATGAAAGAACAGAAAGGGCTGAAAAATGGTTCCAGATTCAGTGAGATTCAGAAGACTAAAAGAATAGAGTGCCTGATCCTGAAAAGAATCCTACCTAATCTTTTTTTTTTTTTCATTGTAAGAGACATTGAGACAATTGGAGAAACTTAAATATGGCCTCTACTCTTCGGATGACAGTATGTGAATACAAAGTGTCCTGAGTGTTAATAGCTTATACCCAGATTGTGGGAGAATGTCATTGTTCCCGAGCGATAGAACACTAGACTATCTAGTGCTAAATGATCATGAAGACTTAACATATTCTCAAGTGTTGTCAGCAAAATAAAAAGGCATTCTGATAACGAGTGCGGCAAGATGTTCACAAGTGGTAAATGGAAGTGCAAGGCACTAGGGAGCTCATGGTCATATTCTCCCAACTTTTTATTTTGAGAAAGTTCAGATCTACAAAAATAGAGTTAAGGGAAAAAAAAAATGGCAGCTCAGATTCAACCATCTGATTAGAATGTTCCTATATAGTTGGGCTTTTGGGAATTGCTGGGAAAAGTCCCAGAAACATAAACATGCATAGCTTCCCACTGAGCCATGCCTAAAGCTGCAGAAATCCCACTATCGCCTCGTCAGCTGCCCTCCTCTGTTCTGGGTAACCCTCCTAAGCCCTCGATCCGCTTCCCAAACTATTTTAAATCTTCTCACCATGTTTCAGCTTCCTGGAAGGAAAAAAAAAACCCTCCCCAAACTCTGAATTTCTTCCCTTTCCCACTACCCTTACCCTTATCTGTATCACCCATCCTACCCCCCCCTTTTGTCCAGAGCTAATTCTTCTCTGCGATTCCTTTGAGTTCGCCTCTCTCCCACCCTCTTCAAAAAACATGTTCCATCAATCAACACCTTGTCTCTCCTCAAACTTCGGCATCCAGTCACACCTCAGTTCTGGGCCCCCAGTTCCCAGGCTGCCCTCAGGACCGACTCCACGGATCTCCTTTGTACTTCAACAGTCTTCACGGATCTGGGCAGCAGCGGGGGCTATTCCTGCTCCTCCCATCGTGGAAGGGCTCCCCTCCTCGGTTTTGAGGATACCTTTCTCTCCCAGCTTCCCTCTCGCCACTCTGACCATCCTCTCTGAGCCTCCAGGGAAAGGGTGAGCACCTCTGCTAGGTGTGCTGAGCTCCCAGGATTTCAACCACCCACTTTCACAGGCCCCTGAAATGTTCTTCTCCGGGGAAACCTAAGACCCAGGTGACCAGCAGAGTTCAAGCCAGCAGGAGGGAAGGGAGCATGGAGATGCCCCCACACTATGCTGTGTGGGGCAGCTTGGTGGATACAATACTAACAGCTACCCTAAGCAGAAACTGTTACCTATCTTCTACAAACTTTATGGTGGGGGGCGGGAAGTGAGGGAGGGTGTTGTTTAAGGACTTTGCTGAGAGTAATGTTGAAAAGCAAAACTCTGATTCTGGAGGCAGTGCTGATCAACTCCTTAGAAAATCCTAGGGCAAACAAGATGAGCAGGGTGGTAGAAAAGAGGCCCAGAATCAGAATGGCTAATAGGACATCCTCACTGGAAGGTCTGAGTGGGTTCAGAATGCGTAACACTCATTGAAGTTGGGGAGCGGGGACACAGCACTTCTTCTCTGATTTTACTTCATATCCCCACTGGTGAGGCTAGGAGCTACACAAATTCTATGTTATCAAGGCAATGTTAGCACTGTACGTCTCTGTGTTGTTACACTAAGATTTTACTGATAAACTTATTCATCTGTAGATAATCTTCAGGGGGCTGAACCCTAACTCCTTGAGACCCTTTCTAGTACCTTGAGGCAGTTTTCCTGCTGTGCCCTTTCAGGGCATTTTTGCAGGTGGGAGAGATAACTTGTATTGGGAAAAAATATTTTGCTTCTTTATGATGGATGGAGGGGAAGGGTACAGAGTAATTCCAAACTGCCTAATGGTTTTCTCAGCGTTCCGTAAATGGACAGCCCACTGAACACGTGGTAAGCATGGCTGCCATTCCTTCCGAGGCATGAGCTCTACAGTTGGGAGTCCAGTTATAATCTGAAGATCACTGGTGGGTTTATTTCACTCGAGAAGCCCTGAGGGTGTCATGGGGTAAGCGCTGTCAACTCAAGGTCAGTGGTTCAAAGCTCCCCTACCCCCCACCCCAGCCTCTCCCTGGAAGAAAGATGAAGCTGTTTGCTTTCCTCAAGATTCACAGACTCAGAAACCCTAAGGCGCCATTCTATTCCATGAGGTCACTGGATCAGAACCACTTTGAAGGCAGTAGGTGTGCAGAGCCGTTTCCCTCTGGCATGCCATCGTCACAGTTGCTCTTTGAGGAAGCATGAGTAATAAACCCCCGTAAAGAAAAGGCAGGCTCAATATGTGGACCACACAGAAAGGCAAGAAGGTCATCACACTGGATGCTGGGAGCCTTTCAGGAGACTTAGAACTGAAAATAAAAGACACCCGATGGCTTGCAGGCAACTTAGTGTTCCGATTTGACAGATGAGGCAATCAAGACCCAGGAAGACTGACTGGTGAGAAATGGAAGAAGGTGAGAGAAGGTAGTCGCAGAAGAGGCCACCTGATTCTCCTTAGTCAGAGCTGGTTCTTGAACAGAGGTTGAGAACCATCCAAAAGACTTTCTGGAAAAACTCACATGCCAAAGTCAAGCCAGAGACTAGGAGAAAATGTAGCAGAGCTCAGATCTGATAAAGGGCTTCCATGCACATATGCAAAACGTTCTCAAAACCAAACCACATACAAATGCACAGCGATGTTGGATGGGTGAAAAGATCTGAAGAGATGACTCTGGAAAAGGACAGGCAGATGGAAACAGACATATGAAAAGATGCCAAACACTCTTTGTCATTGGTGAGATGCACATTACGACAAGAGAGCACCACATAACCGTTCCAATGGCTAACCTCCAAACAGCTTACAATACCAAATGCTGACAAGGATTGGACAGGAATTCTCATGTTAGTGGCAGTGTGACGTGGTCTAGGGACAATGGAAGAGGGTGTCACAGCTTCCTTCTACATGAAACAGACTTACTAGACTGCCCAACAGCCCATTCCAGGTCACTGCTGTCACCCAACTGATGTGAAACCGGTATCTGCACAAAACCCGCACATACACAGGGCATCTGACACGTGTTTCCCACAGACTGAACGTAACTCAGATGTCCAACAGGAGGTGACTGGAAAAACTAACTGTAATGCCTCCTTACTTGGGGCTGTTTTCCATCAATCAGTAGACATGAGCTATTAATCCATGCAAGCAAGCAAACAGACTCATTGCCGCTGTACCAGTTTGATCTCAGGGCAACTCCATAGCTGCTCACAGGGCTGTCTTGGTGGCCATCCTTGCGCAAAGAGACCATCAAGCTCCGCTCCACAGGGCTACATGAACCGTCAAACGTGATCCATTTGCGCCACCTAGGGGCGCAATGGCAACACCATCGAACAAATACCAAATTCAATTGCCTGACAATTTCCCTGCTATAGGGCAGGGTAGAACTGCCCCTGTGGGTTTCTAAGACTATTAACTGCTTATGGGGGCAGACGGCCTCATATTGCTCCCTTGGAGAGGCTGGTGGAGTCAAACTGCTGCTCACTGAGCGGTTAGCAGCCCGACATAGAACGCCCAGCGCCACCAAAACTCCCAAACTCACTGCCGTTAAGCAGCCCCCGGGGTTACCACTGTACCAGCAGGGCTCCTTCGGTGCATACTGCTAGCTCAGTGAAAGAACCAGGGAAAGATGCCACAGTGAACTTCTCCCTAAAAAGGATCTTACCCTTGGAAACCTGCTGGGGTCGGTGTGGAAGTTGCATAATCTGGTGTCAATTTGAGAGGATTACGAGGGAAGGAGTGCAGTCTGGCCTGTCAATCAAGATATAACCAATGAGGCCTCTGTGTGGGCCAGGTCTTCTCCTGAGGATTCTGGGAACTCCTGTATTTTCCTCCTTGGAGGCCTAAGACACTCTCTCTCCCTCTGCTCACTCCCTTGGAGACTCTACTGACAAGACTCAAGACTCACTCCCTGAGAGACTCTACTGGCAAGACACACTGCGCTACGCTGATAGAGCCCGTGCCCTGGGAGCTGGAGGAGCCACGTGGAGACCCCTGCCAGTGCTGAGATGCTTACACCACTGGAGCCAAGGACTTTCCACCCACTGGCCTGTGACCGTCCTGCACTCGGTGTCATTGCATGTGTTTCGTGAGTCTGAAGAGGACTTGATAGATTGGCATCAGATACATGGCCTAATAGCAGACTTAGGGACTTGATCAGGACCGGGCTGGGATGTTTTCTCAATAGTCAACTGCTCTTGTATGTAAACCTCTTTCTCATAGACTTACGAGTGTCTATGAATTTGTTTCTCTAGTCTACGCGGACGAACACAATAGGTCTCTATCCTATAGGGTAGCTATGTATTGAAATCTACTCAGTGGCAGTGGGTGTAGGTTTTTTTGTTTTATTTACTTTTGGGGTGAAAGGAGACATTATAGTTAGACTGCATACTGCATGACTTCTTCCAAATGACGTTTTGGGAAAGGCACAGTAGGGAAATGAAAAATTCACCAAATCCCTCAATGATCGGGGCGCGGTAGACAGGAGATGTTTAGGGCAGTGAAACTCCTCTAAGTACTAATGTGGTGGTGGATACTGAACACTAAGCATTTTACCAACACCAACAGAACTTACAGCACTAAGAGCAAACCTTCATGTGTGCAGCTGGTTTTCTGAAAGCCAATTAGGTGGTACGGAGATCCCAGGATGGGCTGTGCCTATGACCCCAAACATCTTTTAACCCTATGACAAATGCCCACTGTGGCATCAATGAAGTGGGGACAAAGTGGGGAGTTAAGCTACGTTGTGTCCCTGCCTGCAAGAGGCTCACACTAGTAGAGGAAGTGAGACCAGTAAATCTTGAGGAAATGGTTTCTCTTCAATGATCGATTAATAAGATTGTTTTCTGTGGTTCTCACCAAAAAGAGTCAAACAGCACCACAGTTCACAGAAGGCAGCCTAAGAGGAATCCCGGCGTATAACGTGCTCCACCATGTCGCCAACTCAAACCCAAACTCACGGCCATCGAGTTGACCCGTTACACCAGTGGTTCTCAACCTGTGGGTCGAGACCCTTTTGGGGGTGGGAGGTCGCCCGATTCATAACAGTAGAAAAATTACAGTTATGAGATAGCAATGAAAATAATGTTGTGGTTGGGGGGGTCACCACAACACGAGGAACTATTAAAGGGTGGCGGCATTCGGAAGGTTGAGAACCACTGCTTTAGACAGACGAGAATGGCCCTGTGGGTTTCCGTGACTTTAAATCTTTACAGGAGTGGAAAGCTTCATCTTTCTGTCTCCAAACAGCTGGTGGTTTCAAACTGCTGACCTTAGGGTTCGCAGCCCAACCACCATGACATAATCCCACGATGGGGGTTGGCAGATGCCACCAAGGCTCTTTGACCAATCCCTATGTTAGAGTTCCAGTGTTCAGAAATCATAAAGAACCCTGTTAATCATTTACAATGGGACCCCCAAGCCCTTTCTTTCCCCAGCCGCTCTTATGCAGACCAATCAGGAAAGAAGAAATATACCCAATCTGCATGGCTCCGCCCCGTCGTCTGGTGGGCGGTACCAAGATTGTGGCAGGAAGAGCCATAGCAAGTGAATTCACACCACAGAGGCAGAGAACCTTTCCACAATCTTAGGATTTCCACTTCCGATAAAGCCACTTAGATGTCCCATGTGCAAATGAAGCGCACTGATATCACTCATGACTACCTTGATTTCTGAAGTACAAAGCTGCTAAGAAGTGAAAATGCAGCTGGGTGAAAACCTCTACAACGCTCTGAGGGGAACCACAGGAGCTCGCCCCAGGAAGGGCGGGGCAAATCATACAAATACCAGGCTGGTGGTCCGAGAGAAATGAGTGGAGGCCAAGACGATGGCCCGAGACTTAGTCACCCTACTGGAAATGAACTCACCCTGGGGCTCGATTTGCAACCAAACCATGGAGTCTGTAAGGGAACAACAACAGAAGTGGGGAGGTATGCTAAAAAAGAAGAAAGGGAAATTCATGTGAGAGTCATCTTCCCCTTGCCCCCTCAAATTCCAGAATAAGAGACTGCGGAGGACGAGAAGGAAAGGAGGGGGAAGCTGGCGACTCACACCACGTCAGGGGGAGGCCTCGTTCCTGACAATGCGCAAAGCACTCAAAAGTGACCAGAACGCAGCCCAAAGGATCTCCCAGGGCCAGCAAGCACTCACTGCATGGCACTCAAACGACCTACGTAGGCACCGCACTCGATTCCAGAGCCTGGCCAGTGGCTTGGCTTGAACAGAACCTCTTGCCCCCAGTGATCAAAGTGCCCCCTTAGGAAGCAAGGTCAGACCCTGAAACCGCCTGAAACACTGCTGTGGGGGAAGCCTCACCCCTGTGGCTGACATCACAAGGACATTTGGATTTCTCAACTTCTCCAGCCTTGCAAGCAGGTGTTCCAACTCCCACGGAATAAACAAACGATTTGGCTGATATACAAGGACGTCCCCCAGCTGTCTCTGAGTATCATTCATTTTGATAAGAAAACAAACAGGTGTCTTTTGGCATTGGGGGGTTTGGGGGGGTGGTGGAATGGTGGGAGGTGGCAGAAGCAGGAGGGTCAGGAAATGTAAAGAAATCAAAAAGTCCCAAAACAGGTAAGGACTACGTGTTAGACATCTCAACAGTCAAAGGATTCAGCAAGTGGTTCATCTGGTTCCTTGTCACTTTGCATTCTTACTTTTCTGCTATAATCAAAGTAATTTCTTTGTGAAATCCTTTCCTTACTTGTGCAGTTACTGAATAAGTCATTAACTTTTCAAACACATGCTTTTGAGTGCTCTATTGTAAATAAACTATTATTCCTGTAAGTGTTCCAAGTATGCTAGCAGAAAACGCACGCTTTTTTTTTTTCAAAAGAAAAATTTAAGTAAGGCCTTCTCTGTTGTCTTCTGGTGGAAATGTCCTACCTTAAAAGCGGCAGTTTCAAGACTGTACACATTTGTTACAACTCAAAGTACGAGTGTACATGGAAACCGAATACACAAAGTGAATGTATTTCGTTTGTAAACTACATCCTGATAAGATTGACCTAAAAACAAAACCAGAAACCACGCAACTGGAACCCAGAGAAGAAACTTAAGCATAATTTTTAAAGAACTCCAAAGCACTGGAAGCAGTATTTAAAAGAAAGAAAAATTCACTAACACATGAAGACTTAGCGTGCCACTGTAATTTGACGCCATCTCTACTAGTGACGGGCATAAAAGAGAACAGGCCCGAGATCCCGGCGACAGAAGAAGCAATGAAGAAAATCAGGATAAACTAGCTTAAGTCCGGGCAAACAAGCACTGGTTTTCTTTGCCCCACTTCTGGGCTGCTCGGAGTGTGGAGAACGGCAGCTATCCACAGCCAGTGGATCCGACACAGCACATATTACACACCCCCTGCTGGGACTTCGATTCCACCACTCGTTTTTCTTCTAGTTCCACTGTAAAAAGCCATGCTTATTTTAAGTGTACAGAGAACAGGAAGACACTTTTACTAATAAAATAATCTTACCAACCGCTTACAACAATTAATAAGCCTTTCATGTTTCCCCTCAACGCCTTTTCAATAGAATTGAACTGAACCTGAACAGGTACAGCTGTTATTCTGGTCTCACTCAGTCACACACATCTTCCCACGCACACATTTTAAAATATGTATTACTATAGGCTATAAGGCTTTTTCTCCAAATACTATTTATACCAGACAACCACGGTTCCTGCCTGGAGTTGACGTAGACGCACAGTGAGTTCATGGACAGGGTAGGAGCGCCGCCTAGTGTTTCCAGGACGTAAGTCTTTATGGATGCTGCAACACCTTTCTCCTTCCTGCGGAGGAGCTGGGAGAATCCAACCAACCTTTCTGACCAGCAGCTGAGCACTCTAACCCTGCGCCCCCAAGGCCCCAATCTACCATTCACACAGGTTGCATAATAACCCATTTTCTAACTAGATCGTGCTAAAGGTAACCATTCTCCAGTGATTATCGGCCTTCTCACATTTTTCCCTTTAATGTATACAGAACACAATAAAATGTGTTACATATAAAGCTGGTAACCCATTTAAAATTATTTCCCTAAGTAAAGACAGTTGTCCTAAGTTAGCTGCAACTTCCAAGAACCATAAAAAGAAAGGACCGATAAACCATATAACAAAATTATTAAATTTTCTGGATAAGAAAACACACCACAAGCACGGTCCAAGAACGCAACAGAAGCCGTGGGGCCTGGCTATGGTGGGGTACAGGAAGCGACAACAGAGATACAGTCAGCAAGATGCAGAACAGGGCAACACGATCTCAAATACGAAATGCTTTTATGCAGCCAAACAAATAAAAATAGTGGGAAAGCCTACAGATTGTGATAAAACTTGGAGGCGCCATGGCACGGCACTTAATGTGGCTCTTCTAGTCAATCTCTGCAACTCCTACCAAAGGAACTCTTCCTGCTGGGTCTGGGGACGAGAAGGAGCGGGGAGATACGGACAGGAGTCAGCGGTGAGTGCTTGGTCACAGGATTCATTGTGCTTGCCATCCTACTAGGAATAAAGGGAGCCAAGTCAGAAGGTATGAGGGGTTCTCACCGTGAGCAAGAGACAGGAGTGGACCCCGAAGACCCTGCTCAGTGAAAGTCCTTGATCCCGGAGGGTAGCTTTCACACCAGAGAATGGCAGAGGAGCAGCAGGACCAGGAACCAGTACTTGAATGGACTTCCCAGCCCACAGCGCAAGTAAAGCTGAGTTCTTTGGGGCAGGAGGCTGGCTTCTGGAGTGGGGTACTGGCCCGCAGGCCTGGAGCTTCATGCCTTCAGGAGGAGTCTTACAGCAGAGTGGCATGCCCTTCGGGCATTTATCAGGAGCCTTACAAGAACTTTGTTACATGCTCTGACTGAGCAAATCTATCCTAAGCATCTCCACCTGAGCGGCAACGTGCTAACTTCCGCAGTAAGCCCCCTCATCGCTGGCATTGTTTCCGAGCTCTGTGTGGCCATTGCAATGGATTCTAAAACTGAGCTAAAGAGTAGAGAGAAAGTCGGGGGAGAGAGAACAGTCGTATATCTGGTATGGGTCTACTACCAATATCAACACTTTACACAGTACTTTTACAACTTAGCAAAAACGAAAACAACCTCAACTCAATCAGAAGCTAAAAGGGCGGCAAAGCACGTGAACAGACATTTCACTGAAGAGGATATTCAAATGTCCAACAAACATGAAAAGATGCAAAACATTAGCCATTAGGGAGATGCAAATCAAATACCAATTCATAGGCATGAGCATGGCGGAGATACAAAAAGAAAACACTGGGTGTTCAACTAGATTATGGAGAAACACAAATCAACTAATAATAATAAAAAAGAAAGGCCTTCAAGAGACAGTTCACCACACAGGATATTTAAATGGTCAACAAGCACAAGATGCTCAAAGTCTTAGTCATCGTGGCCCTTCACGTCAGTTCCACCTAACAGCGACCCTATGCACCACAACAGTAACAACGCTGCCATTCCCGCACCAGCTTCTCAACGCTTGCTGTCTGAGCCCATTGGGGCAGCCACTGCGTCAGTCCACCTCACTGAGGATTTTCCTCCTTTCCACCGCCCCACATGCAATACGTGCACGCGGGAAGGTTGGAAATACATGGCTT
Source organism: Echinops telfairi (assembly GCF_000313985.2). NCBI lineage: Eukaryota > Metazoa > Chordata > Mammalia > Afrosoricida > Tenrecidae > Echinops > Echinops telfairi. The sequence continues at coordinate 25,301,389 of NW_022107431.1, read as the reverse complement.
GGTCCTCAAAAGGACGTCTTTGCACAACTCTTAAGAATGTGATTTGAATTGTATGTAGGTGAAACTGTTCAAAATAAATAAATTTCTTTAAACGATGGAAAAGAATACACTGTACCAAAAAGAATTCGTCAACATTCCACCATATCAAGAGGAAGCATATGGTCAAGAGCCGATGGTACTGAAGGAAGAAGTCCAAGCGGCACTGAAGGCATTAATAAGAATCAAGGCTTTGGGAATTAAAAAAAGAAAACAAAATCGTTTTCGTGCATTCCAATTGAAATTTTTAAATTAAAAAATTCAGCAATGTAAGACACCTAGATGTAGCCTCACCACAGTACCTAAAGATGCTAGGACTTTTAACACTGGGAAGTGGTTTGGGCAAAGAGTTGACATCACGTTGTACTTTTGGTTGGATGTATCTTTAACAGGCATTGTAAGTCGTCTGGGGTCTTCTTTAAAACTGATTACTTGGTTAGAAAAAAAAGTGGTATTATTTTGACTTACATATCTTAACAGCTATGTGGTCAAATGTCATAATTTCTTGGGGTTTTTTTTCTTAACAGTTTTATTGGCACTTCATCCACATGTCACACAATTCAATAATTCAATCAGATCAAGAAAAGCCAGACAATCATCACTCCAATCAACTCTAGAACAGTCATAATTTCTTCTATGTAGCTCAGTTCCAAACATTTTTGGTGGTTGTTATGACGGATCAGACCATCACGACGCACCGGAGTGCAGAGGTTGGGGGGCGACACCCTATCAGAGGCCTTTCTATAATAGGTCATTCTAACACAATGTGGTAACTGAAGATGAAGGAAATGTTCTATTATGAAAACAGAGTGGAACACTTAGCTCAATTCAGCTGTAAAACCCAAGCTTCAAGAAAAGATTATCATTCACATCTTGATAAAGCTAAGAAACCCCACCAGTGAAATAAAGAGGAATACAGACAACCATTATGGTAAAGGATATGGCACTACCTCAAACACCTGAGACTAGACATTCCATGTGATCCAACCACCCTGTGCCTCTGCCCTAAAGAAGCATCAGCAGCCCAAACACGAACAGACATTGCACCCTGGTGGTCATAAGAGCAAGACGCTGGAAACCGCCCAAATGCCCAACAATAAAAGAATAATGAAATGTTGGCACATACATACATTGGAATACTAAGTATTGAAAAAAAAACAAAAACAATGACGGAACCACAAAATACCTCATCACAAGGGTTGGTAGTTATATAATCTGGTGTCAACCTGTGAAAGGGTGGCGTCTAGCCTGTCAATCAGGTTACAGCCTGATGACCTCATTTGGAGGTACCACAGAGATAATAGCTCACTGGAGGCCAGATACAGACTCTGGCTTGGTATTCCTGATGACAAGACACATGGAGCTATGCTAGAGTCCTGGAACTGGAGGAACCACGTGGAGACCCACGCCAGCCCTCAGCTGTTTACACCGTCACTGGACCCACAAGACTTTCCACCCACTGGCCTGTGATCTTCCTGAATTCGGTATCACTGCACGTGTTTTGTGAGTCTCGGACCTGTGGGCTAATATCGGATTTATGGACTTGATCTGGACTGGGCTGGGATGTCTTCTCAATATTCAATTGCTTTTGTATATAAAGCTCTTTCCTATACACATGTGAGCGTCTATGAATTGGTTTCTCTAGTCAACCCAGAACACACATGGATAGACCTGGAGAACCTTATTGCGAGTTTAGTCAATCACAAAAGGACAAATATCATATGAAACCACTACCATAAGGATAAAAACCAAGACAAAGGCTTGTACCAAACGGAATAGGCTTTGGCACCTCCCAAGGGAGGGATGGCAACGATGGGAAGATAAAGCAAGCGAACGAAGGGTCACAGTAAAAGGGAGGCAGGAGGGAGGTCCATAAGACGGAGAAATCAGGGGAACAGGTCATGCTAGGATGGTGGGGGTGAGAGGTCAGAACTGTTGAATACAAAGCTGATGGTCTGGAATGTAGGCACCCCTCCCCACCAATTAGTAATAAAAAATCCATCACAAAAGGAAAAGAAATCAAATGACATATGGTAGTGGGAAAAGCTGCTGTCAAAGACCTCTCTGACGTGTTAAAGGGTGAAGCTGTCACTTGCAGGACTAAGGTGCACCTGACCCAAACCACGCAAATGCTGGGTGCCGAGCACGGAAGACTGGAGCAGAACTGATGCCACTGCATTCTGGTGCTGGGGACCAGTATTAGCCATGGACTCCTCAGAATAAACCCACCTTAGAAGAAATACACTCACAAGGAGCCCAAGAGGAGAGGATGGCGAGGCTTCATCTCATGTACTTTGGACATGTTTTCAGGAGGGTCCAGCCCCTGGACATGTTTTATCAGGAGAGATCAGTTCGTCGGTAAAGTAAAAGGTCAATAAAAAAAAGAGAGAGAGATTTAAAAAAACAAAACAAAATGAAAACAGATGTATCCATGCCTGCCATTAGGAACTCCAACGCATGGTACGAGACCAGGCAGTGTTTCATTCAGTTGAACGTGGGGTTGCTGTGGGTCAGAACTGATTCCACTGCATCTATCCACATTAGCTGGTTTGAAGAGAGTCCTGGTTGCTCAATAAGTGATTTAAAAATCACTCATCTGTTAACCAAAAGGTTGGCTGTTCAAATCACTCAACGATTCTGCCAAAGACAAACCTGAAGATCCGCTTTCATGAAGATCACAGCCCCCAAACAACAATAACAACTTTTCCCCCCCAATTATTGTTTTTTTTAATTTAATCATTTTATTAGAGGCTCATACAACTGTTATCGCAATCCATACACACATCAAT
>NW_022107431.1:25288483-25297502 GCF_000313985.2 Echinops telfairi | reverse complement strand
GCAGAATTGACTCACGGCAGTGGCTTGAAGGGTTTTTTGGTGTGTCTTCCACAAGGATGCTTGTCAGTGGAATTAGGGCCTGCCCAGATAATCCAGGAGGCTCTGCTCATCTCAGGATCCTTAGCTACATCTACAAAATCAATTTTCAAATGAGGTCCCATTCACAGGTTCCCAAGACAATAACTAAACAGGAGGGGGCAGGGCACCATTCAGCCTAGTACATCAAGCCATACACTGTCAACCCATATTAAACCATATATCCAGTTGATTTTCTGTCCCCCCAATAAAATCGAAGCCCACGCCCCCAGAAGGAACAAAGAACAGAAGCAGCACATAGATACAGGAATGACATGATGAGTCCCAGGAACCACAAGAGCCTGGTCCTCCAAAAATGAGATGATGCTAAAGAGCTACTGACTTCTGTGCTACAGGACTGTGAGAAACAAACAGATTATGTTACTGAATTTGTGTTAGTCTGTCTACGCAGCAACATAAAGTGGGGGTGGGGGAACCTAATATAAAACGTTTGTGCTGCAAAGGATACCATCAAGAAATTGCAAAGACAATATATAGAACGAGAGAAAAGATTTCAAGATTATACATAATATCTGTTAAGGGCTCCTTTTATCTGGATTACTTAAAATACCACAGCAAAGGCTAAAAAGACAAATACCTCAGTTAAAACAGGCAAGGGATCGGAATATACATATATCCAAGTAAGATGTACAAATGGGCAGTAAGTACATGTAAAAGTAATTGACAATGTGAGCCATACCTGTTGTCACTCAGCTGACTCCGACTCATACTGGCTGTCACAATTTGATCCTGAGTCAGCTAAGAAATGCCCCCAGCAGTTTCCAAGGCTCTACCTCTTTCCTGAAGCAGACTGCACCTCTTCTCCCTGTGCGTTCAAACCATCACCAACCCTTCGGTTGGCAGCCCAGTGCTTAGCACCTGTGCCAGCTGGACACTGATCCTCAGGCACAGGGAGATGTAAGTCAAAACCACAATGAGACACCACTTTACCCACACTAGACTGACCAGAATTTTTTTAAAAGCAGTAGCAAGTGTAGGTGATCATGTGGAGGATTTGGGACCCTCGTACATTGGTCGTGAGCATATGAAAGATGGTCACTTTGGAAAAACAGTCTGGTGTTCCTCAAATGGCTAAACATTTATGCCGTTCTTGCTGTTGTTGGGTGTTGCCGAATTTATTCCAACACAGTGACCCAACGCACGAGAGTGAACCCAGCCTGGCCAGCACTATCCTCACAACTGCTGTTACGTTTGCGCTCATTGCTGCAGCCACGGTGTCAATCCGTCCACTTAAGTGCCTTCCTCTTTTTAACGGACTTCCCACTTTACCAACCCTGACGTTCTTCTCCAGGGCGCAGTCCCCCTAAAAGCATGTCCAAAGCATGTACTATAGTTTTCCAAGACAGATGTGTTCATTCTTCTGGAAGTCCATGGTACTTTCAATTTCTTCACCAACGCCGTAATTCAAATACATCTCCCCCCGCCCCTAGTCTTCCTTATTCCCCGTACAGCTCTCACATACACACGAGGCAACTGAAAATACCATGGTTTGAGTCAGATGCACCTTAGTCCTCAAAACATGTTTGCTCTTTTGACATTGTAAAGAGATCTTGCGCAACTGATTTTTCCCAATACATCAGCTGATTTTTTGATTCCTCTCCCATGAGCACTGATTGTGGATCCAAGCAAAATGAAATCCTTAACAACTTCCATCTTTTCTCTGTTCCTCATGATACTTACTATTGGTCCAATTGTGAGGATTTTATGTTGTCTTGTTTTGAATGTTGAGGGATAACCCATTCTGAAGGCTGGAGTCATTGATCATCAGTAAGTGCTTAAGAAAATGGTGAGGCGGCCATGTGTCACTTCCTCTGGTTACACACAAGCGAGGTGGAGGACCCGTCTCCACACCAGAGAGCTCAGACACGCCGCCACCCTTTAGCTTTGTTGACACTGAGCACTGCTCCCATGACACTCTACTTCTCTGTTGGGTTCAAAAATTCATTGCAATGGCTACAGAGAGCTCACAGCTCACACAATCATGAATGTTTATTAGGGAAGTTTACGAGTGACCCCAAGACAAGGTCAGAAAACCTGAAGGGTGCAATCGCTGATCCCAGCAACATCTCTCCTCAACCAGCAGCCAAGTCTCGCTAGCTGGTCCTTCGTCTCCCGTCCATGTGGCTCTGTCTCCTCTCTATGGGCCAGGAGGGCTCCCCACTGCTCTGCCTGGCAGTCTCATCATAGGCTTAGTGCTGTTCTCCGCTCTGGGTTCTGTCTCATGGTCTCCCTGACTCAGCCTCTGGTCTTGATATGGCATGGCCTCTGCTACCTCCACCACTTTACACAAAAAATTTAAGTGTTTCACTAGAGGCTCTTTTTCCTGGATGGTCCTGTGAATTCTCTCTTCCTGCTTCTGAGCTGTCTTATTGTTATAGCCAAGGAAATGGCAAAACTGAGCGATCCTTAGGGTAGAATCCTTTATACCTTATTTGTCTGGTCCCACTCACTCATTTGGTGGGAGCTATAGAGAAATATGATCGGGGGAGACCAGTCTGTGGGAAAGGGGCATCACACTTGGTAAAGTAAGCGGTCAGTGAAAAAGAAGAAGATTCTCAATGAGACGGATTGGCACAGCGGTAATAACAATGGTGAGGACTGCGCAGGAGCAAGTAGTATTTCATGCTGTTGTGCCTGTGGTCACTGTGAATCAGAAATGACCTGCTGGCATCTAAAAACAATACAGGATTGGATAGAAGAGCCATAGGTAATGAATTTCACTTCACCAAAATGCTTCATGTCCTCTTTTGCTTTCAGTAATCAGGGTTATGTCCTATATACGAGGGGTTACCCTCCCTAAATAAAGAACAGAAAAGAGAGCCGCTTGGTGTTTTCACAGTACTCATTTTTCCTGCTAGGAGAATATGAAGCCACTCGCTCTGAGTTAGTGCGCCCAGTGGCGTCGCCTGGGAAAGTTCTCTCTGGTCACAGTGACTTTTGTAGTTAAAAGCAATTTCACTCAGACCTCGTTTTTTGTGATGGCCGATTTAAGAGAACAACATGCAGTTGTGAGATACCGTTTCCTGCTCTGGAAAATTGATGCAAAAAACTGTTGAGGTTGGACACAGCTTACAAGAGCAGCATGATGGTAAAAACTCAAGTGTACAAGTGGTTTTCTCGTTTCAAAAAAGTGAAATGTCGACTGATGACAAACCTCGTTCAGGACGTCCATTAACTTCCCAAATGGACAATAATGTTGAGCTGGAGAAGTTATCTAGACTATCTTGGACCTTGGTTCAGCTAATTTTAAGAGAAAGATTTGGGAATGAGAAGGGTTGCTGTGAAATCTGAGCCTCGGGTTCTGACTGACCAGGAAAAACAGCATCAACTGGAAACATGCCAGGCTTTGAAAGAATAGCTCCGAAGAGACCCAGACCTTTTTCCCCAAGGTCATTACTAGTGACGAGACACGGTGCTGTTCTTACAACCCCGAAATCAAACATCGATCAAGTCAGAGGAAGACGCTGTCATCACCTTGCCCCCCAAACAGCTCAAGTGGAACATAAAATCAAGACAATGCTCATTTGTTTTTGATTTTTGATGTGAGGGAGATAGTGCATTTGGAGTTCATTCCACCAGGTCAGACTTTCTATTTATCTATTTCTGAAAAGATTGGGTAAAAGTGTTTGACAAAAAAGGCCTTATTTGTGGCAGAGAGGGACTAATTTTTCCACCACGACAATGCACCTGCTCACGCAGCAATCTCAGTGTGAGTTTTGGACAAAAACAGCATGCCTCTTGCCCCACGCACCTTTCTCACCTGACCTCTCTCTCTGTTACTTTTTTGTTTTCACGAATGAGGAGGGACATGAAAGGACAGCGATTTGATGATGTAGAAGAGGTGAAGGAAAAAAAAAACAAGGGGGGTGATGTCAGCCATCCAAACAGATGAGTTTGAAAACTGTTTCCAAGAATGTTTTAAGTATAATGGAGAGTACTTTGAAGGTGGTTTGTTTTGTAAAAAAAGTTTAAATATATAGCTTTGGGGGGAAATCAGTTTTTTGGGGGGTACCCCCTTGTATATCAAAGCTTGTTAATCAGCCTTCTTCAATTCCTGATGCTGAATTCTTCACATAATCCGGCTTCTCAAATTATTTGCTCAGCATCCAGATTGAACAAGTATGGTGGAAGATTACAACACCGATATATATACCTTTATGATTTTAAAACATCCAGTATCCCCTTCTTGGGTTCAAACAACTGCCTCTTGGTCCATGTACAGGTTCTGCATAAACACAATGAAGTATTCTGCAATTCCCATTCTTTGCGCTGTAACCCATGATTTGTTATGATCCACATTGGCAAATGCCTTTGGATAGTCAACTAAGCACAAGATCTTTCTGATAGTCACTGCTTTCTGCTAAGATCCATCTGACAACAGTAATAATGTCCCTCATTCCGTGTACCTTAAGAACGAGGACACATATACCTATGCAAATGATGCACAGCCACAACAGATTAGCCAAAAGGAGAAATAATTCAAATACCTATCAATTGATATAGGAATCATAATCTATATGTTCATACAATGGAACATTATCTTGCCACAAAAAGAAATGAAGTACTGTTACTTGTTATAACATGGAAAAACCTTAAAAATATTCTTCTTTGTGGAAGCAGCAGCCACAAAGACCACTGAGTATAAACCCATTAATATGAAATGTCCATAACAGGAAAATCTCTTGAAGTAGGTTTATAATTGGTTGCCTACAGTAAAGAGCCCTAGTGGCAAAATGGGTTACAAGTTGGGCTGCTAACCACAAGGTCAGCAGTTTGAAACCACCAGCAGTCCTTCAGGAGAAAGGTGAGGCTTTCTATTCCCATAAGAGTTACTGTCTTGGAAACCCACAAGGGCAGTTCTACCCAGGCTTATAGTGTTGCTCTGAGTCTGAAATGACTCGATAGCACTGATTTTGGTTTGATTTGGTTATTTTATTGCAAATGATATCCCCAAAGAAAACCTAATAATAAACATTTTTATTTTGTACCATATATACTCGTGTATAAGTCAAGTTTTTCCAGCACATTTTTAATGCAGTTTTTATCATAAGCCTCGGCTGATATTCGGGTCGGCTTATACTCGAGTATGCACAGCAATTTATTTGTTATTTTTATAACTTATTTTATTGGGGATCTTACATCTCTTATAACAATTCATACATCAATTGTGTCAAGCACATTTGTACCTATGTTGCCATCATCATTTCCAAAACATTTTCTTTCTACTTGAGTCCTTGGTATCAGCTCCTCCTTTTTCCCCTCCCACCCCCGCCTTCTGACCCTCATGAACCCTTAATTATTTATAAATTATTTTTATTTTAATATTTTACACCATCCACCGTCTCCCATCTCCCACGTTTCTGTTGTTTGTCCCCCAGGGGTGGAGAGGGGCGTGGATTGTATGTCGATCATTGTGATCGGTTCCGCTGTTCTCCCCCTCCTCCCCCGTTTCCTCCTGCCCTTACGGTTTCGCTACTCTCATTTATTGGTCCTGAGGGATTTGTCTGTCCTGGATTCTGTGTGTTGAGAGCTCTTATCAATACCAGTGCACATACTCTAGCCTAGTCATATTTGTAAGACAGAACTGGGGTCATGACAGTGATGGGGAAGAAGCATTAAAGAACTAAGGGAATGCTGTGTGTTTTGTTGGTGCAATACTGTACCCTTCCTTGTTACCCTTCTGTGAGGGGATGCCCACTTGTCTACAGATGGGCTTTGGGTCTCCATTCTGAACCCCCTCATTCGCATGGAAATGGTTGTATGTTTGGGTCTTCTGATGCCTAATAGCTGATCCCATCGACACCTTGTGATAACACGGGTTGCTGTGCTTCTTCCATGTGGGCTTTGTTGCTTCCCAGCTAGATGGCTGCTTGTTTAAATTCAAGCCTTTGAGACCCCAGACACTGTATCTTTTAATAGCTTGGCACCATCAGCTTTGTTCACCACATTAGCTCATGCACCCATTTTGTATTCAGCAGTTGTGTCAGAAAGGTGAGCATCCCAGAATTTCAGGTTATAACAAAGTGTTCTTGCATTGCGGGAGGACTTGAGTAGAGGTCCAATGTCCATCTGTTATCTTAATGCTTAGCCTAGAAATATATCTACATCGACCTATATCCCTATCATTATATATTAATATATTTACCTACGTACACACCTATGTTTATACCTCTATACATGTCTTTTGAAATTAACATTAAGTGAAAAATAAATCCTTATATCAATTTAAATAGTTGTCTTGTTATTATTGGTAGGTGCCATTAAATGAGAGCTGACTCGCAGCAATCCTATGTACAACAGAGCAAAACTCGGCCTGACCCTCTGCCATCCTCACAATGGGTAATCTTGAGCCCACTGTTGCAGTCACTGTGTCAATCTGGCTTACTCAAGAGTCTTTTTTTTAACTGACCTCCTGCTTTACCAAGTATGGTGTCCTTTCCCAAAGACTGCCCTCTCCTGGTGACACGGCCAAAGCACACGAGACAAAGCCTGGCGGCCAGCCTTGCTTCTGCAGAGCATTGGGGCTGCATTTTTATGAGACAGATTTGTTTGTTCTTCAGGCAATCCACAGTACTTTCAATATTCTTTGCCAGCAACATATTCCAAATGCACCGATTCTCCTCTGGTCTTCCGTATTCATTGTCAACTTTGATGTCCACGGGAAAACCAAGCTCGCTGCATCGAGTCAGTGAGAACCCACGGCCACCCTGTGGGACAGAGGAGGAATGACCCTGTGGGTTTCTGAGACAAGCAATTATTTACAGGGATAGAAAGCTTCATCTTTCTCCTGAGGAGCAGCCGGCAGATATGAACTGCTGACCTTGCGATTTGAAGCCCCAACGCATGCATAGGAAGCTATTGAAATACCATGTCTTGGGTCAGGTGCACCTAGTCCTCAAAGTGGCATTCTTGTCACGGATTCAAGGAAACTAGTATGTAATATATAACTAACTACCTTAAATTCTAAACAGACTTTACCATAATCAGATATGTGTAGGAAATTGCCTCAATTAGGTACTTTATTTCCCCAAACGCAATTAAATTACAAAATAAATAAATTTCAAAAAGTAACGAAATCACTCAATACAGGAAACCACAATAAGCAAGAGTAAAGGGCACAGGGAAACCAGTAACTGCAAAATGTGTGTGTTTAATGAAAAAAAATTTTTCAGGCACACATTCAGATGCCAAATGACTTCTCTTAATACTTTCACCATACAAATCCGACTTTACTGCAATGAACCCCTTAGGTAAACCTCGCAGGCATGCACACACGCTTGCTCGCTCACGCACTCATCCACTCAAAAGCTAATACAATCATGGAGCTCTCTTTCTTTTGTAAACAAAATAGTTTCCGATGCCCTTTGAGTCAACTGTTTCAAATGCTTTTGACCAAAAAAAACAGGGAGATTTTTTAATTTTATAACTTAGTAAGTACCTCAAACCAAAACCAAACTCACTGCCTGTATTAGTCTGGGTACTTTGGAGAAACAAATCCATGGCAACTCACGTATAAGAGAGTTTTATGTAAAGAAAATGTGCATCACGAAAACATCCCAACCCAATGCTGCCCAAGCCCACAAGTCCAACATTAACCCATTAACCCAACACCAGTCCACAAAGTCCTCCACCTCACAAAACAGAGGCAATGATGCCGACTGCAGGAGGAAAGCTGAGTCAGCGAATGAACAAGCATCTCAGCACTAGCAGGGGTCTCCACACGGCTGCTCCAGCACCCAGGGCTGCATTGGGGTAGATCCATGTGGCTTCTCCTTGGGGATGTCTTGTAGGAAGTCAATCTTGCAAGCTGAAGCAGGGAGCTGCTAAGGCAGCTGCATCCTGGTGCGACCATCACAAAGCAAGAGACCTGAGAACTAGAAAGGTGAGGCTCACCACCCATTTATCCCTCCGCCTTTCAATTAGCTCCACATGTGATTATCGGCCAGGCTGGCACAATTAACTAACTCACTGTCAAAACATCGATTCTGACTCCTGGCAACCCCACTGGACAGGAGAGAACTGCCCCTGTGGGTCTCCAAGATTGCAGCTGTTTATCGGAGCACAAAGTCTCATATTCCTCCCATGGAGCAGCTGGTGGTTCCAAATTCCTGACCTTGTGGATCACAGTGCAACAATAACCACTGGATTTACCAAATAAAAGTTTTACATAAGGGAACCTACCTTCCCAAGCACGATGCATTTCAAAGTATTTCTGTTGTTATTTTTAAAGCATTGGTCTTAATCTACCCAACGAATGCCATAACCCACTACTGGATCAAAAAGTTCCAGTGTTTGAAAAATGTCATAACATATATTTTACTTTATTCCCTCATTATTTTTAATGGCATGATCCTAGGTTTATACTCCGAAATGGAATATATTGATCCAAGGACCAGAAAAAAGGACAAATGATCCCCATGGACAAAATCTGAGGGGGTTCTTTCAGCGTTTAAACTGTGAACACTCAAATTGTAGAAGTCTATACGGGACAAGGGGAGCCCAGAATCCATCTGTAGAATACCAATTCAGATTAAGCCTCTGGCAGATCCCGGCCTTATTATCACAGAGATTATTGTAAACTTGGTTACGGTGGATGGAACAACAGTATAATATGATTTCTGACCAGTTGACCTCCCTCTTGACCCATTCTGAATTTGCTCTAGGCTCATATATTTCTCGCTTGTTCTTTAACCAAAGTTTTCTCTCTGGCATATTTTAATATTGCTGGTGATCTTTTCTTTATGCCCCCCCCACCTCCCTTTTTTCCCCTGTTCACTTTGTTTCTGATATGTTTTCCAGTGTGGTAGTTATACAATCCGGTGTCCGTTTGAGGATTCAGAGTGAAGGGGTGGAGTTTAGCCTGTCAATCAGGTTCGAGCTTGATGACCTCATTTAGAGGCGCGGAGGAGATAAATAGCTCCCT
>NW_022107431.1:25282735-25288118 GCF_000313985.2 Echinops telfairi | reverse complement strand
AATGTTCATGGCCTTTATTAACCAGTACAGTTACTTCTCTTCTGGTTTGTTGAAGCAGTAGGTCAGACAGCACTTGCCGCAGTCATGTCTGTTAAACTGGCTGGCCAAGAAAACCCCAGCACCACACGCGTCTGAAGGGCACTTGGGCCGAAGGTGGCTGATTTTGCCATTTTCATCCACCTTATAGTATTTTAAGACGGCCAGCTTCACCTTCTTTCTCTTATGCTTGCTCTTCTTGGGAGTGGGGTAAGCCTTCCTCTTCCTTTTCTTCGCACCACCTCGAAGTCTGAGCACAAGATGAGAGTGGACGCCTTCTGAACGCTGTAGTCAGACAAGGTGCGTCCCTCTTCCAGCTGCTTGCCAGCAAAGATCAGCCGTTGCTGATCAGGAGGCATTCCCTCCTTGTCCTGGATCTTGGCCTTCACATCCTCTATCGTATCTGAGGGGTCGACCTCGAGAGGGATGGGCCTCCCCGTGAGGGTCTTCACAAAGATCTGCATCCTGGGGGCGGCCCCACCGCAGATGGCGGATCAGAAAGCGAAAGCTCTTTCTTATACACATTTGAGTATCTATGAATTTGCTTCACTTGTCTACCCAGACTAAGAAATGCAGTTTATGAGGCACAGAAGGGATGGACAGATAGTGACAGTAACTGATGTAATAACTTATGGAGAAATGAGGGAAAACGGGATGGGGTGGCTTAAGGTGAATTGGGGTGCAAATAACGAGTATGGGAGGAGGAAGGATGCAGAACTGATTGTGATGATGCATATACAACTCTTTTAAAAAGTGACTTAACTGTGGAAGTGTATGATATATGACTTTCATATCAATAAAACTATTGGGGGGAAAATCAAGGAAAAGTTATAGATAGGTTCAAAAGTTTGTATACCATTTCAATTACAGTGAACCCTCGCCACTTCGCGCTTCAACTTCCGCGGCTTCACTCTATCGCGGTTTTTGCGTAACAGCACCCACTGCCTACACCCGCTCCTTCAGAGGAAAAAGACGGCGACCCACCTGTAGAGTACATCCCTTAAGTCATTTCATAGGCTATTGATTACAGTATTTGTAAGAACTAAGTATAATAATACTGTATGTGAAATATGTAATACTGTAAACTAGATGCCATAAATAATATAATAAATAATAAATGATAATTGTAACGTCCAAAATGTTTTACTGTATTTTCCCTTTTTCGTTTAATAAATTGGGTAATACGAGTGTAATGGTGACTAAAGGGTGTTTTTTCATGTCCTCTATGCTCTAACTATGAAAATATTTGATTTACAAATAAGGAATCCTACTTCACGGAATTTCATTTATCACGGTAGGGTCTAGAACCGATTAACCGCGATAAACGAGGGTTCACTGTATCTTTTAATCCTGTTTTTCCAAGGTGATGAAGCTTCCCCATATTCCTCCTGTATACACACCCACATATTGACTGCAGTATAGGAAAAAAAGAACCACCACCAAGATCAGGGAAAGCCCAGGCCGAGAACAGTACTGGCTGACGTACAGCAGAGTTCCCCTACATTGTGTGAGGCAGGGAGGCAGAGCGGATAGGGCAATGAATTTGGAATCTGGATGCTTCAGTCAAGTCCCATTTCTATCACTTTTGGCAAGACACTTTGTGGAGAATTAATTTTCTCATCTACAGTGAATAGCATGGGGCAGGGACCCTGTCTCTTGTCCACCACTCTCTGCCTTGAGTTTAGAACTCGCCTCGGCATGTAGCAGCTAATCAAGACTCAATCAATATGGTTGAATGAGATGCATGCATGTGCTGCTTGTATGGATCCAGTATGATGCCACACAACTATATGGTTTTACTTTTTGATTCAGTCTGAACTAACTGGAGACCCGATCACTGGATACCCTGTGCTGTGTCTGAACAAATGCTTCCCCTTTCACCAACTACAACACCAAAAATAGGTCGTGGGGGAAGAACTTTTGTTCTGTTTTTCATTTTTCTTCTTTCTAACAGCTTGTCCTTATGGCCTAGTGATCTTCTTGTGAAAATCAGCCAATGAAAATAACATGGATCACAATGATGCAGTCCAGGGAAGTCATGGAGTGGTGCAGGATCGGGCCGCGTTTTGCTCCATTATGCTGTGAGACAGAGGTGTCTCTACAGCGGCTAACAGCAGTCCTGTGGCAGGGGGAGGATAGAGAGACTCCACGCACTCTATATATATCATCGGTGCCCTCTGAGACAAAAGTAATGTAACAAGTTTGCTACTCTTTTTCATGAATTTAATTCATTTAACTTTTTTTTCTCACTTATCATGAACTGAGACTTGAAGGGGGTCACATGAGAAAATTACAGTCATAATACCTAGTTATTCAGCCGAGCAAAATAACGATACTGCGAAGTGCTTTGGTGAATCAGGTTGAAGTGACTCATTTTAATTGATGCTCGATCACACTGAATCATCCTTATTACCCACACTGCACATAACCAAAAATAAATAACTCAGTTATAAATTCAATTAATCATTCATTGAGTAAGACTTCCAGGTATAGTGTCATGCGATTTTCTAAAAGGGATACAAAAGATGCTAGATCCTGCCATCTTACCAGGATTTATCATGAAACAGCTCAATAATTGTACAAAATAGCATTTCCTTACATTTTGTTACATCCAGACCATCTTTGTTACCCAGGTACCTACAGTAAACAGCACAGAAAATAAGTTCTTAAGATAGCTAGATAAAAAGAGGAATAATGACCTTTAAACATACAGTCTGTTATGTAGAATTCTTGGTTTCAGGGATGCTATATGTCTGCTGAATGGCCAGACATCTAGTACATGTCAGGAAAGGTCCTGATCATGGCATTGTTGTTTATTGAGTATAGAAATGACCTCAGAATCCTTCTCCACACATCCCAAATGGAATGGCTAATATGAAGAAACATATTAGTCGTCTTTGGGTCCAAACCTTTAAAGGTAGGTGGGGAGGTCTTTACTTATGTTAAGCGTGACAGGAACCCTACCCAGCACACACCAAAAAGAATGCCTCACAATTCCAAAATCCATTAAGGATTTTCTGTGTAATCTAACACACTGGTGCCAGTTCATTGCAGCTGTGGTAATTGTATCTATAAATCTAATAAAGGTAATTATGAAGGCCCATGCTGTTGCAAATTAAGAACATGAAATTATATCCTGATTGTAAAAATCAATACAAGAATACATATAATAAAAATGGAAGTTTATCAGCTCTTTTAATTATCTACTTCCAGAGGTAGCCATTGTTGAAAGTGCGGCATAGGCCCTTCCAAACGTACTTCTACCCGGGAGGGAAGAAGAAAACACTATGTGTGTGTACGTGTGTATATGTATTCACGTGAGCTCTACTAGTTTTTTTAGTGAAATCATTTCTAGGCTATTTTTCTAACTAGATGCAGCAGTATTTAATAACTGAATGACAAAGAATAAATTTGATGCCAACTTTATACTAGTACAGATCAGGGCTTAAACAGGTACAAACTGAAACAGGAGAAAACTGCAGTTGCCAGGTCTTTGGGAAGGGTAAACAAACAGAACTTTGCATTGAAAGACATCCTTTCCATACAGCAGTGCTACCAGCTATATCGAAACAGAAACATTGAACAAACACTCCGAGCCACGCAGCCAATAGATGTTCTTGGAAAACACACCCTGAAGCACAGAGTGTTCAAAAAAGAAGCAAGCTCAACGAACACCGTTTAACACTTTCATTTTACATATAAGGAAGTAGACTCAAAGGTCCGAAAGCCAAGAACACGGCTCCAGCACTACAACCTCGGGCTCTCTCTGTGCTGGCTCGGCAAAACCACGTGCCCTTCTGGCGTTCTGAGCATTAGGAATGTTGTCACACAGCTACAAGGTTCCTTTCTCTGGTTTGAAACTAAGTTTTGATCCATGCTAAATTGCCCAAGGTGCCCCTAAACGTAACTCCTGAGCACTCACTCTGGCTTGCCCTTCTGCAGGCAAGGCTCCCCATGCCCGTCCATCTCTTCTCTGCCCAATCCCTGCCCTTCATACTCAATGAAAGGGGAATGTGCTCCTCTGCATGTCTTGAGCCAGGGTTGTCTGATGGTAAAGCCTTCCTACAGGTGCACTTAGAAAAGCGGAAGGCTCCAGACAGCAGCGATGGGGAAGGGGCTAGGGAGAGGGAATCTGACCTCCACAAACGATTCCTCTGCCAACGTCAGGATCTGTGTTCCAAATCCATGGCAGCCCTATGGTTTGGGCTAACCTTTAACTTTTCAGAGCTCATATAATTGTGGCACTGTTAATTTTATAGGCAGATTCACCCCTTTTCATAATGATACCATATTGAAAGGTCAACAAATAAAGCTGATGAAAAGACAACAGACAGGTGAAGAAAAAGCATGGTAAATTTTAAAGTGGTTTCTGTTTTTGATAAAAAGACAGTAAAGGGGAAATACACACGGATTAAGCCACTTGCAAAGGCCCTCTGACCAGGAGCAGGGGTGTGAATAGCCCCTGCAGAATGCACTGGAAAGTGGATTCTTGCAGGTGCAGCTAAGTTAAAACTTAGCAATTTATCAGTTGATCTCCCTTTTGCTCCACTTTCAATTGGTCCTAGATTCTAATATTTTGTGCTTTCTTTTCAACGGAGAGTTTTTAAATGCTTTACTTTGTTATTCTTATTAATTTTTGTTTTATAATATTTTGCTGTCTATGCAATCCAGGAGAGATAAATCTAAAGAGACAGCAACTGGATTAATGGTTCCTTGGGGATATGGCAGGGGGTGCTGGGGGGAAATGGGCAGAGAATAACGAGTACAAGAAAGAAGAAACTGTTCTAAAACTGATTGTGGTGGAGTATACAGCTCTTCTTGAGGTAACTGAACTACTGAACTGAATCGTATGCGAATGATGTGCCCCCAAAACGGTGTTTTTTAAAGCATGGTAAAATATTATTCACTTTGAGCTATTCACTGTAGATGGTAAAGGCTAGTCTGAAAAAGCTACATACTAAGTGAGTCCAACTACATGACATTGTGGGAAAAGCACAACTCCAGAGACCGAGCAGAGCAGTGGTGTCAGGGGTTCGGAAGGATGGGAGTGGGGTGGGGTGGGGGTTATGTAAGGGATAGGATACACAGACCAGGTTTTTCTGCACGATACTGTATGGATGACTATGACACATCACACCTTTGCCACAACTCACAACACCTAGAGTGAGCCCCAATGCTAACTGTATCACTGGTTCATCAATTGTAACAAAAGGGCTGCACTGATGCAACATGTTGACAGAACAAAACTGCATGCCTGGTCAATGAACACTTATGGGTGGCATTCGGTTTTCTAGTTTTTCTGTAAACCTAATACTGATCTTTTAAAAGTTTAATAAGAAAAAAAAAA
>NW_022107431.1:25270432-25281651 GCF_000313985.2 Echinops telfairi | reverse complement strand
ATGATTGAGTTGGGGCAGAAGGGCACAATGGAAGTATCAAAATCATCCCACCCCATTCCCTCCCTCCCACTCCTTCCATTTCTCTTTTCTCCAGAGGCTGCCTCTCTTCCAGCAGCCCAGGAGGCCTCAGATTCATGCAAATGAATGTCCAAAGGAGCCTATTGTTATTATAGCAGGCCTACCATGAACCAGATCCAGCTTTGGCTAAGCTAATAGCTGATGCTCTCTGAGCAGAGAGACTAGTGAGTTTGTGGTTACCAGTTGGGCTGCTAACTGTAACGTCTGTAGTTTGAACTACCAGATACTCCATGGGAGAAAGATGAGGCTTTCTATACCTATAAAGAGTTAGTTTTGGAAACCCACAAGAGCAGTTCTACCCTGTACTATCCAGTTGCTTAATCAGAAATGACTTACTGGCAGTGAATTTTGGAGGGGGTTTCTTTTTCTTAGTAGAAGCTAAAATCTCATAGTTGCTAGAATTGCTGCATGGTGTTTGGGGTTGACCACCTTGAAACAGATTCCTATTCATGGCATCCCAAGTGTGCAAAGTAGAAGTGTGCCCTTTGGAAACACCTCTCCACACTTGTCCGAGGCACTTCAAGGTAGGTTTGACCTGCTAACCTTTTGGTTAATAGCCCAACCATTTGCACCACTCAGGGACTCAGCCGAAATGGTAGTCCAAAGGAAGGGTGCTTGTGTTGGGAGTGTCCCCCAGGAGAAATGGCCTTGACTCGGGAAAAACAGTCACCGTTTAGTAAAAAACCATGAAAATCTGTCCTGTGGCTGATAATACAGCCAGAGGCTGGTGATGACCCTGGAGACTGGGGAATGGAGACTTGAAGAGGGGCACGGAATCAAGCCCTGGCAACACTGTACACAGAGGGGCTGGCCCACCTCCCTCCAAGGCATCCCTGCTCATGGCCAGTGAATGCCTTCCCCAGCTGCCTTGGCTTCATGGCACCATCTCTGCGGACTGCTCACCTCTTTTTGCTTTCTTGACTCAGCAAGCAGCCCTCTGCCTTTATTTGGTTGCTGGAACCATGAAGAAAAGTGCCTATGGGTCTGCTACTCACGTTAGTCTTAATGCCGTACAATAATAATGTGAAATAAATGGGTTCACTTCTAATCCACTTCCGTCATGTGAACCAGATCCCCGGTAAGATGCACCTGCCACCTGTGCCTGACTCAAAAACTTTGTGTCTGCTGGCAAAGGTCCCCAAAGTCCCCTAGAAAGGACTTTCACTGGGACCTTTGTCTCCAGACCCTTCCCCTCCAGTTCGCTTGCCCAGCTCTGGCTCTCTAACCCCGTTGCACACACAAAGGAAAGGATCACGCAGACTTTGAGAAGTACGACTCTCACCCTAAGTGTTAACTTTCCCAGCGATTTATAACATATTTAGCAACTGTACTCAGCCAATAAGGAGTCCTGGTGGTACCACAGCTAATCACTCACTGAACCTATAGAAAGTTCAGTGATTTAGACACATCGAGCAGCTCTGCTGCTAACCAGAAGGTCAGCAGTTTGAACCCACCAGGCCCTCTGTGAGAGAAAGATGTCGTAGCCTGCTTCCATAAAGATTTACAGCCTTGCAAAACACTAAGGGCATGCAACAGAGCAGCAAGGGGAGCAAAGCAATGAAGTCCCCAGAGAATACCAAAAATTGACTTTGGGGCCAGGGCACGGCACCCCATCAGACTTGACTGGAAAACATTCTTAAGGGTCAACAAACAGACCTGAAACTATTTATAGGCTTTTCTTTTGTTGTTGTTTTGGGGTTTTTTGTTTCCTTTTATTGTTTTGTGCTTATTATGGACTCTGCATGTCTATCTAGATAAGATAGGGAGTATGATAGTTACATACTCTGGTGTCAATTTGGGACTTGAGAGGATTAAGAGTGAAGGGGTCGAGTCTAGTCTGTCAATTGGATCAAAGCCAACAAGGCCTCTGTATGGGCATGGCCTTCTCCTGAGGATTATGGGAACTCCTGTATTTCCTCTTTGGAGGTGGGAGACACACTCTCTCTGCTCACTCCTTGGGAGACATTCCAACTGACAAGACACAAGGAACTATGCTAGTGCCCTGAGCTAGAGAAGCCATGTGGGGACCCCTGCCAGATGGGAGATACTTATATTGCCACTGGATCCACAAGACTTCCAAACCACTGGCCTGTGATCTTCCTGCATTCAGCATCATTGCATGTGTTTCATCAGTCTGAAGAGGACTTTATAGATTGGTTTCAGACATATGGGCTAATATTGGACTTAAGGATTTGATCTGGACTGGGCTGGGACGTTTTCCCAATATTCAACTGCTCTTGTATATAAAGCTCTTTCTTAGACCCATATGAATGTCTATAGATTTGCTTCTCTAGTCTACTTGGACTAACACAGGGAGGATAAACAATCCAGAGGAGAAAACAATGGGACTGATGGTTCTAAGGGAGTACAGGAGAGGGGGAGACAGGGGAAAGAAAGGGGGCATCAGCCAACCCAGGGACAGGGGAACAAGTGAACTAAAATCAATGGTGAGGAGGGCGTAGGATGCCTGGTTGGGTTTAATCAAGGGCAATGTAGCTGAGAGGAATTACGGAAACCCAAATGAAGACTGAACATGATAGTGGGACAAGGAGAAAGTTAAAAAAAAAAAAAGAGGAAATAACTAGGAGGCAAAGGGCATTTATAGAGGTCTAAATACAGGCATGTACATATGTAAATATAGTTACATAGCATGGTAGGGAACTAGATCTATATACATATATTTACATGTTAAGTATTAAGATAGCAGACAGACATTGAGCCTCTACTCAAGTACTCCCTCAATGCAAGAAAAGTTTGTTCTAATAATCTGGCATTTTGTGATGCTCACTTTCCTGATGCGATCACTGAAGTCAAAGTGCGTGCATAAGCAAATGTGGTGAAGAAAGTTGATGGTGCCCGGCTACCAAAAGATACAGTGTCTGGGGTCTTAAAGGCTTGAAAATAAACAAGCGGCCACAAAGCCCACAAGGAACACCAGCCTGTGTGATCATGAGGTGTCGATGGGATCACGTATCAGGCATCAAAGACCCAGAACAAAAAAATCAAAACAATGTGAATGAGGGGAAGCGAGGAGCGGAGACGGAAAACCCATCTATAGACACTTGGACATCCCCTTACAGAAGGGTCACAAGGAAGAGACCAGCCAGTCAGGGTGCAGTACAGCACTGATGAAACATTCAACTTTCCTCTAGTTCTTTAATGATTCCTCTCCCCCACCCACTATCATGAGCCCAATTCTACCTTACAAATCCAGCTAAACCCGAGCTTGTATACAGGTACAGATAAAAGGGAATCCAGGACAGATAAAACCCCTCAGGGCCAATAATAAGACTAGAGATACCAGGAGGGCAGGAGTAAGGTGGGGCAGAAAGGGGAAACCAATCACAATGATCTACATATAACCCCACCCAGGGGGGTGGACAACAGAAAAGTGGGTGAAGGAAGACAGCAGCTGGTGTAAGACATGAAAAAAAAATTATAATTTATCAAGGGTTCATGAAGGAGGCAGGGTGAAGGGGCGAATGAGCAGATACTAAGGGCTCAAGTAGAACAAAAAATACAAATGTGCTTGACACAATGTATGTATGTATGTATTGTGGTAAGAGTTGTTAAGAGCCCCCAATAAAATGATTTTTTTTAAAGTTAGGAATAATAAAAATCATATGGGGGGGGAGGCGCTGTGATTTACAGCCTTGGAAACTCTATGGGCCACTTCTCTGAGACTCGGAATCAACTGGCTGGCAGGGAATCAGTGGGCTTGTGAATCTGAAAGAATCCATGCTGGCAGAGAAAGCTTTGCCGGGAGCCCTTGTGTGGGGCAAGCAGCTCATACCCTCGGTTTCGGCCAGAGGACCTCAAAAGATAGGCCCGGCGACCTACTTCTGAAAGAGTAGCCATGGAGAATCCCTCTGGAGCCCAGTCTGCTCTGACACCCATGTTCGTCGTGGTGACGGAGAATCAACTGGCTATCAATTGCCCCTGGAAAGCTTTGCTTTGCATCTAACAGTCTCCCACCCCAGTGGCTGCCGCAAGTACGGATGCTTTAGTCCTTGGGGGTATGCAGGGTTGGGATAGTTCCAGGAGTCTGGCCTAGGGCCCCTGATCAGTACCTTGATTCTTTCATGCTCCTCTCTCTAATGCCACCTGCTGTTGCCTTATCCCCAGGTGATCTGGGGTTTGCAAGGCCATTTTCAACCAGTAGAGTGCCCTGTTCCTCCAGTTCCACACTCAAAAAACAACCAAACTCACTGCCACTGAGTTGATTCCAATTCACAGTGAGCGTATAGGGCAGGGAAGAGCTGCCGTAGGTTTTCAAGACTGTAACTCTGTATGGGAGTGGAAAGCCTGGTCTTTCTCCTGAGGCAAAGTGCTGACCTTGCAGTTAGCAGCCCAACTTGCAACCACTAAGGCCTTAAATCCTATGAGTGCCTTTTGGCCTCTTTCTGGAGAACACCATGCAGCGATCGCACTTATTTCACTCAGTCTGAGCCTTCATCAGTCCCTCGGGTAAGTGTTGGTTGCCTCTCTGTCTGCATGTCTCCTGATGGGCCCAACACCATCCTGTGTGCAAGATGTGTGTGCCGCGTGTTTTCTGATTGCATAAGATGTTCAAAGTGCTGACCTGAAAGATCTGAAATGGGAAGCCCCCGGCATCTACAAAAATCAAAGAACGATGTGTAAAAAGTTAGGCTACACCTTCACCAGGAAGCCCAATCTGATACTCAGGGCTGCTTTCAAAACCATTCTTCCTGTGCCCTTGTTTAACAGTGAAGAGATTCCTGGTCATATTTTTCCACTCCAAATTGCCAATTAGCATTCTAATTAAAAACTGACCCACATCTATGAGCTCTCTGTATAGATCCTTGGCCCCTTCCCCCACCTTCCTGCGGATCAGGCCTACAAGAAAGGGGAGGTGCAAAGAAGTAAGATTTCTCGCACGACTCACCAGCTGCAGATGAAAGCAATAAAGTCACCCACCATTTTTTTAGCACTATTACGACACTTTACTGGAAGTTGGAGAGGGGTTCCCCCTTTTTTAAAACACTTCCATATACAGTCATGTGCTATGTGTCTCTGTTCGGGCAACGTTTGGTCACAGACATAGTCCCATAAGGTTATGACAAACCAAAACCAATGGGGTTGATTTTGACTCATAGTTAACCTATAGGGCAGAGTACAAGTGGCTCTGTGGGTTTCCAAGGCTGCAAAACTTTACAGCCTCACCTTTCTCCTGTGGAATGGCTGCTGAATTTGAACCGCTAATCTTCAGGTTAGCAACCCAGTGCTTAACCCATTGTACCACCAGAGCTGCTCAAGGCCACGATGTGTTGTTTTTGGCTGCCCTTGAGCCAGCTCCAGCTCAAAGCGACCCGATGCACAACTGAACACAACCCTGCCCAGGCCTGCGCCATCCTCACAATGGTTATGCGGCCACTTGGTCAATCCATCTCGGCGAGGGTCTTCCTCTTTCTGCAGCCCCTCTACTTCACCAAGTATGATGTCCTTTTCCAGGGGCTAATCTCTCCTGATGGCAATATGGTTACTCATTGGGTAACTGCCAGGTCAGCATTTTTTATACCACCCGTGGTCGTTATATAATCTTTTGTCAATTTGAGACTTACAGGGGTGGGATTTAGCCTGTCAATCAGGTCACAGCTTGACGACCTCATTTGGAGGTGCAAAGGAGCTAAATAGCTCACTGGAGGAGGGACACATGCTCACTCCCTTGGAGATAATACAGCTGACAAGACACATGGAGCTATGCTAGTGTCCTGAGCTGGAGAAGCCATGAGACCCCTGCATCCACAAGACTTCCCACCCACTGGCCTGTGATTTTCCTGCATTCGGCATCTTTGCATGTGTTGTGTGAGTCTGAAGAGGAATTTATAGATTGGTATCGAATATATAAGTTAATATCGGACTTATGGACTTGATCTGCACTGGGCTGGAATGTTTTCTCAATATTCAATTGCTCTTGCATATAAAGATCTTTCTGGTAAACATACAGGTGTCTTTGACTTTGATTCACTAGTCAGTCCAGGCTAACACACCACCAGTCACTCCATGAGAGAAAGATGGCGCTATCTACCCCCATGAGGAGTTACAGTCTCGAAAACTCACAGGGACAGTTCTACCCTGTCTTAAGGGGTTGCTATCCGTTGGCATATATTCGATGGCAGTGAGTCTGGTGGCTTTCTTTGTCTCTCAGGCTGACCTGTCCGAAGTCCATGAGATGGAAGTTTCACCACCCTTGCCACTAAGTAGTATTCTGGATGTGCCTATCTATTTGTTCTTTTGGCAGTCCACGGTACTTCCAATATTCTTTGCCAACACCATAATTCAAATACACGGATTCTTCTTTGGTCTTCCTTATTCAATGTCCAACTTTCACATGCATCTGAGGCAATTGAAAATACTATGGCTTCGGTCAGGTGCACCTTAGTCCTCAAAGTCACATCCTTGCTTTGTAACACTTTCAAGAGGTCCGGTGCATCTATCCATGCAATGTGTCCTTTGGTCTCTTGACTGTTCTTCCCATGAGCATCCAAGAAAGAGGGAACCCAAGGTTATGAAAAAGTTTAGAAATACAGATCAGAGTGAACACGGTAGCTTCCTGCATGCAACAGGTATAGCTCGTGAGTCTTATATACAAAGCGACTATGGCCAAACATATAACAGTACGGTATGTATATGACTGACAAAATCCATGTCTGGACCAGTTGCAACAAATGCCAACATTACTAGCTTATGTATAGACTGAATTTCTAGCTAAAAGTCTGTCGTGGAACAGTGTATGCCTCCACTTGCAGGAAGCAGCATCTAATCTCTTATAGGACTCACCTCTTGAGGGTTGAAGTGTTCTTTAAATTTCTTTATCAATTTGACCCGGAAGTGCATCAGAGCTCCCAAACACAGGAGAACTAATGCTAGTGAGAGCAGCAGAAAGAGGCAAAGGAGAAGTGTCGTTTGGAAGTGAAACAAACAGTTATTAAACAACACAAAGGTGGGGTGGGGGGAATCAATGAATGTTATGCTTAGTGATTGAAAAAGAATTTTCCCAAGCTGTTAAAGAAGGAGATTCATTGAAAGCTATGAGGCTAAGGAAAATCGTAGAGGGATCTATATCAGATATGTCAAAACGGAAAACAAATAGAAAGCCTCACAGCCATATACGTAGAAATTGCAAATGAGGTGGCTTGAGAACCAAACCCCAAAACAAATCCCCTCTCAGCACGTTCATGATCACTGCTCTGGCATGAAGCTCTTGTCAATACTTAGTTTCTTGGGGTGATTGCAGGGGAGGTTAAGGGGATAGGCGATGCGGGTGGCAACGATTGCAAGAATCAAGAAAAGGCTGCAAAACTGACCATGGGGGATGACTGCACAACTCTGTTGTATTTAAATCTCTGAATTGTGTGATGTGAATTATATGTCAATAAAATGGATGAAAGAAAATAAAAAGTAGAACCAGATTATGATCATAAGGTGCTTGCACAACAACCAAATCAAATAACGTCCTAGTTCACAAAAGGTACCATGAGCATTGCTCAGGTGTTGCCCTGGGGGTGCTGTCAGGTAAGCATCAGACTGCTACCCGCTGGCCAGCCCTTCACATCCACCAGCCCCCTCCTCAAGAGAAGAGAGGAGGCGGTCTCCTCCTGTAAAGATGTTTAGCCTCTGAACCCTATGCACGGTCCCAGGAGTCAAAGTTGACTTGAAGGTCATGGGTTATCATGACCATTAAGTGATGAGTGACTACGTTAACTTCCTTATGCCTTTTCCACTTCCCTCCCTCCAAACCAGAACTGTGCTGTACACATAAAAAACACAAATTTTCATAAATCGATGGGCGTGACTAGGAGATAGTCTGAGGGAAAAGTTACTACCGACACCATGACGCCAGCCTTGCCTTCTTTAAACTGCAGCGAGTCCGTCTACAAGGGCCAGAGCAGGGCAGGAACGGCAGTCCACACGGCTAACTCCGAACACCACAGTGTCTCATCCTAGTTCTTACACTCATTAGCATATGACTTGAGCAAGCCAGCCTCTCCATACTCGGGTTTCCTCAAGCGGAGGAGGAGGAGGAGGAGGAGGAGGACAGGTCTACCTGCCCAGCCTACCAGTGCTCCCTGGAGATCAGATAAGGTGAGAAGGTGATCGGGAAGCTGCAACGGCCACTCCTGATTGAGCCTTTACAAAGCCAGGTGCCTCAGAAGCACCACAGCTGTGAATGCTCCCAAGTCTTGTGGGGATGGTGTTACTCAGCCCATTGTGCAAGCAGTGAGCAGACTTGGCTAGTTAAATCAAGCTTCACTTGCAACCACAGGATACTGCCTTCCTCAACACTTAGAAATAGTTAAAATCTAAGTCTACACAATCCCTTAGATTCTACGGTTCTAAGGCTAGAACATTGGTAGTGTGTGTAGTGGTTAATCAGGCAGCTAAAACACAAGGTCAGAAGTTCAAATCGACCAGCTGCTCCAAATACGAAAGATGAGACTTTTTCTGCTCCTGCAAAGATTTATAGTCTTGGAAATCCACAAGGCATCCTATAGGTTCTCCATGAGTCAGAGCTGACTCAACAGCAGCGAGGCCTTTTGCTTGTTTGTTTGTATACAAGTCCCGGTGGCACTGTGGAATACGTATTGGGCTGCTCACCACAAGATCGGCCATCTATACAAAAGTTTAAGAGTGGCACAAAGGTTACATATTTGACTGCGAATAAAAAAGTCAGCAGTTCAAATCTACCAGTGGCTCCTCAAGTAAAAAGACCTGTCAATATTCTCCCATAAAAATAATAGCCTTAGAGCCCTGGTGATGAAGTAATTACAAGTTAGACTGGGAACCACAAGGTCAGAAGTTCAAAACTACCAGCCTCTCTGACGAGAAAGGTGAGGCTTCCCACACCTGTTAAGAGTTACAGTCTCAGGGACAGTTCTACTCTGTCCTAGAGGGTTGCCAAGAGTGGGGATCCAAGCAGTGGCAGTGAGTTGGCAACAATGTACAAGTGTTTGACCACAAATCCACAAGGAAGAAGCTGGTAGCCAAGTTCAGTTGACCAACTGCTTCCAAGAGCTTACTTCTCCCCCTGCCCACGATCTGTTATCAAACTCCTTTCTCTTACTGCCCCCATCTTCTAGTGAAGCCCTTCTGATTCTTCCTGTTATTTTACATTTCCATCATTAAGATGATAGCAATTAATAAACAAAAGCACGACTTTTGAGAGTGAACATCATTAAACTGCTATCTACTTGGAAGATTATCTTCCCAGGCAACTAAGTCATTAAGAATGCAGGACACATTGTGAAATTTTCTGTTTTGTTTTGAACAATCTTTCCTGAGTTAACAGAAAGCTTATTTTATAAAGTTATCATGAAACAAGAAACCATTTCCATACGATGACTACAATGCTACCAGACTTTTAAAAAATTGAGCACAGATGACTACATGTAGAATTCTCAAGAGCTGTTTCCAGCCAGTGCACTGCCAGAGTCAATTCTGATTCACAGCGACTCTAAGACAGTGCTCCATATTGTAACTCTCCGTGGGAGTCGAAAGCCTCCTTTTTATCCCTCCACCTTTTACTCTCAGGAGCTATTAACTCAACCGTGTCACTTGATACGTGAAGCCCTTCTCATCTACCCCCCATGCCAGCTGCTTCTCCTAGGGACCACACATACCACCAGGTTACATTGTGGCCTGTTTTCACCTCGGCCCCGCCCACCACCACCAAGAGACAGACGGCTTGGGCAATAAGCAAACCAACAAAAACAAGCAGCATTTCATTCATCCTGTACTTCAAGGTTGTCTGGTACCTAAAGATCCTCAACGCGTGTTTTTTGAACGCCAACATTTCCGTTTCGCAGTAAAACATGCAGATGTCATATGGGCAGGCGGTCGCCGGGCAGGTGACACAGGGCACCTTGGTGATTGCTGGGTCCTGATTTGCCTAAACGAAAATCACCTGAAGCATCTGGTTTTTCAGAAAAGGAAATCTCCCTTGGTGCATTTTGGTCTGTCTGTCTGTCTGTTCCTATCATCTTCCCCAGAAAAGGAAGGCGAGCGCTTGTGTGTTTCCTTTTTCCATCCGGACGATACTGTTTAGTCGAGTGAACGTTACACCGACGCTGTCAGTAATCTAACCACCTGAAAACCAACCCTCCTTCCTTCTCAGAAGGGTTCTCCTTTCACCCCTCTCACTGGGTCCGGACATCACTTGCGGGGGTGGGGGGGGTGGGGGTGCTTCTCTGGTCACTGCCTCACAATTGGGTGTCCTGAGGCCGGTCTCCCAGCACGTCTACACTGTCTTGCCTCTACATTCTTAGGGGCCGCCTTACAAACCAGGACGCACTGTATGTGCAATCCGTTCAGTTTTACAGGGCGGCCAGTGTTTCCTCCTCATTCCGAATCACGTGCGACCGTCCACTCCCGTGGGAAGGCTCTTCTAAAGTCCACGTCACAGGACTTCACACACACGCCCCCAAGAATGATTCCAGGTGGGGGGCCCAGCACGTGTCCTGGGGAAACCGCTCCAGGCGCTTCTAGAAGCTGTCTCCGTTTAGGCAGCTTGGCACGAGGCCACACGAACGATCGTCCATTATTGATTCCCTCTTAGGCGTCCTAGTTTCTACCTTCTTTGACCCAGGCAGGCGCTCAGCACCACCGCAGGGGACGATCGGCCAGACTTGTCACTGCACTTGGGTTTCTCAATGGGGCGCGCGGGCGCCGGCCAAGACAGCCCTCTTCACACCCAGTAAACGAAACTAGCACCCAGGGGATCGCTTTCCCGAGGCGGCGCCCGCGCTCCTCCCCTGCAGCCCGGGCGCCGCCGCCGCGGCGGAAAAACAAGTCGGCGGGGCACCCGCAAAGGCCACCCCGACCCCCCACCGCGCGCGCAGCGCACGCGACCCGACCCTGAACGAGGGCACCCCGTCTCCCTAACGCGTCCCCGTGCGTCGCTGGGAGGTCCCCCGCGCCCCGCCGCCGCCCGCCGTTTCCCCAGAAGTCTGCAGGGACTTCCCCCCGCCGCCACCAGGTCGTCCTCTTCCCATCCACTCCGTTTCTCACGGGACGGGCTGCGCTGGAACTTGATCTTCTCACGTTTGGGGCAGTTCAGAAATCAGTCGGCTGCGGTCGGCGCGGCCATCCCCCGGCCCGGCCCGGCCCCGAGAGCGGCGAAC
>NW_022107431.1:25267446-25269605 GCF_000313985.2 Echinops telfairi | reverse complement strand
AAACTTACACAGGGGTGGGGTGGGGAGCTACAAAATTAGATTCAAGGTCTTGGAAGGGGTCTTTCCCACCCAGAGGGCCGTTACGGGCCCCCGAACAGTGTGCAGCACCTAGAACATGCCCGTCTGGCTCAGCAGGTGGTGCTTTTGTGGACGATTGCCCCGTCGCCGATCAGGTGCACCTTGGAGAGAAGAAAATAACTCCTGTCATGTATGGGCCAGGTGTCTTCTTACTGCATTTCATACTTACTTATTTAGTGACTGCATTACATTCTTACTTACATTCTTACTGCATTTCAGTCGTGCTCAACCTAGTGCCAGCGATCATGCCCATTTTACACGTCAGAATGCCAAGACTCAGAGAAGGCGTGGCACCAGCTCTCTGCTGCCACAGAACCCGATTCTGCCACATGGTCCGGGTTTTCTACAATTCCACCTCACAAAAAAGAACATGAATATGTAAATATAGTACTATAACTCATTGTTCAGGCAAGAAGGGAAAGAAGAAAATCCCCACGGGGGCGGGGTGGGGGTGGGGGACAAAAATTGCCCCAGAAATGCTTATTTCTGAATTTCCACTGAAGAATTTCCCCAGCTCTGCTCAACAGACGAAGAGTTGCCCTTGAAACCACACCCCCTGCACATGAATTATCCATCAACGGCTTCACTTGAATGGATCCAGGTAGTGACACCTTGGCTTTGCTAGCTCCACGGGTTTACTCTCTCCATCGATTACTAATACCACCGCAATTCAGATGAATGGATTTATAATCTGCTCCCAAAGGACTTGTAATCGAAGACAATAATCATGAAAGCAACTCAGCTTGTGAGAAAAGCATTTTACAGATCGTTTCTCAGTGAATTCCCACCTCTTCGCTGTAGAAAAGCTCAGAAATAACCTTGGCCACAGTGGTATGATAGCTAGGATTTAAACAGACTTGCCTGGATCCTAAACCTTGGCTCCCTCCGCCCCCTTTTTCTCCACCTTGGGAAAAAAGCAAAAAAATAAAAATAAAAAGCACCTACCAAAAATACACGAAGGTATCCATCCTTACTAAGTAGGTGAACAGAGGTATCAAATTCCAGCAGTTATGTTCTTACATTCCCCTTAACAGGAGAACCAAACATAAAGCTTAAACCCACAACCACAGTCTCGAGTGCTTGATAGGATAGTTGTTGTAATAATCGATTCAAAAAAGGAATTAGTGAAATGTCTGCATTTGGAGGTGGTGGTTCATGAAGTCCCACCTTTAGTAGAAATGACTCTTGGAAAAAAAGACATTCTGTCAAAGAGGTCTTTTTCTCCTATTTTTCTCACTCTATCCTGCTCCTGGGTCACTGTTGGCCAATAAAAGTGGGAGACCAGCTTTAAGAGGGAGCATGAGGAGAAGGGAAGAGGGGAAGAGCAGAGGAAGGCAGGCATGGGGAATGCGGGACCAAGGTCATCTTGTCCCTTTCCTGCTTCTCGGACACATGGAAAACTTCAAAGATTCCTTTAATTAAATTGTGAAATCTAAGCCATATTTTAAAACGTTGTGTTCCAACCACACACCCCTCCAGGGAAAAGAACAACGGAAACCATGGGGGAGGGGAGACAGTGGTCACTGTGAGACATGAAAATAATAATAATTATCATCTATCAAGGGGTCATGAGGGTGGAGGAGTTGGGGGGGTGGAGGTGGAGAGGAGCTCAATAGAAAGTAATTGTCTAGAAAAGAATGATGGCAACATATGTACAAATATGCCTGATATAATTGATGTGTGGATTGTAATAAGCATTGTAAGAGCTCTCAATAAAATGATTTTAAAAATAAACTCCTGTTTGGAAAATTAAACACACACACACACACAAAACATTGGAAGGGGAAAAAATGAGGAGCTAATACCAAGGGCTCAAGTAGAAAGAAAGTGTTTTGAGAAAGATGATGGCAACCTATGTACAAATGTGCTTGATACAATGGATGTATAGATTGTGATAAGAGTTGTACAAGGCCACAATAAAATAATTTTAAAAAACAAACATTAAACTTCAACCCAGTGCTCCAAGGTGTGAAGACAACATGCCGGCGCAGAGTAGGGAATCAGTGGAGAGGTCTAGGGGGCTGGTCCCAGCCCCAAATACTAAGTGGATGCCTGCCCCTCCCCCGAGAAGAATTTATCTC
>NW_022107431.1:25249094-25249956 GCF_000313985.2 Echinops telfairi | reverse complement strand
AAGCCATTGACCTGTGATAAGAAGACAACACAATTTTATTTGCTGAAAGCCCAGAGGACCTGAAGCATCTATCAGTGAAGACCAAAGACTAAAACCTGCAGTAACGAACACAATTTCTGTAAAGGAAACAATAGTCCCCAGCGTTAGAAAGCATAGGTGTCATTTTGAGGACCCAGGTGCGCCTGACCTAAGCCATGACATTTTAAATCACCTCATAGACATGTGAAAGTTGGACAATAAATAAGGATGGTTGCAAATGAATCAATGCATTTGAATTATGGTGTTGGTGAAGAAAGTACTGTGACTGATGAAGGAACAAATTAATCTGTCTTGTTCTGCTAGCAAGTACAACCAGACCACTCTTTAGAAGGGAGGTTAGTATCTATGCATGTTATATACATAATAAGTATATAATATGGAATAATAAATATGTAATATATCCTTTATACATGTTATGAAGAGGACCAGTCCCTGGGGAAGAACATGCCACGTGGTACAATAAAGGGCCAGCAAAAAGAAGACGGCTCGCACAAAGATGGATTGACACAGTGTTTGCAACAAGGGCCTCAAACTTAACAATTGCGAGGATGACAAAAGAACAGGCAGTGTTTCATTCTCTTGTAGAGTCTTTGAGTTGGAGCGAATTCAATGGCACTCACTAACAGATCTGTTACAGTCTTCACCCTCTGATGCCAACTCCCCTCTAAGGCCTCTAATTCTCACTCTTTTCACCCTCAACAGATAAAATTGCCTGCTACTTCAATAAAAACTAAAAATTCTTCCATTTGAGCTTTTACACATCATTTTACAACTACCTATTATGTTTATTTGTTCTTCTAAGGAACTGGTTCTCCTTAAAAAA
>NW_022107431.1:25246182-25247171 GCF_000313985.2 Echinops telfairi | reverse complement strand
TCTGATCATAGCAACTACTCTACCTCTCTTCTTAGCAATCAACAATGATGTATTAATTGCCCACTTGGTGGGCAGCTTTGGGTTTTCTGAACCATCTTAATAGGCTGTCATAGTCTTTTCTCACTTTCTCGTAAATAGCTTTCT
Organism: Echinops telfairi; assembly: GCF_000313985.2. Lineage (NCBI taxonomy): Eukaryota > Metazoa > Chordata > Mammalia > Afrosoricida > Tenrecidae > Echinops > Echinops telfairi. The sequence continues at coordinate 25,247,027 of NW_022107431.1, read as the reverse complement.
AAAAAAAAAATTAGGGATTAGAAAAAAGAGCTACAGGAAATCTACCTGATATTACCCTTATTTAGAGGTCTTGCTTTTCTTTTCTTGTAATCCAAGTCGCTTTTATGAGGGAAAGGGGAGTTTCCATTTCAAACACAGCTCAAAGACAGTACACACGATCCCTGGAAAGTGTGCAAGGCCACATGGTGGGGACTGTGGGAGAGTTCACCACAGAAAATGGTCCCTTCCAGGGAGCTCAGAAAGCCACCTGTGATAATGGGTGGAAAAAGGAATCCACAGGAGCAAAAGAGAAGCTTGGAACCCAAAAAGGAGAAAGAGAGAGTGTAACCCTGAAAGGGCATGCTTGACACACAGGAGATATCCCACCTTCCGACCTGAAAGAGAGAGGCCTGCCCTCAGTCTGTGTTATTCATCTCCTCCTATCTCCACTAGGGGGGGCGGGGGGGCAGGGGGCGTGGCTGCAGGTATTGGTAGTTCTTAGTGACCCAGTTCAGATGCATATGTGACATAATGTTGCTGGAGCTTAGTGTGCATGCCCAGGTTGACCTTCACCTGGGCCTAGGTGACCTTGGTCTGAGCATGCCCAGCTTTGGATTGCCCCCATAGGTGTCTAATGTGTGCCTGATTTCTTTAGAGGTCTTGGTTCTTTTGATAATGTATGAGTTTAAATAATCATAGACATCCAATGCCACACGTCAAAAAATCCAAAAGTGCATAGTTCTTCTATTCTTAGATTTTTGTAAACTTTCTCAGCATTTTTATACCACACATTGACTAGTAGACTGGGGAAAATAAATCACATCTTTTAGCAGAGGCAAGACAATTATCAGAAACAGAAGGAAATC
>NW_022107431.1:25242773-25244859 GCF_000313985.2 Echinops telfairi | reverse complement strand
AAACAAGTGATGTCAACAAATCAGATAATCAGATAATTTAGGTAAGTAATTTATTTATTTATATAATAAATACATACATACATTTTCTAGAATTTAGTAGACAGTACTGGAATGATGTGCAAAAATCATTTGAACATATTACTCAAAATTTTCCATATAGTAACATTTCTGAAAATGATCATTTATATAAGACTTTAAAAAATTTTTATACAACAGCAGACATTTCTCTGGATTGAAGAATCCGTTCAAATGTACAAGACTGGACAATAAATGGAATAAAGACAAAAAAAGAAGACCAAATAGGAAGATCACACTCAGCATTTCTCATGCTGAAAGAATTGAAGAAAAAAATTTAAGCCTACTCTTGCAATAGGTAGGTTCCTATGAATAAATTATTGAGCAATGCTGAAAACATCAGAAGATGGATTGAACACGGAGGCATTGTACCAGGGAGAATTAGTCAATGTTTGATCATTTCTGGAGGAAACATGATTGAGATCCATTGGTACTGAAGGAAGAAGTTCAAGCTTCACTGACAACATAGGCAAAAAACAAAAACAAGGGTCCAGTAGGTATTGACAAAATATCAACTGAGATATTTCAGCAAATATCTAAATACTGGATGGATTGCTGAAATCATTCACCAGTCTATCCCAAGAAATTTGAAAGCTAGCTAGCCAATTAATTGGAAGACACCCATATTTCTACCTATTTTAAAAGAAAGGTGACCCAATGGTATGTATAAACTATCAAAGATGTCATAAATATCACACAAAGTAAAACTTTTCTATAGAAAATCCCAAAATATAAATTATTATTATGTTTTCATGTCTTACACTGTCCGATGTCTCTCCCTTCACGGACTTTTCTGTTGTCTGTCCCCCACAATGTAGATCATTGTAATAAGTTCCCCTTTCTACATCGGACAGTGTAAAACATGAAAAAACAATAATAATTTCTAAATTATGAAGGTTTTGTGAGGGAGGGGGGCAGGGGAAAAATGAGGAGCTCATACCAAGGTTCAAGTAGAAAAAAATGTTTTGAGAACGATGAAGGCAACAAATTTACAAATGTACTTGACATATGGATGGATGTATGGATTGTGATAAGAGTTGTACGAGCCCTCAATAAAATGATTTTTAAAAAGAAATGAAAAGAAAATCCCAAAACAGTTGCATCAGTATATCCACTAGAAATTAAACCTGATTTAGAAAAGAACGTGGAATGAGGAATATCATTGCTGGTATCAAATGTTTACCTGTAATTTATTGACTATACAAATGCATTTGATCATAACAAATTATGGATAACAATGGAAAAAATGGGAATACTAAAATATTTAATGGGCTCCTGCAGAATTTGTACATAGAAAAAGAGGCAGCAATTTAAATAGAACCAGCTTGTACATGGGTTTGCGATAATTCAAACCAACTGAAAACACTTAAGACCATTACAAAAAATTGTATCTAGTAGAACAGTGGTTGTCAACCTTCCTAATGCCGCGACCCTTTCGTACAGTTCCTCATGTTGTGGTGATCCCCAACCACAAAATTATTTTTGTTGCTACTTCATCATTGTCATTTTGCTACTGTTATGAATCGGGTGACCCCTGTGAAAGGGTTGTTTGACCCTCAAAAGGGTCAAGACCCACAGATTGAGAACCACTGCACTAGAAGGAGCCAGTAACATTCTAAAATTATATGTATTGCTTTTGAAAAGCTGTTTTATTATTTATAAAGTAAATATTCAAAGAGTATTATATACCAAACCCTCATGTAATTTTACCTCAAATTGAAAGTTCAAGATTTTATCACGTGTGCATCACATATATTTTTTTCTTTTCTTTCCTTTACTGAAATATTTGAGCAAACCCCAAACAATTTAATTCACTTCTACTTATGCATCCATTATAGAACATCAATGCTCTTCTCCAATTCAACAATACTTACTTGGCATCGTGTAGTATTGTTGCTACGTGCTGTATGGTCAATTCTGACTCATAGTGAGCCTATTCATGTAGGACCGCAGCAGAAACAGAGCAAAACATTGCACGGTCCGTTGCCATCCTCACAACGTGGCGACGTTT
>NW_022107431.1:25239193-25241108 GCF_000313985.2 Echinops telfairi | reverse complement strand
AATTCAAATATATCAAGTCTTTTGTGGTCTTCTTTATTCATTGTCCAACTTCCACAAACATATGAGACCATTGAAAGCACCATGCCTTTAGTCAGGTGCATCTTAGTCCTCCAACTGGCAATCTGGCACTTCGATACTTTAAAGAGCTCTTCTGCCACAGATGTGCCCATTGCAACATAGCATTTGATCTCTTGACTCCTGCTTCCATGAGCATTGGTTGTGGATCCAAAGAAGATGAATCGTCAACAATTTACATCCTTTCTTCTTTTATCATAATGTTATCGATTGTTCCATTGGTGAGCATTTGGTTTTCTTTCAATTGAGTTCCAATTCATACTGAAGACTAATCTTTGATTTTTATCAACATTATCACTTTTGTCAGCAAGCAAGGTGGTGTAATTTGTATACCACAGGTTGTTAATAAGCCTTCCTCCAATCCTGATTCCACTTTTCCCCTCATATAGTCCAGCTTCTTGACTGATTTGCTCAGCATACAGATTGAATAAGTATCATGGAAGGATACAACCCTGCTCACCCCTTTCTTGATTTTACACCATCCGGTCTTCACTTGTTCTGTTCAGATGACTTCCTCTAGGTCCGTGTGCAATTAAGTGTTCTGGAATTCCCCTTATTTTCAAAGGTATCCATACTTTTGTAATTATCCACACAGTTCAATGCCTTTATAGCCAATACAACACAAACAGCCTTTCTGGTATTCTCTACTTTCAGGCTAGATCCATCTGATCTCAGCAATGGTGTCCCTTGTTCTATGTCTTCTTCAGAATCTGGCCACCCATCAATATACGACTATGACTGTTTTTAAAGTATCTTTAACAAAATTTGACTTGCATGTGATAGTAATGCTATTGTTTGATACTTTCCATCTTCTGTTGGGTCAGTTTTCTTTTGTATGCCACAAATATGGATCTCTTCCAGTCAGTTGGCCAGATAGTTGTCTTTCGCAATTCTTAATATAGATGAGTGAGTGCTTCCAGGGCTTCATCAGCTTGTTGAAACATTTCAATTGGTATGCCATCAATTCTTCTAGCCTTGTGTTTTGCTAATGCCGTCAGTGCAGATTTAGTGGCTCTATATTCAAGGGCAAGTTTCAGGGTCTCTTCTAATATCCACTTTTGTCTTTCCTCTCTTCTTAATAACCAATTGATTTCTTCATGTATGATGGTCATGATGTCATCCTACAGTTCACCAGATCTTTTGTCCTTAGTATTCAATGCATCAAATCTGTTCTTGAAATGACCTCTAAGTTCAGGTGGGATATGCTCAAGCTTGAATTTGAGCTCTTATGTTCTTAATTTAATTTTGTTCAGTTTCAACCCGAACTTGCACAGGAGCAGTTGATGGTCTGTTCCCAGTCTGCCCCGGACTTGTCTTAGTTGATGACATTGAACACCTCCGTCATTTCTTCCCACTCACTGCCATGGAGTCAATTCCTGCTCATAGAGATATTATTGGGCAGGGTAGAACTGACCTTGTGGGTTTCTAAGACTGTAACTCTCTAAGGGAGTAGAAAGCCCCATCTTCCTCCAATGGAGTGGCGGATGGTTTCAAACAACTAATCTTGTGGTTAGCAGCCCAAGAGGGCTCCTTCTCTCTTCCAACAGATGCAGTCCATTTCATTCCAATGTATTCCATCTGGTGAAACCCACACGTATAGTTACCCTTTATGCTGTTAAAGAAAGGGATTTGCAAAGAAGATGTCGTTGGACATGCAAAATTCTATCAGACAATCAAAATGTATATTTGATCCATTTCAGACTAAAGAAGTTAGAAGAATTCTTCAATTTCTTTATCATTAGCTTTAGTAGTTATGCATACATTTAAATAATAGTCATACTAACTGGACTCCTTTGTCGGCATATAGATATTACCCTGTCACAGACAGCCCTGTACTTCA
>NW_022107431.1:25235888-25238201 GCF_000313985.2 Echinops telfairi | reverse complement strand
ATTAAGTGGATGGCCTCTTCCTAGTCTTTTCTTAGTTGGATGCTGCTCTGAAACCTGCCCACTATCGTATTTGAAATACTGGTGACATAGCTCCCAGCATCAATACAATATAAGAGCCACCAGAATATGACAAACTGACAGACAAGCGGGGTTTACATGTTTTGAAGTAATTTTTTAAAAGTAACTACAGTTACTTAGCTTATGTCTCTGTAGACATGTTATACTTAGTAGTATATATGGAGTCATGGGTAGTACAATAGTTAACCTTCTCAGCTCCTAACCAAAGGCTGACTGTATGAGTTTACCCAGAAGCACCTTAAGAGGCCTGGTGATCTACTTCCAATAATTGGCTGCTGAAAACCCTATGGAACACTGTTGTATTCTGACACACATGGGCTCACCGTGAATTGGAATTGACTTTACAGGAACCAGTTTCTTGATTGAGGGGGTCTTGAATTTATAAATTAAAAGTCCAGGCTCAGGGAGGTGCCATGACTTTCTCAAATACATGCAGGGAAATCTCATGGTTATATCTAACATAACTTTCCTACGAATGTAACCTCTAAGCATTTTCTCTAGGTTTTATTGCGTTTCCTCCCCCACCACCCCCAACCCTCAGTGGGAATTTCACAAAGAAATGGCACAATTGTTACAAGTACCTTCATTTATTGGGTCCTTATGACCTGGCTGTGGGTTAAGTGCTGGATGGTTAACTACAAAAATGGCTGTTCAAACCCACCAGCTGTTCTGCGGAGAAAGATGAAGCTGTCTGCTCCCATAAACACTTAGTCTCAAAAACACTGTATAGGGTTGTTATGAATCAGAATTGACTCAATAATACTGGGTTCAGTTTGGTTTTACAACATGTCAGGTATTCACGGGTATTCGTTACATATAAGAAACCATTTATACTTCATAAAAACCCTATGGACTGTTTTCTAGAATGAATCCCTGCTAGTGGATGAGAAGTAACCCTGGTGGCATAGTGGCTTATGTGTTGGGTTGCTAATAACAGGGTCAGCTGTTTAAAACCACTAGCCACTCTGTAGGTAAAAGGATGAGGCTTTCTGCTCCTATAAATATTTATAGCCTCAGAACCCCAAGAGCGCAGTTCTACTCTGTCCTATAGGGTCCTATTAGTCAGAATCCACTTGATGGCAGTGGGTTTGGTGATTTGCTGGATGAAGAAGAAGAGACACAGCCCATTAACTATTTCCCCCAAGGTCTCCCTCACAGCTCGTGAGTGGTAGAGCCAGCATGTGAATCTAGGCAGCTTAGCCCCCTGAGCCATACCGTCATTTCAGTATGTGAAATCCTTATTAAAGTGGATTAATTTGGGTCAAGGAGTCCCTGCATGATGCAAACAGAAAACCCAGCTGCTAAATAAAAGTTTGGAAGTTCAAGTTCACCCAGGCACTATGGAAGAAAGCTCTTGCAATGTACCGATGAAAGATCAGCCATCGAAAACATACACAGTGCTACGCCGACGCACGTATGATCACCGTGAGCTGAAACCAGCAGCACAGCCCCTGCTTTATTAAGCAGGGCGGGAGGCAGAAGAAACTCACTTCTCAGCCTGCACAGTGGCTTACAGGGGATGTCTCTAGCTACTGAGGGACTTCAGGAAGTCCTCATCCAACTAAGTGGTGTAGGATGGATGTAAGAATAAAGTTGAGGCGCAACGACTATCCCCTGCCATTGAGAGACTTCAGAGACTTCTGGCAGCTTTGTCAGAGTTTGTTTACAGAAGCTGAAGGTCCAGAATAAAGTGAATTTATTTGTGCTCTTGGATGAACCCAAGCCAAGTCTGTACAAGGCCAACACATCTTGCAAGAACGCAGAATGAGAGCAGCATTTACATTGTGAAGACAGAGCAGCTCTGTGGAAATCGACTTAGGTGTGTTCTGGTGATTCATGTGCTTGTTTGTTTTTTCCTTCACTTCAAAGACTTCTGGAAGGAAGATCTTTCTAGAATAAGAAGATATATTAAAGTTAAAATTAATTTGTTGTCTATTTTTGGTGGTGTTGCAAAACCCATTTATGTGTCCAGAACAAGCCATGCTAGAAAACACCTAGAAAACAGTTGATAAGATTATTGTTTTATGACCATAGTATCCCCTGTGCTGGGTTATAGCCCCATGGCTATCTACCAAGGCTATAAGAAAGAAAAACTGTATTTGTATGTAACACTAACAAACACTATTAGCATTTTCACTGCTAATGTGCATTTCTGCTTGCTGTGCCTTGTTATGGAAGCTTTTCTGTGCTAATAAAGTATGCTTGGGTGTTAGTATTTTTAAAAAGACCTTTTTT
>NW_022107431.1:25232046-25235324 GCF_000313985.2 Echinops telfairi | reverse complement strand
TTTTGTTTGTTTGTTTGTTTTATTTCTTTTTAAAATCACTTACTGGGGGCTCGTACAACTCTTATCACAATCCACACATACATCCATTGTGTCAAGCACATTTGTATATTTGTTGCCATCATCATTCTCAAACCATTTTCTTTCTACTTAAGCCCTTGGTATCAGCTCCTCCCTTCTATTAATTTTATTTCTATTTTATTTGCCAGATTCCTTGCATTGTTTGCTCTTGTGTCCTGTTGATCAGATAATAAAACTTCATCCTTTCCTCTCTTATCTAATCCTTTCTTCACATTAATTTCAGAGTAAACTTCTAACAGTATGATTTTCACCAAGTAAATGCTCAGAAATTTCCATTGTGTCTAATATTGAGGCTAGACTCCTTGGTTTGGTATTTGGGATCTTTTATAATCTGACCTCCACCATAGCTTTCCTTATGAATTCTCCAACCTTAGATTTGTGGTTATGGTCTTGGGGGACTGTGTTAGACTGGGTTCACTAGAGAAACCAATTCACTGACACTCATATATATGTAAGAGAGAACTTTATCTGAAGAAGTAATAACGCATCAATAAAACATACCAGCCAAGTCCAGATCAAGTCTATAAATTCTATATTAGCCTAAAGTCCAATATTAGCCCACGAATTCCTCTTCAGACTCACACAGCACATGCAATAATGCCAAATACAAGAAGATCACAGGCCAGTTGGTGGAAAGTCATGTGGGTCCAATGGCAGTGGCTCTGGCTGTCATCAGTGTGGCTCCATGTGGCTTTTCAACAAAATGTGAAGCAGAGAGAGAGAGTGTGCAGCCTGCTTCCAGAGAGCCACGTATCTTGGTCACACCTCTAAATGAGGTCATCAAGCTCTGACTTGATTGACAGGTTAAAACCCCCTCCATTCACTCTTAATACCCTCAAGTTGACATGCGATTATGAAACTGCCACAGGTCACCACTTGTCAACTTGACATCTTTACACAACTCTTTAGCCATACATAATTTTTAAACAAAAGAATGATAAAATCATATCTGTACCTAACAGGATAAAACTAAAATGCATATAACTCAAAATATGTTAGCCTCATTTAAATATAATACTCCATAAAGGAACAAAACAAAAATATTCTATACTTAACAATTGCGGTTATGTGAATAACTACACCATACTCTTATAATCTCATCAACATATTATGCCACCTGTGAGAGTTTGTAAGCTAGCCACTTCATGCCTTTATCTGCCCAATTTTGGGTATCCAATTTCTTTCTTTTTTTTAAAATCATTTTACTGGGGGCTCGTATACATTTCTATATCAACTCAGTACTCTGAGGAGGCAAGCATGTTCTTTGATATAAAGAATCATCATTCCAGTTGGAACCTTGTAAGTCTGCACTCATAAGCAAAGTCAAATCAGGACAGGCCATCCATAAAGTCAGCAGCAATATACATCAGTTCACAGACTCAAATATCTTATCTTCATCTAAGCAGGTTCTGGTCAACTCAATATGAGCTGCCTCACTTAGCATCACCAGGTTGCCCATTGGCCACCTCACTATGGGCACTGTCACAAATTCTCAACAACCCTAGCTCCCTTGGGCAAGGTCATGAACTTCAGACGAGCCAACCTGATCTCATCTTCTCCTCTAGTCCCTGTGAACCAGTTCCATGGGTGTCAGTGGCCACACTCAACCTGTCTCTTTATTACTGAATTTCTCTCACTTCCACTCAACAAATGGATCCAGGTGACCACTAGTAAGCATTTCAGGCTGCCGGCTGGCTCCCTTTAACGTTCGGTCCTAGAAAGGAGTTTCTTCATGGTTCCAGATTTTTCCAGCTACGAGTACAAACCACTCGTTCAAAATTCAAAAAGCCAAAGAGTTCCTTTTTTCTTCAGTGTGTCAGCCCCTAGGCAAGCATCTTCTAATGCAAATGTCCTGAGAAGCCAAAGCACTGGGTGGGGCTTATCTTTTCAGAGCCTTCTTTGCAGGAGTGTCATACACCCATCTAAAGATTCAAAGTGATGGCTGAAACAGTGAGATTGCAAACTCTCTATTTATACTTCCCAATAATCATCTTGATCAATCATTATACCAATAAAAACAATATAAACCTAGTAGAGCCAGATCCTAAGCAGAAGAAAACAATATAAACCTAGTAGAGCCAGATCCTAAGCAGAAGAAAACAATATAAACCTAGTAGAGCCAGATCCTAAACTCAATTCTTAAAACGATCAAGTTCAATCCTTATCTATTTTATCTTAATCTTCATCTAAACTATTCCATTGATGGGAAATATGGCCTTAGGTCTCTCACTGCATCAAGCCAAGGCTGGGCCTTCTGTCAGCCATTTTGACCTGTCAGTCATTTTCACTAAGCAGCATGGTCTCTGAGAAATTCGAGTGATGACTTCACCCCGAGCTCAAAATGCACATGAATCGTATTTATTTTCACCATTTCAAACAGTAATAACCAAAAACAACAACCAAAGAAAGCAATCAGAACTTTCACTTTCCATATTCTTTCTAGAAAACAACCCAGTAAACTGCCTCTAGCTAGCCAAAGAAGTAAAACTACCATGAGCAGTGGTCAAACAAGCATCCATTTTCCATCTTTATGATTTGTTTCTCTAGGACCCCACTCCCAAGGTGATAATGTGTTGGTCTGGGTTGACTAGAAAAACAACATTGACACTCATATATGTGTAAGAGAGAACTTTATACCAAGAAGTTATTATGTATCAATAAAACCTACCAGCAAAGTCCAGATCAAGTTTTTACATTTGATATTAGCTCATAAGTCCAATATTAGGCCATGAATTCCTCTTCAGACTCATGCAGCACATACAATGATGCCAAATGCAGGAAAATCACAGGCTGGTGGGTGGAAAGTCCTGTGGGTCCAATGGCAGTGGACATTTCTCTAGGGCTCCGGCTGCTATCAGCATCTCCAGGGCTTTGGCTGCCAAGAGTGTAGTTTCATGTGGCTTTTCAACAGGAAAGTGTAGCAGTGGGAGAGTATGCAGGCTGCCTCCAGAGAGCAGTCACATCTCCAAATGAGGTCATCAGGCTGTGACCTGATTGACAGGTTAAATTTCACCCCTTCACTCTTAATACCCTCAAATTGACACGAGATTATCTAACTGCCACAGGGACATTGCTATCATTTAGCCTAAGGTGATTTGATTGTTTCTGTTCTTGCTCTTAGTTTTGTTTGTTTTTTAATTGTTTTATTAGGGGCTCATACAACTCTTATCACAGTCCATACATACATCAATTGTGTAAAG
>NW_022107431.1:25224767-25230765 GCF_000313985.2 Echinops telfairi | reverse complement strand
CTCCCAGCTCTTTCCTCTATTTCCCTTGACTTTCCTCCTGTTCCACTATCATTCTCAGTCCCCACCAGGGTTTCAGCAATTCCTCTTTTCTACCTCTTGGTTTTCTATGGAGTGCTTTGGATGGCAAGACACCAGCCCAGGTACAACTGGTTCCTATTTGCCTGAAGCAGTCAGGGAATATGGACGGTCTAGAGTTGGAGGAAGAACTGAAATATATCTCCATGAACAATTGTCTACTTTGGCATGAGACCAGAACTGGAGAATTTTAATAAAGATTCTATAGAAGACTACTGGTCAAAAAGAGGGGTAAATATTGTAGAATGTTATTTTTCCCTTAGTTTTAAGCAGTTTTATTGGCATAGCATACAATTCAATCATTCAATTGACAAGCAAAAAAAAAACCGAGAAAAACCTCAAATCAAAAGAATGCAGAAAATATTAAAAACTAGAACACAGTTAAAATGGGTCAAAAGTGAGTTTCTGTACACCCCCTGGGGACCCAGGGTAAATGCCATAGGATACTGGGGCATTGAATTGCGGATTTCCAAGGGTCACGACATGCTTCAAAAGCCAGACCAGAGTGACCTGATGTGGAAACTCCACTAGATGAACGAGACTCTACCTCACACATTCCTGACCCCTGAAGACTTAAGACTGAAATTACATGGTACGCGAAGAAGCAGAAGACAGCTATGCCAAGACTATTGAACTGTCAGAAGGTAGACCAACATGGACCTATTACTTCAATGCCCTACTTGCTGTATTAAGATATGTATTATTCTGGCAGACGTGTGATTGACATTGTCAATAAATATTATTGTAAGTTTTGCCCGACAACCAACTCCAGTTGTTTGTGTAAATAGCATCCAGTCACATAAGGATTTATTCTGTATAAGAGAATAATTCAGGAATTGCAATATGTAGTTATCCTACATTTGTTCAATCTCCCTCTTGATCGTGTTTTAAAAATTAGTACCATGGGCTAATCAATGACACTGTTAACAGAAGGTCCTTATGCTCCAGGGAGATGATAGATCGATCCTGTACCATAAGTTAACAAGGATGTCTCAACGGTGAGCCAGAGTCTGATTAAAACACACACACATGAAAACATAGATTCAGGAATGGATTTTGGCCTCACACTTGATTCTAGCTCCAGTCTAAGAACAGTTAATTCTTATGACATGGCCCTCCTCAATCCTTGGCCTCATGAAGGAAACACAGATTATCTGGGTGCTCTAGCAAAGTATAGTAAAGAAATTCAATGGTGCCCGGCTATCAGATAAAATAGCATCTGGGGTCTTAAAGGCTTGCTTTCAAACAAGCAGGTAGCTAAGTGAGAGGTCAATTAAGTCCACAGAAAAGAAGCACACCAACATCTGTGATTGTAAACGATATTAACCAAAGCTGAAGGAGGCAATGGTATCAGAGTTTAAAGTGTGAGGTTCTGATGTGTAAAACGCTACGCTTGACAGTGGAAGCCCAAAATACATTTGCAGGATCTACACAGGGCATAAGCCTACAGTGATTTCCCTCTAACCATAATTGAGATGAGAATAATTTGGTTACCAGACAGAGAATTGGAGAGATGACTATATAGATTAAAATGATGAATCTTCCCTAAACAGCCAAAACCTTGTCACCTGATCTCCCCTTTTATTCACTTTGGGCTTGATCTAGTTTTTAATATGTTCTGTGTTTTTTCATGTATTGAGTTTATCTCTGATGTATTTTGTCATTGTGGGTAGCCTTCTTGAATCTTGGCTATGTTTTTTTTAAATGTTTTTCGGTGTATGAAATCTAGGATTGATGAACATAGTGACAACAACTAGAATAAGAATTCCTGAGGGGTCTGATGGGAGAGGAGTGGGGGGTGAGGTTAGGGGGAGCTGATATCAAAGAGTTTAAGAAGGAAGAAAATGATTTGAACTTGATTGTGGTAGCAATTGTACAATACTGCTTGTTATGATTGAACTATGTAATGGTACTGTGGTAGTTACATAATCTGGTGTCAATTTGAGAGGATTATGAGGGAAGGGATGGAGTCTAGGCTGTCAATCAGTTCATAGCCAATGAGGCCTCTGTGTGGGCATGGGCTTCTCCTGAGGATTCTGGGAACTCCTGTAATTCCTCCCTGGAGGTGGGAGACACTCCCTCTCTTTGCTCACTCCCAGAGAGACATTCTGGTTGACAAGCCTCATGGAGACAGGCTGATGGCAGTCAGAGCCTCAGCGCTGAAGGAACCATGTGGAGACCCCAGCTACTGGATCCACAATACTTACCACCCACTGGCCTGTGATCTTCCTGAATTCGGCATCATTGCATGTGTGAGTCTGAAGAGGACTTTATAGATTTATATTGGACTCATGGGCTAATATCGGACTTACAGACTTGATCTGGACTAAGCTGGGATGTTTTCTCAATATTCAATTGCTCTTGTATTTAAAGCTCTTTCTTATACACATACGTGTGTTTATGGATTTGTTTCTCTAGTCTACCCAGACTAAATACGATGTCTGGGTTAGCTCCTAATAAAATGGTTTGGTGATAAAAATGAAATAAAATGGATCAAAATGAAGATCAAATTTTAATCTAACTGCATCTGTAATAATCCATTTTCCAATGTACTCTCCATGAGAGCAGGGCTATTCACATCCCTGGTCTTTGGTCAGAGGGAATTCACCAGAGGCTTAATCCACAGGTATTTCCCATTCACTCCTGTTGTTTATTTTGTTTGTTTTTTTTCAAATGGAAACAACTTTAGAAGAGGCAAAAAAGGAGATCAAATGATATTATATTTTAACCTAACTATATCTGCCATAAGAACTTTAAAATTTTGTGCAATCCAGACTTTATGGAAGCATTGAGGCCAGAGAACCCAACACCCCTTAAAACTATTGCCCGACATGAATCTTTAAACCTTAAAACTGAAGCCAAAATTATCTCTTGATGTCCTCTTGAAAACTATGAAAATTTAGCTTGATTTTAAAAGAACATCTTCTTTAAGCATTGTTTCTTTTAAGGAATTATCCTCCTATCAATCAAATTAATGACAATAAATTAACATTAACTAGAAAGTTTATTGTTTAAATGCTTTCATTGATCTAAAATTCACATATCATACACCTTCATAATTAAGTCACCTTTTAAAAGATTTGTATATACATCATCACAATCAGTTCTAGTGCTCCCATCCCCCTCCCACATTCATTATTTGCTCCCCAATTCCCCTCACCCTCCTTACCCATAGCCCCTAATAAACCATTGCATCAGTTACTGTCTCTATTTTTCCACTTCTTCTGTACTTCATAAACTGGGAAACCTAACAGAAACAATAAAAAACAAATGAAACAGAAAGAAAATAATAGTACTCTATTTACTTGAGTATGAGCCAACCTGAATATCAGCCAAGGCACCTAACTTTACCACAAAACTGCATAAAAAATGTGCTGAAACTCTCGACTTGTACATGAGTATAAACAGTCATAATAATATAAAGATAAAAATAAAGAGTAAGAAAGAAACTACCACGATCAGTATTTTTTAAAGCCAGAGAAGAAATGCCTGTCTTGGAACAAGTGAGAAATATTTAAGCCTAGAGCAATTTCAGGTTGGAGCAATAGGAAGGTCAACTGGTCCAGTGTTGTAATATCCACCATAATCAAGTTTACAATAATCTCTGATAGCAAAGCTGATCAGGTCCCTTGCCTGTGACTAGAGGGGATCTGCCAGAGGCTTCATGTGACTAGATGCTCTGCAGATGGACTTTGAGCTCCCACTGCCCTCATACACAGCCTTCTACAAATCGGGTGTTCACAATTTAAGCTCTGATACTCCCCCCTTCATCATATTTAGGTTTGTTCTTCGCATCTTTGGATCCCACAGCCTGGGCTGCTTCTTCCATGCGGAACTACCAACTAGAAAGTTTCCATGAGAAGCTCAGGGACAGCGAGTTGTTTTGGTGATGGTGAAACCATTCAGAACTGATATGGACAAAGGTGGTGCACTGGGAGAGTGTAACCAATATCACCTTAACTTTGTACTTGCACAAGTGTTGAATTGATGATGTATTTTTCGCTGTCTCTATTTTTTGCCTACTGCCTAATCGTGCTTTTTTTAGAATTCCTTCTTCTTTTGTTTAGCTGTAGCATTTTTACTTCAATGCCATGTTCAAGACCCATTTCTTTCTGAAGAGGGGCCCTGACTCATTTCTGAGTGAGCCAGTTATCACTGACTCTTCAGAAATCCTGAACTTGACTGGTGCCATCTTCTGTCATGTACTGTTAAACCAAAAGGGGAAACTTGCTGTCACCGAGTCAGTTCTAACTCATAGCAGCCTGCAGGACCGAGTAGAACTACCCCTGGGGGTCTCTGAGGTGATTCTCCCTCAGAGTGGCTGACAAACTGGAACTGCTGATCTAGCCATCCGCGGCCCAACACGAAATCCGTTGTGCCCCCAGAACTCCTTGCCTTGTATTGTTACATCTATGTCCATAGATGCTGTCATTTCCGTGCTAGAGCATGAACTTCACAAGAGCAAGGAACGTTTTGTGTTTTTGTGTGTGTTCCTTACACATTTTGTATCCTGACACAGACTGAGACTGTATTTCATCATACTGAAATGTTATCTGATATAAGATAAACCTGTTTATCAAATTGTTTGGGCTGCAATACTAACTTAAACCACCACTCGTCTCTACTTGACTCTCACTGTACTTGTAGTATCATCTACTTACAGCTACCAATTTACTATAACCAGAAAGGATACAAACGAAGAGACATATAGCATGACGTAGGTTGTGGGTGTGTGGGGGGCATGGGGGGTTGTCACAGAGCAGAGCTTCCATTATACCCAAGAGGGGTCAGACATGCTACCCTCCCTAAAGCAGAAGTTCTCCCCAATCCAGGAAGCCCAAGCTACTTCCTTGTTCAGTGCCTTTCATTGGTTTCATTCCATATCATGACCGAGGCTCCATTGCATAGTCATAGTTGATTGAATTATTAAAATGTACACTTGAAACTATGCCTCACCTCCCTTCCAGAGGTTAGCTGGCCAGATGTGTTCTATATAGCCCTTACACAGACCCACCTGCTAGTCCAGTACTACTGAGTCCATTCCAACTGTGCACCATAAACACAATCCCTATATAGGATTTCTGAGATCTTAAGTCTTTACAGAAGCAAACAGCTTCTGTATCAAGATTGACCGGTGTCAAGCACCAACCTTGCAGCTTGCAGTCCAACACTTAACGTACAGCACCAGGTCTCTTTATTCATTTGCAAAAATTCTCAAATGCATCTGATGATTTCAGATAATGAAGATATCCTGATCCCTCCTGAAATTCCAAGGACTATCTTTCAGGAACTAAGGCAAAGGCCATATCAGTTCTTTATCATAACTCCCTAGTCTACTATGGGCTCAGGTACCTCTGAAAGTATTGACTCCACCATGGTCAATGACATGCCCAAGACTAAATTAATCAATTAATGAGAATGGGTGCTTCAACGACAGTCTGTGACTTTGTCAATGGATTTGAACATGGAAGTGACTAGCCTGTGGAGCTATCTAGTGAACCACAGAGCTCCTGAGAATGGAGGCAGCTTTGAATCAGAAATAATAAATCAATCAAGAGAGAGGAAAGAGGAAGTTCTGGTAATACAGCCAGGCCTAGATCGGGAAACACCAAGAATTAACCAGCTCTGGACGTGTCAGGGACACGAGGACCTATGCTCCGTTTTGGCTTTCATCAAAGCTCTCCTTCTGCAAATAAAATGCTGAATCAGAATAAAAAGGAGACATCCCTAGGCATAGAGGCATGCGCAACAAATATTGATTATAGTGCCTATGACCTGTTCCTCAATGCTTCCTCCCCCCACTACCATGACCCAGTTCTACTTTACAAATCCGGCTGGACCGGAGCACACATTGGTACAGATAAGAGCTCTGGACACATGGAATCTAGGACAGATAAAACCCTCAGGAACAGTAGTGGGAGGA
>NW_022107431.1:25219250-25220764 GCF_000313985.2 Echinops telfairi | reverse complement strand
TTTTTAAAAATAATTGTCCCAGAAAAAACAAACAAACCTACAGTAGCAATCACCAAAACTCTGATTCAATCATGAGTTAAATAGTAGGAGTCAATACTGCCCTTAATCAGTGCTATGCATTATATTTGCTACGAGAAAAGCACTCTGAGTTATTTGGGGGGAACAGTATACAGGCGGTTTCATCTGCCTTTCACTAGACATATTTCCAAGGGCCGAAGTATTGAAGTAACTTACCGTGTTTCTCAATATAGAATGTGTAATGAAGAAAGGTAAGGGGCATTCAAGTGAATTAACCCATCAGCACTCATTTAAAAAACTAACTTCATCAAACAGATTCACTACCCTTTAAACTTTGGGGCCAGACACAAAGCCATGGACAACTGTCTCAAATATAATGATTACCCTAAACATATCCAGGTGTGACTGATATAAACCAGCACATCTCAGCGGGGATAAACAGTTAAGTGCTGGAGCTACTAGCCTAAAAATTGGTGGTTCCAACCCACTCAGAGGAGCTTTGTAAAAAAGGCCCGGTGAGCTGCCTGAGGAAGTCACAGGATTGGAAAGCCCGAGCAGAAGTTCTACTCGGCACACAGGGTGGCCATGAGTCCGACTTGACTATACAACAACTGACAATAGCAGTTTTTTATCATAAAAAAGAAAAAATGGAACTCCACTGTTACGTCAGTTCCTGAGAAGATATTTATAAAGTATGATGGCTGTACTGGAAGAATGCATTCATAAACCAACCTCGGGACTAACCTGGTGATGGGGGTGGAGATAGAGGTGAGAAGGATGCAAAAACTGGACTAGGAGAGGTCAAAGGAAACATTAGTTTTTTCTGTACACTTCCTTTCCTTTTTCATAATTTCCACATGCCGAATTCCGAAATAGTGGTGGACCAGGGCCAGACACTGGGACTCTGCCTGTGAGTTGAGGAATCTGCGATGAGGAGGAAGGAGGTTAAGGAGGTGAACACTCTAAACTCTTTGATGCTGTGCCCCAACCCCTACAACAACCTATTTTATTTTTCCTCCATTTCAAATGTTCCCGTTTTGCAGCCACTACTTCTGGGAGGAGCCATGGAGGAAATAAGGATAAAGGCATTAGAACGAAGACTGATAAGGGGGAAGGCTGGGAGACAAGATAGTAACTGAGAACAGTAGATAGGAAATGAGGGCTAGGAAAGGAAGGGTATAGAAGTAACAGGGATCAAAGAGATAGAGCTTCAAAGGCTCATTTGTGCTGCACAAGAGCTGAGCTGGTAGTCTTCCATGTCTTGATTTCCTGTCAGCATACATGCCTCCCCTCTTTAAAGTTTCCACTATTTCTGTATGCAGTGACTGAGTGGGCTAGTATGTATGAAGGGAAGTGTGTTAGACAGGGTTCTCCAGAGAGATAAAACCAAATTGCTGATAACTCAATATATTTATTTATAAAGATAATTGGATATATAACAAGAAATGAACTGTTAAATCGTATACAGATAAATATATAATATAAGAAACAGTTAA
>NW_022107431.1:25214431-25215440 GCF_000313985.2 Echinops telfairi | reverse complement strand
GGTGTTTTTTCATGTCCTCTATGCTCTAACTACGAAAATATTTGATTTACAAATAAGGAGTCCTACTTCGCGGAATTTCATTTATCACAGTAGGGTCTAGAACCGATAACCGCGATAAACGAGGGTTCACTGTAATCTTAAAAAAGAAAAAGAAAGAAATCAGATGGTGCCTGGCTGTCACAAAGTATCCTGTCTGGAATTTTAGCCTTATGTAAGTCAGGCATCCACTAAGTTCACACAGAAGAGTCCTCCAGTCTTTGTGATTTTAGGATTGTAAAATAATAAAATTAAAATTCAAAAGAGCGAATAGCATCAGAGCTTAAATTATGAACAGGTAGTTTTCAGAAGATTATAGATGACTGTAGAAGTCCAAAATCTATTTGCAGGGCCCCATATGGATTAAGCCTACATAAACCCCCTCTGACCAGTCCAGGAATACAAACAGCCTTGATGTCAGAGAGCACTGTAAACTCTAATATGGCAGAGGCAGTTTAAATGTAACACCTTATCATTTGATCTCCCTTTTCACCCACTTTAATGTTTAAGTATTTGCTTTCTTTTCTATTGAAGTTTTGTCATTTTTTGTTCTGTATGATTTCCTATAGATGAAATCTATGATGGTTAAATCTATAGACATCAGCAACTGGATTAATAATTACCTAGGACCATGGCAGGGGAGGGTAGAGGGAAATGCGGAGATAACAACAAAGAAAAAGAAAATGTTATGAAATTGTGGTGATGATAGCACATAATTGTATGTATGTGTTATTTGTCAATAAAATTATCTTTTTTTACAACAGGGAAGTGGGTGAAGGGAGACATCGGTCAGTGTAAGACATGACAAAATAATAATAATTTATAAATCATCAAGGGTTCATGAGGGAGAGGGGAGCAAGGAGGGAAAGAGGGGGAAATTAGTTGATACCAAGGGCTTACGTAGAAAGCAAATGTTTTGAGAATGATGAGGGCAACAAATGTACAAATGTGCTTGACATACAATGGATGGATG
>NW_022107431.1:25212397-25214014 GCF_000313985.2 Echinops telfairi | reverse complement strand
GAGCCTTAAGATCGGTCTGAGATTCAGCACAAGCTAAACCCAAACCCCGGAACGCATGCCTGTCACATACCAAATCGCTGACACCACCTTGGATTCCGACTCACAGAGACCCTTTAGGGCAGAGCAACCACCCCACCCTTCTCCTTCCCACCCTCTGATTCAAACCGCCGACCCTACGGTCAGTAGTTCAACTGGCCCCCCTCTTCAGCTCGGACTCCCACAAAACCTCAGTCCCAAGAGCCTTCCCCGGACCCCTCCGCACTCGAACACAAGTAGTCCACACCAAGAGACTTAACAACGTCTATTTCTCAACTTTTACTTTATGGGGAAAGCAAATGGCAATCAAGTTAACCCCAAATTGAGCCCCCCAGTCCCGTCCACGGCTTGCCGGCTCGAGGATGGCTCCACAGTCCTCCAGTTCCTGACGGTCTCGCAGGGCTGTGCTCCGAAGGGGACGCGGGAAGGCAGCCCGGGCGGGGCGACCTGCAGGGGGGAAGGGAGAGAAGCGGGCGCCATGGAGAACCGGTACTCTCGGGACAGGTAGGCGCGGGGGAAACGGGCGCAAAGAGGGACGCCAGGAGAGGTACCCTGCCCGGCGGCGAGCGGCGGCGTCTCAGTTCTCCTCGGGCTTGTCGGCGGGCGGGCCGCAAGGCTGCAGCATCTTCTCCATCAGGTTGAAGCGGACCCGGGCTTTGCTCTCGTTCTCCGCGATGGCGAAGTAGTTGAGGAGGTCGAAGTGGCCCATGTAGGAGCAGTACGAATCCCGGTGCTGGTTCACCAGCCACTCCCACTTGGTCGTGTCGGCGTGGCCCGTGCCGATGTACTTGGACTGCAGGTGTTCCAGCTGACTGTGGATGGTGTAGCGGTCAGTCATCTCGCCGCCGGCCCCGGGGCTCCCGGCTCAGCGGCTCCAAGGAGAAAAAGCGCTAGCGTTTCAGGCGGGAGCGCGGTCAAAGCAAGGAATCGCGGGACCCTCGCCGTCGCAAGTTAATGACGTCAGGACGACGAGCCCGCGTGGATCCTCCGTCCGAGGAGGAAGCGGAAGTGCACGCTGCCTCCTCATTGGGGTTGCCCAGGCAACGCTACTGTTGCCCCGCCCCCAGACCCTTCCGTTTGGTAGAAATGCGTCGCGTGACGGTTCATTTAGCGGGCTCTCGCCGTTTTGTTGAGTTTGGGATTGTTGCTTCCCCAAATTGGGGGACTCTTTTCATGCGTTGAGTCCAGGGGAGGCTTGGGGCTGGAAAGGATGGAAAACACAGTAGAAGAAGACGACGAGCCACCGGGGAAATAGGCTCTCGGTATAATGATGCTTCCGGAGCTCACGGGGTGGGACCTAGCCCTTTTGCAGCCAGTTCGTCCGAAAGTCGGAGTTCTGTCCGCTACAAATTGCACGGCTAAAAGGGGTTGTTTCAAACTTCGGGCCTCCGTCTCCTGCTTGGTGATCAAAGTACATTGCCATTTCTGTCTTGTCCTGGCTTCGACACAAAAGCGCCTCCTTCCACCCTTAGCTTCTCATTCGAGATCCTTCTACTATCTGCTCAGCCCAGCCTACACGTTACGTGCTGCTTGCTTCTCCAGTTCTTTGTATGAGCGATTCTATTCGGGATATCCTTGTTC
>NW_022107431.1:25207972-25209739 GCF_000313985.2 Echinops telfairi | reverse complement strand
GAATGTTCCAGTGAGGGGGCATCATGTCTTGAGCTGTTGTTGGCCCTCCTCTCTGTGCCCCCTCATGGGGCTAACCAAGAAGGGAACATAACAGATCAACAACAGGAGCAAAGCAAAGCCACAAAACCCCCAAGGAGCCCCCAAAATTGACTTCAGGCTAGGAGGGACAGTTCCCAGAACCCCCCAGGACCAGTGGGGAGATAGTCATGAAAGTCAGTGGACCAACCTGGAATTATGTATCCTTTTCCAGGGTTTTTTGCTAGTTAATTTTTCTTTTTATCTTTTTTTATTCTATCTTCTGTTTTCTTTTTGTTTTGTCTCTGTTATTGTTGTTTTGCCTAACATAAGATAGGCCTGGGAAGCAAACCCGCAGAGAAAGCAACAGGACCAGTGGTTCTGCAGGGAACTGGGGGGAGGAGGAGGTGGAGGAAAGGACTGGTGAACAAACACCATAGACGGGGACAACTAAGGAATTAAAAAAATGAGGAGGATGTAGAGATTCCGGTGGTGTTGGAGCAACAGCAATCTAGCTGAGAGGAATTAAGAGGTAGAAGAAGGGCGAGCATGATGGTGGAAAAGGAGGAAAGATCTAGGAAGCAAAGCTATGGATACAGGTATAAACAGGTGTGCACATGTATAAATATATTAATTCATAAAAATAGAGGTAATGGTTTATGTACATATATTTATATGGCAATACACTGAGGAAGTGGTCAGACTTTGGGCCTCTGCTCAAGCCCTTCCTCAATGCAAGAACACTTTGTTCTAACAACCCGGCATTCTGTGATGCTCATCCTCCTGGCATGATCGCTGAAGACAAAATGGGTATATAAGCAAATATGGTGAAGAAAGCTGATGGTGCCTGGCTAACAGAAGATATAGTGTCTGGGGTCTTAAAGACTTTAAGTTAAACAAGCTGCCATCTAGCAGAGAAGCCACAAGCCCATATGGAAGAAACACACCAGCCTGTGTGATCATGTGGTGTTGATGGGATCAGGTAACAAGCACCAGAAGACCCAATACAAACAAACAAAAAATATTGTTGAGAACGAGGGGGTCAAAGCAGAGACACCACACCCATCTGTAGACAGTAGGACATCCCCTCACAGAAGGGTCACAAGGACGGGATGCGTCATCCAGGATGCCGTATAACACCAATGAAACAATATTCCTCTGGTTCTTTGAGGCTTCCTTAACCCCCACCATCATAACCCCAGTCCTGCCTTTCAGTTCTGGCTAGACCAGAGCATGTACACTGGTACAAATAAGAGCTCACGACACACAGAATCCAGGTCAGATAAACCCCTCAGGAAGAGAAATGGGAGTAGCAATACCAGGAGAGTAGGGGGAAGGTGGGGATTGGAGGGGAGGAAGGGGAAACCTATCACATTGACGCATAATCCCCCTGCCCTCAGGGGGATAAACAACAGAAATGTGGTGAAGGGAGAAAGCAGTCAGTGTAAGATATGAAAAAATAATTTATAATTTATCGAAGGTCATGAGAGTAGGGAGAGAGAGGGAAAAAAGAGGAGCTGATACCAGGGCTCAAATAGAAAGTAAATGTTTACAAAATGATGTGGCTACTTATGTATACATGTGCTTGATACAACTGATGTAAAGAATGTTGTGAGCTGTTAGAGCCCCCAATAACATGATTTAAACAACAACTCACTGCCATCAAGTCCATTCCAACTCATGGAGACCCTATATCACATGTTAGAATTGCCCCTGTGGGTTTCCAAGACTGTAACCCTCCCAGGGAGCAGC
>NW_022107431.1:25203937-25206737 GCF_000313985.2 Echinops telfairi | reverse complement strand
TTGCTGCCCCTCCACTTTTCTAAGAATGCTGTCCTTCTCCAAGGACTGGCCTCTCTCGAGTCCACATGCAAAGTCCACGAGATGCAGTCTCCCCATCTTTGCCTCCAAGGAGCATTCTGGCTGAACTTCCAAGACAGATCTGTTTGTTCTTTTGGCAGTACGGTATGTTCAATATTCTTCACCAGCACCACAGTTCAAACATCAATTCTTCTTCTGACTTCCTTATTCAATATCCAACTTTCACATGCATATGAGGCGATTGAAAATAACATGACTTGGTCAGGCACATCTTAGTCCTCAAAATAACATCCTGGCTTTTCAATACTCTGCAAGATCAAAGTGGATGTCAGAAAAGGCTCTGAAACTTGCTCTTAATTGTAGAGTAGCTAAGGCAAATAGAAGAAATGATAAAGTCACTATATCAAAAAGAACTGGTCAACATTCAACCATTTCAGGTGGTAGTATATTAGCAAAAACCAGTGGTGCTGAAGAAAGAAATTCAAGCTGCACTGAAATCAACCAAAAACAAGGCTTCAGGAATTGAGGGACTATTAATTGAATTGTTTCTACAGGTTGATGAAGCATTGGAAGCACTTCCTCATCTACACCAGCAGGAAATTTGAAAGACAGCTACTTGTTCTCCTGAATGGAAAAAAATCTATATTTGTACCAAATCCAAAGAAAGGTGGTCTTTCTTTGGAATGATGATCCAGCAGACCATTCAAATTACAGAAATATCATTGATATTACATGCAAGTAAAATTTTGCTCAACATCATCCAACAATCATTGTAGCAGTCCATTGGCTGGGAGCTGCCTGAGTGTCAGGCAGGATTAAGAAGAGGACATGGAACAAAGGCTATGGTTGCTGGTGTCAGATGGATCTTGGCTGAAAGCAGAGAATGCCGAAATGTCTGGCGAAAGACATTTACTTGTGCTCCATTGACTATTGCTAAGCACTTGACTGTGTGGATCATAACAACCTATAGATAACCTTGAGAGGAACAGGGATTTTTCAGGATTGCAGACCAGGATGGCTTACAACTCAATGTAAAGAAAACTCGAATCCTCACAACTGAACCAGTGGTAACATCATGATAATTGGAGAAGAGATGGAAGCTGTCAAGGATTTCATCCTATTTAGATATTCAAGGAAGCAGCAGTCAAGAAATCAAGAGACTCATTACATTGAGTAAATCTTGTGGACCAGATGTCTTGCAAGTGTTGAAAAGCTAGGATGTTACTTTGAGGAGGGACTAAGATGCACCTGACCCAGGACATATTGTTTTCAATCACCTCATACGCATGTGAAATTGGACATTGAATAAGGAAGACAGAAGAATCGATGCAGTTGAACTATGGTGCTGGTGAAGGATATTGAAAGTGCCATGGGCTGCCACAAGAAAAGCCACACTGTCTTGGAAGAGGTGCAGCCAGGATACTCTTTAGAAGCAAGGTTGGCGACACGTAATCTTACATAACTTTGCATATGTTGTCAGGAGAGACCATTCCCTGGAGAAGGACATCCTTCTTGGTCAAGTAGAACAGCAAAAAAGAGGAAGGTTCTCGACAAGATGGATTGACATAGTATCTGCTAAAATGGGCTCAAACATTAGAACAATTTTGAGGATGGTGCAGGACCAGGTGCTGTTTTGTTCTATTGCACATAGATAGGGTCAGTAGGAGTTTGAACGGAATCCACAGTCCCTAAGAACAACAACTCACGGCAGAGCCCATCACAAAGTTGATGATGCTATGTTAGAGAGCATCCTAGGGGAATACTGCCAAAGCACTGAGAAGCCCGTGCAGTCAAATTGACAAGAAATCTGAATTTCACATCTTTCTTATATGCTCTGCTTTCAACCAAGGTGCATCTGATGACAACAAGGATATCCCTCATTCCATGTCCTCTTCTGAATCTGGCTTGAATTCTCTAGATTTGACTGGATCCCCTAAAAGAGCAAAGCAAGAGAAGTGTACATATATACAAATATGTACAGAAAGATTTAGCACAAGGAAACGAGGGTCCAAGTCTTAAATCCAGGGGTCGGGCTTTAGGTGGTTGTAGGTCTGATGAAACTAAAATTAGAAGGTCAGGACCCAGTCTGCAGGCTCACAGGCTTGTGGGGGCTGATGAATCTCAAAATCTGCAGGTCACGCAGCACACTGCTGCGTCTCCCTGCGAACCAGAGGCCGGAAGATGATGAGTCAGTTGCAGGATTGAGAGAAAATGAATTTTGCCTGACCATACATATTCATTGCACATAGGCCACCACACTCCAATAAACACCCTTTATATCAGAACCAAAGATGGAATAGATTGATATAATCATGGTCTAGCCAAGTGGGCACATAAAGTGAATCATAAGTATATGTATTTGTAAGATCAATTTCTACACGTTGAATCAAAGGCTCATTTGCAAACATAAAACAACCAGAAGCCCCTTTGGTGCTCTCAGACGTTTCTGCTAAAAACAAACAAAAGTGCTGCCACTGAGGTGGTCTCGACTTGGAGCGAGCCTGTAGAACTCGCCCCCCAAGGTTCCCCAGGCCATGCTGTTCAGGGAGACAGACAGCCACATCTGTGGCAAAGATGGTAAGTTGAATCAGCTGACCTTATTAGCAGCCTAGTTCTTAGTCACGGAACCACCAGGAATCCTTTCCTGACGACAGCTCTTTATTTCAAATGTGTCTGCATCCAAAAATTATATTCAGATTGTATTTTAATGATGATTCTAGAAAACCACAAACTTAGAAATGAACTAAAGTCACATTTTCTTTGGTGACAATTATTTTTTTAA
>NW_022107431.1:25198544-25203582 GCF_000313985.2 Echinops telfairi | reverse complement strand
CTTCCCTCCCGGTATCGCCACTGTCACCGCTCGTCCTGAGGGGTTCATCTGTCCTAGATTCTCTGTTGTCCAGTTCCCATCTGTACCGCTGTGCATCTTCTGGTCTAACCAAGTTTGCAAGGTAGAATTGGGATCATGATAGTTGCGGGGAGCAAGCGTTTAAGAACTAGAGGAGGGTTATAAGTTTCATTATTGCTACACTGAACCCTGAGTGACTCATCTCCTCCCACTACCCCTCTGCAAGGGATGGGTGACAATTATTTTAGATACTTAGTCTGTAATTGAGTATTATTAAATTTTGAAAAGCATTTTCAACATAGACGGATGTTGTGATAATATTTCACACTAGGGGACGCCAAAACTCCAGCAAACAATTGTAGTTCAGAGCATTTTTACCATTTGGCTCCTTGGAGTTTATTAAGGGATTGCGGGTGGCATGGTTAAGGTGGGTTGCGATCTGCATGGTCGCATTCAAAACCACCAGCAGCTCCGCTAGAGAAAGACTGGGCTTTCTACTTCAGTAAAACATTAAAGACTCGGAAGCCCACAGGGGTCGCTATGAGTCAGCATCAACTTGGCAGTGAGTTTGGCTTTGGAGCTTCTCAACCACTCATACTCGCTCACTGCCATAGAGGTTTTGGTTTGCTATGTTTTTAAGACAACCAAACTATTAATAATTTAGGAGAAAAGCAAGCCATCTTTCTCTTATCCTCATACAATGTTTACTTTGGGCTTTTCTGTTTAGTTGGATTAAGCGGTAACGTGGGATATAGTTATAGGGAATTCTTTCCCGTGTGTGTTTTGTGTGGTTTTCTGTACATGAAATCCAGGATAGGTCAATCTAAGGAGACAGTAATGGAATTAATAATCACCTGGGGACAGGGAAGGGAGGCTGTGGGGGTGGAGGGAGGAGAGGGGAGCTAACAACC
Source organism: Echinops telfairi (assembly GCF_000313985.2). NCBI lineage: Eukaryota > Metazoa > Chordata > Mammalia > Afrosoricida > Tenrecidae > Echinops > Echinops telfairi. Next base: position 25,202,653 of record NW_022107431.1, on the reverse strand, counting down.
TGTATGAGAAGAAAATGTTTTGAAATTGATTGTGGTGGTGATTGCAAAGCTGTTCTTAATATGATTGAATGGTTATATTGAATGATATGTGAAGTATATGCTCAAAAATGTTGATAAAAATGATCCTTAACAATGATCATACCTTCTGTATTTAAAAATATTTTTAGGCTCTGGTCATTGTCATTGTTTTTACAGAGTCTGTATTTTCACATATCTGAGCAAATCTGGAACTCTCAATTTTTGGAGAAGGGAACACTGAGAGTTTGACACCAGTCAGACATACTACTGTACTTCAAAGGGTAAGGTGTTCTATTACGGTATTTTCATTCTCCTTCTTTGTCCACATGTACTTTACCAAATGATAACCTTTTTATTGGTCATAAGAAATACACACAAAAGTACTTATATACACATATACATATGGAAGTATATATACGTATATGCATGTATAAAATACATATGAAGAGGTACCCCCCCCCCCACACCCAAACTGGAATTGTGCTGAGCAGATCAGAGCTTTCATAGTATGAATTTTTCCTGCCAGGTGAGCATTGAGCAACTGGCTCTGAGTTAGTGCACTCAGTGGTGTCACCTGGGAAGGTTCTCTCTGGTCACAGTAAATTTTGTAGTAAAAGCAGTTTCATTCTAACATTGTTTTTTTAATGATGGCCAATTTAAGAGAAAGTGTTCAGCTATGAAATTGTGTTTCCTGCTTGGGGGGAAAAATGCTGCAGAAACTGTTGTGTTATTGAACACAGCTTACAAGGACAGGGCTATAGGAAAAACTCAAGTGTACGAGTGGTTTTCTTATTTCAAAAAAGGTGGTGATAAACCTAGTTCTGGACGTCCATCAACTTCCTGAATGGATGAAAATGGGGACTTGTAGTGCATTTGGAGTTCGTTCCACCAGGTCAGACTGTTAATCAAGCTTTCAATTTAGAGGTTCTGAAAAGATAGCATAATTGTGTGACAAAAAGGGTTTGACTTGTGGCAGATAGGGAATTGGCTTTGCTACAACAAAAATACACCTGCTCATGCAGCCATCTAAATGTGCTGGTTTGTAGCAAAAACCAGCATGCCTCTCTTGCCCCAGGAACCTTAGTCACCTGACCTCACTCCATGAGACTTCTTATTGTTTCCTCAAATGAGGATGGACATAAAAAGATAGCAATTTGATGACGTAGAAGAAGTGAAGAAAAAAACGAATGAGGTACTCTCAGCCATCCAAACAGATGAGTTTGAAAAATATTTCCAAGAATGGATTCACAGATTTGACAAATGTATTAAGTGTAATGGAGAGTACTTTGAAGGTGATATGGTTGTTTTGTAAAACAAACAGCTTTGGCGGGGCGGGGAATCCGGATTTTTGGGGTGCCCTCGTATATATATTCTGTGTGTATACTTAGTGCACTTTACAAAGGAAACCATATGAGTACACACCACTAGATCATGGGACAGAAAGTCACCAGAATCCCCCAGAACCCTTCTTAGGCCCCTTTGAGGCATTCCCCTCTTCACTGGAAACCATTGGCCCACTCCCCTCATGTTGCCTGTTTTTGAATGTTTATGTAAATGAAACTATGGAGTGCATTTGCTTTTATGCCTGGCTTCCTGTTGAATATCTGGTTTGTGAGACTCAGTCATGTTGATGTGAGTGGCTGTAGATGAGGCCTGGAATTGTTGTCTGGTAGGCGATTGTGTGGATACATGGTGGTCTGAGTGTTTGGTGGAATTGCCTATGTTCTCCAATCTGCACTATCATTGCCTATCCTCTTGTTTATGTATGTGATGGCCAGGTACACCAGTAGCCATGGGGTTGCAGTCTTAGGGAAGGTGGGGGTGGTTCCCACAACTTCTCAGCCAAGGCTCCAGTTGTCCTGCCCTGCATAGCACATACTCATGCAGAAGTGCAATGCAATGAATTATTGAATGTAACTCTTCCAGGCATACCCTTTGTAACTAAATGACCTTTGCTTTCCTGGTAAGTCTGGACAAGAAGGATGTGGAAGATACTGAGTGGATTATATGATTTGACTTTAAGTGACTGCTAACAGGATTAATTGTGATCGGTGTAAAAGCAGCCACTCAGAAGCAGGAGGGGACATTTTACTGCTAGCAGGAGAGGACTGCCAGGAGTAAAGCACATCTCTGGGGCCTTGAAATCCATGAGCATTGAACCTCCTTGATCTGGGAGACAGCTGTGGGACCAGAGGCTTGGCAAAGGATTAGCCATAGTAGCACCAGAGCAGCGGACCTCCCTGCTCATAGAGCAGGTAAAGCTGAGTGCTTCTGACTGGAGACTGGCTTGTATTACGAGGTTTTTCTGGCACTCAAGTGGGGGAAGACTGGGTTTGTTGATGCGTGGACCCGAAGTTGAGTGCCTTCGGGATGAGGCTTATAGAATAGTGGTACACTCTTGGGACACTTGTTGTTCAGTGTCATCGAGTTGGGTTCCAATACATACCAATCCTATCCACAACAGAAACACTTCGTCCATGAAGTCCAAGGGATGGCATCCCTGCTCGGAGCAGCCAGTGCACAAAGAGGACTGTAGGGCCAACCCCACAATGAGACACGACGTTCCCTCACTGACCCACAGCACTGTGGGGGACAGCACCGGAGATATTGTGCAGAAAGTGTGCCTGGTTTGCCCCAAGCACAGTGGGGGGAAATGCAAAGGAAGTGCAACAGGACAGCAAGGCGAGCAAGTAACCAAGTTCCCGAGGAATCCTGAAAATAGACTTCTGACATGAGTGGGCTGGGCTTGGCACCTCATCAGATCTGAAAACACTCATAAGGGCCAGCAGACAGACCTGGAACTATCAATCGGTTCTTTATGTGTTTTATTTTTCTTTTGCCTTATGTCTGTCTACATAAAATAGGCAGGACAAACAATCCTGAGGAGAAAACAACAGGACCGGCAGTCCAAGGGGGCCATCAGAGAGGATGGGGTAGGGAGGGGGAGCAGGGAGTAAATAAATTCAGGGATGAGGAAACAACAAAAGATCTAAAAATGATAGCTTGGAGACCTGGTGGGGTTTGATCAAGTGCAAAGTATCCAAGAGGAATTACTGGGAGCCGAATAGAGGGTGAGCATGATAGTGGGACAGGAGGAAGGTGAAAGGAAACAGAAGAAGGAAGTAGGAAGCAAAAGCTATTTATAGAGTTATAGCTATAGACGTGTATATATGTAAATATATTAATTTATAATGAAAGGGATAGAGGTCAATGTAATATATTTATATGTTAAGTATTAAGATAACAGATGGACTTTGGGCCTCTACTCAAAGCTTCCCTAAACACAAAAAAACACTTTGTTCTAATAACCTGGCACTCTTTGATACTCGCCTTCCCGACACAATCACTGAAGACAAAATGGGAACATAAGCAAATCTGGTGAAGAAAGTGGATGGTGCCCAGCTATCAAAAGATATAATGTCTGGGGTCTTAAAGGCTTGAAAACAAACAAGCAACCATCTAGCAGTGAAGCAAATAAGCCCACATGGAAGAAACACACCAGCCTATGTGATTATGAGGTGTTTGATAGGATCAGGTATCAGGTATCAAAAAATTCAAAGCAAACAATTATATTGATGTGAATGAGGTGGGTTGGAGTGGAGCCCTAAAGCCCATCTGTAAACAGTTGGACATCCCCCCACAGAAGGGTTACAAGGAAGGGACAATTCAACCAGGGTGCTGTATAGTACCGATGAAACACATATTATTCCTCTAGTTCCTGAATGCTTCCTCCCCCAACTACCATGACCCAGTTCTACCTTATGAATCTGGCTCAATTGGAGTACACACATTAATACAGATAAGAGCATGGAATCCAGGACAGATAAAACCCTCAAAAACAGTAGTGGGCATATCAATATCATGAGGGTAGGAGGTAGTGCAGTGTGTGTGTGGGGGACGGGGGAACCCATCACAAAGTTGGATATACAGCTCACCCCCCAGGTGGACGAATAACACAAATGTGGGTGAAGGGAGACAACGGACAGTGTAAGACATGAAATAACAACAATAATATGTAGTTGATCAAGGATTCATGAGGGTGGGAGGGTGCGGGAAGGAGTGGGGAGAAAGAGGAGCTGATACCAAGGGCT
>NW_022107431.1:25194692-25195932 GCF_000313985.2 Echinops telfairi | reverse complement strand
ATATATATATATATAATCACTAGCAATCTGGTTTTGTCTCTCTAGAGAACCCTGTCTAACACACACACCTTTCCTGAATTTAAACTATTCACTGCTCCCTTGTTCCATTCGCAAAACTGCCCCCTGATCCATGTGCAAGTTTCTCATGAGCACAATGAAATGTTCTGGAATTCCCATTCTTCTCAAGGTTACCCATAGTTTGTTATGATCCACACAGTCGAATGCCTTGGAATAGTCAATAAAACACCAGTAAACATCTTTCTGGTATTCTCTGCTTTCACCCAAGATCCATGTAACATCAGCAATGATAGCTCTTGTTCCACTTTCTCTTCTGAATCTAGCCTGAACCTCAGACAACTCCCTGTCAATGTACTACTGCAACTGGTGTTGGATGATCTTCAGCAAATTATTTACTTGCATGTGATATCAAGGATAGTGTTCTACAGTTTAAACATTCTGTTGGATCATCTTTAAAAAATTTGTTTTAATGGGTACAAATAGGGATCTCTTCAAGGCAATTGGCCAAGTAGCTGTCTTCCAAATTTGCTGACATAGACCACTGAGTGCTTCTAGTGCTTCATCAACTGGTTGAAACATTTCAATTGGTAGTCCATCAATTCCTGAAGCCTTGTTTTTGGCTAATACTTTCAGTGATGCCTGAACTTCTTACTTCAGCACCATTGGTTCTTGCTCATTTGTTACCTCCTGAAATGGTGAGATGTTCACTGATTCTTTTTTGTACAGTGACTTTGTCTATTCTTTTCACCTAGTTTGGATGCTCCCTGCATTGTTCAATGTTTCCCCCATATTGTTGTTGTTAGTTGCCATCGAGTTGGCTCTGAGCCACGGTGACCCGTGCACAACAGACTGAAACACTGTGCCATCTTCACAGTTGTTCCTATACCTGAGCCCATTATTGCAGCCACTGTGTCAATCCACCTCATCAAAGATTTCCTCTTTTTCACCATCCCTCCACTTTACAAGCAAGAAGTCCTCTTCCAGGGCCTTGGCTCTACTGACAATATGTCCAAAGTATGTAACACGAAGTGTTGCCATTCTTGCCTCTAAGGAGCACGTTGGCCTTACTTCTTCCAACACAGATTTGTTTGTCCTTTCAGAATCTTTCCATATTGCAACTTACAGCTTGAATTTGTCCTTTTAGAATCTTTCCATATTGCAATTTACAGCTTGAATTTCTTTCTTCAGCTCTTTCAGTTTAAGATATGCTGAGCCTTTTCAT
>NW_022107431.1:25192067-25193537 GCF_000313985.2 Echinops telfairi | reverse complement strand
GGAGGGGGTCACATATAGTTCCTTATAATAGGTTCCCTCTTTCCAACCCACTCTCCCTCTACCCTCCCAGTATCGCCACTCACACCACTGGTCCTTAAGGGATCATCCGTCCTGGATTCCCTGTGTGAAACATCATTTTTGACAATGATTGCAACATCATTCCTCTTGATTGTGTCATTCCCAGCTTAGTAAACTGTATGACTTTCTGATTCAAAATGGCTAATACCAATTCATTACAGGTCACTAATGCCTAGAATATCAATCTTCATGGGTTCCATTTCATTTTTTATGACTTCCAATTTTCTTAGATTCATACTTTTTACATTCCAAGTTCCAATTGTGAATTGATTTTTGCACTTGTTTCTTCTCACCTTGAGTTGTAACCCATTAGGTAATGAAATCATGCAGGTTCCAGTCCAAAAGACTTTAACCCATTTACATAACCATGGTCAACTCTACTCTAAGAAAGCAGTTCTTCCCCAGTCACATTTTGAGAGTCTTCCAATCCAAGTGACCTCTCCCCTGGCACTATCTCTCACAATGTTCTGTTTCCATTCATTAGGGTTTTGGTATCTGGCAGTGTTTCAATGGTATGCATTAAAATTTTAGAAGCTAATTCCTCAGCAGTGGGCAGCCAATTCCTACTTTGTAGTCTGTTCTTAGCCTGGGAACTTTGCTGAAACCTGTTTAATTTGGGTGACCCTGATAGCATTTGAAATACCAGCGACATAGCTTCCAGCACCATAGCAACCCACAGGCTGCCACAGTATGACAAACTGACAGACATGCAGTGGTGATTGCACCTCACATGGGACCATTCGTATTTCTAAGATTAATATCATTAATTTAGACAATGATATAGAAGTTAAAGTACTAATAAACTCTCTTAGAAAAAATACATGAAACATACTGTGTTAGTGTGGGTAGACTAGAGAAGTAAGTTCACGGACACTCATTTGTGTATAAGAAAGAGCTTTATATAAAAGAGCAATTGTATATTGAGAAACATCCCAGCCAGGTCCAGATCAAGTCCATAAGTCTGATATCAGCCCATATGTGTGATACCAAGCTATAACTTCCTCTTCAGACTCACTCAACACATGCAAGACGCCAAATACAAGAAGATCACAGGCCAGTGGGTGGAAAGTCTTGTAGATCCAGTGGCAGTGGAGGCATCTGAGCGCTGCCGTGGGTCTCCACATGGCTCCTCCAGTTCTAGGGTTCCAGATGGCCGCTTGTTGACCTTCAAGCCTTTAAGACCCCAGCTGCTATATCTTTTGATAGCCAGGCACCATCAGATTTCTTCACCACATTTGCTTATTCACCCGCTTTGCCTTCAGTGGTTGTGTCGGGAAGGTGAGCATCATAGAATACCAATTTAATAGAAGAAAGTATTCTTACATTGAGAGAGTACTTGAGTGGAGGCCCAATGTCCTTCTGCTACCATAATACTAAACCTATCAATATATG
>NW_022107431.1:25181969-25191304 GCF_000313985.2 Echinops telfairi | reverse complement strand
TGTCTCATAGTGGGGCCGGCCATGTGGTCCTCTCTGTGGACTGGCTGCTCTAATTGGGAACATCGTCCTCAAGGCCTAGTGGGCCAGGATGTGATCCACTCTCTCTTCCTCCCCCTTCATCTGCTCCCGTGGACTCTGATCAGATAGGTCCCCTCTCAAAGCTGCAGATTCAATGCCGTCCTTTGAAATAAATTCTTTTGGGGGGCGGGGCATGTGTCTAAGTAGTAGCTGGGATCAGGGCCGGCCCCTCAGACCTCTCCACTGGTTCCTTACTACCTTCTATCACAAAACTATTGCTGATAACAAAAGTACAGTTGCCTTTCTTCTTTTTAAAAATTCTTTTCTTGTTTCTATATGGTCCTGGGAGGTTAAAATAGAAAATTAAGTAACATCAGCGACATGCTAAATGAACTAGCAAGTGTTTGAGATAATTTATAACACTCCCAATAAAAATCGAAAAGCGGTCACTTCCTTGTCAGAGCTGAAAATAGTCCACATTAACGTTCATATTAGTAACACAAATCACCTAAGATCGTTCCAAATGACTGTGTATTGGTTTAGGGAGAAGCGTGCAATAAGCAACACTGGGTTGTTGATAAAGCATTTGATTCCGTCCAGATGAGTCTTTTATACAAAGAAAACTGACTTTTGTTCTCTTTTCTTCTAGGAAGTCAATGTTGTCATGGCAAATTCATTGGATATTATCAAGCTATTGAGTGAGACTTCAGTAACTGGGTGCCAGCAGAACGACAGAGGTGAATAAAGTGTAGCAAGTAGGATGTAATTTACAATATAACCATGATAACTAATATGCAAGATTGCAATTTATGAAAACGCAAGGCAGCATAAAAACAGTGACATTTTGGAGAAGGGGTAGAACTGATGACGAGTGAGTTTTAGAAGATATGGCATTTGGGGACAGGCTTGGAATGGGTGCAATGTTTTGAAAGGTGGTGGAGACAGGCTCCTCTGGAGATCATTCTGGTGGAAGGCTGGTCATGAGAGAAGGAAAACTGAACTGAAAGCTCCCGGGACAGCCAGGGAGCAGCAAGCATGACCGTGTGAAGTGGACAGGGCGAGAAAGAAGAAAGAAAGGGATCCAGCTGAAGTGGTATTTTGGAAGACTTTTAATAACATGTAAAATGCTTTGAACTTAATTTGTAAGAACTAAGGATTCATTGAGAGGAGCCCTGGTGGTGTAGTGGCTTGGCTGCGATTCGCTTGGTCGGCAGTTCAAAATCACCAGCAGTTTCATGAGAGAAAGACTGAGCTTTCCACTCCCACAAATAGTTATAGTCTCAGAAACCAACCGGGGGTCAGGGGGCAGTCACTAGGAGTCAGCAATGAGTCAATGGCAGTGAGCTTGGTTTGGGGTTTACGGATCCATTGAAGATTATGGAACAAGACAGTAACATAATTAAGCTCATATTTTGAAGTGATGATTACCAGTATCAGTAGCCCTGATGGTATAATGGGTTGCATGTTGGCTGGCTGGTGGCAAGGTCAGCAGTTCAAAACCACCAGCTGCTTCACGGGAGAAAGATGAGGCAGGCTTTCTACTCCCATTAAAAGTTACAGTCTAGGAAATCCTCAGGGGCAGTTCTACTCTGCCCTATAGGGTCTCTATGAGTCAGAATTGACTCGATGACAGTGAGATATTTGTGGTGGTGGTGTTCTGTTTTTTGAGTTGTGTTAGTCTGGGTAGACTAGAGAAATGAAATTTACAGACACTCATATTTTATAAGAGAGAGTTTTATATAAAGGGTAAGTGTACTTAAGAAAGCATCCCAACCCAGTCCAGGCCGAGAATCTACAAAGTCCTCCTCCATCTCACAAAACACACGCAATGATGCCAACTGCAGGAAGAAAGCAGAATCAGTGAGCGTGTAAGCATCTCAGCGCTGGCAGGGGTCTCCACACAGCTGCTCCAGCACCCAGGGCTGCATCAGGGTAGGTCTATGTGGCATCTCCTCAGGGATGTCTCAAAGGAAGTGGGGCTTGCAAGCTGAAGCAGGGAACTGACCGAGGGAGCTGCACCCTGGTCCGACCATCAGAGAGTAAGAGACTAGAGAACAACAAAAGCGAGGCTCACCGACCCATTTATCTCTTTGCCCTTCAATTAATCCCATGTGTTTATCGCCAGCTTGGCACAATAAACTTTAACTATCACAGTTGTCAACTCATAGATTCTGATCATGACAGCCCCATTTGCTTCAGAGTAGAACTGTGACCATAGTGAGGGTCTCCTCTTCTTCGATTACGATTTCAATACCAGAGTTTGTAGAAGTATGTTTTCTGACTTTTCTTCTGAAGTGTCTATGGCTGGACTCAACCCGTCAGTATTTTCGTTGGCAAGCAATCGAGTTAACTGTTTGCACCATACAGGGTCTCTGAGTAGCACATTAAAAAACAAACGAACGAATGAACGAACAAGCCCACTGGCTTTAACTTGATTTAGACTCACAGTGGCCTTATACAGGATTTGTTATGCATTGTAAGTGAGTCTTTATAGAAACAGAACAGCTGATTTTTCTCCCGTGTGGAGCAGCTTGTGAGTTACCAGTCCAATAGTTATCAAATAGCACCTAGTTCATAAGGACCTTCTAGGACAAGGTAGAACTGCTCTGTGAGTTTCTGAGACAGTGATTCTTTATAGGAATAGCAAGTCACACCGTTCTCCTGTGGAGTGAGCGGTGGTTTCAAACGATCAGCCTCATGGTTAGCAGCTCCACCAGAGCTCCTGTAATATCAGTATGGAATAAATAAAAATGGCAACACAATAGCTGGTGCAGAAAGAGCTTTCTAATTTAGCCAGACCTCTTGACATCATATGGAAAGAGCTGAAATAATTACGAAAACCTGGTGAACATTATCTGTGATATTTGTTATTTTCATTTGTATTCATCATCATAAATGCCACTTATTTTCAGCATTCCTTAAATCGTACATTTCCCTTTCATTGTGAATCCAAAATGGAAAAGCCCAAGCCACGACCACTGAGTTGATTCTGACTCGACTGAGGCTCTAAGTCTTTATGGGAACAGATAACCTCATCTTTCTCCCTTGAAGCAACTGGTGGGTTTGCGCCTCTATGATAGGTTTTGTATCAACTTATTTCTGGTGGTTCTGTGAGGGTTCTGCGATGCTTGTCCTTGGCTCTTGCTTCTCAATGCTGAAAGATTTCACGTTGCAGAAGCACTTTCGTCACCCAGGTGACTTTTATGAGTGAAAGGGAAGTTTCCAGCCACACGGTCTCAGAAAGCTCAGGCTGTCCCTGGAAAGCATGCACGGCCGCACGGCAAGGGCCGTGGGAAAGTCCGTGGCCGAAAATAGCTGCTTCGGAGGAGCTCAAAAAACCCACGTGGATAATGACCAGAAAGCAGAGTCAACAGAACCGAAAGAGTCCCGGGGCCACTGCACACACTGGGCGGAGAAATCCCACCCTCTGACCTAAACAACAGTCCCTGAAAGAGAGCAGCCTGCCCTCAATCTGTGCTATTTATCAACTCCTATCCCCACATGGGGTGGGGGTGGGGTCGTGGTTGAGGATATTGGCCATCTATCATTCCTGGAGGCTGAGTTCAGTGGCTGAGTTTAGTTACGTGTGACATAATATTGCTGGTGGCTAGCGTTTGTGCTCACGTGGACCATCACCTGCGCCTAGGTGACCTTGGTGTGAGCATCCCCAGCTTTGGGTCATCCCCATAGGTGTCTAATGTGTGCCTGATTTCTTTCCAACCCCTTTATCTTGGCACGGCTGGCTAAGTTTTGTTTAGCATTGGCATTCGGTGGAGACAACCCCCTTTATCCCTAATCTTCCTACCTATCAGTTTGACAGCTATGACCTGGTATTCTTCCACAATGTGTCCTACCATAGTGTAATCAGCTAATAATGGGATCTTTGATGAACAGCCAATCAGCAGTTAGGATCCAACACCCTAACTTAGATCAGAGCTCACATCCAATCAATCTAAGAGACAATTGCGCGGTGGTATGGCCTTCTTCCAATATAAGGGGACAGGGTAGAAAAAGTTTGTTTGCTTTTTACTGCCTCTCGATCATCTGTCTGGCTAATTAACCTCCAGTCATTTGGACTTGAGCCAACAACCTGCTGATCTTGGGAGTCATCAGTAGTGTGCCATCTTACTTGCTAACCTTGGATTCATTTGCCTCTGCAAGAACAAGCCTGTCATCTTCCTACAGATCTTGAGTTCATCTTGTCTAATAGCTGGTCCATTGTCTTGGAACTGGCCCACTGCTACAATTGTCAGCCATATTCTTGATATACAATTATCTATCAATCATCCATCCATCTATCTATCTATCTATCTATCTATCTATCTATCTATCTATGGAAAAATCCTTGTGGTGTAATGGGTTATGTGTTGCCTGGCTAACTGTCAGCTCAGCAATTCAAAACCAGACACTCTTTAGGAGAAAAGATGAGGCTTTCTACACCCACAAAAAATTTCAGTCTTGAAAATCCACTGGGGGCAGTTCTACTCTCTCCTATAAGATTGGTATGAGTTGAATTGACTTGATATCAATGAATTTGAGGCACACACACACACACACACACACAGGCTTCACTGGAGAACCTTTTCCAGTCGTGAGGATGGGGTCTTCTCTACATTATGTTTCAACCTATCTTGAAGGCTGCAATCCTTCATCTTCACCAGCAAGTGCTTCAAGACCTCCTCATTTTTGGCAAGCAAGGTTGTATCATTTACATACCACAGATTATTAATAAGCCGTCCTTAATCCTGATACTAAATTCTTCTTCATATAGTATGTTATTGTTGTTAGGTGCCACTGTTGTTAGGAGCTCTGACCCATAGAGACCTTTTGCACAACAGAACAAAACACAACATGGCCCTGTGCATCCTCACAATTGTTCCTAACCTGAGCCCATTGATGCAGCCACTATGTCCATCCATCTTCTCTAGGGCCTTCCTCTTTGTCACCACGCCTCCAGTTTACTAAACATGATGTCCTTCTCCAGGGACTGATTTATATTGACAATATGTCCAAAGTATGTAAGACAAAGTCTTTCAATCCTTGCCTCTAAAGAGCACTCTGGCCCTACTTCTAATATAGATTATAGCCTGGTTATCTCCCCAGAAATCAGATTGAATAAGTATGATGAGAGCATGCAGCCATTGCATACACCTTTCCTGATTTTAAACCATCTAGTATTACCTTGTTCTGTTCATATAACTACCTCTTGCTTCATGTACAGGTTCCATATGAGCACAATGATGTGTTCTGGAATTTCCTTTCTTCTCAAGGCTATCCGTAGTTTGTTATGGTCCAGAGTTGAATTCATTTGCATAATTAATAAAACATATGCAAACACCTGTGTGGTATTCTCTGTTTTCAGCCAAGATCCATTTGACATTGGCAATGACATCATTTGTTCCACATGCTTCGGAGTCTAGCCTTAATCTCTGGCAGCTCTGTCAATACACTGCCTGCTGCAACCTTTTTTGGATGATCTTCAGCAAAACTTTTCATGTGTGTTACTCATGATGTTGTTCCATAATTTGTGCATTCTGTTGAACCACCTTTTTTTGCAATGAGTGCAAATATGGGTTTCAGCTGGACAAATTTCCTGGAATAGATGAATGAGTGCTTTCAGTGCCTCATCAGGTTGTTGAAACATTTCTATTGACATTACAACAATTCCTAGAGGCTTGTTTTTGGCTAATGCTTTCAGTACCATGGTTTCTTGCCCATCGGCTACCTCCCGAAATGGTGAACTGTTGATTAGTCTCTCTTGGTACAGGACTCTGTATTCTTCCCTCATCTTCTCTTGATGCTTTCTGCATTATTCAATATTTTGCCCATAAAATCGTTCAATATTGCAACTCAAGAGGTAATTCATTTCTGTAGCTCTTTCCGTTTAAGATATGCTGCCTGTGTTAATCGTTCTTGGTTTTCTAACTCCAGCTCTTTGCATAACTTATTATAATCTTTTGCTTTATCTTCTAGAGCAGCCCTTTGAACATTTCTATTCAGCTCTTGGCCTTTATCCTTTCTTTGATTTATGTTAGCTACTCTATGATTAGAGTTTCAGAATCTCTTGTGACATCCACTCCGATGCTTTCCTTTTCCCTGTCTTCTTAATGACCTGTATGCTTTCTTCATGTACGACGATGCTCTTGTTGTCCTCCCACAGCTCATCAGATCTGTCATTAGTGTTCAATGTGTCAGATCTGTTCTTGAGATGTTCTCAATATTCAGGTAGCATATCCTCAAAGGCATATTTTATCTTTTGTTGACTTGTTTTAATTATCTTCCTCTTCAACCTCAATTTACATATGAGCAATTAGTATTTTTCCCCCCACATTGAACCCCAGGCCTGGTTTTAGCTGCGGACATTGAGTTTCTCCATCATCTATTCCCACAATGTAGTCGATTTAATTTCTGTGTATTCCATTTGGAGAAGTCCACATGTAGAATCACCTTTTGCATTGCTGAAGTGTCCCTAGGAGTGAAATAAATGGGAAACTTAAGAAATATGTACTTGATCTGTATAAACACAAGAAATCTAGGTCAGGTGGACAGCAGTCGGAGCTGAATTGCCAGCCTAGGAAGCAGACAGCTGAGTCCTCTGTAGAGCAATTCAGGCTATCTGGCCACAGACAGCAAACAGCAAGACAGGTCACCAACAGTCAGCCCGATGACAGGGCCCGACAGTCCCCAGCTCAAGCGATGGTTATTCCAGTAGCATGGCGAAGCAGGTCTTGAAGGAACCTCAAACTACAGTGACATAGTCCACGGGTTAGGTGTCCCAGAGGTAGTGTAGCTTTACAGATTGAGGCAAAGAACAAGCAAGGCAGCTGCACACTGGTCCGATCATCAAAAAGCAAGGGACAAGAAAGGCAAGACTCACAGAGCCATTTATCTCTCCACCCTTCAATTAATCCCACATGTATAAAGTGACTAGATTTAAAGCGGGACACCATTGACCGGGGAGGTGGGGGCTGTTCTTGATTTAAAATTTGGTCTATATGGACCAAATAGACCGTTCCCTAGCTTGTGCATTCTTTCCAAAAATCTGGACTGTCTCGCCAAAAGCGGGACGTCTGGTCACCTTACACATGTGTTCATTGGCCAGAATGGCACAATAAACCTGCCAATCACAGTGGCGTTTGGTTCTGCTGTGCATAGGGTTGCATAAAACTGACTGGACGACACCTAACAACAACAATTGAACCGGTAAAACGAGAGGAATCCCAAAGACGATTACCCTGGGATATCCTTGAAATCTGGAACTCAAAGCCCTCTTGGAGATTTCCCGTCAACCTAAAGATAGTCTAGCTCATACAATAAAGAGTATCACCATGATCCTCTTTACAATCATCTGAATGAGACCTAAGAGTCAACATTACCCTAGACCAGTGGTTCTCAACCTTGCTGTGACCCTTTAATTCAATTCCCCATGTTGTGGTGACCCAACCATAAAGCTATTTTTGTTGCTACTTCATCACTGTAATTTTGCTACTGTTATGAATCATAATGTAAGTATATGATATGCAGGATGTATTTCATTGTTACAAATTGAACATAATTAAAGCATAGTGATTCATCACAAAAACAATATGTAATTATATATTATGAAATGGGTAACAGTCTTACTATAGCAACAGTAAACTACATTGCCACATTTTGTGACAGTATGCATAAAAAAACAATGTCAGTGCGAAGGTTGAGATAGTTTCTTTCTCACCAGATCAGAAATTCTCAGGGCAGTCTTTGCAAGAGCACAATGAAGATCATCTTCCACAACAACTTCTGTATTTAGACTTGATAACCAACAAGCTGGAAAACCCTGTCTAACGAAGATATGTTGTTGGACATGGAAGAAGAAGGTGCAACACAGTCTCAGACAGAACAAGATATGACTGCAAACACTTGATCCAGGATTTTGTAACTGACATTGTAGAGAAATCAGTTCTCGCTGCATCACTGTTAATAAGTTCAGTGAACTCCTCTTGTGCTGTCTCAGGAACATCTTCAACTTTGACTGTGAATGAGCTTCTGGCACATTCAAATGGGGTGTCAGGTAGATTTGGAAAGTCTGATGAAACTTCATCATGTGCAAACAAGTGCAAGTGTTCTTTCACAGAAATTATGATCGTAATCCTTTTGTCTGGTTCAATGTCAAGTACTCAAAGAAAGTAGATAAAGTAGGTAACATGTAATTTTATTTTCATCCAGGTTTGGGTTTTTTTTTGCCAAAAGCTGAAGTTTCATTTGGAATGATCAGATCTTTTGGTCCTTTTGGTCCTTTCAGTGATCATCGCAAGGATGCCAAACAAGTAAGCTATTTTCTGCAGTTCACATTTATTGCTGAAAAGTGCTTCGAACTGTGGTCTTGCTTTCTGATTAAAAACCTATTTGAGTTCATCACGAGGCTCAAATACACATTTTAAAACTTCCTCTCGACAACCATCTCACTTCAGTGTGAAGTAGCAGAGCATTATTCAGCGCATTCAACTCATTGCACAGTTGCAAAAACAGTCAACTGTTTACAGTGCTCCCCTTTACACAATTATAACACTTTTCTTTTTTTTTTCCCAGGGGAAAGTGAGAATGCAGTCCCCCAATACCACAAATTATGCAGTCAAGTTTCCCACATTTGGGGAAATCACAGGGGTCAGCACGTCCGGAGTGTGATGGATAAGCCTCGCCCTTGGAAAACCACCTTCATGATCATGGTATCTCCCCTGCCAGGTAAGTATTACTTATGATGCTTTTCATTACTTCTTGTCACTCTGGTGGCAGTGTCTTCATTGCTAATATTTGCTGATGAATCATACAGTGAGTTCCGATGACTTTTGATGATTCATTCAGTAAAAACATTGAAATGCAGATCAACATCCTAGCATAGCTGGAGCACCATCTGTGCAAACACCACAAACTTTCCCCAAGAAATCTTATGCTCTTTCAGAAATGAACCGCGTCAAATACATCACATGCAGTAGTTGTCATTTCAAGAGGTTTGCAAAAAAGAAAATCATCTTTAAAGTCACCATAATTATTATACCTCACATAACCAGTAACTATGAACAGTTTGCAACATCTTTAGATTTATCAAGCTGGATGATAAATATTGGAAGTGGAGCAGATTTAATTTCCTAGATTACCTGATCAAGAATATCAGCATATGTCATCTATTCTTCTGTGGACAGTGTCGTTAGATAAGGAAATTGCACTCAATTTCGTAACAAATTCGTCTCCGGTCATAAATCGAACAATGTCATTGGCCACTGGCAACAGCAAATCCTTAGCAATGGTGTGAGCTTTCATAACTCTGGCGATTCTGAGTG
>NW_022107431.1:25176023-25177317 GCF_000313985.2 Echinops telfairi | reverse complement strand
AGCGGCGTCTCTGTTCCTAAGACCGTTGGGAATATGTGTTTTCCAATGGCCTTAGGCGACCCCTGTGAAAGGGTTGTTCGACCCCAAAGCAGTCACGACCCACAGGTTGAAAACTGCTACCCTAGATGGAAGATGAGAAGGTAAGAGGGGGATAAGGAAGCTCAACTGATGGAAACAGAACAACCAGAATGAAGATAGTGAGAATGTGACATATTGTGGAAAATGTAGGCAAAGTCCCTGAACAGTAGGTATTCCCAAAGGTTTTCATGTAATCTGTAGGTTCATTGGGAAGGATATATTTGATAAGAGTTAATCTCAAAAATATTTAGAAAGCATCAACAACCAAAAGTCAAACAATTACATTAATAAATGAGGAAGGGACACAAATAGACACTTCACAAGAGAGGACATTCGGGCAGTTCATAAACATATGCAGTTACTTATGATCATTAGCCATTAAAATCCGTTACCACTGAATCAATTCTGACTGATAGTGATCCTGTAGTGTATTGTAGAACTGTCCCCACAGTGTTCTCAAGGATAGAAATCTTTAGAAGCACACTGCCACATCATTCTTCCAGGGAGTAGTTGGTAGGCTCAAACTACTGACCTTTGTTTAGCAGCTGATATTTCACACATCAGTTCTATTTTTCGATAAAGTGCTTTGATGAGTACAAGCATTTAATTTTTAGGAGGTCCCAGATCTTAATAGTCTTCTATTCTTTGTGCCATTGTAATTGTTTTGATAATCTATTATTGAAAAAAGTTAGATCCCATAGCCTTGTCTTAGATTGTCTTTCAGAGCTTTATAGTTTTAGCCTTAACTTTATAGTTTTGTCTTTCGTACATTTTGTGTTAGTTTTTGTGTGTTGTCTTAGGTTTGAACCAGATTCATTTTAGGGGTCAACATTTGATTTATTTCTGGGTTTTTTTTCAAAACAGTTTTATTGGGACATAATCCAAGTATCATACAACTCAGTAGTTCAAGCATATCAAGAAGAGTTGTACAATCATTACCCCCATCAATTGCAGAACACTTTCTTCTTCCGTGTACTCCTTGTTAATAGCTCCTGTTTCCCCCAAGCTCCCTTGTCATACTCCCAAGGAAGCATTAATCTAGGTACTGTCTTTGTAGATTCATGCACCCTGGATTTCATACCAAAAAACATACAGAAACAAAAGAAAAGAGATTCAAGAAAGCTAACAGCAATAACAAAATAAATTAAAGAAAAACCCCAGTTGATAAGAAAACAGAGAATATGAAAAACTAGAACAACTTTCAAATGGGTCAAAA
>NW_022107431.1:25168755-25175339 GCF_000313985.2 Echinops telfairi | reverse complement strand
TCTTTGCAACCAGACATAGCGTCCCTTCTTTTCCAGTTTGGATACCCTTTATGTCCTTTTCTTGTCTGATTGCTCTGCACAGGACTTGCAATATAATTTTGAATAAGAATATTGATAATGGCAGCTTTGTCTTGTACTCTTTTCAAAGCAGAAGATCAGTTAATTATCTTTGGAAGATATTTAACAAAAAGGAAAAGGTTGTATCTTTACCTATGTAGTTACCATTTCCAATAAAAAGACTTATATTTCCGTCTAATATCATTTTTTTCTACCAGAAGAACTTTATTTCACATGTGTGAGTCTGCTAATAATAAATTCTTTCAGTTTAAATATGTCTGGGAAAGCCTTTATTTCATATCATATTTTTGAAGGTTATAGTCACTGCGTACACGCCTCCCTGATTTCCATCCCAGTTAGTAAATTTTCTTCTCATGTGAGTTACATCTGGTGTAAAACATTCTGTCATACTTATTTTTTCTCTCTGCATGCTATGTCTTTTTCTGGCTGCTTTAGAGATTTTCTCATTATTACAGATTTTCAAGAATTTGGCTATGATGTGCTTTGGAATGGTTTTAGGTGTGTTTTTAAGTTTGGGTTCGCAGAACATCTCAGATCCTAATTTTCTTTTTAATTTGGAAAATTTTTGGCCATTTCTTCCATTATTTTCCCCATCCCTTTGCTCCTTAAGGAATTTAAATTACATATATATCAGTGGTTTCTCCAATCACTTTGCTTTGTTGTTTTTGCTGTTCTCCATCTCTCTCTCCCTCTTTTTCTCTCTCTCTAAACCCATATAGTGCTTCGATGCTCTACAGGGCTGGTCAGTGGCTAATTCCACTGAAGTGGATGACCTATTTCCTCTGTCATCTGTTCTTAGTGTGGAAGCTCCATTGAAACCTGTTCCCTTTGGGTGACCCTACCGGTATTTGAAATACCAGTGATAGAGCTTTCAGCACCACAGCAGCACACAAGGCACCACAGTGTGACAAAGTGGCAGACAAGTGGTGAACAAGAGCTCTTTACAGAAAAGCAAGGATGTTCTTTTGAAGATGAAGGTAAGCCTGAGGCAAGCCCTGGTCCCTGTAATTGCCTCCTATGCGTGTGCACTTGGACATTGAATAAGGAAGACTGAAGTGAAAATCAGTGCATTCGAACTAGGATGCTGGCCAAGAATATTGCAAATACCATGGACTGTCAAAACACCCAAACAGATCTGTTTTGGAAGAAGTAAAGCCAGAATGGGCCTTCGAGGCGAGGATGGCAGGGTTTCACCCCTGTGCTTTGGACATGTTATCAGGAGACCCTAGTCCCTGGGGAAGGGCATCATGCTGGTAAAGTGGAGGAGTTGTGAAAGGGGAAGGCCTCTGATGAGATGGACTGACACGGTGGGCTCAAACCTGAGAACAATGTGAGGACGGTGCAGGGCTGGGCCGTGTTTCATTCTGCTGTACATCGTGTCGCTGTGAGTCAGAACTGACTTGACGGTACCTAACAACAACACCCACATACGTGTACACCATTTTTGTTTTGAATCTTTTATTTTTTTATTGATATTTATATTTGGATGGGGAATAGCACTAGTGCTAAATATTTCTATGTTGTTAACGTCTATGTTTTATTGCTTGAGGAAAAAGTATTACAGGTCTCCTTGTTTCTGCTGAAATTCACCCACGGTGATGGAAGCAAAACCTGTCTTTTGTCTTTAAGTCACATTTGCCATTTGTGGACACCAGAATCAGCTGACTCCATTTTATTTATTTATTTAAAAAAAATCATTTTACTGGGGATTTGTACAACTTTTTTCTCATTTGTAAATCATTTTATTGGGGGCTCATACAACTCCTATACAATCCATACATTCATCCACTGTGTCAAGCACATTTGTACATTTGCCCTCATCATTCTGAAAACATTTGCTCTCCATTTAAGCCCTTGGTATCAGCTCCTCATTTTTTCCTCCCTCTCCACTCCCTCATGGACCCTTGATAATGTATACATTATTGTTATTTTGTCATGTCTTACACTGTCCCACATCTCCCTTCACTCACGAGTCCATTTTCATCTAGAATGAGGCTACTTCATGTTCTGAATTTTTAAAAATTAAGTCGCAAACATGATAACTCATTAGTCCTTAATCTTTCAGTGCAGACATCCTAAGAAAAAGGTAACTCTTCTATATCAATACAACAATTGTGAGGATGGTGCAGAACCAAGTATGATTTTATTCTGCCGTACATAGAGCTGCTTAACAGTGCCTGATAACAAACAACAACAAACCATATCTTTGAGAAGATATATATTGCACCCAATATTTCAATTTCAGGAGCACTGAATATGATAACGAATACTCAATAAAGATAGTTTCATTAAATTAAACTCTTACATTTTAGCATTTTATTTTACTAAGTGGGTTAATCTGATTTACTCTATAAAATCAGGGATTGATGGTTAACAAAAAATTTATGATTTAAAAAATTTTACATCCCTTTAGATTCCTTATTCCTCAAACCTAAGTAGTAGTCTGAGTGATTTAAAAGAGAGAGAGAGAGGAGGAAAAATAAAATTGAAATAGATTTGGAGTCTTTCAAGACTAACAAGTTCATCTAAAAAAATCACAACAAAGAAGATTGGAAAATGCATGTGCTATTTTAAAAATAAACAGAATAACATAGATAGTAAGCGAAACACAAGATAGTCTGTGATAGCTAAAGTTTTGTGTCAAGTTGGCTGGATTCAGATTCTCAGCAGCTTGGCAGTTAAGACACAGTAATTCCTCATGATGAGATTTCCCTCAGTACTGTGGCCTGCTTCCAATATAAGTGACCACTGTGGAAAAGTTTGCTTGCTTTTTGCTGCATGCATTAGTCTTGAATCTAACTTTTTATCTTTCAGACTGGAGTCAGTGGCCTGATGCATTGCCTGCTGATCAGTAGCCTGCCATCTTACCTGCTGATCTTGGATTCCTCAACGCCTGCAGTCACACGAGTTACAGAAGCCTCTGACCTGACATCTGAGCCATTGACTTGGAACTTGGTCACCTCTGGAACTGTGGAAGCCATTTCCTTGAAGCGAACCTCTCTGTATCTGTCTGGATAAGCTTCACCGGTTTGCTTCTCTAGAGAACCTAGCCTAAGACATACCCAAATATATTTTTATGTTTCAGAAGGAACATTTATGATTTGGTTTCATCAAAATAATGCTAAATGATTTTGTCTATTTTAATATTAATTTTATAATTTGAATATGCAGATTGTTTGAAAATTTATAGGGTTTTAAAAAAATTTATAGTTTTTTACACTTGATCTTAGCCAAAAGGCCAAGAAGCGATGAAAAGTTATGGTTTTTTAAAGAGTCTATAGACAAAGAATCTACATCATGCGTAATTTAAAGTAAGGTGCACTGGTGTTATACAAGAGTGACATGCTTGGCTGCCAACTGCTGGAGCTACAGTTTGAGCCCAACGTCAGCTCCACAGCAGAAAGACATGGTGATTTGCTTCTGTAAAGATTACAGTCTTAAGGTAGCAGAAGGACATTGGGCCTCTACTCAAGTACTCCCTCAACACAAGAATACTTTCTTCTATTAAATTGGCATTCTATGATGCTCACCTTCCCGACACAACCGCTGAAGACAAAGCAGGTGAATAAGCAAATGTGGTGAAGAAAGCTGATGGTGCCCGGCTATCAAAAGATATAGCGTCTGGGGTCTTAAAAGCTGGAAGGTAAACAAGCGGCCATCTAGCTCAGAAGCAACAAAGCCCACATGGAATAACATATCAACCTGTGTGATCACGGGGTGTCGAACGGATCACTGAAGACAAATGGGTGCATAAGCAAATGTGGCGAAGAAAGCTGATGGTGCCCGGCTATCAAAAAGTATAGCGTCTGGGGTCTTAAAGGCTTGAAGGTAATCAAGCGGCCATCAAGCTCAGAAGCAACAAAGCCCACATGGAAAAAGCACACCAGCCTATGCAACCACGAGGTGTCGAAGGGATCAGGTGTAAGGCATCATCAGAACAAAAAATCTTACCATAGTGAATGATGGGGGGAATGTGGAGTGGAGATCCAAAGCCCATTAGTAGGCCACTGGAGATCCCCTTGCAGAGGGGTCTCGGGGAGGAGATGAGCCAGTCAGGGTGCGATGTAACAATGATGAGAAATACAACCTTCCTCTAGTTCCTAAAGGTTTCCTCCCCGCTCCCACTACCATGACTCGAATTCTATCTTGCAAGACTGGCTAGACCAGAGGAGGTACACTGGTACAGATAGGAACTGAAAATACAGGGAATCCAGGATGGATGAGCCCTATAGGACCAGTGGTGTGAGTGGCAAAACAGGGAGGGTAAAGGGAGAATGGGTAGGAAAGAGGGAACCGATTACATGGAACTGTGTGTGACCTCCTCCCTGGGGGACAGACAACCGAAAAGTGGATGAAGGGAGAAGTCGGACAGGGCAAGATATGACAAAATACCCATTTATAAACTATCAAGGGCTCATGTGGGAGTGGGGAGCGGGGAGGGAGGGGAAAAATGAGGACCTAATGTCGGGGGTTTAAATGGAGAGAAAATGTTTTGAGAAATGATGTACAAATACGCTTTACACAATTGATGTGTGTATGGATTGGGATAACAGTTGTATGAGCCCCTAATAAAATGTTTAAAAAAAAAATTACAGTCTAGTAAATCTATGGGGCAGTTCTACTCTGTCCTATATCTTCCCTCTGATTTGGAACCAACTCCACAGCACACACCAACAATATTATATTCCAGGACACCCATTAGAGTCAAAATAATTTGTGATCAATTCTGGAGTGACATATATTTTATTCCTTGGAAGGAGATCTGAGTCACAGAGATGCAGTCCTATGGAAATGAATAGATGAAGGCCATATTTGTAATGTAACCAGTGATGAATTCTGATACAAGCTCCATTTGTTTTGTAAATGTTTCTTTTGTGACTAAGGATGTGGAGCGGTGACAAAAGTTCCTGTCTTTCACAACTCCTTTTTGTTCATCACCAATGTGTAGAACACAAGGTTTAAAGAAATCAGCCAGGGCTGCCCACTTTCAACACTGAATAATAGTGATGCAAGGGCTTGTCAGCCCACAGATCCCTCTTCATAACACGGGCACCCCAGTAAGGTCAGGTGTCACCAGCGGAAAGGAGCTTCTGCCCAACTCTCCAAGGAGTCCTCCCTTAGGCCATCACCACTAGGGCAGATATCCCGAAAGGCTCACTTTGTCCTTTGACTCTGTGTGTTCGTGGTGCAGAATGCAGCCTGCTTTCACTACATCAATTTTGGTAAGTGTATCTTAAACACACATTCATTTGAAACACATTTGTTTTTGTGACGCCAATCTTGTTCTTCTTTATTTTCTTTAGAGTGACAGAAGGATACTGGCTGGGGTTTATGAACTCAGGGAAATCATAAACCATCACTGAAGAAGAAATCAGTTCATCTCAAGAGGACGTTGAAGGTAAAAACAAGAGGAACAGAAATATGGAGATCCAACAGTGGGAGGACATGGATGAAGAAGAGGAAAAAGAGCCGACAAGGCCTCTACCCCAAAGTAAGACTTTTGGGAATAAAAGTATATAATGTACGAGTAGATCATGTAAACTCATCTAAGTGAACCAAATATAGCTATAAAAATATGTGGTTCTTTTGTAAAAGTCACACTGGTTGAGAATGAACTTATTCTAATTCAACATTGGTATCTAGAAGCTTCTGCCTGAACTACTGTATAGGAAGGCACAGCTAACTTGTTATGTTCTACCTGCCCCTCTTGGTTTCACTTTCATCAGTTCCGCAGGTCACAGCAGTGGTGCAAAAGGAGTTTACCAGAAATGAGTATTGAGTAACAGCTTCATCTTAAAATACTTTTGCAACTTGTTATGCAAAATCACAGTAGTAGAAAAATTGTACTCCATAAATGCTGTTTAGAAGATCAATTATTCTGTTTCTTTTTCTACCACACTTTTATTAGCCATAGTTTCACAGAGAACTTTTGTTCTATTTACATGAATGAAGCAACTATTATGCTGGACTTAAGCCTCTTCCCAGAAGGATGAAAATATATTAGAAGGTAGTTTTCATTTCATTGAAATTTAGGTTACAATAGAAATGGAACTGTGTCTTTTTTTAAAGTTATTGTAAACAAGGATACAATTTTTACTAATACCAAAATAATATAATTTCCACCATTTGTTTTCTACTCCTTGTGTACCTTACACAGAAAAATAAATAAAACAAAACAGAAGGCACTTACTTTCTATTCTATATTTTCTCTTTAGAGTAATTTTCACTAAGTTTTCCTAACATTTCTTTAACATCACCATTTGAAGGCAATTAGGTGCTTTGGAAAGTCCATTCTATGGGGGGAAAGAGTGTTGATCCCTTCGTGGTTTTGATGCTGCTCTTGGGTTCATTGTTTTTGAATAAGAACTTGGACTTTATATTGGACACTAGGATTTGAATCCAGCCATCTATACTTACTGCTGTTGAGACTGAGAAGACCTGGCTTGATCATTGGTTTTCAACTTTTGTCAAATGGGGTTGAGTAATACACACCTCACAAATTTGTG
>NW_022107431.1:25167016-25168295 GCF_000313985.2 Echinops telfairi | reverse complement strand
AGAGTGCTTGTTGATTATAACCAAAAAACAAGTATAGATTGCCTTTGATATTAGTACTACTATTATGTGATTGATTTGTATTTTCTAGCATTCTAGAGCTTGCTATCAATTTTTACACTTGAATCTTGAACTTCACGGGGGAGAAACTGTGCTCTCCAGTAAGTTAGTAAGTGCCAGGAACTGATGAATTGTTTGAAGTGCTGAAGCACAACCTTCATCACATGTCTAGAAAAACTGAAAACGTATTAGAAATAGAAATATTTAAAACCTTAAAAATAAGCCCATTTACAAATTCATATGCTTCCATAAATTACATATTATGTAGGCAAGCTATACATAAAAAGGTTTTTTTGACTGTGAAACTGAAAATGTTTCTGTAGTCTGAGTGACCGAAGACATGTTTGTATTGTGTCTCATATGATATTGTTTCTTTATAATGCTAACCGGTGGGTAGGATGGTATGAGGGTATGGTAATATCATCAGGGACCATTTTGTCAGGACTGTAGGTATAGAATGTCTGGAGTTGTGATTTGGGGACTATAATCTAGCTACTGATTGAGGATGCTGTATCAGTTAAAAGTCCCCATAGGACAGAGATGATCCATTCAAATTAAGATAACTCAAAATCTAAGTTGTTATGCCCAGATGCACTTGTATAATGCCACCTCAGAACCCTGAGCTCCATACAATTCAGCTCAGAGTATTTGCTTTGATCTTTTATTCACTCATCATTCACCAAACATTAAGGGGACTATTACAAAGTTCCACTATCCCTCTGTCAGTTTATCATATTATGGTAGCTTACAAATTGCTATGAAGTTGGAAGCTATGCCACTGGTGTTTCAAATACTAAGAGGGCCACCTGTGGTGGAAAAGTTTCAACAGAGCTTCGGGACTCAGAATGACTAAGAATAAAGGACTGGTTATCTATTTCCAAAAATATCTAATAAAATTATAGGGTTCATAACAAGATTGTCCAACTCAAGTGCTTTAGACATATCATCAGCAGAGACAAATCATTGAAGGAAGACATCATGTTCAATGAAAGAGAGATTCAGTAAGACTCTTGGTGAAATATATTGGCCCAGTAACTGTAATAATGAACTTGAACAAACTGTCTAATCATAAGGATGATGCATAACTGGGCAATATGACCTTGGGTTGTACATATAGTTGCCATTATTGGATTCAATTTGATGGCAGCTATCTACATACTCACACACACACATCAACACCCACACATCTATCTATCTATCTATCTATCTATCTATCTATCTA
>NW_022107431.1:25156954-25160836 GCF_000313985.2 Echinops telfairi | reverse complement strand
ACCATCCATCTACTTTCCTATCTATCTATATATCTATATACATACCTACCTCTATAACAAAGGTATGAGCAGGGTGACAGGGAATTTTAATGGAATGCTGAGAATCATGAGTAGGGAGAAATATCTGGAACCTGGAAGGAGATAGAGTCATGTAAAGTACCCCACTTTAGGGGAGGTCTCTGCTCTCCTGCCAGAGATCCCCATTGGTCAAATGCAGGGGTTGGCAAGATGGGGCTCTGGAGCCCTATGTTGCTCTTTCGGTACGTACATGAGGCTCTGAAGTAAAATGAAAAAAAAATAAAGGATATTATTCAGATAAGGGTAATTTCATTTGTTTGTGAAAATACAATTATGGATCTAGAATAATTTTTTAATTGTGTGAGAGGTAGGATTGGCCTTTCTATCTCAAAACTTTACCTACCGACCCTTGGCCAAGCCCAAAGTAAGTCAAAAAGCATAGGAGCCTATTAGAACAATCTTTTCAGGTCCACAGGCCCAGGAGAGTAAGCAGGCTAGAGGAAGTGGAAACTGATCTAGAGGAACAAAGAAGAGATAGCTGGCATACATACTAATACTATAAAAATCTAGATTTTTTTTTCTCTTGCTGCAAGGTTTATGGGTGGAAAATATTTATAAGACAGTCATGTGGCTTTATATACATGTGGTAGAAAAATGTTTACAGAAATTAAGTTTAAAGCTACTTTTTGAACAATGGCAATAAGAAACTTAAAATTTTTATTTTCCATAAAATAAATTATGTTGGAACTGGACGCATAATCCTAAATCTTGATATGCTTGGATGCCACTTGCATCATTGACACCTCGGAACCCTGAGCTCCACCCAGTCCAGCTCACAGCACTTGCTTTGATCTTTTGTCCACTCATTGTTCACCAAAGATTTACGGGAGGTGTGTGCGAGGTACTGTGTGAGGCTTTGGGTAAAAGTAGAAAGTAAAAACAACCATATTTCCTTCCTTTTCAAGCTTCCAATTTAGTAGGAAAGGAGTCCTGGTGGTGCTGTTGGGTGAGCATTGGACTGCTAATCTCAAGGTTGGCAGTTCAAACCTGCCAGTCGGTCTTCAGGACAAAGATGAAGCTGTCTGTTTCCATAAAGATTTACAGTCTCAGAGGCCCTGTGTAGGGGTGCAATGAGTTGGAATCAATGTCAGTGACGGTTTTGATTTTTAAATTTTACTAGGTATGTGTTTTAAATTGTTAAGAGAAAGATTTAAACCGTTATGTCAATCTGTGTTTATAGAGGTAATCATCAAGAGCCAACTGGCAACTAAATTGAAGCATATAAATTGGAGACATGGCCAAAAAGTCACCACCTTGCTAAGAGGCAGCACATTTCTTCTCCTACAAAGAGAAAGAAGGAATCGAATCTTTAACTTTAAACTGGTCAGTTCTGAAAAAAGCTTATTCAAGTACAATCTGTGAGACAAGGCAAAGGATCCAAGGAGACCCATCGAGCAGAACTGTGTGCAATGACGGAATTATTCTATTCTGACTGTCCAATACAGTAGAATTAGCTACGCCAAAAATTGAGCATTTGAACTGAATTTTTTATTGGATTTAAGTTTAATTTATATCTGAATAGTAGCATGTGGCTACTATACGCAAGTAATGGACAGTGCCGCTCTAGATGAAGATGTGGTAACCTGGGCTTGTTGATCACAAATTGCCTCATTTAACCTCAATTCTCTTTCAACAGGGTTATTTATGGGTATGCATTTAATCAACACCTTGTGTCTAGCAGAGTATTAAACAGGAATCAAAGACAGGATAAACATAATCTCTGTCCACAAGCATTCACAAACTAAAATTTTGTGTGCTAGCAAGTCGGTTCGAACCCACATCAACTCTGTGTACAACAGAATGAAACACTGCCCGATATGACTCCATTCTCACAATTGTTGTTAGGTTTGAACCCATAGTTACAACCACTATGTCAAACCATCTTATTGGATGATGATCTTTTCCAGGGATTACTTCCTCCTGTTAACACGCCCAAAGTAGATGAGATGAAGTATTGATGTTCGCCTTTCTAAGGAGCATTCTGGCTGTACTCCTTTAAGATAACTTTGTGTTTTCAGGCAGTATGTGACTATCCACTATTCTTCACTAACACTAGTTCACATGCAGGGATTCTTCTCCAGTCTTCCCTATGCATTGCTTAGCTTTTGCATGCATACGAGTTTATTGAAAATATCTTAAAGTGAAATATTTGATTTTTAACACTTTAGAGAGGGTGTTTGCAGTAGATTTGCCCAATACCATTCATCAATTGATTTCTTCATTGCTGCTTCCAATGAATGTTGATTGTGGAAACAAGTAAAACAAAGTTGTTGGCAGTTCCACTATTTTCTACATTTATCATGATATTGGCACGGTTGTGAGGATTTTTTTTTTTTTTACATTGAGGTAAGATCTTTAAGGATGGTGATAGTCTTTGATTTGCATCCATAACTATTACTTTAAGTCTCTTCATGTTCAACTAGCAAAGTTGTGTCCTCTACATATTAGAGTTGGTAATGAGCCTTCCTCCCATCATAATGCGGTGTTCGCCTTCATATAGTTCAGTTTCTCAGATGATTTGCTCAGTACACAGACTGAACAAATATGGTGAGAGGAGACAACTGGGATGCACACCTTTCCTGATGTACTTGCTATGGTTTTTCAATATAATCTTGCCTCGTACTACCTTGCCTCTTGTCGTCATATTCACCTGGCACCACCAGATTCTGCTTAAATTAGCCTCTGTCCAGTTTTATTTGAAGTCAAGCAGGTAAATAAGGCTGGTGAGAAGAAGCAATGCTAACTGCCCCCCTTCGTATTCACGACCACTGATCCTCATCGCTACCCCCAAATATGATTGTATTTTCAAACTCCATTTACTCTCATTGTTCTAGATGACTATTTCATATTTTCTCGTGTCTCCTCTGAGAGGCAACATCTCCAGCCCTCTCCTCATACTCAGCTGAAGATGACCTTGCTTCCTGTTTCATTGGGAAAACATGTTACTTCCTCCAACCTTACCAGTGCTTGCCTCCTCTCCTGCAGACAGGAACAAACTCCCTGTCTTCTTACGCCGGTTTTCATCAGTGACTGAATCTGTCACCTCTCAAACACTGATGGAAGGATCTAGCTCCAGCAAGTATCCTTTCTCTCTCCCTGTCATTATCACCTTTTCATCACTTCTAAGAGTACAAACATGTATCTCTTCTAATTAACACAAAAACAGAACCTCACATTCTCTTTCAGCTACTGCCCTATTTCTCTGTATCACTTACTGTCTCTCCATTCCCTCAGGGCCCATTCCAGTCAGACTTTGGTCTGCACACACCACCAAAAAAAACGTATCAAGGTCACCGCTGACCTTCATGTACCCAAGTCCAGTGCTCAAATTTCAGTCCCAACTTTCACTCTGTTAAGTAGCATTTGGAGGCCCTGAGTAGGACAAATGGTAATGTGCTTTAAGTCCCTCAGAGTACCTTGGGAAAGGTCTAGTGACCTACTTTCCATATATATATATATATATCTGACACACGAATCTGGTATATCTTTCTGGGTCCATTCATTTGCAGATGGGAGGAGAGCCTGGCACCAGGTTCTTCATCTCAGACAATCTCATGTGATGCCACATCCAATTTCTTTAAGAGAAATGCAGTGACTTGCAGCAGGGCCACGTAGATAAGAAAGTTCTGTATGGCGATCACATCCTCTCAATTCTTCTATTTCATTTCCTCGGGGACTTTGACTCAAAGTGTAGTGGCTCGACTTCAGCAACTCCCAGTTGCGGCTCTAGGTGCTTCTCGGGTTGCCATCTCAGCCCCTGAACTAATTCTTTTCTGTAGCCTTATTCTGTCCGTTCTTTCTGTG
>NW_022107431.1:25153272-25155373 GCF_000313985.2 Echinops telfairi | reverse complement strand
GGCCCTCTAACAGTCTGAGGGACAGTGAACTGGCCCCCTGTTTAAAAAGTTTGAGGACCCCTGCCTTAAAGCCTACTAAGAGGCCAGGATAGGAATGAGGGAGGAAAGGGGAGGGAAGGGGCGAGATAAGGAGGTAGGGAGCATGGGGATAGGAAAAACCAAAGCAAACACATAGAGGGGAGGGGGAGGTGCCTTGGGATACTGTCACTGATCTGATGAGATGGCCTGTGAAACCAAAAATGTTCTCCTGTGCTTGTAGTCTATTCCACAAACAAAAGAAGAGAAAGAAAGAAACACAAAGAAAGAAATCAAGTTAAAATGAAAAGAGAGAGAAGGATCGCAGCCTTCAAAGCCCTCCAGAGTCTGTATTCATCGCGGCTAAGCACTGCTGAGTGGCTGTAAAAGGAGGAAAAGTAAAACTGAAAGAGACTTGTATTTTTTCGTGACACACATGTTGGTTTCAAACAAGCAACAAGAACCTCTTTAGTATCGCAACCCAAGGCTTGACATTTTTCTGTAGTCCTTTCAGTTTAACATCTGCTGAATGTCTTGTTCTTCCTTTTGCGTTTTCTAATTCTAGGTCTTTGCACAGGTCGATACAAGGCTTGGCTGTGACTTCCCGAGCTGCAGCCCTTTTACTTCATCACTTCTTCCATTTGCTTTAGCATTTTATGATTAAGAGTCCAGTTTGATCTTTTCTCTCTTTCCTGACCTTCGTCTTTCTTCTTGTAAGTGGTCCTGGATGTTCTTCCACAGCTGATCAGGGCTCCTGTCATTCGTGTTTAATGCACGAGATCTGTTCTGGAGAGGTTCTCAAAATTCAGGCCATGTTTTGTCTTGCATGGACTTGTTTTACTTTTCTTCAGCGTCAACTTGAACTTACATAGGAGCATTTAATGTGGTCTGTTCCACATCTGGTTCCTGGCCTGGTTTTAGCTGCTGATATTAAACTTCTCCATTGTTTCCTCCTGCAGATGTAGTTAACTTGAGTTCTGTGTCTTTCATCTGTAGACGTCCATGCGTAGTATCTATCACCTTTTGTGTTGTAGAAAAAAGGTCTCTGTGAAGAAGTCATTGGTATTGCAAAGTTCTATCATGTAACTCCAGTTTGGTTTCTATCACCTAATTTTCCAATGGCTGTTGTTTCCAATTTCCAATTTCCAATAATTATCAATGCATCTCGATTGCATGTTTACTCAATTTCAGATTGAAGAAATCGGAAGAATTCTCCAATTTCTTCATCACCTTTAATGGTTGGTGGGCAAATGTGAATAATAATTGCATTGACTAGATTTCGTTGTCTTTGCAAAGATATTATCCTATCATAGACATACTGTGCTTCAAGATCCTGGTAGTTCCTTTTTTATTTTTTAAATGAATGTGACACCATTCCTCTTAAATGGTCATTTCCAACATAGTAAACCATCTGATTTTCTGATTCAAAATGGCCAATATCAGTCCATGTTAGCTCACTACTGACTAGGTGATCAATCCATTTCATTTTTGATGACTTCCAATTTTCTTAAGACTCATACTTCAAAGTTCCGACTCTTGAAAGATGTTTACAGCCGTTTTTCATGTTGAGTGATGACCATCAGCCAACGAAGCTGCCCAAAGCCTTTCTCCATCCATGATCACTTCGACGTTGAGAAGCCAGGCTTTGCTCAGTCATATTTTGAGTGTTTTCTCACTAGAGAGGCTCCTCTGTCAGCACTGTATCTGATAGTGTTCCACTGCTAGTCGTGAAATGTTCAGTACCTGACAAGATTTCAGTGCGGTTCATTAGGTCCTCGGTGGCTATTTCCTCAGAAGTGAATTAGGATTCCTTCTTCATTTGTTGGTTTGCTCATGTTGCTTTGGTCATTGGGAGCTTTCAATGCGCTCTTGGGTTTCTTTGGCACGTCCCATCAATGTACCTGGGGTTCGTCCTTCCTTAGTGGCAGGTCTCCGCCTTATTTTAAAAGGTAGCACCCACCGTCTCCCATAATATACGTTCTCTGCCTTTTTCTCCCCAAATGGCGTGGCAGCTCCCAGAGGACCGAGTCTTGGCACTTTCTGATCTCGGCTGTGTCCTCGCACGAGCGGTGCCTGTGAGTACGAA
>NW_022107431.1:25143488-25152768 GCF_000313985.2 Echinops telfairi | reverse complement strand
AGGCTCGCAAGCTTGGCGTCGCTCCGGGTTCGTTTGGACCTCTTGGGTCTCTTCTTAGACATCCCAGGTCGTGGCGTGCGCACGGCGGGTCCCCACGTGGAGACGGTGCTGTCGGTTCGAGTTCTCGACACGGCTGGCCCGCACTGTAGGGGTTCTCTGAGATCCCGGTAGCGGTTTCCCGCGGCCCCAGGGGACAAGGGAGTGCGTGTTTTAGGGCTGCATTACTTACTACCCTCAAGTCCATTCCGATTCAGCGACCCTGGAGGCCACAGAACTCTGCCTGGGGGGGTGGGGGTGGGTGCGAGGCTGTAACTGACTGTACACTAGTAGAGAGCCTCATCTTTCTCCCATAGAGTGGCTGGTGGTTTTGAGCTGCTGACCTGATGGTAGTGAGTTAGCAGCCCAACGCGTAATCCACTGTGCCACCAGTGCCCCTTGGTAGGATTGGATAGATAGTATTTGTACTAGAAATGCCTCGCTTCATAAAGCATCCATCTAAAATGACCTTTGACGTTAGAAGGCTGGAGTTCTTTTTGTTAGAGGGGTCCTTACTTTGTATCATCTCACTTCCTATGAGGGTGCACTTACACACACACACACACACACACACGGGTCATTAGTTTGATTGTATCATCTCACTTCCTATGAGGGTGCACTTACACACACACACCCACACCAGCATAGATGTGACTTGAACTTGCCTAAATGACTCAGGAACGGAGACATTGATAGGCCTTGAAAACACTTCCTTCCGAATCCACAGAGCCTTCCCTTTTTCAGAAGATCAAAAAGGAGCAGCCGTAGTGGCCTTGCCTCAGGAGCCACACTGCCCCAGGAGGGATTCTCTCATTTTCTAGACTCCCGGACACCAGCGCGAGCTGCCTGCACTTCCTGTGCTTCTCTCACTCTCCGGTAAGCCGTTTCTCAGCAATGGGAGGAGTTGTTTTGTTATTTCCACAGGGCATCCAAAAATGAGTCACAGGGCTGCTCTCACTGTAAGGGTTTGTTAATGAACTTTTGCAAATCGAGGTCCGTCTTTAAAACAAGACTTACAGATGCGAACTATGTGCTCTCACTGCTAATGTGGGGCCGCGGTTTAGGAAGTAGCAATTCAAGTTTGTCATTTTCTAAAGCTCCTGGTGGGACGACATACCAGCCAAGGTCACTGGGCCGATCTAAGATATCCATTAAAATCATGTGCTTTGCCACAGAGGCCATGAGAAAAGTTAATGTCATGATTTGACAACCATTTTGCTGTTTCTTTCGCCTTAAGAGCTAAAGCAACAGGACAGTTTTTGAAGAGAATGAGTGGTAGTTGGAGCTAAAAAATACAGTAAAGATAAGACATGCCTCATTGCAGCCAGATAGTAAATTCTTAGAAAGGAACTGCGATAGGGATTATTAGGGATTGAATTGTATGCCCCTAATCAATGTGTTGTCCACCCTGGAACCTGTGGTTAAGGAGCTCTGCTGGGCTAGTGGTTCCTTGTTGGGCTGCTAAAGGAAAAGGTCAGCAGTTCAGAACCACCAGCCACTCCTCTGGAGAAAGAAGAGACTTTCTACTCCTGTCAAGAGTTTCCGTCTCAGAAACCCACAGGGGCCGTTCTATCCTGTCCTACAGGCTTGCTGTGAGTCAGAATTGACTCACTGGCAGTGAGTTTCTTTGTGTGTGTGTGTGTGTGTGTGTGTCTGTAATAGTCAAGGAGCCCTCGTGGCGTAGTGGCTGACCTTAAGGTCGGCAGTTCCAACCCACTGGCTATTCTATGAAGAAAAATGAGGCTTTCAAGATTTACAGTCTTGGAAATCCACAAGTCCATTCTGCTGTGCCTGATAGGGCTCCTATGAGTCGTACTGGACTGCAGGGCAGCAAGTTTAGGTTTTACACCCATGGTTGTAATCTCGTTTGGGAATGCAGTGTCTTTGTTGTGTTAGTGAGATGGGATTGATGTTTCCTTTGTCTTGAGTCCATCTCTGGAGATATAAAAGAGATTAAACCAACAAGCTAGCAAGCAGCCATGGAGGAAGGTAGAGCTGAGCCACCTGGAGGTCTCCAAGGAGTTAGGAAACAAGCTAAAGGGACAGGGCTTTCCCGCGGAGTGGACAGAAAAAAGTCTTCCCCTGAAGCCAATGCTCTGAATTCAAAATTCGAGCTGCTTTAGCTATGAGGAACTGGATTCCTGTTTGTTAAAGCCACTCATTTGTGATAGTTCTGTCATGGCTCTTCTGTTCCGGTAAAGATTTACCTCCTGGGGAACCCAATGGAGGGAGCAATTCTACTTTGTCCTGTAGAGTCCCCCTGAGTTGGAATCAACTAGACAGCAGTTGGGTTTTGTTTTGTGTTTTGCACAGCAGTGGGTAAGCACTTGGTTGCTAATGGTAAGGTCTGTAAGTGATTCAAACCTCCCAGCTGCTCAGTGGGAGAAAGATGTGGCAATGTTCTCCTAAAAGGATATACACGCTTGGAAACCCTATAGGAGAGTTCAGCTTTGCCCTTTACGGTCTTGATGAAGACCATTTCAAGGAATGTATGAAGGAAATTTTGGACAGTGTGCCAAGCCAATTGGAGTCATTCTCCTGACGCCAACAATTCTTCCTCATCCAGGACTAGCTTTAATACAGAAGATTGACCCCATTCAGTGGCAGTACTGAATGCAGTTGATCTTGAA
This sequence comes from Echinops telfairi, assembly GCF_000313985.2. Taxonomy (NCBI): domain Eukaryota; kingdom Metazoa; phylum Chordata; class Mammalia; order Afrosoricida; family Tenrecidae; genus Echinops; species Echinops telfairi. The sequence goes on along the minus strand of NW_022107431.1, from coordinate 25,150,102 downwards.
ATAAACCTGAAACGATCAGAAATTATCTCCTGAGAGTTGAAAATTTTAATGGAGACTCAGAGTGATGGAAAGTTCTCAGAACTACAACAACAGCATTCCTATAGCTGCCCTGGACAGTGTCCTTTTCCAGGTCCACGTTTCTCAGCACTCATGTCTTTAGCTCAAGATATCTTATACCAAACCCGTAACTGTGGAGTTGAATTGACTCCTACTTAAGACTTGGGGTTTTTTTGTACGTAACAACTGTAGTGTCCTGGGAGGAAGCAGGAAAGCTGGCCAGAGGTCTGAATCTACAGAGCAGGTCAAATGAAGAACCACTAACATGCTAGTAGATCATTAAAGAAGCCTAGATCTTACATCCTTGGATTGTCATCTGATTTGGGGTCCCGATTCTGCTCTTGTTTTACCTGCTGCCTCCAACCTCCAGAATCTTGCTGAGTGGACTTAACCAGGCTGTGCCTCCAGTGTTGTCTGTGTTGACTTTGCAAACAGATTCAGGTTTCCGGGGGTTTAACGCTGTTGTACTATTTGTAGCATCTAAAAGATTCCTTTGGCCCCAATAAGGTTATTTTTGACCAACGAGATTTTCTCTCCCCCACCCTCTGCTTCCCTACAAAAAACTAACCCTGACTCTTCATTATTCTTTTTGTTTTTTTTTTTTTTTTTTGTTTTTTTTTTTTTTCTGGTCTTTTATTTTTTTATATACATGTAAGAGTTGTTTTACATTTTTTTAAACATTTTATTAGGGGCTCATACAACTGTTATCCCAATCCATACACACATCAATTGTGTAAAGCGCATTTGTACATCGTTTCTCAAAACATTTTCTCTCCATTTAAACCCCCGACATTAGGTCCTCATTTTCCCCCTCCCTCCCCTCTTCATTATTCTTTTGTGGTGATTGTCCCTACTCTAGCTTCAATCAGTTCTCTACTTTTCCCCCTGTAAGTAGGATCTGACGATCTTCCTCTCTACTTTGGACCATTTCAGGATTACAAACACTGCACTAACACAGTACCTACGGAAGATGGATGGACACTGTGGCTGCCGCAATGGGTTCAAGCATAAGAGCGATGGGGAGGAGGCTGCAGCACTGGGCGGGGTGTTGTTCTGTTGTGCAGAGGGTCGCGAGGAGTGGAGCTGATTGCTCAGCCCCTAACAACCCCAGTTGCTGTACCTAAGCTGTATCAGCACCTTGGCTTGAAGTGATTACAAGTTTGAAGTTTTAAAATGTTTAAATGTCTGATGCTTGAAGTTTTAAGATACTCTTTCCATGTTAGAATTGTTTCAATCTGCATTTCATCAGACAGTAAATAAGGAAAACCACAGAGTAATGCTAATTATGGTGTCGGTGAAGAAGATCGAAAATACCCCGGACTACCAGAAGTACAAACCCGTCTGTGGTGCAGGAAGTACTACGGCCAGAAAGCTCCTTAGAAGAGAGGACGGTGAGGCCGTCTCACACACTTTGGATATGTCCCCAGGCGGGATCAGTCCCTGGAGAAGGGTCTCAGGGAGTGTCAGGGAAAAGAGGAAGCTTGTCAATGAGATGGATCATGGATTGACTCAATGGCTGCAACCGTGAGCTCAGACGCCGCAGCAAGGCGGAGAGCAGTGCAGGACTGAGCGTGTTTCATCTGCCATGCACCCGCTCGCTGCCTGCACCGAATAACAGCAATTCACTCAGCCCCCAAATAACAAAGGGAAAGGTTTGACTAACCTTTCCTGTGGGCTTGTCTTGCTTCCTCAGTGGACGGTGCTTTCTCGGAGAGCAAAGGATCACTTAGTGTTGGAAACTTAGTCAGGTGTCCTCCCAGTTCTCACAATTCAGCGACGTGTACTAGGGATCTGTCGGCATGAGTCAGTGATCTGCCAGTCCTCTAAGATTGTGTTTACAAGACATGATTTGTGTATGTCATTTCAAGTAAGGTCATGTGTAGGATGTGGCAGAGTTTTTGAATTGGTGATTTTCAGTACCCTTCTTAAGTGAATTAAATGTTCTTCTCAGTACAGTATCGGGGAATCAAAATAATAAAAGAAAAGAATGTGACAAATAGTCACCGTTTCATATACCCAATTGTGTTTTACTCGTTTCCCCATTCAGAGATGTAAAGTAGCACGGCACTGCTCATTGCGTAACTTATTAGGAAATTCTGTGAGTTCCAAATGTAGAGGAGAGTTGAGATTGCTCTGTTGTGTCCATAGGAACTTGCATAAGGGTCCTTCTGAGTTTGTTTTACTTTTCAAAGTGGCAGCACTACACATCTTACTTCTGATTTTCTGCTTTGCACTTCATGTATTGATAAACACTGAGATCTGTTGAACTGAGATGAAGTAGGGTGAAATTTGTAAGCTGAGTTCTGGTACATATTGGGGCTCTTCTTACCTCGCCCTCCCCCTCCCTCAATTACTGATGGTAAGCCAACAAACCATGATATTAGCTGATATTGTACGGCTCCTTATTGTTCACAGTGTACACTCACAGGCAGTATCTTTAAATTCTCTTAATGGCTTAACAGAGCAGAGATAATAAGTAGTAGAATTATTGTTGTTGACTATATTCTGATTGTGTAGGTACAGAAGGAGCCACTTAAGAGCCATTCGGTGACCACCAACGATTAGCCACGTAGTTAGGTGCAGGGCTATCAATACTTGGCTGGACTAGGCACGTTTGGTATCTTAGATCATGTTCCCTAGAAATGCTGAGGTGTGCACATGGGTTTATTGAAAAAGGCTGGAAAGAACACTTGGAGGGAGGGGAAGCAGGATTTGGCAGATGGAAGAATTGAGCTGGAACCTTAACCATTTCCAGGGAACTTAGTGGTTTGGCTGGTCCTTAAGAGCTTCGTTGTGCCACCCCGAGGCAAGCACAGACATTTGTACCCTTGCCTCACTGGCTGACTGTTGGGTGTGAGCAGGGAGGCACAACCCTGGGCACAGTAGCCCTTTCAGCCAAGGGCAATCCTGCAGGGTTGGCCCTTTTACCTTTGGCTGCCATCCAGTGCTCCCAGTGGGGAGTGAGGGCCTGGGTCCTGATGGAGGATTTGGGTATCACAGCATCTTCTACTATAGGAAAGAACATTGTAATCTGCGAGGGCCTTGCTGGGGTCTGTTGGACCCCAACCATCTTGCAGAGTGGAGACCTTTCTTTGGCCTTTAGATCAAAGGCCCCGGCGATTTAGAGTAGCTGGAGGACAGCACAGCCAGTCCTGGAAGATTAAGAATGGAAGAGCCTTAATCCTAGAACACTGGACATTGTGCCATTCCTGCTCTGTCTTTCCTTGCAAATTCCTGATGTGGCCCACAGAAAATCAGAACCCTCGGCTGACCCCTGACTAAGGGTGCTAGAGAAAGGAGGGGGGAAGAGGAGGAAGAAGGAGCGAGGGAGTTGCGGGTGTAAGGAATTTGATAGCATGACGAGAGATGCCTAATTCTTTTTTTTCAATCGTTTTATTAGGGGCTCATACAACTCTTATCACAATCCATACATACATCAATTGTGTAAAGCACATTTGTATATTCATTGCCCTCTTTCTCAAAACATCTGCTCTCCAACTAAACCCTTGGCATCAGCTCCTCATTTTTCCCCTCCCTCTCCGCTCCCCCTCCCTCATGAACCCTTGATAATTTATAAATTATTATTTTGTCATATCTTGCCCTGCCCGACGTCTCCTTTCGCCCACTTTTCTGTTGTCCGTCCCACAAGGAGGAGGTCACATGTAGATCCTTGTAATCGGTTCCCTCTTTCCAACCCACCCTCCCAGTATCTCCACTCACACCACTGGTCCTGAAGGGTTCATCTGTCCTGGATTCCCTGTGTTTCCAGTTCCTATCTGTACCAGTGTACATCCTCTGGTCTAGCCAGATTTGTAAGGTAGAATTGGGATCATGATAGTGGGCGGGTGGGGGGAGGGGGGCTGGCGGGCCAAGAAAACATTTAAGAACTAGAGGAAAGTTGTATGTTTCATTGTTGCTACACTGCACCCTGACTGGCTCATCTCCTCCCCGCCACCCTTCTGTAAGGGGGTGTCCAGTTACCTACAGATGGGCTTTGGGTCCTCAATCTGTACTCCCCCTCATTCACAATGATATGACTTTTTGTTCTTTGATTTGGCATGTATTCTTATACCCTTCCTCTGATTATTGTGCCGAATCCTTGGATTTATTTCTAGTATAAATTACTCTAGTTCTAATTTTTTGCTTTGCTTTAACTGTAAGTATCATCTACAAAGAGTATATTAATGGCATAGAAATAATATTAGGCATTTGTTCTGAAGTTTTCTATTTATAGTGTGAAGTTTGTCCACTGCTGACATGGACGTGTTACACTTAAAGAGTTTTAGCCACGGCAAATCTAGTTGACTACTTTATGAATTATAAATTAGTTCCACTTTTATAGTTTTATAAATAATGTGAAGTTTTAAAAGTATAAACCTATGATATGAAATAAAATGTTTCTCCTTTTGAAAATGAAATCGCTTTACAGGATAACATTTCTTTCTTAAATAATCAAACTTAGAAACTTAATTCACCCCAAAAGAGGCCACAGTTGGTAGGGGAAAATCATGTTTACTCGACATGTTGATTCTGGTTTCACTGGGAAATTTCTCAGTTGCCTTTGGCTGAACTGAGTCCTGTGGCTGTTTCCTCCTTGCTGTTGTCTAAATCCTTCACCAACCTCTGTTAGCAGCAGGCTAAACACACAAGGAGGATTTCTACCTTTCCAGCTAAGTCTAGCAATAAACTCAAACCCAAACCCCCAAGCTCACTGCCATCAACGCGATTCCGACTCATAGGGACCCTATACAGGGTTTTAGATGCCCTGCAGATCTTTATGAGACCAGACACGCTCAACGTTCTCCCACGGTGCAACTGGTGTGTTTGAACATCTGACTTTGTAGCTAGCAGCCCAAAGCTTACCCAACAGTCCACCAATGTTCCTAAATAATAAAGCACGAATAAATAATGTATTCCGATTTTGCCCCTCTATCCTTTCTTTCATTTTCTTTTTCTGCTTAGCAGTGATCAGCAAACTAGTCGTGTCATCTTACCTTGCCTGAAACACAACTGTAGTTGGTTGCCCCTGAGTCCATTCCGATTTATGGTGATTCCCATGTGTGCTGAGTACAATGGCGTCATAGTGATTTTGTTGGCCTTTAGAACTATGGCCCACAGGGTTTGTTTTGTTTCTTTGCTTTTGAACTGATTGTGAATTGAGTGAAGGTTTACAGAGCAGTAATCAGTTTTACATTCAACAACTCATACATATTTTATTTTATGCCATGCATGATGGCAGGCACCACAGTGTAACATCACTGATCCCGTTTCCTCCTTGTGCTTCCTGTTTCCATTGTTCCTTCTTTCCTAATCCTTCGGAGCTTGATCCTTGGGTAAATGCTGCCCTTTTGATCTCAAATGGCTGATTATTGTGTTAGTCTGGGTAGACTAGAGAAACAAATCCATGGACACATGTGTACAAGAAAGAGATTTGTATACAAGAGCAATTGAACATTGAGAAAACATCCCAGCCCAGTCCAGATCAAGTCCATAAGTCCGACATAAGCACATACGTCCAACAGCAATCCATAAAGTCCTCTTCCGACACATGAAACACATGCAATGATGCTTAATACAGAAGATCACAGGCCAGTGGGTAGAAAGTCTTTGTATCCAGTGGTGTTATAAGCATCTCAGCGCTGGCAGGGGTCTCTACGTGGCTTCTCCAGCTTCAGAGGTCTTGTCAGCTGCCATGTCTCCTAGAGAGTAGCTTAGAGAGAGAGGTGTCTTCCACCTCTAAAGAGGAAGTACCAGATTTCCCAGAATTCTCAGGAGGTCATGCCCACACAGAAGTCTCATTGGCTATCTCCAAATTGACAGCCTAGACTCCACCCCTACACTCTTAATCCTTAAATTGACACCAGGTGAGGTGACTACCGCAATTATCCTACGGTAGGTGCCCCTCACTAGTGTTATTATTATCCCCCTAATAATTCTTTGGCTGAAAATGGAGCCATAGGGATGAGTTCATTTCTAGAATTGAAGAGTGACGAAGGACCATATTCGCAGGGTTCTACCAGTCTCTAGCCAGCCAGTTAACCTGGTCTTCTTGGTGATCTTACGTTGTGTGCCATGTCTCCCACTTTATTCAGGACCTTCTAATGTGATCTTTTCACGGCATTTGACAGAGGTAGCTCGGCACCATCTGGGTAATCCGCTCTCAGGATTATGGAGATTGATGTTTATGTGGTCCCATTAGTCCATTGGACAAATCGCTTCCATTCTAATTCTTCTATTTTCTTCACTCTTTGCCCCAGGCAGGGAAAGATCAAAATTGTAATGTAGATAACCACTCACAGCCTTTGTTCTCCTGTTATCTCCATCCAACTCTATATACTTTTTTAATAAATAAAATATCATTGTGTTCTCAGTGGAACTTTACATAACAGATTAGGTTTTCATTTACCATATGTACTCGAGTATAAGACGACCTGAATATAAGCCGAGGCACCTAATTTTACCACAAAAACTGCAACAAAAATGTGCTGAAAAACTTGGCTTATACACGAGTATATACGGTAATAATTTCTGTGCAACTTGTTTGCTGACATTGGTTT
>NW_022107431.1:25134902-25141334 GCF_000313985.2 Echinops telfairi | reverse complement strand
ATAGTATAGGAATTGATAATAGAATAGGATTATTTTATTTCTCTATTATATTTTACATATTAAATTTTTCAATAGTATAGTTTAATCTGATAAAATTTAGCCACAGCCTGTTGACTATTTCCTATAGGAATTGATGAAATCAGAAGAAAAATTTTAATATATACCACCAAAGAGAAATACTAATTTGATCTTACTGGTTTATAATAACAGAAGTTTTTCTTCTCATAAAATAGAGATTCTGAAATTAACCCAATGTTCTAAGAAAGAAAAAACAATGGTATACTTAATTTCATGTCAACTTGATAAATAAGTGTAGGAGTGGAGTCCAGCCTGTCAATCAGGTGTTGCTTCTTTGAGGGCATGACCTTCTCATGAGCACTGTGGGAACTTCCTGTCTTTCTCCCTAGAGGTTGGCCACACACTCTCTCTCTGCTTCACCTTCCTCCTGTTGAGACACTCAGAGAAATGGAAGAGCCACACGGAGACCCACATCAGCGCTGAGATGCTTCTACCACCACTGAATCTACAAGACTTTCCACCCACCGGCCTGTGATCTTACGGCATTCGGCATCATTGCATGTGCTGCATGAGCCTGACAAATTTATAGACCAGTATCGGATATATGGCCTAATATCGGACTTATGGACTTTATCTGGACTGGGCTGGGATTTTTTCTCAAAGTATAAAGCTCTTTCCTATACATATAGGAATATCCCTAGATTCGTTTCTCTAGTCAACCCAACCTAATACACTCTCTAAAACATGGAGCTTACAAAATAATGCAGTGGATTGCTAGGAAATTTTGGCCACTGAGAAGAAAATAAAGCCTTTATGAAAACAAGCCTTTTTAAAAAAAATAGAAGAAGCCTTTAGGGGGAAAAAAGTACAAGCCCTTTATTTCAATTGTCTTTAACTATTTGATAAATATCAGAAGAGAAATTGGACAGCTTGTGATGAACCTTAGGGAAGTTTCTTTTTCCTTAAAGCAAACTTGTACTCTGTCCCTCTGGTGCCGCCTGCTTCCGTGCTGCCTTTACAGTGCCGGGCGGTCGGTGAGTTCTTCCAGATGGGTAGCTGAGTGGGCTCCTCTGAATTGAGGGATCTCTCCAGCTGGGCAGTGACTCCACTCAGCTGCCCCGTCATGGCATCGGTGCCTTTTCCAACCTTGCGGACAGCTCCGCTACTCACACTTCCCTTGCTTTGAGTGTGGAACAGAGAAGACGTTGAGAAACTCAGTGTCCCCCGCGATGTGCTGGTGAAGTAAGATCTTCTCTGTTGCAATACTTCCATACCTACAGATCCAGTACAGGCCAGGCTACACTCACTTTGACAGGTGTTTTTGTATTGCTATCCCAAATCCTTGACAACTTCAATCTTTTCTCCATTTATCATGAGGTTACAACCCAGTGATGTACTTGTGAGGATTTGGGTCTCTGTTTACATTGAGCTGTAATCCATACTGAAGGCTGCAATCCTTGATCTTCATCCGCAAGTGCTTCAAGTCCTCCTGGACTCGCACGATCCATTTAGCATGGGTGAATGAAGTAGTACCATTATGAAGTTTGATATTAGCAACCAGGGGACCTCACTTGTTTCATACCACCTGAATGGTCCGGGTGTTGTTTTTAGGTGCCGTAAATCTGGTTCCGACCGATAGGAACTCTACGTTCAACAGAATGAAACGCTGCCCAGTCATTCACAATTGTTCTTAAGTTTGAGCTCAGATTACATCCACTGTGTCGAGCCATCCTGTTGGATGCCTTCCTCAATTTTGCTGCCCCCCCACTTTACCAAGCTTGATGTCCTTCTGCAGGAACTGGTAACTGATAACATGCCCCAAGTACGTGAGGCCAATTCTTTCCATTCTTGCCTCTAAGGACCTTTCTGGCTGTACCTCTTCCAAGACAGATTTGTTTGATCTTTTACCAGTCGATGGTAATTTCAATATTTTTCACCAGTACCACAATTCAAATGCATGAGTTCTTCGTCAGTCTTCCTTTTACTCAGTGTCCAACTTTTACATACATATGAGGCATTTGAAGATAACATTGTGTGGGTCAGGTGTACCTTAGTCTTCAAAGTAATCCCTTTGCTTTTCAGCACTTTAAAGAGGTCTTGTGCTAAAGATTTCTCTAGTGCAAGGCACCTTTTGCTCTCTTGATTGCTGCTTCCATAAGCATTGGTTGTGAATCCAAGCAAGATTAAATCCTTGATCATGTCAATCTTTTCTCCATTTAGCATGTTATGGTCCCTTGATCCAGTTATGAGGATTTTGGTCTTCTTTACATTAAGATGTCGTCCATACTGAAGGCAGCAATCCTTGATCTTCATCAGCAAGGGCTTCCAGTCCCCTCTGGGAGCAAGCAAGGTTGCGTCATCTGCATACTGCAGGTTGTTAATCAGCCTTCTTCCAATCCGATGCCTCATTTGTGTGCATAGAAGCCAGCTTCGCCGAATGGTATGGACAGGAATAGAATAATTTTATATTAAATCACGTGGCCTTCTCTGATTCCAACTGTCTTGAATAAACTACCCTGTAAGCTAGATTAATTATAGTTGTCAATAACTTAAAAGAGTAATTCCTAATACTGTTTATAAAATCATCATTTATAAAGTGCTTTCACATTTGTTATTTCGAGGTGTGATCACCTGGCAGAAAACAATTAGACTTTTGTTCTTGTTTCTTTCTAGCCCAACTGTCTAAACAACACTCACTGCCATTGAGTCCGTTCCGTAGGCCCCTAGAGGACAGGGTAGAACTGGCCCGGTGGGTTTCCAAGATCATAATGCTTTGTGGGAATAGAAAGATACCTCCTCTTTCTCCCAAGTAGCAGCTAGAGGTTTTGAACTGCTGATCTTGCAGTTAGCAACTCAACAAGTAAACACTACACCACTGGGACTCCTAAGATCCAGCCCAACTATACCTGAGGGTGAATGATTTGGGGAGATTGGTGACCAAACCCACAGGGAACCACCTGGAGATTCAATACTCAATACCCAGGGGGCATGATGTAATCTGACAAAGGCACCTGATCAGACTGATAAAAGCACTGAGGCTTAGATGGGCTTCCTGGTTGGTGGCCATGCACCAAAAGGAGTAGTGTGTCCTCTGGGCGAGATGGCACTCTGACTCCTCGGAGGCATCTCTCCATCTCTTTTGTTACATTAAAGCTGTTAGGACATAAAACCGCGAGTTCGTCCAGTGAATTTTAGGACCCAAGAAGAAGTGAGGCTGTCCAGCCTGAAGTGGGAGCCAGGTGCACTGCCAAGCTTGTGGCTGGTACCTGCTGGCCTAACCCCAGGTGGCTTAGGGATGAGACAGAGGGCTGTGTGGGCTGCTAGGGTCTGAACTGAACAGGAGAGGGAAGCTGAGATATCCACCGGACACAGGTGGCTTGCGGTCTAGGATTCCCTTCACCCCTGACACAATGTGGTATCAGGTGGGAGATCTTAGTCTCCCTGGACTGGTTTGCAGAATTATGTGCACCGTTTACCGTATATACTCAAGTGTAAGCTAAGTTTTTTCAGCACATTTTTAATGCCGTTTTCGTGGTAAAAGTAGGGAGAAAGGGGAAGCTGTTTGCTCCTGTAAAGATTTATAGCCACAGAAACCCTGTCTAGCTTCATCTTTCTCCCTTGGAGCAGCTGATGGGTTTGAACACCAGTCTTGCAGTTGGCATCCCATCGATTCTCCACAAGTGCCACCAGGGCTCCTTAGCAGCTCTGAAAAGAAGGCAATCCTGATTGCCTTTAACACTCTAGACTGGATTTGCACAGCCATAGAACCTGTGACATTCCATAGAAACCGACTGTTCTTTTTAAACCTAGTTCACATACCACTCATTTTTGTTCTTTGTGGAATGATAGCAAGAAACTTCTCTCTTATAATCTTTGATGAACAAGGAAGGCTTGGAATGTAGTATAGTCATGTCATGGGGGATGTTACACTTTGCCTGCCCAGGATTCTTGGTTTGAGGAAGCCTCTAAAGAATAGAGACTCTTTGATATGATTGAACTATTGAATTGCATGACATGTAAATTATGTACCAATAAAACTGTTTCTAAAAAAAAGGAAAGAATAGAGACTTGTGGTACTCTTCAAACTACTTAGCTACATTTCAAAACTGGCTCTTCAAGTTCTCAAAACCTCTTATCACACTGAAACTCAGCCTAGATTCAACCAGCCACTTACCTCTGGCCGTCCTGACCTCCTTGCTAAAGGACTCCTCTTTGAGCACACTGCACTAGCAAGCAGCTTTTGCAGAACATTTTTGTGTCGGGGTGGAGGCTGCTTGCACGTGAGATAATCTTTCTTTGACATTTTTTCCCTCCTCATCATGATTATGACCCCAGTCCTCAAAAAGAGAGGAAGCGCTGCCTCAGATGTGTTAGGAAACACGTGTTCTTGTTATGTGTATGTTTCATGTACAGTTACCTGTAATATGGATAGACTAATATCACAAACATACTGAAATAAAGTTAAGACATATAATCTATGTTATCGTTCTGTTGTTGGAGCATTCTGTTGGGTCACTTTTCTTTGGAAAGGGCACAGATTTGGGTCTCTTCCGGTCAGTTGGCCTGGTAGCTGTCTTGCAAATTTCCTGGCATAGACGAGTGAGTGTTTCCAGTTCTTCGGCTTTCTGAGACATTTCAGTGGGTATTACGTCAATTCCTGGAGCCTTGTTTTTCGTTAATGTCTTCAGGGTAGCTGAACTTCATCCTCAACTTCAGCTTCAACCAAGCACCATTGGTTCTTGTTCATATGCTACCTTCTGAAATGGCGAGCTGTCAACTAGTTCTTTCTGGTACAGTGATTCTTTAACATTTTACTTAAGATCATCCAACAACGGATGTTACAGCAGCACATTGACAGGGAACTGCCAGAAGAAGGTCAAGTTGTATTCAGAAGAGGATGTGCAATGAAGGATGCCAATGCTGACATCAGATGAATCTCGGCTGATAGCAGAGAACACCAGAAAGATGTTGACTTGTGTTTTACTGACTCTTCCAAGGCATTCGACAGTGTGGACCCTAATAAACTGTGGGTGACCTTGAGAAGGATGGGAATTCTGGAACCCTTCATTGTGCTCACGAGGAAGTTGTACATGGATCAAGAGGTTGTTTTGTGAACAGAACAAGGGAACACCACATGGTTTCAAATCAGGAAAGGTGTGCATCAGGGTTGTGTCCTCCCACCATACTTGTTCAATCTCTATGCTGAGCAAATCATCAGAGAAGCTGGATTATATGAAGAAGAGTGCAGCATCAGGATTAGAGGAAAGCTTATTAACATAGGATGGCACTTAACAACAACAACAACCACACACCGAGGCTAGTCATCAGCCCTAGTGAAGTGTTGGTTATGTGTTGGGCTGTTAACCACAAGGACAGCAGTTCAAAACCACCAGCCACTCTTCGGGGGAAGGACAAAGCTTTCTACTCCCATACAGAGTTACCAGCTCAGAAAATCACAAAGTCAGGCTACCCAGTCCTTTTGGATCACAATGAGTCCATTGACTCAATGACAGTGAGGGTTTTTTGGTTTTTGAGTAATCATCAAATAGCTGATGACCAGCAGTCGTGGAGCCCTGGTGGCACTGTGGTTACGGGTGGGGCAGCCACTCCTCTGAAGAAAGAAGAGGCTTTCTAATCCCGCAAAAAGTCATGATCTTGGAAGTCAACGGGCCAGTTCTCCCCTGCCAATAGGGCATATAGGGTCGTTAAGGGTCAGAATTGACTTGATGGCAAGGAGTTTTGCTTCACCAATCATCGACACAATTATACCTGCTGTGTCTTTATGTGTTTCAAAACTCTTAGCAATAAGTTTTTGTTTTGAATTCGAGAGTCTTTGCTAAAATTATGATTTACTCATGGCCAGTCTTCCAGTCTTTATGAGGAATTATACATAATAAGGAGCAGAGAGTAACCCAATGAGGGAAGCATCAGTTAGCTTTGTCAGTATAACAAGACTGTATTTCTCAACAATATCTATATGAACAATTCAGTAACATTAATTACATTCTTCATGCTTTACAACTACCATACATACTCTAGTATAAGCCGACCCGAATATCAGCCGAGGCACCTCATTTTACCACAAAAACTGCATTAAAAATGTGCTCAATGCTTGCCACACTGGCTGAATGTATGGATTGTGATAAAAGATGTAAGCGCACCCAATAAAAGTATTTTTAAAATAATAATTAAAAATGTGCTGAAAAACTCGGCTTATACTCGAGTATATACAGTATTCTCACTATACTTTTCGAAATCATTTGACCACGTTTAACATAAACTCAGTACCCCTTGTGCAAAACTTCCCCTTTCTTCCTGGCTCTATCCATCCCTCCAAACCACTCATTATCTTTAGTTTCTATATGTTTCCTTACTTCAATTCCAGGGTCAGTTGAAAAGTGTTGTTACTAGACT
>NW_022107431.1:25117094-25134102 GCF_000313985.2 Echinops telfairi | reverse complement strand
GGTCAGCGAAAAGAGGCAGGACCTTAGTGAGCCGGATGACACAATAGCTGCAACAATGGGCTTAAACCTAGTAACCGTGAGGATGGTGCACGATGGGCAGTGCTTCAAACATTCTGTTGTACATAGGGCCCGTGTGACTCAGAACCTGCTGAATGGCACTGAACAAGAACCTGATTTTGTAGCAACACTCTTTGACATGATCGCATGAGATCATACAATGTTTATCTTTGTGTGGCTCAGTGACTTTACTCGGCATGATCCACTTCTTTGGCTGTGTCATATGGATGCCATTCTCTCCAGTCTGCTGCAGCATGTCTCCAGCACTTTTCTGGGCTCTGTAACAGTCGGCTGGCCATTTTCCCAGGTTTTGCCCCCTGATACCTCACTGCCTTTCTAGTCAACACCTCTTGGTTATTCCCGAAGCCAACAGTTCAGGTGTTGATGTTTTTAACCTTGCAGCATTCTACCTCTAGGTGTCAGTAGTTATATCAATGAGGGTTTGTTCTATGTTGAGCCATCGAGACGGCTCCCACTCACAGTGACCCTATGTAACAGAACAAACGGCAGCCCGGTCCTGCACCATCCTCGCAGTGGGTCTTATAGTTGAGCCCATTGTTGCAGCCACGGTGTCCAACCATCTCGTTAAGGGTCTTCCACTTTTTTTGCGGCCCCTCTACTTTACCAAGCATGATGTCCTTCTCCAGGGACGGGTGTCTCCTGACAGCATGTCCAAAGTACATGCGATGAAGTCTCGCCATCCTTGCCTCTAAAGCATTTTGCCTCTGCTTCTTCCCAGACAGATCTATGTATTCTTTTGGCAGTCTGTGGTACTTTCAATAATTTTTTCACCAGTATCGTAATTCAAATGCATCGATTTGTTTACGGTCTTCCTTATTCAATCTCCAAGTTTCATATGCATGTGAAGCAATTGAAAACATCATGGCTTAGGCCAGGTGTACTTTAGTCCTCAAAAGAACCTCCTTGTTTTTCAGTGCTTTAAAAAGGTCTTGTGCAGCAGATTGATCCAGTGCAATGGGTCATTTGATCTCTTGACAGCTGCTTCCTTGGGAATTGGTTGTCCAGCAAATCCTCGAGAACTTCAATGTGTTTTCCATTTCAACATGATGTTACCTATTAGTCAGTCCCATTAGGTTGTAATCCATACTGAAGGCTACAATCCTGATCTTCCTCAGCAAGTGCTTCAAGTTCTTCTCACCTTCAGCAAACAAAGTTGTGTCATCTGCATATTGCAGGTTGTTATTAAGCCTTCCTCCAATTCTGATACTGCATTCTTCTTTATATAATCTAACTTCTCTAGTTATTTGTTCAGTATGCAAATTAAGTAAGTATAATGAGAGGATACAACCCTGACATACACCTTTCCTGATTTTTAACCATACAGCATTTCCTTGTTCTGTTCACACAACTGCCTCTTGTTCCACTTAAAGTTCTGCACAACACAATGAAGTGTTCTGGAATTCCTATTCTTCTAAAAGCTATCCATAGTTTGTTATGATCCACCCAGTTGAATGCCTTTGCATAGTCAATAAAATACAAGTAAACATCTTTCTGGTATTTTGATATTCTTGGCTTTCGGTCAAGATCCATCTGACATCAGCAGTGATATCCCTTGTTCCAATTCTTCTGAATTTGGCCTGAACCTCTGTCAATGTACTGCTGCAATCATTGTTGGAGGATCTTCAGCCAAATTAACTTGCATGTGGTATCACTGATTTTGTTCTAAAAATTGAGCATCTGTTGGATCACTTTTTTTTTTGGGGGGGGGGTTCCTTTTCTGTGGCATGGGTACAATAGGGATCTCTTCCAGTCAGTTGGAAAAGTAGCTGTCTTCCAAATTTCCTGGCACAGACAAGTGACTTCTCCCCGTGCTTCCTCAGCCTGTTGAAACATTTCAGTTGGTATTCCATTAGTCCTTAGACTCTTTCTTTGGCTGATGCTTTCAGTGCAGCCATGGTTCTCGATCACACGCTACCTCCTGAAACCAGGAAGAGCTTCCTGTATTCTTTTCATATTCTTGTGCTACTTCCTGCATTTGCCCAGGATTTGCCCATAGGATCTTTCAGTATTGCAATTCAAGGCTTGGATTTGTTCTTGAGTTTTTTTCATTTAAGATAGGCTGAGTGTGTTCTTCATTTTTTATTTTCTAACTCTAGGTCTTTGCACATTTCATTGTAATATTTTATTTTGTTTCCTCAATCTCCCCTTTGAAATTTTCTGTTCAGCTCTTTGCATCATTTCTTCTATTTGTTTTATCTACTCTGCAATTAAGATCACGTTTCAGAGTATCTGCTGACATCCACTTTGATCTGTTTTTATTTCCTGTTTTAATGACCTTTTGCTTTCTGCATGCATGGTGTTTTTAATGCCATCAGGTCACCATAAGTCTTAGTAGCTTAAAAAAATTACATGATTTTTCATGGCTTGCTTGTTTGGCTGCGTGCTGCTGCTTGGTCTCCTTCATGTGGCTAGTCATGTGAGTTAGCTGGGGCTTGGGTGAAGCTGGGATGACTGAGCAGCCTGGGCCTTATCCTTTTGCAAGCTCCTTCAGCCTGCTTCACGTTGTGGCCACCCAGGTCCCGAGAGCAAGGCCTTGTGCAAAAAGTGTTTTTCAAGCCTCTGCTTCTCTCCTATTTACTCATACCGCTTTGACAAAAGTCCCAGTTCTCAAGGTCAAGTTCCAATTCTAGGAACTGAGAAATAGTATCTACTTCTTGATGGAAGGAGTTGCAAAGTATGTGAAGTTAAAAAATTTTTTTGTTTTTTTTTTGCAACCTTTCGCAGAGGATGTACAAATATTGGTGGGCGGGGAGCATTTAAGAGGTCAACTTAAGAAAACAGGATGTGAATTCATGGTCATTATATTATGGGTGTTATGTAATGTGTAACGTGACAATATGATGGTGGTTTCATAGTCATGCTATGGATCCAGTTGTGCTTCTGAAAGCATGTGACGTCTAAGCGTTATGCCTATGCTTTTAATGCCATTTGGGAATGGGTTGTCTTTGTTATGTTAATGAGGCGAGATTAGTGGTGAGTGTTCTTTGAATGATCGCTTGAGTTATAAAAGAGATTAAACACAAAAGCAAGGAAGCAGAGATGTGTTACAATAAATTCAAAGACACATGGAGATTTTTAAGAAACCAGGAAAAACAAGTTGAAGAGAAAATGGCTTTCACCAGAGGTGATAAAGAGAAAGAAAGGTTTCTCTTTGAGCCAAACTTCCTACCACTGAGTCAGTTCGGATTCATAACAACCCTGTAAGACACGGTTTTCCAGGGTATAAATTTTTACAGGAGCAGACAGCCTCCTCTTTCTCCTTTGGAGTGACTGCTGGGCTTGAACTGCTGACTTTAGAACTAGCCGCTCAAGTATAATCCACTACACCACCAAGGCTCCCTTCTCCTTGATTTAGCACTCTGAATTTGGATTTCTAGCATCCTGTTGTTACTTTTATGTGCCATTGGTTTTGGCTCTTAGGGACCCCTAGACACAGCAGAATGAAACAATGCCTGGCCCTGCACAACCCTCAAAATTGTTTATGTTTGAGCCCATTCTTACAGCTACTGTGTCAATCCATCTTCTGGAGGACCTTCTTTTCCACTAACTCTCCACTTTACCAAACATGATACCCTTCTCGAGGACAGGTGGGTCTCTGCTGATTTCATGCCCAAAGTATGTGAGATGAAGTCATGCCATTCTTACTTAAGGAACCTTCTGGCTAGACTTCTACCAAGACAGGTGTGTTTGCTCCTCTGCTACTCCAGAGTACTTTCAGTATTCTTCACCAGTATCGTCATTCAAGTGCCTCGGTTCTCTGATAGCCCTTACTCATTGTCCAGTTTTCACATGCAGATGAGGCGATTGAAGATACCATGACTTGGGTCCAACACACTTTATTCCCGAACATGGCATCTTTGCCCTTTCACCTCTTAAAGAAGTCCCTGGGCAACTTCCTCTGATTTCTGCTTCCATGAGCTTTGCCTGTGGGTCCAAGTGAAACGAAATCCTTGACGACTTCAAACTTTCCTGTTTCTCCTGATGTCGGTTATCAACCGCAGAACAAACAATTCTCTCCTGGGAGAAGGTTAGCTAGAATGATCCTGAGAAGTGGGGAGGGCTTTATTTTATCTCATAGGTTGCCCAATTGTTAGGATTTATATTTTCTTCACATTGAGTTGTAATTCGTACTGAGTGCTGTCATTTATCATCTTCATCAGTAAATGCTTAAGTCCCCTTTACATTCAGTAAGCAAGTTTGTATCATCTGCATATCACAGGTTATTAGTAAGCCTCTTCCATATAGTCCAGCTCCTCAGATTATTTGCTTAGCATAAGACTGAATAAGTCTGGTGAGAGGACACATCTTTTGCACACAGCTTTCTTGGTTTTAAACACACATTTTCCCCTTATGCTGTTAGAGAACCATCTTGGTTTACGTACAGGTTCGACCCGAGCACAATCCATTGTTGTAGCATTCTTATTCTTTAAAAACCTATCTATAGTTTGTTATTATCCAGACAGTTGAATATCTTTGTGTAGTTAATAAAACTATGAAGGAACTCTTTCTGGTATTTTCCGCCAAGGTCTATCCGATAATATTCCTCATCTATGTTCCCATTTGAATCTGGCTTGCATTTCTGGCAGCTTTCTGCCATGTACTTCTTCAAAACTGCTGTTGTATGATCTTCTGTAAAATTTTACTTGTATGTGACAATAATGATAATATTTGTAATTCCACTTTTTTGGATCACTGTCTTGTTGTTGTTTTTTTTAACTTGGACACAAATATTGGCGCTCTTGTTGACTGGCCGGGTTAGCTGCCATGCACATTTCTTGGCATAGATGAGTGTTTCTTTCGTGCTCAGTATGCTTGCTGAAACACTTCCACTGATGTTCCGTCAACTTCTGGCACCTTGTTTTTCATCAGTGCCTTCTTCGCATCTTAGTCTTATTCCTTCAGGACATTGGTTTTGATCGTATGCCCGCCCTGGAACTGGCTGACCGCTGACCACTGACCACTTCTGTGTTGGTATCGTAACTGTGTATTCTCCATTTTCTTTTGGTGCTTCCTGCACCGTTCAAGATTTTTCCCGTAGGAAAGTTGCCCAATATTGCAACTTTAGACTTGAATTTGTCCTCAGTTCTTTCAGCTTGAGAAATGCTGATATGTGCTCTTCCCCCTTTGGTTTTCTGAGTCCAGGACTTTGCGTGTTTCATCATACTTTGTTTTGAAATTTTCTCTTTAGCTTTTTGTTTCATTCCTTCCCATTGCTTTATCCCCTCTACATTCAAGAGCAAGTTTGAGTCTTTTCTGACATCCATTTTGGTCTTTTTTCTCTTTCCCGTATGTTTAGTAGCCTTTTGCTTTCTTTGTGTGGAATGTTCCAGATCCTCAACTGGTCTTGGGTCCTCAGTGTTCAGTATGTCAGAATGTTTTTTAAAAGGCCTCTGTGTTCAGGGAGGATATACTCAGGGTTGTATTTAACACTTGCAAACTTGTTTTCCTCTTCTTCACCTTCAACCTGAACTTTCATAGAAACAGTTCATGGTTCGTTCCCTGGCCAGCCCCTTGCCTTGTTTGGGCTGATAATCTTGAACTTCCCCAGCCTCTTTCCACAAATGGAGTGGATTAGCTTCCTGTGTATTCTCCCTGGCAGCTGGGGACGTCTTCCTTCAATACCATCATGTCCTGATAAAATGGTTAAATGTCACTCAGTTTTTCTATAGTGGCAGGGGCTTTCTATGTTCCTTCTGTCTGCATTTGATGCTTCCTGCATCTTGCAATATTTTGCCCATAGAATTCTCCAATATTGTAACTCAATGCTTGAGTTATTTTGGAGGGCCACGTGTATAGTTGCTGTTTCTGTTTTTAAAAACAAATATTTGCAATAAAGACAGCGTTGGTCTTGTAGAACGCTATCATGTGATCTTGCGTCGTTTCTGTTAACAGAGCCTCATTTTCCTTCCGATCTACTGATCCTTCCTCTTGGCTTCCAACTTTCTTATTCCGGTCACCAGAAATTACCTATGCCGTTTGATTGCAGGCATGATCAGTTTTAGACTGAAGATGGTCGGCAGAATTAGTCAGTGTCTTCATCATTGGTTTTAGTGATTGGTGTGTAAATTTGAATAGTAGCCTTAACTGGTCTTCTTATTAGGTGTGTATATTATCCTGTCACATACAGAACTGGGTTTTGTGATGTATGCAGTAGTATTCCTCTGAGCTTGGTTGTTGCTGACATAGTAAGACAGAGGATTGTCTGAGTCACATTAGCCAACGGCAGCACATCTTTATGTGTTCCATTTCATTTTTGATCACTTCCAGTGTTCCTAGGATCATATTTTGTACCCTCCGCATTCTGATCCTTCGTGGTGGCTGTTTGCAGCTGCTGCTTCGCACTTGTCCATGTGCCACCTGAGAAAATCAGGTCCTGGAACTGTTCCTTCCACGCCATGACACCTCTCCTTTGAGGCAGCGGCTCTTCTCTCGTTGTGTTCTGAGCGACTTCCAGCCCAAGCTGATCATCCTCATCAAGGGATACTCCACTGCGACTCATCAGGTTTTCAGTGGTTAGTTTTTCAACTGTGAGCCACCTTTTCCTTCTTCTCCGCCTGTCTTACTCTGGAAGTTCCACTGAAACCTGGCTGTGATAGCTGACCCTGTGGGAACTTGAAATAATGCTGGCCTGGCTTCCAGGACTACCCCAACCTGCAAGCCAGCACGGTCTGGCAAACTGACCAACCGACAAGTGGTTGTCTTGCTTCCTAAGCTCTTAGAAAATAAAGTTTCTGTTTGTTAGTCATTCATGTTTGGTATTTCTGTTATTGGCGCACTAAAAACTAAGACGATCCAGACACTGGTTGGCATTAAAATAGTAACCTGGATAGCTATTACTTACTAAAGTTCTGATTTATGCAATAGTAGACGGCTCATCTTTGTGTGGAAGACCCGAGCTCATTCCTGGCCGGGTCACTTCACCTGTCGTCAGTGGAGGCTGACGCAGGCTGTGCTGCTAGTTCCCGACTAAGCCCTGTTCTGAAGAAAGACTGAGTAGCCTACTTCTGAAAACCAGCCAGTGGCAACCGTTTGGAACACAGCCATCCAATGTGGTACGGCTGGAGTCTTCAGGAGTTCGGCCTCCTCAGTGGCAGCTAACAAGAATGCATGGTGGACCTTGTCAAGTTAAATGTGGGTGCGTGTGTGTAATGGCTATAAATGTAAGTATCTACTTATAACAATGGTTTTCTTCCTTCATTGTGACCTTCTCTGTGTCCTTACCTGTTGTTGTTGTTTGGTGTCGTGTCGTTTCTTCTTCTTCGGAGCGGTTGTTCTCATTGTTGTTGTTTTTTGTGCTTGTTGCTGCTTGTTGTTTCCTCTTCTGCCGTCCTCCTCCTTGTTGGGGGTTGTTTTTTTTTTGTCGCTTTTGTTCTCGCCCGCGTGTTGTGTTTTTTCCCGGGGTGTTGTCTCTTCTTATCATATCTCAAGTTTGTGAGATGAAGTTCACCACCCTCACTTCTGAGGAGCCTTTCTGGTTCTGTACTAATTGAGAAATAGCAAGAAAAAAGCAATCAGGGCCCCCCAAAGTATCACCTCTGTTACTCATAAAGGCAAAGTTAGGGAGCATGGCTGACATCTGTGGGAAAATGTACTTCCTAAGCCTGAACCCAGAATGAGGTGGACTTATAGCCCTCCTCCCCCGGAGCATTGGGCAGTACTGACCTTTCCCACCCACACCCAGAAGCGGTGGACAGAAGAACATGGATGCCCATTTTCAGAGAAAGAGACAGGAAGAGGCTGGACAGCCCCCGGACAATTTCTCAAGCCCGATTGACCAGCTAGATAAGGGACACTTTAGTGGGAGGTGGAGGGAACACCTATGTGGGTGGGGGAAAGAGTACTTCCTAACACCACCACCATGTGACCTTAACTGTCCGTACATCTGGGTTTCATGCAGAATACAGTGGAAAAGGCATGAGCACAGGACCTGAATCGATGTGGACTTCAATCCCAGTTTTCTCTCTTAGTGTGAATGGGATGAGGAGCTTCATTGTCATGGAACCCATTTGTTTCATGGGAAATTGTCATAGAATTGTAACGATTGTTTGGGGCTTATTCATCAATTAGCTAGCACAATGTCTGCCTCATAGCAGACACATAGCACCTCATAGCACCACAAATGTGGTGCCTTAAATGGGCCTTGATTTCTTTCCTCATTTACTAAGTTTGAGTGTAGAGGGGTGCTGACTCACGGGTCGTTTACCATCACTATACGCTGGTTTACCTAGTACCCTAGCCTGCCGTGATCTAAAACGCACTGCCAGCTAGTCAATTCTAACACATATTGACCTAGGAGGAAGAAGCGAACTGCCGTTTTAGACCTCTGAGACTTTTAAACCTTTACAGGAGCAGTGAAAACGGTTTAAAAGAAAAACAAATACAACAATAATCGTAAGCACAGGACGGGGCCGTGCTTACTTTGTTGTACATAGGGTTCTATGCGTGGTCACTTCCTTGATGGCACCTAACCACCCCAAACATATACGAGGTTCGGGAAAGGATATTTCCACATTCATATTCCCATGTGCCACACGTGTATCCATCGATCTAATAGAGTATATAAAGGCAAAAGTATGAACATTTTTTGGCCATCACCCAACACCTTGAGGGATTGAGTCATTGGATTTAGGGGTTTAGGACTACAGTCTCTGTGGCCAGCCAGAACCATCAGTCCATAAAGACAACGTTCCGTATCCTACTCTGGGGAATGGTGGTTGGGGTTAAGAACCCTTTAAGAGGGCTGGTGAGCAGTTATGTCAGGTGCAACTATTGGTCTCTCTGCATCCAGAGCAAAGAACAGTGAAGAAGCTAAAGAATTCGAGGAAGAAATTAAGTTTAAACGCTGAATGAGCTACACTAACGACAGCCTCCACTCGTCAAGAGCAGGAAAACCAGATGGCACTTGGCCAACACTACTGATCCCTCTGCGGGGGATCCCATTGAAGGTCCTGGCCAGAGTAGGAGAAAAATGTAGAACAGAACTCAAAATCGTACGAAAGTTCAAACTTGCTGAGAGAAACTGCTCTGGTGTCGTTGTTGGGTAAGATTTGGACTGTTGACTTCAAGGTCGGCAGTTTAAACTCCCCTGCCAATCTACAACAGGAAATAAACGAGGCTGCCTGCTCCTGTAAACATTTGCAGGTTGGAAACCTTATATAGGGTCTCTGATTGACTCAGTGGTTTGGCTTATTCATACAGCTAAAGTATTTTCCAGAAAGGCCCTCCCAGTGTACAATTCTAACATTTTTTGAGCATTCTCACTGATCTTTTAAAATTCTATTTTAAAAATTTTGATGTGAATAAAAAAATCTATGGTTTCATTTGTGTTTCCTTGTTGAGTGAAGAATGTTTAAAATCTTTGCACACTTCCATTAAAGACGGTCTAGTAGGGAGTAATGGCGAAGAGGGCCTTTGCTGGGCTCTGCTCACTTACGGTGCCCTTAGCCAGGGTCCTCAGCTTCCCTGATGACCATCCACCTTGATCATGGCAGTGTACTCGAGAACCCTCGTGCAAGTTAAAGACGGTATCCCATGAAAAGGGCCTATGAAGTACCTGGTTACGGTCACGTTACCCAACCCCCAAGGCAAGCATAGCTTGTGCCTACTTGTGCGTACTTACTATTTACAAAATCAGAGATTTTGCTGCTAGGTATGGCTGGCATTTTCCTGTCTCTCAACCCCATTCCGCCTTCCAAAGAGTCAAAGCCTCTTTTCCAATGTGTAATATGTCACCGAGGCGAAGTACCCAGGAAGCGGGGGCACCCCTACCACAGGGTCCAGCTGCCCCTGGAGGTTTGTGAGACTGTAACTCTTTACGGGACTAGAAATCCTCCTCTTTCTCCTGAGGAATGGCTGATGGCTTTGAACGGCTGACCTTGTGGCTAGCAACCTAGTGCGTAACCTCAAACTACTAGATATCACAACCCCCTCCACCCCAGTTCGTGGTCTAGTTTTACATTTTGTCCACATGAGGACATATTTGAATATCAGGAAATTCAGACCAAGGGAAGCCTAGATCTGCCTGCCTGGCAGTCACTGTCTGGGTGGTCACCTTCCCTGCTGTTTTCAGTCTCCGGGAGGGTTCCGTATTAATAACCATGCGTATATAGCGATCAAGGCAGATGAGAGAGCATGGTTTTTATTCCCCCATTTTCCTCCTATTATTAAATACATTTTAATTTATTACTTTAGAGAAACATTTGAGGTTCAGATCCCTGGTCAACTGAGTAGCCACTAAGTGCTTCCCCCCGCCCCCTTTCTGTCTGCAAATTATATCACAGAGAATCTTTCCAGCCACAAAGTCTCCTGTAATGGCAAAATGTTCAGTATTTTATTGTATATTCATACATACTAGTAAAAAGGAAAGGTTTTTATATCAGCGGGGGGCACGGGAAATACTCGTCTGTATAGAGAGATCATGATTTTCTTTGCCGACTGTAACGGAGTCTAAAATTATGAGCACTAAGTTTGCAGAAGTTTACAGTTATAGTGAAAGCCCAAAGCCATTTTTGAGTCTATACACAAATGCGGCCTCCACTGAGTTCTTTTTGACCATTAACCAGTAAATTAACAGCTTTGCCTTCAGGCAGAGTGTGTTTGAAAGTGGATGACTTTCACTATCTTAGTCAGTCTCTCCATTAGGGCCTTGTCGGGTGTGTCCCTGATGGAAATTGGGGTAGTGAGGTTGCATGGTCATGAATCAGACCCTGGCTGCTTTGGTTGGAGGGTCCTGAACCAATCTTATAAGCCTTTCTGTCTAACATAATGTACACGTGCTAGTCATGGTCCCCTCTCTCACTTCTGTAACCTGTCTGTAATTATGATGCATTCCTCCGCAGTCAGTCATCCTTTGGGGAACACATCCCTTGTATTCCTGCGTCCTGTCTAAGCAGCTGGTATTCTGTCAATCCTTGGATGCTATTATTGGTTTGAGCCGCTGGTCTCCTTTAGCCAGAGGAATTGTCTTTTTCCTAGTTAGTGCTTAATAAATGTGACTCTATACGTTACAGTTGAAACTTTTTGCCCCTTATAACACAAGCAAGAAAGTAATCAGAATCACTTTTGTAAAAATATGAAAATTCTGCTTGAGCTGCCAGGTGGTTTCAAAAGCATTAAACATGGGCAGATCTTGCTGGGCATGGTGAGTAAATGAGATTGTTATATTAGTGCTCCTAGGCTTGCGTATGCTTGAAATTTTCCATATATAGGCTTTTAAGTGCAGTTATGTTAGAGAAATGTGAATCAAAACCACAATGAGATACTACTTCATACCCATTAGAATGGTGATTATTCGTTGAAAACGATGATGGTGGCATATGTGCAAATGTGCTTGACACACTGGATGAATGTATGGATTGTGAGAAAAGATGTAAGAGCCCCCAATAAAAGTAAGAAACAAAAAAGAATGGCAATTATTAAACACAACAGGAGGAAAACAAACAAATTTGCAAAAAAACAAAACAGCAATTATCAAGTATTAGGGAGGATATGGAAAAGCTGTAAACCCTGTCCGGCGCTGGTGGGAATGTAAATGGTACAGCTACTGTGGGAAACAATTTGACAGCTCCTCAAAAAGTTAAACATAGAATTACATATGACCCAGCGATTCTCTCCTGGCGCATTCCCATAAGAACTGGAAGCAGGACCTCCAGCAGATATTTGTACATTGATGCTCATTGTAGCATATTCACAATAGACAAAAGATGGAAACAACCCAAGTGATAATCAATAGAATGAATAAATTATATCTATAATAGAGTATTATATATAAATATAGATAATAGAGTATTATTCAAACTGCTGGCCTTGCGGTTAGCAGCCCAATCTATAACCACTACCCACCCCATCAGCACTCCAAATAAATACACGCTCATGGAATTGATCACAACTCAGAGGGACCCCACAGGACGGGATAGAAGTGCCTCGGTAACTTTCCAAGCTTGTAACTCTACATCCTCTGCATGGCCACTTTGGTGGTTTCCATCTTGTGACTCTTGTGAATATACTGCAGTGAGTCTCAGTGTACAAGTACCTGCTGGAGTTCCTCATCTTTCTCCCCCAGAGTGGTTGGTAGCTTTGAACTTCTGACCTTAAGGTTAGCAGCCCAACACATAACTCTGCACACTAACAGGGCTCTTTTCCATCGCGAGTTTAAGTAATGTAAATTTTTACATTTCTTCTTGAGTTCTGGGGTGCCAAAGCAGATTCCTGTTAGCTTAAAATATGACTGTCTTCCAGGGCCTGCTTGATGCTCTACCACATGAAGAGATCAATGAAGATATGGGTGCTATAGAAAAGTGTGGAGGAGAAATTAGATGGTGCCAAGCTATCAGAAAGAACAGTGTCTGGGATCTTAAAGACTTGTTTTCACACAAGCAGCCGTCTTAAGTCCATATGGAAGGAGCACACCAACATGTGTGATCCAAGGATTATAAATAATTATCCAAACCTGAAGGAGGGAATGGCATTAGAACTTAAATTGTGAATACCTGGTTTGCCAAAAGCTCTAGTGGATGACAGTGTAAGCCCAAAATCCATTTGCAGGTTACACACATGGATTTAACCTCTAATGAATTCCCTCTGATCAGTGATGTGAATATCCTTGTTATCATACAGAGAGCATTGAAAAGTGGATTATGGCAGATATAGGTCAAAGTGTAACATCTTATCATTTGATCTCCCTTTTGATCCATTTTAAAGCTGTTTCAGCTTTAAAAAAGGGAGGGGGGGACACTTGAATTAAGCCCCTGGTGAATCCCCTCTGGCCAGGATCAGGGATGTGGGTAGTCTTGCTAACATGTATAATGTATTAGGAAGTGGATTGTTGCAGATACAATTAAGGGAAAATTAACACCCTATCATTTTGATACTCCTTATGATCTATTTAAATTTGCTGTAGTTTTTTTTTACTATTTTCTGCTTTCTTTTTGATTGAGGTTTTCACCTGTTTTACTTGTGTTATTCTTGTTATTTTGTTTATCGTTTTCTGTATATGAAACCCAGGATAGGTAATTCTAGAGACAGTAACTGGATTAATAGTTCCTTGGGGTATGCCAGGGGAGGTGGGGGGGGGGGCGGGATTGGGGAGCTAATCACGATGAGTACGAGAATGATGAACATGTTCTAACACTGATGGTGGGGATGACTGTACAACTCTTCTCAATGCGATTGAACTATGGAATTGTCTATGTGAATGATGTGCCAGTAAACCTGTTTAAAAATAAACAAAAGAAATACTGGTAACATACTGATTTAAGTTGTCAGTGCATAGTAAAAGGCACGACTTTAAAAGAAAGAGAGAAAAGAAACAGAAATGGGACTGTCCTCAAGCCACGAGGTCAGACCTAGGTAACTGCGCTCCTTCACCAGTCAGGGATAGAGAATCGAACGCCTGAGCAAGACGTTCCGTGAACCTCCCGTGAATGTGAAGTATTTGACCCCCACTAGGGATCAAGTATAACCTCCGTATCTCTACTTGCAGGCAAAATGAAGGACCGGCTAGCAGAGCTTCTGGATTACTCCAGGCACTATGACCAGCAGTTCCCCGATGAGGACGACATTGACGCCCCCCACGAGGACATCGTCTTCGAGACGGACCACATCCTGGAGGCCCTGTACCGAGACATCCACGAGCTTCAGGTGGAGAACCAGCAGCTGGTGGCCGACGTGAAGCGCCTGGGGAAGCAGAACGCCCGCTTCCTCACGTCCATGCGGCGCCTCAGCAGCATCAAACGCGACACCAACTCCATCGCCAAGGACATCAAGGCGCGGGGCGAGGCCATCCACCGCAAGCTGCTCGCCATCAAGGCGCTCAGCGAGAAGGCCGAGGCCCAGCACGGCGAGCACTCGGCGGTGGCGCGCATCGCGCGCTCCCAGTACAGCGCGCTCACGCGCACCTTCCAGAGCGCCATGCACGACTACAACCAGGCCGAGATGAAGCAGCGCGCCAACTGCAAGATCCGCATCCAGCGCCAGCTCGAGATCATGGGCAAGGACGTCTCGGGCGACCAGATCGAAGACATGTTCGAGCAGGGCAAGTGGGACGTGTTCTCCGAGAACCTGCTGGCCGACGTGAAGGGCGCGCGCGCCGCGCTCAACGAGATCGAGACCCGCCACCGCGAGCTGCTGCGCCTGGAGAGCCGCATCCGCGACGTGCACGAGCTCTTCCTGCAGATGGCCGTGCTGGTGGAGGAGCAGGCCGACACGCTGAACGTCATCGAGCACAACGTGCTGCAGACCCTCGACTACACCGGCGAGGCCAAGATGCAGGTGCGCAAGGCCGTGGAGTATGAGAAGAAGAACCCCTGCCGGACCATCTGCTGCTTCTGCTGCCCCTGCCTCAACTAGGCTGCCGGCAGAGCCACCCCAGCCCGGAGCAGGCCCGAGGCCCCAGTGGGAAAGGCCACCCAAGGCGGGGCTCTCAGGTGGCCTCGGAGCTCAGTCTTTCAAGTGAGAAAACGAGGGTCCCAGACTGCACCCAAGGGTGCAGAGCACCGAGGCTGACACTGTCGATGTTTCTTTCACTCAAAAGCTCACTGCCATTGAGGCAATCCTGACGCATCACGGCCCTAGTGGACGCAGGAGAACTGCCCACCGTGAGTTTCCGAGACCGCACCCATGGGAGTAGAAAGCCCGGTCCCCGGGAGAAACCGCGGAGCAGCTGGTAGTTGTAAACTTCGGGCCTTGAGTGTAGCAGCCCACGCAGGACCAC
The DNA here is from genome assembly GCF_000313985.2 of Echinops telfairi. Taxonomy (NCBI): domain Eukaryota; kingdom Metazoa; phylum Chordata; class Mammalia; order Afrosoricida; family Tenrecidae; genus Echinops; species Echinops telfairi. The sequence continues at coordinate 25,119,314 of NW_022107431.1, read as the reverse complement.
TCTGCCCCCAGGGCTCTTTCACGGCTCTTTGGCACGGACAAAACCTACTGAGATGATGTGGGGTGACTAGACACATTGTATGCTTGCCCTCCTAAGGAGAACCAAATAAGGACGTGACTTTGACGGTAGGCAAGGCGTGTGCCCTGATCTCTGGAAAACTCAGGCAGAAGTCAGTTCAGTGTCCCTTAATAGTGTGAACTCATTAGCAAAACTTAAAGATGTGTGTACCTTGCCCGTGAATGCCCTTAAGATCGCTGGGTGGTGCAGTTCATGCACTGGGCTGCTAACCGGCACTGTGAGAGGTTTTGAACCCACCCAGAGGGGCCTTGGAAGAACAACGGCGATCTACTCCTGAAAAGTTAGCCATTGATAGCCCACGGAGCACAGCTCTCTTCTGACACGCGGTGTGCCAGAGGATGGCGTGAGTCAGAACCCGGTGTGTGACAACCGGCTTGGTGTGGGTGTTTAAAGCTGGTGGTGCTGTCTGGTCAGATTGCACTGTTAACCAAGGTTGGCGATGCAAAGCCCCAGCTTCTCCTCGGGAGAAAGAGGAAATTGCCTGCTGCTGTCAAGGTCACGGTCTAGTGGACCCTATAAAGGTTTTGAAGATTTGGAATTGACTGGATGGCATTGGGGGTTTTGGGGGGTTGGGGTTCTATTCCATTTCTTGTGAAATTGACCTGGGGAAAAACCAAACCCCCTTCATGCCTCTGTTTCATGTGATTTCTAGCCTAGAAGTACCTCCATTCTGCTTGCTCCCTCCCCCATCCAATCCCATTAATGCCCTCACCTCTCCTGTAAGACTATCTTCCACCAGAACAGGTTTTGGAATTTTTATCCAAATATTTTTAAGCACTGAGTATTGAACAAGCACTCAATTGAAGTATGTATAAGTCACATTTTATATATTTTTTTCACTGATAAAAATAATTTAATTTTACCTTTTTACGTATATATGCGCACATATATGGAAGTGTAAAATACTAATATTCACCAATGTGAGTACATAAGAACTAGTTTAATTTTGTTAAGTATGACATAGCAAGAGAGATGGATACTTTTGGTTATTAGTGTTGATTTCCTTGTTTTGAGTTCATCATGCCCCAGGTTTTGCATCTCTGCAGCCCAGCTGGGATTAAGAGTTGATTTTGAACAGTTCTGTGCTGGTTACGCTGGTGAAGACAGATGTTGAAGGCTGAAAAGACATAAGGAACAAGAGAATAAAGTCATGTTCTTGGAAGTACTGCTTTTGCTTTACTGTTTACCATTCATGTATTAAAATGGAGTAATTTAAAATAAAAGAATCCTGGTTTTCAAGAAGGCATAATAAATATTGCATTTGAAAGAGTTCCCTTTTTATGTATGTGAATATATTGATGTATCTCAGTCATTTCCTATTTCCATTTTTTAAAAAAGCTTTTTACAAGCTATTTCATGCTGCAACATTTTGATGGAATTACAAGATTTAAAAAAAGAAAATGCAAAACTATAGGAAGTTATGAGTTCTTTCCTGAGTTATACTAGTTTACCAAAAGTCGTCAGGTCTTAGAAATTTGGTTTCACTTACATACCCTGATGGCCTTACACACCTGCACCCTGTTTCTAAGTCACTCTTCCACGTTCTATGCATCATTTGATGAATGAGTGCAAGGGCTAACCAGCAGTCACGTTTCTCAGAGCAGTCAGAAGTTAACATTTTAAAGGAAGTAAACAGAGAGTATGTGAACTCTTAGAACTCCCTGACTGACCTGCTGATGACCATGAAAATAGAGGCCTATGTCTAATGATAATTTCATGGGTAAATATGAGAAATTTAGAAACCAGGTCACACCAAGCTTAGCTCAGATTTCTTTCTCAGCTAACTCCAGGGCTTTGTTTCAACTTTGACTTCATTCAAGAAGCCCTGGTGGTGTAGTGGGTTGCCACCCACAGGTGAGCTGCTACCAGAAGGCCAGCAGTTTGAACCCACCAGTTGCTCCTTGGGAGACTGATGAGTCTTTCTGCTCCCATAAAGATTCACAGCTGTGGACACCTAGTACCCTCCCCTGAAAAAAAATCAGAACAAAAAGATTCTTGACAGATCTAAAGCTATCTTGCTAAGTATTTTATGGTAGAGTATACAGGTTAACAGAGACCATCAGCTCGTTCCAACAACAATTGGCGAACTAAACTTGTTTAACAGTTTAGTCTTTTAACCTAAACGCCATCAAGTGTGCCATG
>NW_022107431.1:25115069-25116398 GCF_000313985.2 Echinops telfairi | reverse complement strand
GCCATCAAGTGTGCCATGCTCCTGGAAAAGGCGTGCCAGAAACTGGTGCTGCCCAGGAAGCTAACTGTAAGCGTATTTCGATGGGGCAGTGCTGCTGTCATCACCAGCCACAGGGTGACTGACTCACAGTCACCGATAGGAAAGAGGAGAACAGCCCCATACGTTGTCTGGGGATTTTTATGGAAACGTATCATCATAACTTTCTCCCATGGGTTCAGCCTTGCTCGGAGTCACTGGTGGGTTCCCAGTGTGCTAGGATGGGCTCCTTTAAGAGGAAAATGACCCCAAACCAACCCCCCAGCTGTCAAGTTGGTTCAGACCCATAGCGACCCTTTCAGACAGAGTAAAACAGTTGTATAGAGTTCCCAAGGCTGTCCAGTCCGCACTGCCACATCTGTCTTCTACAGAGCAGGGGGTGGATTCAAACCATCAGCTTTCCAGTTAGGGTCCTAAATTGCCCTTCCATTGAGCTGCCAGGCGTCCCTGGGTGATACACAGGGTTACTGTGCTTAGGTTGGCAGTTCAGGTCTACCCAGAGGCACCTTGGAAGAAAGGCCTGATGATCAGAAAAATCGGTCCTTGAAAGTCCTGTGGAAACCACTGCTGACTACTCTGAGAAGAACCACTCGAGACGGTCCTGGAGAGAATTGGAAAAAATGGAACAAAACTCAAAACTATTATTTTAAAAGACCAGGCATACTGGTCTCATGGAGACAGGTGGAACGGGACTCCCCATCTCTCATCCCAGACGATGGTTCCTAGTCACTCTTCAGACCTGGAACTGAATTCATACACACCATCCACCCCACCCCCACCCCGCACCCCCAGCCTTACCTTTCAGCCACATGATAGGCCAGTAAGGTGAACAATAGCATCCCTTCGAACAATCAGCATAAAGCCCAGGATGCAGACAGGGACAGGAAGGCTAGGGAGGATGGGAAAGTGTCAAGGGTGGATAGGAAGGAAGGAACAGTGGGAGAAAGAGGCAGGAGTGCTGTTACTTTGTGGGGACAGCAGTCAATGTCTCTTTCTTCATCAGTGGCAACAATCCAATGTGTCTGAATTGTGGAATGGAACACCCAATTGTTCTGGAAGCTTTCACTCAACTCACAGCAAAATGCTACCAACAAACAGCCCAATGGAACTGACTTCTTTTCTTTTTAAAATCATTTTATTGGGGGTTCGTACAACGCTTCTTACCATCCATACATCCAACCATTGTGTCCAGTACATTTGCACATTTGTTGCCACCATCATTCTCAAAACATTCGCTTTCTACTTGAGCCCTTGGTATCAGCTCTTCATTTTTCCTCTCCCTCCCCGCTCCCC
>NW_022107431.1:25108422-25113972 GCF_000313985.2 Echinops telfairi | reverse complement strand
GCAAATGTGGGGAAGAAAGCTGGCTATCAAAAGATATAGTGTCTGGGGTCTTAAAGGCTTGAAGGTAAACAAGTGGCCATCTAGCTGAGAAGCAACCAAGTTCACATGGAAAAAGCACACCACCTGTGTGATCACGAGGTGTTGAAGGGATCAGTTATCAGGCATCATATAACAAAAAAATCATATAATTGTTACTGAGGGGGAGTGTGGAGTGGGAACCCAAAGCCCATCTGTGGGCAGCTGAGTTCTTTTCTGACTCACATGTTTCCATGACTCAGGATGACCCAGGATTGACTCATCAGCCACGGTGTGCTTGAGCTTTGAGGTGGTGCAGCCGGCTGCCCTGCTTCCCTATAGCCCAGGCCTGTAGAGCCACCTGGCTGCCAGGCTGCAGGTGGCCCCACTCTTTCAGAACAAGACTTTAGACCAAATCAAGAAAACAAATCTCCAGTGAGTAGCAAGAAGTACCACCCCCTAAATAAAAAGAAAGTCAATGGCTTAACAGGGCCCCTTCCAGCCAGAATCCCTTTTGTGATGCATCCCATTTGGAGGGAGTTGGCCTTAGCAGGATTAAGGCAGGCTGTGTAATTAGTCTCTGCCTCATTGGCCTTACTAAGTCATCACTCTGTTTTCCTGTAGAGTCTGAGCTGCTGGAAGACAGTAACCACACCTCCCGGAAAGCCTTCCCTTTTGTGATCTCCTTTCCTGACTCGGTCTTGGCTGCAGTGAGAAGACCTGCTTTGACTTTCAGATACATTTGGCTTCTGGCTCTGGCCCCTGCCTTTGACTTACCTCTTGGCGAGGTAATGGAGTTGGGGAAATGGAGTGCTACAACATCTTGGAATAGTTGGATATTTAGGACATCTTTAATGTCCACCTCCTATGGAGTCCTGGTAATATGGTAGTTACTCCTTGGGTTGTGGTCTGCAAGGTCAGCAGTTTGAAACTACCAGCTGGTCTGAGGGAGAAAGACCAGGCTTTATTTCCATAAACAGTCTCTGAAACTCAGGTCACCATGAGTTGGCGTTGGGCCAGTGAGAGTTTAGTTTTTGGAGTCCCTGGGGGACCAGTCTGGTGTTAATTCTTTAAAAAGAAATTATTACCTCAACCTGACAAAGAAAAGACTTTTTGTTGGGGAAAGAATGTTTAACGGGTTCATTCTTTGGCCTTGCCCCACGGTTTATCCTGATACCATGCAGCGTCCAAAGGGCATAGACTGGTAATATCTGTTCTCCTCACGATCGTTATCTACACTTAGTGATCTGACTTATGGAAGAACCTTGTCAAACAAGAAGTGTCACCAAGTGGCAATGTCTCAGAACATGCACTGACCCAGGAAAAGTAAACTGCCTGGGAAATGAAAGTATCTCTGTTCTTTTAATACAGCAGAGTTGCTGGTGGCTACCGGGGAACCCTACTAGTATAGTGGTTATTCACTGGGCTGCTAACCATAAGGTCAGCAGTTCTAAACCCCCAGCTTCTCTGTGAGGGACCCACAGGGCTTTGTACTCCCATACAGAGGGGCAGTTGTATCCTGTCCTTGAGAGTTCCTCTTTTGAGTTTGCCCCAGACTTATGGCGACCCCATGCACGATGGAACTAAGCGCTGCCCAGCCTGGCCCAATCTCCAGAACTTTACAAGTGCCTAAGCCTTCTTGATAAGGCTCCTTCATAACTGGTTGGGAATACTGCTCTCGTCTTCCAGAGAAGGCCCTTTATTTTTTAAAGTCACTGCTAAAGTCACATGGTCTTGGAAATTTGGGGACTGTTTTTGTATGAGTGCTAGTAAGAATGTCAACCCAAGATGACCCCATGGCATGCTGCCCTGTGAGCATTGCCTCTGGGAAAAATACCCTGGCCTATAGTGCATGATCAGTTCTGGGCTGAAAAGCAGGGGTTGGAGCGCCACTGTTTCGTTCCTGTATAAATCAGGACCATTTACAGTCAAAATGCCATCTTCCAGCCGGTTTCCTTGTTGGCTTCAGAAGGTGGACCGAGATGTTAGCGTTAATTCGATGGCAAGGAATGACCCAAAACGTGGTGTGTGTAGATTTACAATCTGCATGCAATTTACTGTCTTAATCGTTTTTGTGTTATGCGTACAGGATCTACCCCCAAATCTGCGTTCATTAGTTAGTGAACTTTTTATAAGCTGGCATCAAAACGGCAACAAAATTTTTTAACTTTTACAGTGCAATATGTGTTTTTCTGAAGCAAACCAAAGGTAAACTTCTCATAGTTCTTGCTGCCTGCCTTTGCAGGGAGGATCTTTTTATACATTTGTACTTGTAATAGATGAAATAATAAACCAGATAGCAAATCCCTGTTTTGTTTTGAATCGTAAACCATGTACCAAGTCTTTGGTCCAAATAATGTAGGATAAGTTAAACTTAAATTGCATTCTATTAACCATGATGAGTGTATTTCTGTAAGCATAGTTATGTTGAAATAAAGTTTAAAATAAAACAAACAAAAAAATCCGTCGCTGGTGGGATCATAGCGTTTACATTGGCCACTTTTTGCAAGTTGATCGGCAGGCTGATCAGAGGCTCTCAGTCTGGAAGCTCTGCTGAAATCTGTTCAGCAAGTTAGCAGCACACCAACCTCCATAACGAGATGGTCGCTGCCCATGTATGAGCTACTGGGAATCAAGCCTGAGTCTGCAGCAAGGAATGTGACCATTCTACCACTAAACCACCAAAACCTTATCGGGAGGGTAAACTTGAGTATTTTTAGTTCCTTGTACTGGCCACTATCAATATTTGAAGTGACTTTGCAACATGTTTTCATTCCCCAAAGGAAACCACAATTTCAATAGGCAACAGTTGCCCCTCCCCCCACAGATCATCACTTGAGAATTAGTGGTCACTTTCAAAGGGGACAGGGTTGGGAATGAACGGGAAAGAGGGGGCTGTTGGTTTAGCTAGCATGAGTTCCTATGGGGATGGAAAGTATGACAGTGGGTGTTGGCATTGGTTATAGAACACGATTCATGTAGCAATGGGGATTCTTGAATTGTTGCTTGGTACCAGCAGTCCAGTTTCAATACATTGGTTTTCAATACGTTAAAGAGGTCTGTGCAGCAGATTTACCCAATGCAATGTGGCCTTTGATCTCTTGACTGCTGCTTCTATGAGCACTGATTGTGGATCCAAGCAAGATGAAATCCGTGACAAGTTCCATTTTTTTTCCCTCCATTTATCCTGATGTTACCTATTGGGTCTATTGTGAGGATTTGGGATTTCCTTACATCGAGAAATAATCCATACTGAAGGCAGCAAACCTTGAGACTCGTCAGCAAGTGTTTCAATTCCTGCTCACTTTCAGCAAACAAGGTGCTTCCATCTACATATTGCCGATTATTAATAACCTGCCTCCAATCCTGATGCCACATTCGTCTGCATACAATCCGGCTTCTCTAGTTATTTGCATACAGATTGAATAAGTACGGTGAGAGGATACAACTCTGATACACACCTTTTCTGATTTTAAACCATACAGCATTATATTCCCTTGCTCTGTTCACACAACTGCTTCTTGATCCATGTTCAAGTTCCCCATGAGCGCGATGAAGTATTCTGGAATTCCCATTCTTCTCAAGGTGATCTATAGTTCCTTATGATCCACACAGTCAAATATCTTTGCATAGTCAAGAAAACACAAGTAAACATCTTTCTGCTGTTCTCTTCTTTCAGCCACAATCCTTCTGACATCAGCAATGTTAGCCCTGTTCATGTCGTCTTCTGAATCTGGCCTGAACCTCTGGCAGTTTCCCGTCAGTGTACTGCTGCGACTACTGTTGAATGATCTTCAGCACATTTTACTTTCATGTGATATCAGTGATACTGTTCTACAGTGTGAGCATTTGTTGGGTTACCTTTCTTTGAAGTGAGTACAAATATTGATCTCTTCCAGTCCATTGACCAAATAGCTGTCTTCCAAATGTCCTGGCATAGAGGAGTGAGTGCTTCCAGTGCTTCACCAGCTTGTTGAAACATGTCAACTGGTATTCCGTCAATTCCTGAAACTGTCTTTTTGGCTAATGCTTTTCATGACATTTGAACTTCTTTCTTCAGCACCCTTGGTCCTTGCTCATATGCTACCTCCTGAGATGGTGGAATGTCGACTAGGTCTTTTGGGGACAGTGGCTGTACATGCTTTCTATTATCTTTGGATCCTTCCTGCATCATTCAATCTTTTGCCCATAGATTCTTTCAATACTGCAACTTGAAGCCTATTTTCTTTACATCTTTCCGTTTAAGACATACTGTGCATGTTCTTCCTTTTTGGTTTTCTAACTCTAGGTCTTTGCATCTTGCAGTATAAAATTTCACTTTGTCTTCTCGAGCTGCCCTTTGAAATGTTCTGTTTGGCTTTTTTACTTCTCCCTTTCTTCTATTTGCCTTAATTTCTCGATGGTTAAGAGCAGTTCTCCGAGTCTCTTTTGATATCCATTTTGAACTTTTTTTCTTTCCTGCTTTTTAAATGACCGCTTGCTTTCTTTATGGATGATGCTCTTGAAGTCATCTCATAGCCCCTCGGGTCTTCTGTCCTTAGTGTTCAATGCAGCACATCTGTTCCTGAGATGTTCTGAAAATTAAGGTGGCATATATCCAAGGCAATATATTGGCTCTCCTGGACTTGTTTTGATTTTCTTCAGCTCTACTTGAACTTACATATGAACAACTGATGGTTTGTTCCAGAGTCAGCTCCTGTCCTCTTTTTAGCTGCTGAGGTTGAACATCTCCAGTGTCTCTTCCCATCGATGTAGTCAGTTTGATTTCTATGTATTCCATCTGGGGAAGCCCGTGTGTATACTAACATTTTGTGTTGTTGAAAAAAGGTTTTTGCTCCGAACAGGTCACTGGTCTTGAAAAATTCTATTGTGAAATCTTCAGCTTCATTTCTATCACCAAGACCATATTTCCCAACTACTGTTCCTTCATCTTTGTTTCTGACTTTTGCATTTCAATTGCCAATTATTTTCCCCCAATTGCCAGTTATTATCAACACATCTCGATTGTATGTTTCATCAATTTCATCCTGAAGGGGTTGGTAGAATTCTTGATTTCTTCATCACTCGTTTTTCTGGTTGGTGTATAAATTTGAATAATCGTTATATTGATTGGATTTCCTTGATATCAGACAGATATAATCCTATCACAAATTGCATTGTACTTCAAGATTGATTTTGCAATGTCCTTTTTTAGTAATGAATGCAATTCCATTTCTCTAGTGTGGGGAACAGAAGGATTTCTCTCAAGCTGTCTCCCCCAAATATATGCCAGACTTAGCTGCTTGAGAATGACTGTACACTTGGAGGTCAGTGAGTGGATTGGGGGTCATTCTTCCTGAGAGTTATCAGCTGTCTAGATCAAGCAGACACACTGTTTATCCCACAACAAATAGGGCCCATTCCCTTCTGACATTGTTCCCTTGAAGGAGTGCCTGAAGGCAAGCCCAGGACCACTCTAGGATCGAGTCCAGGGTCCACCCACCTTGCCACACATGCTCCCCTATTCCCTCCCTTTACTATTGCGTGTTCACCCCT
>NW_022107431.1:25106219-25107767 GCF_000313985.2 Echinops telfairi | reverse complement strand
CAATACCAGTCCTTTCCAGCTCATTAACACCTAGAATATTGATCTCTATGTAGTTCTATTTCATTTTTGCTGACTTCCAATTTTCCTAGATTCGTATTTCCATCCATCCCAATCCTGATGATTAATTTATGCTTGCATGTGTTTCTTCATCACAGGAAGGTCCTGAAGGCTTTACTTCCACAGGCTTCATTCCATTCGTGTTATTATGGTCGACTCTTCTTTGAGCAACTGCTCTTCCTCAGTCACACTGTGAGTTCTTCCTGACCCGAGGGGCTTTTCCGGACACTCTCTCTGACAATGTTCTTTAGGCATTTGGCATCTGACTGTGTTCTGATGCTATTCATAAGGTTTTCAGGGGCTAATATCTCTGAGTGGACAGCTTATTCCTTCTTCATAGCTTGTTCTTCATCTGGAAGCTCTGCTGAAACCTATTCGCTTTGGGTGACGTGTCTGGTACCTGAAATATCAATGACATATTTCCCTGCATCACAGCAACACACAAGCCAACCCAGTACAGCAAACTGACAGACAGGTGGTGGCACTGAATTGTAGACAGGAAACATGTCAAATCAGTAAATGTTACTTGTCTACATTTTTACAAAAATAACATATGGTCCGACAGAGCACAGTGGGGCCCAAGGAAATGTTGAAGAAGACCCTTTCCTTCGCTGTCCCAGAGTCAGCCCCTGGCCTCCTTTTAGCTGCTTATCTTGAACTTCTCAGTAAGAGACAGAAAGACCGAAGGGGAAAAAAATCTTTGAATGAATAAGTTTAGGGTGTGATGAGTTTGCGATATAAAACGAACATTCAAAAAGGAAGGAAGAAAAGAGGGAAGAAACCTGCCCTGGCTCTACCTGGATGGTAGGGCAGAAAGCGAGCAACCCCTGGCTTGCAAAAAGCAGGGAGAAATAAGGGATACAATGGAGGTGGACCGGAAAGGCAAGTAGGAATTGTTAAAAATCAACTCATGTGAACCAACTCTAGCCCTGTGTGTGCTCCCAAATAGAAACTGTGAGGATAGACCTTAATTGGCCCCTCATGTCCATAGAGCCACTGGTTATGACTAAAAGATAGTAAGTAGGCTTTCTTTTTTCCCCTGTGTATGCCCTGTGAGTCTGATTTGATGTTATTATATCTTGTGATACTCTGTGATATAATTTTGTTTAGACTTAAATTCATTATGGCAAGTGAATTTACAAAACATTATAAGGAAACATCTAACTTTTACACCTTTTACTTTACTTTAAAAAGTGTTACTAGCTTTCTCACAATGCACGACTTTTTTTTAATGCAAGACTTTTGTATGAACTTGCATCTGAATTTATTTTATTGTAGGTCTGCTTGTTATCACGGTCTAACTAAGTGGGAAGATGCCCCTTCTGTCCTCAGTGTTGGCCTTCCTTAAACAGTAGAGACAATGGAGGCAAAACAATGCTATGCATTCCACTTAGTCTATTGTCTCTTTGCTTGATCTGGCTTTTTTACTCAGAAGAAAAGCTTCAGTGCATACACAGACATCGTTCTCTTCAAATGTGTCAGACGGCAAAA
>NW_022107431.1:25101123-25106119 GCF_000313985.2 Echinops telfairi | reverse complement strand
TGATCTGGCTTTTTTACTCAGAAGAAAAGCTTCAGTGCATACACAGACATCGTTCTCTTCAAATGTGTCAGACGGCAAAAGCCAAAGCACATCATTTGATCTCCACATAGAATTCAAACGATGCCAGGGACCAATGCAACATTGAGTCACAGCCTTAAATGTCACCGCAAAGAGAGGAACGGAATGATTCATGCCTTCAAATGTCGTGTGCCAGGCACTCTGCTTTATTTTACAGGAGAAAGAGGCAATCCTTTGCCATCCACCCAGGTATTCTGTCTGGATTTGGTTGACAGTTTGTCCTCTTCACTGCACACCTGCACACCCCCAACCACAAGCCATCGATGTGGTGAAGGTCACTATGACAAAGGGGAGAGAACACTGCTCCCAGAGCGTGGTAGCATGAAAGCATAGTTACCTCACATCTATTTTCCCTGTTCTTGAGTCAGATGAGCTCACCTCCTCACTGGCATAGTTCATGGGCAAGGGTGTGGCTGGTGCCCTGTCTTCTCTCTCTGTGCTCGCGTTAGAGAGGCTGTCATCCACCCCAGAGCTTGGCCTCATTCTGGTGATCACATGGGGTCGGTGGGTAGCACAAATGGCTAATGTGCTCTGCCGTCAACCAAGGGTTGGTGGCCCAGGCCACCCAGCGCCACCTCAAGACAAGCCTGGCCATCAACATGGAACCACTCAGCCACTGAGAACGCTATGGGACACCGTCCTCCTCAGACACACGGGTCAGAGGCTGGACTGACTGGGGTGAGCATTTCCAGACCTTGGAGCACAGAAGATGGACCCCAGAAGCTCTTTTTGGTTGGCCCGGCAAGGAGAGAGCACCCCGTCTCCATTCTACCCAAGGTCCGAAGGGGACGTCAGCATGAGGAGACAACTCCCCTGAGAAGCTGCACCCGAGCTAGAATATATCAGTCCCGTCACTTGCAAGATTTCTCTCATTCATATATATATATACACACACACACACTCACACACACGGTGCACTTACCTGGGTCTTATCTAAACACCTTTCCATGGGGCTGCCCCTCTGCCTGAGGACCGATCTCTCTTATGTGGCACATGGGGCATTTGACTGAGCCATTCAATCAATATTTTCAGTCTACATCATCCACTGAGCTCTAGATTTCTATATCCTGCTGTCTACTTGACCTCTTCTGGAAGTTTCCACAGGTTGTTCAAATTCCACATTCTGCTCTTCTCCCTATGGTCTTCTTCAACCGATGGAAGCATTGTCCTTCCAGTCATGTAGCGGCAACACATCAGCATCACCTTCAGATCCATCCTCTCTGTCAACAACTGAATACGAAAAATGGTTTCCAACACTCCAAAACATAGTTAATGTCTCTAGGTGTTTGCATGGCTAATGTGGTATGCAAAACAGACACCAGATAACTGAGTTACATAAGCAGCTACAATTTCCTGTCCGTACTTTTCCTTCTAATCTGTTCCCACCCCCCTCCCGCCCCCATGGACATCAAAGATGTTATTTTCTAAACTAATTAAATTCCCCAGAAGGTTTATTTTAAAAAAATACTTTTATTGGGGGCTCTTACAAAAATGGTTATTTTTTGACCATTTTCTTGTCTTTAAGTGAAAGTTGACTGGGCAAGTTCGCTTCCCACTCAATGGTTCTCACACAAACTGTGTGCCGACATCAGTTGTCACCCTCACAGTTCATGAGCACTTTTCTTTTAAATAAAATTTTATCCCACCTTCAGTGAAAGTTTACAAAGAAAATTAGATTCTCATTTAACAATTTCTATACACCTAGTTCAATGTCATCGGTTACATTTTTTTTTCAATCCAAAAGAAAGCAGGAAATAATACAAATAGAACAAAAAAGAATGGGAATAAACATGGAACAAAGAACCTAACTATATCTGCATACAGCTACAGCCGCAGTCAAGAGATCAAAAGACATGTTGCATTAGGTAAATCTGCTACACAAAACCCCTTCAGAGGATTGAAAAGCAAGGATGTTTGTTTGAGGACTAAGGTGCGCCTTACCCAAGCCATCGTATTCTCCATTGCATCATATGCACGTGAAAGTAGAACATTGAATAAGGAAGATATGGAAAACTGGATACATTTGAATTGTGGTGCTGGAGAAGACTAGTGGCAGTACTGGGGACTGCTAAAGGACAAACCAGTCTGTCTTGGAAGAAGTATGACCAGAGTGTTCCTTAGCGGCAAGGATGGGGAGACTTTGTCTTACATACAGTATATACTCAATATAAGCCAACCCAAATATCAGCCAGGCACCTAATTTTACCACAAAAAATGCATTAAAAATGTGCTGAAACACTCGGCTTATGCACGAGTATATACAGTACTTTGAACGTGTTAACAGGAGACACCAGTCCCTGCAGAAGGACACCATGTTTGGGAAAGAAGAGCAGCAAAACAGAGGAAGGCCCTGGGCCAGATGGATGGATACAGTGACTGCATCAGTGGGCTCAGGCATAAGAGCAAATGTGAGGATGGAGCGGGACTGGGCGATGTTTCCTTTCTTGAATGTAGGGGCTCTATGGCAGGGGTACTCACACTTTTTCAGCATGTGACCTACTTATTAAATGGTCAAGTCAAAATGATCTACCAACTACAAAAATGCAAAACATATATTTATTTTTCTTTATTTATTACATTTATTCATAAATGCCTTGAGAATTCTTATTATGTACAATGCATGTTTATGTACCTTGCATAACCGGATGAGTTCATTTTCCACAACACAAAATTAACTATGTACATTTTTGTCATTACCCGAGTTTACTCTGATGACTTGCACTGAATGGGATGAGCCAGGGATGCATAGTCTGGACAGTAGCTGCTGACAGCCAGCCTCAAGCACATTTCCAAATGACCGTCAGTCATGGTGGAACGGTTCTTGGACTTAGTGATCTTTATGTGGGAAAAGGCTGACTCACATAAATAAGTAGAGATGAATAATGCAGTCAAGGAGATAGCACGTTTTCTTGTGTTTGGGTACTTTCCTTCTGCAAGTAAGTCCCAGAACTGTTCATGCGCTCTGGACTTCAGCTGAATGTCGGCTTCTAGTGTCCACATCTCCCATTCCGTATGAAAGTGACACGGTTTTGTCTTCTTACTTGGTCCAGCTCTCCCACTCCTTTTAATACCCTTTCTTACATTTAAGAGAAAAAACCCAAGGTCTAAAAATTGGTGATCACTTAGCTTGTCAGTTTTGTTGCACTACACGGTTTGCTTTTGATACCTAAGATTGCATCTGATTGGCTGTGCTGTATATCAGTTAAGTGATGGGATTGATGATAGGCTTACGTCTATGTTTTTAATGCCATGCCCTCTACCCACACTACATTTGCGATCGACTAGTGGATCGCGATCGATGTATTGAGCACCCCTGCTCTCGGGGTTGGAGCTGGCTCGGTGGCACGTGACATCATATCTGCATTAGCTCACTTTCTGGCACACTCTGGCTGAGGGCAGGGCTTTTCCCACCCCTTGTCAATGGTCCAAGAGGCTTATTCCCAGTGGGGGCTCTGCAAACGGAATCTTGGTCCTTCACTGACTTCCGTAGCCTTCTGTAAACAGAGCACGCTCGCCTTTTCCAGTCTGCCTTACTCGTTTCCATCTGCCCAGTTTCCCAGCTCTTCCTTTAAAACAAAAAAATTTTTTTTGTATTCTTATCTTGGCTTTCAGTCAAAGGTTTCTTGTTTGGTCGCATGCACGGATGCTCCGTTTTCTAAGAAGCACGTCCCTCACCACTGTTACTGTATTTTGAGGAGTCCATCTATTATTTGGTTGAAAGGGGACCTCTGCTGGTGGTTTGATTTCCAAGTTACAAGGATGTGTTAGAGCAGTGATTCTCAACCTTCCTAATGCTGCAACCCTTTAACGCAGTTTTGGTGACCCCCAACCATAAAGTTATTTTCGTTGCTACTTCATAACTGTAATTTTGCTACTTTTATGAATTGTGATTTAAATATCTGATATGCAGGCTATAGCTTCATTGTTAGAAATTGAACATAATTAAAGTATAGTGATTCATCACAAAAACAATATGTAATTATGTATTGTGAAATATTTATTTCTAATATCAAATAAATGAAATTTTGTCTTGAAGCATGGTGTAGCATGGGTAAAGTCTTCACACCAGGGTAGTCGTAGGTGGGCATATCTGCATGTGGGCAGACCCGCCTGGAGACGGATGGAGGAGCAGTGTCTCGGTTCCTAAGACCATCAGAATTATGTGTTTTCTGATGGTCTCAGGCGACCCCTGTGAAAGGGTTGTTTGGGGGTCGTGACCCACAGGTTGAGAACCACAGTGTTAGAGTGATGGTCTCCGGGGCTCCTCCCATACCTGTATGGCATCCCTATCTCCTTACATAACCACGCACAGATTTGGGGCTGTTATTCCTGGTGGTGCAAAATCAAAGATATTCTAGCATTTACCCAAAAATCACTCTCACTGCCATCAAGTAGGTGACCCGAGAGGACAGGGTGAACTGCCCATGTGGGTTTCCCAGACTTTCAGTCTTCACAAGAGTAGACAGCTTCATCTTTCTCTTGTGGAGCAGCTGATAGATTTGAACTGCTAACCTTGTGGTCACAGCTTAGTGCTTAGCCCACTCTGCCACCAGAGCCCCTTCAGCATTTACCATAGCTGTCCTATATTCTCATGTTCCTCTCACGGTCGTCATTCACCTTGGTCATGTGGTGCCGACTTGGCCCATACTGTGGGTTACCTTTCCCTAAAAATGAACCACTGAGCCTGACCTCCCATCCGGAAGGGCTGCAGGAGAGCTTTACCTTGTTAGATGACCTCACATGTCGGTGAGACAGGCAATGTGGGCTGACTTCATTGTTGCCCCCTCAAAACACAAAGAAAAAAAATTATAAGGTGAAAGAACCTCAAAGTAACACGAGAAATAAAAAGTTACCAAGAAATTAAAATGTAAAAGTTTAAAATCCCAGGGTTAGTACCGTGGAAAAGAGCACGGCATGT
>NW_022107431.1:25072517-25101023 GCF_000313985.2 Echinops telfairi | reverse complement strand
CTCAAAGTAACACGAGAAATAAAAAGTTACCAAGAAATTAAAATGTAAAAGTTTAAAATCCCAGGGTTAGTACCGTGGAAAAGAGCACGGCATGTCCTCAAAAGGGTGGAAAGAGAAACACTTCCTGGCTGTCTATTGGTGACAGAAATAAGAGCAGTGACAAGGAGAACGACACGCACAGCCATGTGCACCACTGCATGGTTCACAATCGCAGCAAGGATGGAAACAACCTCCATGTGCATCAGGGGATGAATGGATAAACACCAGCTCTGACACGGGCACACACGCCATGCTGCCTACCATGAAAGAATACTGATTCACCGTGTGGGAGATGCACATTTAGACAACAATGGTACATCACTTCCCTTCACCAGCGCTGACAAGGGTGAGGAGAAACAGGGACCTCCAGACACAGCGGGTGGCACCGTGCAACCACCGTGCAACATGGTATTAACAATAGCAAAAAGCACTATTCAGCTACAGCAGCCATAACTATCGCAAAAGATGGAAGCCGCCTCGATGCCCATCAGTGCAGAATGGGTGAACGTTGGTACACACACAGTGCGATACCAGGAGACCTTAAAGAATCCGTGAAACACCTGATGGCGTGGATCCACTTGGAGGATATTATGCTCAGTGAAATGAGTCAATCACAAGATCACCACTGTGAAACAGCAAGAAAAGGCTGTCATGCTGAAAGACACATTCTTTGATGGTTCTGAGTGGGAGGAGAGAGGGGAGGAAAGTCATGAGCAGAAGAGTAGACAAGGGTGAACTTGGGTAAAGGAGAAGGCAGTAGAAAGTAGGAAGGTTTGCCCCCCGCCCCCTCAAAAAAAAAGATGGAGGCAGGGAAGACACTGTGAGGTTTGCAAGAGTTAAGGGCAACAGAGCCAAATGCTATTATGTGCACCATTGTGCAATTGTGGTGATCTACAAGAAGATACTTGGCTAGACATACAGGTTGAACAGGTGTGGAAAGGAGAGTGGGCGTGTACCCATGAACATACATAGATTTCACCAAGGATGTCTGTACATGTATATTCATTTTCCTTTGCTTGAAAAACATCCACGAGTGTGGCGCAGCATCCAGGGGATAAAATTATGAAAACTCAACCCAGCACCAGCAGGGGCTCAGAACCATAGTCTGGGAGAACACCACAGCTAACTGGCACAGGGTGGTTCACAGAAACAACATTCTGTGTCTTCCCTGGAGGACTAGTAACTATGGACTTAAAAGCTGACGAGTGGTCCTTTAAGGGGCAACTACTGGTCTCTCCCCATCTGGAGGAAAGAGGAGTGATGAAAATCCAAAGGCACATGGAAATAATTAGTCCAATTATTGGACTGATTGGACTTACTCAAGGGAAAGGAATCACATGAAATGGTCCTGGATTGCGTGGGAGGAAAACGTGCAACACAACTCAAAATCCTAAAAATGGCGAGGCTTCTGGGTCCAATAGAGACGGCTGGGACTCAGTCACCCTTCAGGTCTGAACGGAACTCATCTCTGGGGCTCAATTTTCAGCCAAATAATAAGGGGAGCAATAACACTGTGGAAGTATGCACACCGTAGAATAAACCAATCCCTTGTGATCAAAAGGGGAACACTTCCCCAGGGACAGACTTCAGAGGATTCAAAGGAGGAATGGGGCAGGAAACACAGGGAGGAAGTAGGTTAAGTGAGAGAGGATTGCTGATATAAATATATAGATCTATAGATGAGTTGGAACTACATGTATGTGGATTGTGGAAGGTAAAACTGATCGTCTGCTCTATAAACCTTCACCTAATTTACAATAAAAAATTAGAATAAAACCCAACCCAACCCCATGAGGCGGTTCTACTCTCTCATACAGCTGGTCTGTATCAGCATCAACCCCACAGTTACCTGACAAGAACTACCTAACAAACAGCCCTTAGAACATGATTTAATGGGTTGTCTTCTTAGTCTCTCTCACACACCCAAAATGAAGAGGAACCAGAATGGCGATAACATTGCAAAGGTCCTGGGGGTCTTGGCTGGAAGCAGAGAATATCAAAGAGATGTTTATCTGTATTTTATTGACTACACAAAGATATTAAACTGCGTAGATCACAATAAATTATGGATTACATTTGAAAGAATGGGAATTCCTGAGCATTAATTGTGCTCACAGGGAACCTACACAAGGAGCAAGAGGCAGTGATTTAAATGGAACAAGGGCGGCTTCAAATCGGGCCTGGTGTGTGTCAGGCTTGAACCCTTTCATCACACCCACTCAATCTGGGTGCTGAGCAAAGAATCCCGGAGGTTGGACTAGATCTAGAAGCACATGGCATCAGGAGTGGAGGAAGGCTTCTCACCAACCTGCACCGTGCAGATGAAACAACTTTACTTGCTGAAAACGAAAAGGACTTGAAGCATTTACCCAGGAGTAACAAAACTACCAGGTTTCCTGTAGATTACCCAGCAACATAAACCCCAAATCGAGTGGGAACATCGCGAGCAACGGAAACCGTTGAGAGTGTCAAGGCTTTCGTTTTACTGACGTCCACAATCAACACTCGGGCAAGCCATCAAAAGATCGATTGCGCTGGGCATGTCTGCGGCCAACGAACTTCTAAAGTGCTGTGAAGCGAAGATGTCACCCGTGGCACTTCCAATGCCCCCGTCCACGTTGGATCACGAATAAGGCAGAGCGAAAGAGAACCGACACATTGAAATGACGGTGTTGGCAGAGAATCTTCAAAATACCCTGGCCTCCGAGGAAGCGGAACGCACCTCCGTGGGAGGAAGGAGGGCCAGAAGGTTCCTTCGAAGTGAGGCTGGCAGAGCCTGGGCTCCCTCCCCTACTTTCCACGTGTAGGCCGCAGGGTCGGTCCCTGGAGTAGGACAGACGCTTGGTGGAAAGCTGGACGCTTGTGTCCGACGGGGATGGACGTGGCTGCAACAATTGGTCCAGCACCGTAACGACCGCGGTCGGGGCGCTGGTTACGTTTCCCTCCGTGGTGCAAACAGGGCGCCAAGAGGGAGCAACCGACTCCCCCCGGCAGTTCCCAGCAGGGATCGTTGGCGTCAAACCACCTAAAGGACGCCCTCGAGGCAGCTGCCTCCACCAGCCCGCGGGAACCGGGGCGCTGGCGCCGGCTCGGCGTGGGTGTGCGGCGCCCGGGCCCTGGCCGCGGAAGGCAGAGCTGCCGGGGCGGGCGTCCTCCTGCACCGCCTGGCGTCGCTGCGGCCCCGGCGGAGAGCGGCGGCTGCGCGCCGGGGCCTGCGCCGCGGAGGCCGCGGCAGCTCGGGCTGGCGAGTCGGGAAGCGCCCGGGGAGCGCGGCGGCTCGGCATTCCCGCAGGAGGGCGCGAGGCGGACGGCGAGTACAGCTTGTAGGAAGAGCAGGGAGCAAATTGAGCGCCTGCACCAGGATGGCCGAGTGGTTAAGGCGTTGGACTTAAGATCCAATGGACATATGTCCGCGTGGGTTCGAACCCCACTCCTGGTAGGTGGTCTTTTTCTTCCGTGAGAGGAAAAAATTTTTTTTAAACACCTTGAACTCAGAAATGCACTCGTCTGGGTAGGAGAGGCTCACCCTCCCCCGCCCCCCAGCGCGGTGGGGCCGCTTGCCAACGGGCAGGTGGCGCAGCGGGTTTGGCGGGAGCGCGCAGCCGCCAGTATTCGGGGCCGCGCCCAGCGACCCTGCGGCCCCGCTCAGCTCGGGCCGGGGGCGTGGGGCGCGGGCGCGGGCGAGGACCGGGAGGTGGCAGCGTCTTAGGAAAGTTTAAAAAGCATCCCCACCTTATTTTTTTTCCCCGCCCAAGTTCATGGCGGGCCCTCGGCCTGCAGGCGGAGGCTGGAAACTCCTGGCTCAGTCCGTTCGAACAGCGACACCTACTGGCAGCTCGAGGCGAAACGAGGCGCGGGATTCTGACTTCCGGAGACCAGTTTGTCGTTCACTCCGCGGCGGCTTCTGCGGGGCGGCGATGCTGCGAGCCGGGTCCCGGGGATTTCAAGGGCCAACCGAGTCACCCAAAGGGAACAGGTTTCAGCGGAGCTCCCGGGCGAAAAACAACCAACTCGGAAGGACTGGGCCCCCAATTCGGAGGAAGTACTTGCTGAAAACCTTCTGTCGGATACTGAAGGCCTTGGGAAAGGAAGCAGATCCTTGTCAGACAGAGGGCTGGAGGATGGGCCCCCACCTGTGGGGCCTCGAAGGGCACTCAAAATGTGACCTGGGAGGAGCTGCTTTGTCAAAATAGAGCCGACCGTGGTGACTTGAGTTTAGTAAAGCCAGGGGGTGGGGGCGGGGTGGGTGGAACCTTTTATCCCAGAGAGGCAAGTCTTGCTAATGTTATAAATCATCTTAAAGAAAGCATTGGAGTAGGACCCTAGGCTGTGGTTTTGTTGCTTGTTGTTGTTCTATGCGCCAGGTGGTTCCACTTCATTCGGACCCACCCAGCTGAATGGAAGATTACTGACCCTGCACCAACCTCACAATTGTTATCTTTGAGCCCATGTTGCAATCCCTATGTCCATGCATCTCATCCAGGGGGTTCCTCTTTGCCACCCATCTCCTGCTTACCCACCATGTTCCCTTTTCCCAGGGGCTGGTTTCTCCTGAACTTGTTTAAAGTACACGAGATGAAGTCTATCTTTGCTTCTAAGGAGTATTCTGACTATCCTGCCACCGAGATTGCTTGTTCTAGCATACCACAGGTACTTTCAGTATTTTTCACCAGCCCCGTAATTCAAACGCAAGATGACATCCTCGCTCTTCAACACTTTAAAGAAGTCTTGTGCAGCAGATTTGCCTGGGGCAACACATCATCTGATTTCTTGCAGCTGCCTGCATGAACATTGGCTGTGGATCTGAACAAAAAGAAATCCTTGACAATTTCAGTCTGTTCTCCTTTATCATGATCTTGTCTATGAATCCAGCTGGGAGGAATTTTGTTTTCTTGACCATGAGTTATGATTTATATTGAGAGCTGTAGTCCTTGATCTTCATCATCCACCGCTTCAAGGCCTCAGGGTTGGGTCATCTGTATAAGGCAGGTTAATAAGCCTTTCTCCAGTTTTTAGCCACGGCTCTTCCTCCTATAGGACATATCGTTCTTGGATTATTTGCTCAGCATACAGATTGAATAAATATAGTGAAAAGATACAACCTCTGCACACCTTTTGTCATTTAAACTATGCAGTTTTCTGTTTGAATGATTGCCTCTTGGTCCCTGTCCAGTTTCTGCATGCCTACAGTGAAGTGTTCTGGAACTTCACTTCTTTTCAGTGTTTTCCGCAATTTATCATGATCCGCATGCCCAGGGAGTGGCTAGTGGTTTTGAACTGCTGACCTTGCAGGATATTGAACTTCTCAAAGTGTTTATGTACTCGTAAAATGGGAGTGATACTAATAGTAGCTGCCTCAACAGTTTGTGAGAGAGTTAAATATGATGTTGAGGAAGTCTTAGAAAGTGCCTGGCGTATGGAAGCACACAGTAGATCGAGTTACTGTTATAAGTTAGTGATTCTTTTATACATACAAATAATGAGCCCAGTCTCACTACAAAGGTGAGAGTGGTTCATGGCATTGGTTCTGCTGGTGGGTATACACTGTATTTTCCATGTCAACTACAGAAGGGGGGAAGGAGATAATTCACAAGAGAGATTTTTCAAAAGACAGAAAATTGAGGAGAGGGATATAAATTTCATTCTTCTGCTTCATTCATTGATTTTTTTCCCATTTAAGAACCTTTACATACTGAATTATCTGCCATCAACAATTACTTCTTACATTAAAATCCAAGTAGCTCCTTGAGTAATGTTTATTTAAAATATACTGTAAAGCTAAAACCCAGAAGTCTAAGCTCTAACATTGAAATCCACGAGAAGTGGTGAGGTTATTGCCTTCCCCTGGGCACCACACCCATTGGGTTGGTCACAAATAGCTATGTGAAGGATGTTGATCACATTTTTTAGACTCTAGCAATTCTGACCCACCCAGTTCAGCTTGGATTTTAAATTCAATGTGACTTTTCAATTTTGTTCCACATAAGAAAAATAAGAGACCCGTATTACTTGAGATATGTGCAAAAATAATCGACAATATCTTGCTTTTAAGCACAACAAAGTGCACCATAGATTATAGTGTGGCATTGAACTCTATTAGTAGGCAGGGAAGCTCTTTCTCAGGGATTCAATGCAATGCCTCATCCTGTCAGTGCACTAAAATGACATTGTAAAGGGGCCTAATGAGTTGAAACGATGGAGATAATGTACGAATTGAACCACTTACCCAATTTCTCTCATGCTGCTTTGAGTCTCCCCTGAGTCTTTGTCAGACCAAAGTGAGCTGGGGACGGACTTGTGCATTCCGGAGGTGAAGGCCTCTGGGTGGATCAAGAGTAGGACTTCCTCCTGAAGGGAGACGCCGGTCAGTGTAAGACATGAAAAAACAATAATTCATAAGTGGTCAAGTGTAAGGGAGGGAGGGGAAAAAATGAGGAGTTGATACCAGGCTCAAGTAGAAAGAAAATGTTTTGAAAACGATGATGGCAACAAATGCACAAATGTGCTTGACACAATGGATGCATGCATGGATTGTGATGAGTTGTACGAGCCCCCAATACAATGATTTAAAAAGAAGAAGAAGAAAAAGAAGACTTCCTCCCACTGGACTTCTCTGTGCTGCTTCCACATCTCGGCACCATCAGCTCACCTAATGCCAAGTGACAGCCAGCTAAGGGAAACGGATGATTTTTGCCCATGTTTTCAAAATGTCTGGAAAGTTTTGCAGAAAAATGACAGTACCACAAACTAAACAATCTCTAACTCCAATTGAGCATTTCATTCATTCCATCTTTTTTGTTTTTAACTGCCTAAAATTGGCAACACAATGTTGGGTGTTGGGATGCAGCAAAGGATAAGATAGACATCTTCCTATCTCAGTCAATTGGCAACACGTAGCCTGTAAGGTTTCTATTCTACATCCTGGTTTGGTAGGTAGATTTCTGAAGTCTTAAAAGCACACAAGCAGCCAT
This sequence comes from Echinops telfairi, assembly GCF_000313985.2. Lineage (NCBI taxonomy): Eukaryota > Metazoa > Chordata > Mammalia > Afrosoricida > Tenrecidae > Echinops > Echinops telfairi. The sequence continues at coordinate 25,094,013 of NW_022107431.1, read as the reverse complement.
CTAAGACGCAACTGTTGGTCTCTGCTCAGCTGGAGCAAGTGAGAAAGAAGGAGAAGAAACCAGTCTGTGGACCATTTACCGTCATGAGCCTATTCAGAGCCCAGAGTATTCTATGGTGCCCAGCTATCACTACTAACTGTTCTGACAAGGGCCACAACAGACAGTCTCAGAAGAGTGGGAAAAATCATAGAACGAAGTCAACAAATTTTTTTTAACAGGACAGACTTACAGGACAAGCAAGACCTAGGGAACCCTATAGGTTACCTCTCAGAGATAATGTACATCCTTTAAACTTTGAACTAGAACTACCCTTGGATGTCACCTTTCAACAAAATCATAAAATAAGCAATCTTACCCATGAATGTCACTCAAATTCTTTTACACATATATGCATACCTATATATATAGAGAGAGCATGCCCTGGTAGTGACATGGACTAAACGTTGGGCTACTAACCACAAGGTTGGCGGTTTAAACCCATCAACTGCTCTATGGGAAAATGCTGAGGCTCTCCACTCCCATAACAATTTACAGTCTCAGAAATCCTATAGAGGGTCCCTATGAGTCTGAATCGGTGGGTTTGGTTTGGGAAGCTTAGAAATACCATAAAGCCACCAACCCAGGATACGCTCGTGCTTTGTGATGCAGACTTTGCCAGGCAAAATGAGAGCAAGTGAGAGAAGCAAAAACAAACTCTGAAAGTACTCCGAGTACTTCCTACGGACCGTGCAACATTTAGAATGTTATGTGCAAAGACACATTCTTGAGGTTGTGGTCGTGTGGAAGGGGCAAGGAGTGAGGGCAAGGAAGGCTCCTGAACAAAAGGAGGTTTAAATGGACGAGGGGGGAAGCCTCCCCCCAGAGTAGCCTGTAACCTCGAGAGAAGTGGGTGTCCTCCCTGAGCTGCACAAAAGAACAGAGGCGCTTCTGTGGGAACAATCCCAGTCTGGCAGCCTCTCAGAACAGCCCACCCACCACGGTTCTGCCACGCCTGGCTCTGTGGCTCTCAGATTAAGAGCTCTGCCGGCCTCCTCTCCTGCCTGTAGGCCCCTAAATTATAGGAGCACGAGCTGCCCACCACGCCATGACGTGCCAGAAGCTGAGAGCGCATGAAAGCCTTTAAAAGACTCCTGGAAGTCCATTATTTTATGCATACTTTTTTTTTTCAGCACAAAAATCTTCTTACAGAAGTTACATTTTCATCTCCTGCCCTCATCAAGTGAGCCCAGATATTTTCTTCTGGTTTTATATTATTCTCCAGAAAGCAATGTAGCTGACATGGCCAGCTCCCTTCCTCCTCCACCTATTCCCCACTTGTTACTTAGTAATTGTTTAACTGGACGCAAAGCTTCCTGGAAGAAAGGCCACTTTGTCTAGCTTTCCTCCTAGCGGGGAGCAGCAGTGTGAGTAAGTTCTGGGCAGTCACTTATAAGGAGAAGGACTACTGGACCATTTCCAGGAGAGCAACCTTAAAGACTGTGTGAATGTGTCTGTGCCTTCTCTGTGTCTCCCCTGCATGCTTCCATGAGCATGTTTATGATGGCTGCTGCTTTGACAATCACTGTGGGCCAGGAGGGTGGGGGCAGGCCACAGTCTCGGCTTGGCAGAGGACTTTACACACAAAGCTACCATTGCAACCCTGAAAGAAAAGAGAAAAAGAAAGTAACAATTATATGTCTTAGGAGCTGTGGAATTATAGTGGGTCATGTGTTGGACTACTGAGCCCCCTGACCGCTTAGCAGGGGGAAATATGAGGCTTTCTACTTCCATAGAGAGTGACAGTCTTGGAAACCCACCCCACAAAGGCAGCTCTACCTTGTCCTAAAAAGGACCGCTATGAGTCAGAATGGACTCTATGCCAGTGAGATTTTTATTTTGTTTGTCTATTTTCAGATGTATCATTTTATTTTATATTTTTTATTCATCATTTTCCTGGGGGGCTCTTACAGATCTGATAACAATCTATCATTCAATTGTATCTAAGCCCACTTTTTTTGTTTATTTTTTTAAGCCATATCTTTGTAACTCCCACCACATGATGCAAAGAGGGTGTGTGAGACACAGATAGAAGGGCTTGGCCGGTGTTGCCATTTCACTGGTGGGGGCAGCGGGGCAGCAGATGTCGCAGCACCAAGACCATGAAGCCGAGCCGGAGAGCAGTGCTGAGACCACGAGGCAGAGCGGAGGATCAGCACTGAGTCTGTATGGCAGAGCAGCAGGTTTCCTGGCTTCTAGAATAAGGCAGGGGCCGAGGGACCATGTGACTCATAGACCCACGGCCAGAGAGTCATCCTTCCTGCAAAGCTGAGAAGAGGCAGCATAGACAAACCGACTGTCTCTTTACCATTTGGTAACCTGTTGGTTTCTCTCAGAAACCTCAACATCGTGAGTACTCGGTGAGTTCTGCGCAGCCTTGACAGTGAACGATTGAACCCAGAAAAGTAGAGTGCCACGAGAGAGATGGTAGGTGTGAGAATAAGGCAAAGGCAGATGGAGGGTGAAGGCAGGTGTGACCTCTCTGCCTTGTGGCAGTTGACCTTGACGTGATGTGGAGTTGGGTACGCCTGCTCCTTTGTGTCGCCAAAGGAGGGCAGATGTGACCTCACGGCATTTCTTTAACCGGTAACTAGTGTCAAGTTCTCAGTGACCTGGGAAACAAGATGGGAACTCCTAGATGGTTACTTGGAGCTGGCTGTGAGACCGTCGAGGGTGCCTCAGGAAGAGGCAGGAACGGGCAGGCCAGGCAAGACTCAGGCAGGAGGAAAGAGAGAGATGCTATGCAAAGAAGTATTCAAGATCGCTCCGAGACTGTACCTAGCACACAAAGTAATGTGGCTGGTTTTGGTTTGCAGTCAATGGCCCAGCCAGTGAAAAACCAATCGTTTGATTGATTGACTTTTCATGTCCTTTAAAGCAAGTTGATGTTTGCACATAAGGCAAACCTTTGTCAAGGAAAGAGAAAATTGGAAAAGAGCTTTTTTTTCCTCCTTGTGAAATCTTCTTTATGTCAGGCACTATGATCCTGCCAAGGTCCCTCTTACAGACACTGGGAAAGGAAGTGAAACACTAATAGTGGCCACTGGCTTCATATTCACGTTGACTTTGACCCCAGGAAGGCATTAGCGCTCTAAGCAACGTAGAGCACTTAGCACATGGAAGGAGGCTGGAAACCAGGAGGGAGGAAGCACCTGAGGAACTGGCCTTTATAGGGTTTGAATCAGAATACAAAGTTGAAACATGGAAACTTTTCTGCTTCTTTCCCCCATTTATATTTTCCGGGTTCTTTTTTTCCTGTTTGCTAAAATGTAATGTTTTGTAGAGTTCTCTAACCATGTAGCGTCAGTTTCTTCTTTTTATCTCCTTTTCAGGGCCCTGTGTTATCATTTGCTAAATATATTTCACCGTTTTCTTTACTTGAGGCGGAAGCAATGACACCATTATGCGGCTTCTCCACATCCAGCCGCTCAAGCTTGCTCATTTCACATATAAACCCCTGTAATTATTTATTTCCTTGAAAAGGAACAGGAGGTACCGAAGTCAAACTAATATGCACCTTTAGCCCACCCAAATGACACTTTGGAAACCGAGTGCTGAGAACCCTTTTTGGTTTTGTATTTCCAGTTCCTCTAATAGTGTAAGCTAATTGAGATTTATGGAATAAGTTGGGAGAATCAACTTTTTTGTCAAAGATGATACTCATTGTTGTATCTTTACAAAGGGTTTTAACATTGAGTCCTACCATGTCAGCCCCCAGGTTGGGTTAGTCCATCAACAACTGAGGACTCACTGCCACGGAGTCAATTCTGACTCGTGGCAACCTTATAGATCAAGGTGGACCTGTCCCTGGGGGTTTCCAAGACTGCATCTCTTTACAGGAGTAGAAAACCTCATCCTCCTCCTGAACTGAGACCTAGAGGTTTGGAACTCAGAATGGGCTACAAAGCAAGGACCAGGGAAGCTGTATTAGGTGATTTTTGCTTATTTATAGAAAGTAACTTTTCTCTTTAGCCATTTAGTCGGTAATTGAAAATGCAACCATAGTTACAAATTCTAATCCTCTTCCCTTGACAGTTGCAGGAAAAAGCAAACAAACAAAAAAAAACAACCCAATTTACTCAAAACTGATGTAGAAAGAAAAGTTTTTTTGGAAATTCTTCTGTACTCAGGTGGGTTTGCAGAAAACAGCCCTCACAAGTACCTTAATAAACTAATTTCATCAGGATAATATGCAAATAGGCCATCACTGTTTTCACTGAAGAAATGGACTGGTCTCAGGGCCTTCCTGGAAATACAACCTTTTACCCAATGGAGGTTGCCAAATTATGCTGAAAAGTATTTCTTTTTCTGTTGCAAAAATTTCTTGGTTCATTAATTGGGAAGCTGCTCCCAGACTCTTGGGGGGGTGGGGGGGATCATTGGTTGTTCAGAAATGGTTCCTTTTTAATTCTCTCCATTCTTGCCCGTTCTATTTTAGTTGCTTCCAAAATGAAATCCCTTAATTATGTACTGGAAATAAAATCTTGGTTAAAAAACATTAGGGGTCCAACCTTATTCCAACATACGGGAAATTTTTCAGATGATGGAAGCTAACCAAAAGCAGAAACAGGATAAAATTTGATCAATTCCCATTTGCTGGAAGCCAATCTCATAAAAGCTAATATCAAGAATAAGCTGGTATGCCTAATTTCCCGGTATCTACAAAATTCACTAATAGCAACTGTAATAAGAATGTTAGAAATCACCCTTTACTTTCACATAATGTTCATTTGTCTCAAGCTTTCAGCATTTCATGTAGAAATCTTTCAGTTCATAACTTTTAAGTACATCAAGATCGGTTCATGTAGTTCTGATTTCTTTTGCAATTACATTTTAATTTAATTTAAAACTTGGATTTTTTCCCCTGATGGTTTTGAATTCAAAATTAAAGTTTAAGATACATAGAGATGTGAAAATATTCTGGCTAAAGCTAATTAAGATAAGCTGGTAAAACTGATTGATAATGTTGCCAAGTTGGTCATTTGGCAAATTTGCTTGATGTGAATTTGGCAGGTGGTAACTGGACTCCGTGTTCAAGGTGCAGAAATTCCACCTCAGCACCTTTCTACATGTTCCAGTGCTGCTGAAATAAAACCATTCTATGTGAGCGGCTTTGAAGGACAGGCATGATTGTCTCAGCGTGTGGGGGCAGTAGCCTGAAGTTAGACTGTCTATAGAGCGAGGCCCTATCTGTACCAGGAGATGATTCCTTTCTCTTCAGCTTCATGTCATTGCCGGCAATCCTGGTTGTTCCTGAGCTTGTAGACTGGTCTGCCTTGGTTGTACATGGTATTCATCTTCTCCATATGTAGGTGTTTGTGGGCCTGTACTCCCTTTTATAAAAATACTCCTTTTGATAGGACAAATTTAGAGTTTTGTTCTAAATTCCTCTGCTAATCTAACCGTTTAGATGAGTAGACTTTCTGTTGTGCCCATGGGCAGAACAACCAGTACTGGTTACTGACCACCATCTAGTTCTGATCTCAGGCTGTGGTTTGCCTTTTAAGGGCCCAGCGTAGTCCGGTATGATTTCATTAATTTAACAAAAGAAAAACCTTATTTCCAAAGAAGGTTACATTCACAGGATTAGGGGTTAGAGCTTCAACACACACATATTTTTTGAGGTCAGTGTAGGGGGTATGGAGGTGGTTGGGGGAGAGCAGTAATTCAATCCATAACAACACCATTGTGGAGTACATTTCATTTGAACAAACGAATTCTCATTGACTAAGCCTCAGGAGTATTTGAGCCAGCCTATGCGTATTTGTCAGTTTGTTGTACTGTGGCTTTTTTTTCCCCTTGCATTTTACTGTGACACTGGAAGCTATCTGACTTTAATTTTTTTTAATTAATCATTTTATTGGGGGCCTCTTACAATCTTATAACAATCCAACATTCAATAGTCTTAAGCACACTTGTACATCTGTTGCCATCAACATTCCCAAGTCAAGTTCTTTCTACTTGCGTGTGGTTTGTATTTCGAATACCAATAGAGCCAACCAAGGTGAACAGGTTTCATCTGAGTTTTCAGACTAAGAATAGACCACAAAAAAGGAATAGACTCTCCACTTCTGAAGGATTAGCCACTGAAAACCTTCGGAATTGCAGTAGAACATTGTCAGAATGTGGCCAGATTCGAGCCCCTCAGATCAGAAGGCACTCAAAATACTACTGAGGAAAAGTTGTCCGCTCAACCTAGAGTCTCTATCAGGATGTGACTAGAGTAAAGCTCTCATGACCTTCAGTTATGGTGGGAGATGACTCAACATAAGAAGAGACAGCTGAAAACATATTTTATATGAAGTATGATTCTAAGAAATTGAAAATTGTCAAAAATGAAATGGAATGCATAAAGACCAACATCCTAGACATTGTTGACCTGAAATGGACTGATATTGATCATTTGATCAGATAGTCATGTGATTTATTATGCCAAGAATGAAAAATTCAAAAGGAATGGCAATCACATCTGTTATCAAAAAAGAACATTTCAAGATCTATTTTGAAATTCAATACTGTCTGTGATAGGATACTATTGGCATGAATTCATGGAAATCCAGTTAATACAACTATTATTCAAATTATGCACCAACCACTAAAACTAGTGATGTAGAAACTGAAGAATTCGACTACCTTTTTTTAACCTGAAATTAATCAAACATGCAATTCCGATGCATTGATAATTATTGGTGATTGGAATGAAAACGTTGGAAATAAAGAGGAAGGAAAAGTAGTTGGGAAATGTGGCCTTAGTGATAGAAACAAAGCTGGAGATCTCGTGATGGAATTTTGAAAAACCAAGGATGTCTTCATTGCAAATACTTTTTTTCAATAAATAGCAGCTATGTACGTGGACTTCTCCACAGGGAACGCACAGGAATCAAATTGACTACATCTGTGGGAAGAGACAATGGAGAAGCTTAGTATCAGCAGCCAAACTGAGGCCAGGGGCTGACTGTGAAGCAGACCATCAATTGATCATATACAGCTCAAGTTGAAGCTGAAGAAAATAAAATAAAATACAACCTTGAGTCTATCACACCTGAAGGTCAAGAACATCTCAGGACTTATTGATTCAGTGAACACTTATAACAGAAGATCTGATGAGCTGTGGGATGACATCAAGAACATCATCCATGAAGAGAGCAAAAAGTCAGTAAAAAGATAGGCAAGCTGTGTGATCACGAGGGGTCGAAAGGATCACTGAAGACAAATGGGTGCATAAGCAAATGTGGCGAAGAAAGCTGATGGTGCCCAGCTATCAAAAAGTATAGCATCTGGGGTCTTAAAGGCTTGAAGGTAATCAAGTGGCCATCAAGCTCAGAAGCAACAAAGCCCACATGGAAGAAGCACACCAGCCTATGCAATCATGAGGTGTCAAAGGGATCAGGTATAAGGCATCATCAGAACAAAAAAATCTTACCATAGTGAATGATGGGGGGAGTGCGGAGTGGAGACCCAAAGCCCATTTGTAGGCCACTGGAGATCCCCTTGCAGAGGGGTCTCGAGGAGGAGACAAGCCAGTCAGGGTGCGATGTAGCAACGATGAAAAATACAACTTTCCTCTAGTTCCTAAATGTTTCCTCCCTGCTCCCACTATCATGACACGAATTTACCTTGCAAGTCTGGCTAGACCAGAGGATGTACACTGGTATAGATAGGAACTGGAAATAAAGGGAATCCAGGGCGAATGATCACTACAGGACCAGTGGTATGAGTGGCGAAACAGGGAGGGTAGAGGGAGAGTGGGTAGGAAAGAGGGAACCAATTACAAGGAACTATGTGTGACCTCCTCCCTGGGGGATGGACAACCAAAAAAGGGGTGAAGGGAGACATCGGGCAGGGCAAGATATGACAAAATACCAATTTATAAACTATCAAGGGCTCATGAGGGAGGGGGGAGCGGGGAGGGAGGGGAAAAATGAGGACCTAATGTCGGGGGTTTAAGTGGAGAGAAAATGTTTTGAGAATGATGTACAAATGCGCTTTACACAATTGATGTATGTATGGATTGTGATAAGAGTTGTAACAGCCCCTAATAAAATGATTTTTTTAAAAGTGTAAATCCAAGAGAGGTGTTCATTGATTTCTGTAACTTCTTAGATTTTAGTTCTTAAATTTTTCTGTTTGTAAATTCTCTCATAAAAAATGAAATGAGACACTTTAAAAAAGATAGGCAAGAAAAGATCAAAGTAGATGTCAAAATAGACTCTGGAACTTGCTTTTGATCATGAAGTAGCTAAAGAAAATCAAAGAAATGATGAAATAAAAGAGCTGCACAGAAAATGTCAAAGGGCAGCTCCAGAAGACAAAGTCACTTATGATAATGAAATGAAGACGGGCCGGGAGATAGAAAACCAAGAAGGAAGACCACACCCAGCTTATCTTAAACAAAGACCTGAAGAAAAACCGCAAGTTGCAGTACTAAAAGATGTCATGGACAAAATATTGAACAATTTAGGATGCATCAAAAGAAGATGGGAGGAATACGCAGTCATTGTACCAAAAAAACTGATCAATATTCAACCAGTGAATTATCATGGGTTTTGAATTATCAAGGATATTGAAGTTATCAAGGACTTCATCTTGCTGGGATCCACAATCAATGACCATTTAAGCCGCAATCAGGAAATCACATAATGTATTGCAGTGGGCCAATCTGCTTCACAAGACCTCTTTAAAGTGTTCAAGAGCAAGAACATCACTTGGAGGATGAAGATGCGGCCAACCCAAGCCTTAGCATTTTCTGTCACCTCGTATGTGTGTGAAAGTTGGACATTAAGGCAGACTGAGGTAAAACAGATGCATTTGAATTACAGTACTGGCAAAGACCACCATGAAAAGTCCCGTGGCGGGCCACAAGAACAAACCAATCTACCTCGGAATAAGTACAGCCAGATTGCTCTTTAGAATCAAGGATGGTGAGACTTCATCTTAGGGACTTTGGATGCTCTTAAGAGAAACCAGTCCCGGGAAAAGGCATCATTCTTAGGAAAGTAGAAGGTCGGCGAAAACCAGGAAGATGGTAGAGGGAAAGATTGGCATCCTGGCTGCAACGAGGTGCTCAAACATTACAGCGAATGGAGGATGATTGCAGGACCGGGCGGTGTTTCGTTCTGTTGTACACAGATACTGACCTGACAGCACCTAACAGCAACAACAACAACAACAATTATGATACACCAAAGTGACTTGAAATTTCTCTGTACACAAAACTCCTTTGGAGTAAACATATGGAAAGTTATGTGGTTAGTGCAGAGGTACGATAAGACAGTTACCACACTTGGTATGTCAGATGTGCTCAGCCTCTGCGAGTCGCAAGGGGCCCGTCTCACCATGGGGTTGTGCACACCTTGCTGTGTTAGCTAGATCCTGCAGTGCTTGCCTCTTCAACTGTCCCTTGTCTTTGGTTTCTTATTGGTCAGTGTTCTCTTCTGATGGATTCTTCTTTCTTTAGATGGGTTTTATTAAGTTTATCAGGTTCCTGCCAAGTCTTGCAGGTCTTGGAGCCATTCTGTCTCTTTATCAAGGGGACTTTTCTTTGGGGGAACGTTTTATTATGCATCGGGTGACAGTTTACACAGTAAAGTCATTTTCCCTTCAATAATTTATACACAAATTATTCTGTGTGTTAGGTTGGGTTCTCAAAACCAGTGATGCTTGTATGGTGTGTTAGTCTGGGTAAACTAGGGAAACAAATCCACAGAAACTCATATATGTATAAGATAATTTTATATAAAGGGTAAGTGTGTATTCAGAAAGCATCCCAACCCCGTCCAGTCTAAGCCCATAAGTCTGGCTTAGCCCATATGTCCAACACCGATCTACAAAGTCCTCCTCAAAGTCACAAAACACACACAATGACACCAACTGCAGGAGGATCACAGGCCAGTGGGGAGAAGTCTTTGAATCTAGTGAGTGTATAAGCATCTCAGCTCTGGCAGGGGTCTCCATGTGGCTTCTCCAGCACCCAGGGCTGCATCAGGGTAAGTCCTTGTGGCTTCTCTATAGGGATGTCTCACAGGAAGTGAGCCTTGCCAAGAGAACTAGCTAAGGCAGCCGCACCCTGGTCCGACCATCAGAGAGCAAGACAAGAGAACTAGGAAGGCGAGGCTCACCGAGCCATTTTATTTCTCCACCTTTCAATTAATCCCACATGTGTTTATCGGCCAGGTTGGCACAATAAACCTTAACTATCCCATATGGGTATGTACATAGAAAGAGATTTATATCAAGAAATGGATTATACCATTGAAGAAGTAAGTAAGCCAGCCTGGTTCAAGTCAGGCTTCTCCTGACTAGTGTAACTGTAGTTAACCAAATGAATCTACTGACGGGAGTCCGCTGACAACTCCTGGAATCAGCAGGCGACACAACAGGAGATCAGTGAACCAGACTCAAAATCCAACTTCGGCGGAAGGTGAAAGGCCAAAGAGAACTCAGCTCTGTTTAGGGTCTCTCTCTCATACAAATGGCCACACCTCCAATGAGGTGTCACCAGGCTTCAATCTAATTGATAGTTTTGGCTCCATTCCTACCTTCACCCACGAGTGCCTAGTTGACATAAATTCCAACCATCACAGACCACCCCTTGCCAGCTTGGCACCTGTACACAACTCTTTAGTCATAAATAATCACCAAAAAAAGGCAATAATAAAATCATACTTTTGCCTAGCATAATACAACTCACAGGCCTACCAACCAAAACATACTAACCAACTATTATCTTATATTTTTTTAAGTGAACTAAACAAAAACATTTGGGGCACACCTACAATTAGGAATTGCTCGTAACAATTGTAGTCCTTGTTTCTGCAGCTGGTCACATGGTCATAACTGGTATTTAGAACTACCCTTTTCCACTGCCCCTTCTGTGTTTCCTTTGCCCTTAGCAAGTCATGAATCTCTGCCTGTTGGGTATTGAAGAGTTTGGGCTCTTAGTGATATTAAAATAGGGGTGCTGCACTGTCTTGTGGTCAATACAGAATAAGAGGCCTTGGACACTAACAACTGATGTTCTCTGTTTTCTTTTGCCTTTTCCCATGACTATATCCGCTGTCTCATACAGAGTTATAAGCAAAACCTGGAAAAAACTAATTAAATGTTTTGTGGTTTATTTAGGAATCATACAGGGAATGTTACAGATGTTTTTTCATAAAGAAAATCGATTTTGTACAGTTTGTTTCTATCTAAAATGTTAATTTTGTTTATAAAAACAAACAAAACAACAACAGATGTCCTGTACTTTATCATTGACTTAAAACACAGGATATAGTAGTACTAAGAGATAAGGAATCTCCTAGATTCCAGACATAATCTTCTTTACCTCCAATTTGAAATATTAATCCAATTTCCCCTTGCTAATCAAGATCAATGACAACACTCAATACAGCAATTGCCTTCTTTGCCTGTTGATCCAGAGCCACGAGGAATCCAAATTGGCCAGGAGGCATTCATAACTTCCTATTCAATGCAATCGTGCTGTGTCTCCAGGTAGGCTTTTTTCTCTCTTTGGAACTAAGACCTCTGGACCAGAAGAGCAAAGGATTACATGGACAGGAAGCAAAAATGTGGTAATTAGGTGATTAGGAGTAGTACGGAGTGTAACCCCCCCACCAAAAAAACCAACAAGAACAAAATGGATTTTGTATCCCCCAAAGCTGTGTATTGTTTTTTTCTTTTTACAAAACAACCTTATCACCTTCAAAGTACTCTCCATTACACTTAATACATTCGTCAAATCTGTGATTCCATTCTTGGAAATATTCTTCAAACTCATCTGTTCCTGTGGACTAAATTATGGCATCATCCTGGAGAGTTAACATCACTCTGAGGGAGGGTTGTCAAAGTATATCATTACCCCTGCCAGTGGAAAGCAAACTGATTTTAATGGTCCTTCGAAACCAGAATTGAGCAAGAGGCATTGGCCAGATCAATAGCTGCATACCAACAGGGAGAGTAATTTCCTCAAGCAGGGAAACTACATCTGGAACAGCAGCTGCAATTGGAGTCACCACCTAGTTGTTTACTATAATCCATTGTCATTCACCAAGATCCATCTGTTTTTTCCACAAGATAAATAGGCGAGTTAAAAGGGGGTGTGGTGGGAATCACCACCTCTGCATCCTTCAAGTCCTGGATGGTGACCCTAATCTCTGCAATCCTTCCAGGAATGTGGTATTGCTTTTGGTTTACTATTTTCCTCAGCAGAGGAAGTTCTAATGGTTTCCACTGGCTTTTCCCACCATAAGAGCACTTCTTCTATAATACACCAACTTGACTTGGCATAGGCCATCTTACAACCCATGCTTCAGCAAACTAAACAAATAAACTACTAGATCTTCTAATATCCTGAGCTGAACATGAAGTAGGAATCTAAACTTGGTGGGCTCATATTGGTAAACTCACGCTGTTACAAGTTTATGTTCCTGTATCATGTTTCTACACACTTAATAATCATTTCCAGACATATTCTCCAGGTTTCTGTCTGTACATATTAGAAAACACTAGCAGTTCTTTAGGAGTGTTGTGCATTTCTTCCTGGGTCGCCATCTGGACTTCACTATGACTTAAGTTCAGTTATAAGACGAGAGGCAATAATGACACCAAAGAGGTATCATCAGGCTGCAACCTGATTGACAGGTTGGACTCCAACTCTACCTTCACCCAGGAGTGTCTCCCGGACATAAATTCTAACCAACACACTGTGGAATTGGTTGCAATCTCCGAAATGTGTCAGTGTTTTCCCCATCCTCCTTGGGAACCCTGGTTCCATTCCTCCAGTTTCTCTGCCCCTCCTTGCCTTTGTCATCTTTATAATCGATTTTTCTAAGGAAGTGCATTCCTCACACATGTTATTATTTGTGCTACAGGCCAGTCTATTTTTTGTTTCAGAGGTGGCCTCTGGTATTTGCTTCAGTTTTACATTAGAAAAGTGACGTAGAGAAATAGTCTCAGGGGTTCCTCTGGTCTCTAGCACACCGATAAGTCCGGACTTTTGTTCTCTTTTATGAATTTGAACTTTCTTACAGATTTTTCTGCCATTCAAACTGGGGCCTTTTATTATGTTACTGGTCAGAACAATCAGTATTGGTGGTCAGGGACCATCTAGTTCTTTTGGCCTCACGTTAGAAAGTGCTGGGGTTCCTGTGAACTACGAATCCTTTGGCCTAATGACTTCCTTGAGCCTTGGGTTTCCTTCACACCTTCCTTTCTCTTGGCAGGAAGAGCTCAGTAGTTGTATGGTAGTTGGCTGCTCAAAAGTTTTTCAAACTCCAGATGCTACTCAAACTTGGATGTGGAACATTGTTTTTATGTACTAAGTTATGCCACTTGGTCTAGATGCCTCCCAAGACTATTGTCTTTCCCCTTCAACCCCAATTACTCAGACCTGTGTGGTGTTGGGTTATGTTTAAGAAGTTTTCATATCCGTGCCCCCTTATGTACTCGCCTATATTTGTGTATTGGTATATATGCATCACCTACAAATATGTATGTAGGAAAATTCACAGCTGTACCGATCGATATATGCATGCAGGTGTAATCACATACAACTTCCCACACGTATTTAGCATACATATAATCAAACTTTTTAAACAGGGGGCCAGTTCACCGTCCCTCAAACCCGTTGGAGGGCCGGACTATAATTTAAAAAAAAACTATGAACAAATTCCTATGCACACTGCACATATCTTACTTTGAAGTAAAAAAACAAAACAGGACAAAAACACCCGGTGGGCCAGATAAATGTCCTCAGCGGGCCGCATGTGCTCTGCGGCCCGCAGTTTGAGGACCCCATGTCTAATGCATCCTCTCACAAAATTCGTTTGTTATGACCGTTGGTGCAAGATTATTTCAGTTATACTACTTACTGTAGTTGGCCTTTATTCTTGAGCACCTGTCTTCCTCTGCCTTTGTCACATTGCGAAGAATTCCTCCGTTTGTCTATTGCCTTTCCATTTTCCAGATTTAACACGTGCGCACTATCTGTTTCGTCATTCTCCCTCCTTCCTTCTAGCATCCCTAGTAACCATCGAAGAATCTTTCTTTATGGGTGTGAAGCAAATCTGACTTTCTATAGTACTGTTTTCATCCAATATTTGTCCTCGTATGAGTAACTTCTTTTCACACAACACAATGTCCTCCAGATTCATCCATGTTGTGGGATGTTTCGTAGATTAATCTTTGCATAGTAATTCACTTTATGCATGTACCACAATTGTTTATCCATTTACCTATTGCAGGACACTTGGGATGTTTATATCTTTTTAATATTGTGAGTAATGGTGCAATGAACATGGGTGTTCTGAACATGTCTATTCTGGTCAGAGTTCTCATTTCTCCATACTGTAGACCTAAGAGCGAGATTACTGATGTTATTGCTATGTCTAGCTTTTTGAGAAAGTACTTTCTATTTTCCACAGTGGTTGTATGAGAGTTCAAATAGCCCTACAACCTCACCGGCATCTATTATTGTTATTTTTTGTTTGTTTATAAAAGTACTATTATTGCTAAGTGAGAGAGTTTTGATAGGTGTCTCTCTAATGATTAATAACAGCCCAACAACTATATATATATTGTGTCTTGGTTTTCAGGCCTGCTCCTGAGAGTATGGGGGAGTAGGAAGCCTTGTCTGTCTTCAAAGATGGCTGGTGCTTTTAATCTACCTTGCAGTTCGCAGCCTGTGTTAGTCTGTATAGACAAGAGAAACAAATTCCCGGACACTCAGATGTGTATAAGAAGGAGCTTTCTATAAAACAGCAATTGTATAGTGAGAAAACATCCCAGTCCAGTCCAAATAAAGTCTGCAAGTCTAATATTTAGCCCATATGTCCGATACCAATTTATAAAGTCCTCTTCAGACTCACAAAAGACATGTAATGACGCCAAATACAGGACGATCACAGGCCAGTGGGTAGAAAGCCGTTGGATCCAGTGGCGTTGTAAGCATCTCAGCTCTGGCAGGGTTCTCCATGTGGCTTCTCCAGTTCCCAGGGCACGGGGTCTATCAGCATAGCACCATGTGTCTTGTCAGTAGAGTGTCTCCAAGGAAGTGAGCAGAGAGTGAGAATCTCCTGCCTCCACGTAGGAAAAATACAGGATTTCTCAGAATTCTCAGGAGAAGGCCATGCCCACACAGAGGCCTCATTGGCTATGATCTGATTGACAGGATAGCTCCACCCCTACACTCTTAATCCTCAAATTGACAAACGATTATAACTACCACACAGTCCATGATACTTTAAATATTCTTTGCCAGCACCATAATGCAAATACTTTGATTCTTCCTGGGTCTTTCTTATTCAATGTCCAACTTTTATATCCAAGTGTTAGTCCAGGTAGAATAGAGAAACAAATTCATAGACACTCATATGTATATGAGAAAGAGGTTTATATACAAGAGCAGTTGAATATTGAGAAAATATCCCAGCCCAATCCAGATCAAGTTCATAAATCCGATATTAGCCCATATGTCTGATACCAATATATAAATTCCTCTTCAGACTTACACAACACATGCAATGACGCTGAATGCTGGAAGATCACAGGTGGGTGGGTGGAAAGTCTTGTGGATCCAGTGGCAGTGGAAGCTGGCAGGGGGACTCCATGTGGCTCCTTCAGCTCCAGGGCTCTAGCGTAGCTCCATGTGACTTCTCAACAGGAGTGTCTCGCAGGGAATGAGCATGTGTCCTGCCGGCAACAAGTTATTTATCTCCTTAGCACCTCCAAATGAGGTCATCAAGCTGTGACCTCATTGCCAGGCTAAACTCCACCCCTTCACCCTTAATACTCTCAAATTGACAACAGATTATGTCACTACCACAACTGCATCTGAGGCAAATGAAAACACTATGGCTTGGGCCAGGCACACTCAAAGTAACATCCTTGCTTCTCAACACTTTAAAGAGCTCTTTTGCAGCAGCTCATCAGGTCTTGTGTCATTAGTGTTGAATACGTCAAATCTTTTCTTGAGATGTTCTCAAAATTCAGGTGGGATAGACTCACAGTCATATTTTGGCTCTCATAGACTTTCCATTTTTTCTTCAGCTTCAATCTGAACTTGCAGATGAACAATTTGTTGTGCTCTCTTTCACAGTCAGCACCTGACCTTGTTTTGGCTGCTGTTATGAGCTTGCCATTGTCTCTTCCACAGAGATGGTGAATTTGATTTCCGTTTATTACATCTGGAGAAGTCCACATGTATGGTTACCTTTAATATTGTTTTGAAAAGATGTTTGCTATGAATACGTCCTTGGTCCTTCAGAATTCTCTCATATAATCTCCAGCTTTGTTTCTATCACCAAGGCCATATTTTCCAACAACCACCTTCCCCTTCCTTTTTGTTTCCAATTTTTACATTTAAATCACCAATAATTATCAATTCATCTTGATTGCATGCCTGATCAATTTCTGACTGAAGATATTGGTAGAATTCTTCAATGTCTTCATCACTTCCTTCATGACCTTTAGTAGTTGGTACACAGATCTGAGTAACAGTTGTATTGACTGGGCTTTCTTACATTCAGATAGATATTATCCTATCACAGACTGCATTGTTCTTCAAGATAGATCTTGACACGTGTGATTCCTAGATATGAATTCAGTACATTGGATGGGGAATGATGACACAGACGAGTGAAGTTAGATGCAGGAAGATCACAGGGCGGTAGGTGCAGAGTCACGAGGATCCAAAACCCATAGCAACACTGTGGGGCGCTGGCAGCTCTCAGGGCTGTGGGCCTGCATCTGGAGGCAGGCAGAGTCCTAGCACGCAGGAAAGCAAAGAGGCCGAGGGAAGAAGAGGGTTCCTAGTACCTGTCATAAAAAGCTTCTCCAGAGGCTCATCAGGTTGTGAGCTGATTGACAGGTTGGGTTCTGTCCCAACAGTGTCAAACAAATTCAAGTTGACACAAACTCTACCAACCCTAGTAAGTAATCTGAAATATATATATTTTTAAATCATTTTATTAGGGGCTCATACAACTCTTATCGCAATCCATACATACATCAATTGTGTAAAACACATTTGTACATTCATTGCCCTCATCATTCTCAAAACATTTCCTCTCCACTTAAGCCCCCGGCATTAGGTCCTCATTTTCCCCTCCCTCCCCGCTCCCCACTCCCTCATGAGCCCTTGATAATTTATAAATTATTATTTTGTCATATCTTGCCCTGTCCGATGTCTCCCTTCACCCACTTTTCTGTTGTCTGTCCCTCAGGGAGGAGGTCACATATAGTTCCTTGTAATCGGTTCCCTCTTTCCAACCCATTCTCCTTCTACCATCCCAGTATCACCACTCACACCACTGGTCCTGTAGGGATCATCTGTCCTGGATTCCCTGTATTTCCAGTTCCTCTCTGTACCAGTGTACACAAAATCTACCTACCTTAGTAAGTAATCGGAAATATCTTTTAAAAAATGTTTATTATTCATTAATGTTTTCTTATTTTTTGAAAGCTTGATTTTTCTATTAGAGTGTTGATCTTTGGGGTGGGGGTGGGGGCGGCGGAAAGAATTACAGCCTTGGGAACGGACAAGGTTGCACTTGTCTTACTTACACTGCTCTACTTGTCTTATACTGCCACTATGAATCAGACGAGACCCGAGGCAGCGAGTTTTTGTTGTTTTTCAGAGGTAGTAGAGAGTGGATTCAAGCATCCCTATGGACAGTGTTTTCCAAATCTGTCATTTGAATGCCATCTTCACATTTTTTGCATGTGGTAATGATGTAAGTTATACCACTATTTGCTCCCCCACCGCCCCTCAACAGGAGAGGGAGAGGGAGAGAGAGTAGGAGAGGGTAAGAGTGAAAGTGAGGGCATCCTGTTAGTGTGGTGAGTTTGGGCTGCCATATACAAGGCCAGCAGTTCAAAACCAATAGCTTCTCTGTGGGAGAAAGAAGAGGCTTTCTGCTCCCATAAAGATTTTTAGCCTCAAGGGCTCAAGTAGAAAATGTTTTGGAAATGATTATGGAAACACAGATATGCTTGATGCAATTGATGTATGGAATGATTTAAATTAAAAAAAAGATTTACCATCTTGGAAACCCACAAGGCCAGTTCTACTCTGTCCTGTGGGGTCACTAGAGAGTTGAGCTCGACTCGATGGCAGTGATTTTGCTTTGTTTTGGCGAAATCCAAATGCAGTGTCAAGTCGTTACTTTTTGTATGTGTGTCTACGAGTCACAGGCTCGCTAAGGGCCATCTCTGTACCTTCTGGAAAAGTCTTTTGTGAGACAGTTGGCATCTCACTTTATATATAGGACAGAGGAGCAGCACTGAAGTTATGGTGCTATGTTACCGAGGGAAAACAAATCCCCCCTTCCTCCCTGACTACCTAATGAAACCAAAGACAGCTTCTCTTCCTGGATCTATGATACCCGTATCCCCAAATGATACATGGAAAATCTGACTCGGTTAACAACTAAAAGTGCTTCTATTCTTTCTTAAAAATCACTTGTCACAATCCTAACTTCTCATAAATATATGCACTTCAGTTTTAAAGCAATTAATTCATTCTAAGCCAAATCAACCATTAGGTAATATGAATTGTATTTTGCCTTTCAGAGCACACGCTTTCCACTGGAGCTACCTTATTTGGAAGAATCTGGAATGTTGCTTGACTCCCCCCAGCTCTTTGGCTAGAGAACATCTGATACCAGTTTACAGATTCCATGATTCATGGAAGGATTTTGGTCTGTTCCCGCTCCTTTAATTTCTGCCCTTATCCTACAGATTTCCCCACAAGCAGACGTTGGTGTTTTACTGAATGGACAGATCATTTCTCTAAGTTAATATGTGGATCTTCTGCGTGCTCCTCGCTCTCTCATTGTGGTGATTAACTTTCATTGGTGTGGGCCTTTGGAGTTCCTTTCTTGGGCGGGTGATAACTTTTTGGCTTCAGAATGGAATGTCCCTGAATAACTGCTCTTGAGAAGACTCCTGTGCTTCCAATGTTAAGAAACTCCCATGATTGAGGCTGGCATCTGCCTAGAAGTGCCAAACAGAGTGGGAATATTTATACCCTGCTTCCCACACAAAGGCTCCCAGTACTTCAAAGTACACGAAACTCCATGTTCCGCTCAAGGGCGGAGGACCTCAAAGGGGATTACGGTAAGAGGCAAGCTCTTGATTCAGTGCTTTGCAGTCACGTGGGAACCTGGTTAAATGCAGATTCTGATTTGTTAGGTCTGGAACGAGGCCTGGGAACTTGCTGCTCTCGGCATCACACTAGTCTGTGCAATGTTCTAAATTCGTCTGAAGGTAACGCTCACCTGAAGTGCTTGTTACGGAAGAATCTACATGTGACCACAATTTCCCTGGAGAAATATAAATGCAGAGATCTGTGTAGAAATCTGTAACCCATCCTTTGAGGAGCTCCTGGATGTCCGCGTTCCCAACCTCCTCCTCACTTGATGTGCCAGTGATCCTCTTTTCCTCCACTCATTCAGCTCCTTCCTTTTCTTTCTCGCTCCCTTCCTCCCCTTTCCCACATCCTTCCTTACAGCATGATCTTTGAGCATCTCCTGTAATAAATACTAGGATATATCGCTGAATAAGAGAGCTTAAGCTCCACCCTTGTCTAGAAGTGGAAACAGAGAGTAGACATTTAAACAGGTAGATCAACAGGGAAACTTGAATTTGTAATACAAGCTTGAA
This sequence comes from Echinops telfairi, assembly GCF_000313985.2. Lineage (NCBI taxonomy): Eukaryota > Metazoa > Chordata > Mammalia > Afrosoricida > Tenrecidae > Echinops > Echinops telfairi. The sequence goes on along the minus strand of NW_022107431.1, from coordinate 25,074,315 downwards.
TTTGTAATACAAGCTGTAATAAATAGTATGATGTGGTGGGAGGGGTGGGTGGGAGGTGGAAACCATCTAAACAAACTATGGAAGTTCTCTGAAAAAATTGCTTGGGGGCCACCTCTGGCTTCTTGCAGATTCTGCCTCCAAGGGCCCAATCTTGAGAGCCATCAGCACCCTGTTGTTTCCACCAACCTTGCATCCACACAACTCAGCCCCCACCAGCCTGTGATCTTCTTGCATCTCGCTTCACCTTTCTGCATCATTGACCTGTAGCGCTGTGTGTCTCAAGTGGAATTTGGCTAGCATCAGACCCATGGACTTCAGCTGGATGGGCTGGGATGTTTTCTTGATGTAAAATGACGTCCACATATAAAGCTCCTTTTATACATCTATGAGTGTCACTAGATTTGTTTCTCTAGCTATTCTCCTCATTGGATCATGATTTTGGAGCTGGGGGTGGGTGGGGGTGGCTTCTGTGCTCTGTTTCCGTGTGGCTCCTCTGGCGTCCTTCCTTTCTTATGGATCATGGTGATAGCTGTTTGTGCTGCTGAGAAATTACAAAATGGACTGAAGGCCAAGTTAGAATCCTCTACACATTATTTGCATGTTGTTGTTAGGTGCGATGGAGTGGACTCTGACACTGTGCACAACACAACTAAACACTCACAATTGTTCCTGTGCCTGAGCCCATTGATGCAGGCACTGTGTCAATCCATCTCATTGCGGGCTTTCCCCTCCTTCACTGCCCACCCCCACTGCCCCACCTTCACTTTACCAAACAAGATGTCCTTCTCCAGGGATTGATTTCCCCTGACAATATGTCCAAACTATGTAAGCCAAGGAATACTCTGGCCTTACTTCTTCCAAGACAGATTCCAAGACAGGTCCTTTTAGCAGTGCATAGTACTTTCAATAATCTTCTCCAGCGCCAAAATTCAAATGCATTGATTGTTGTATGGTCTTCCTTGTTCAAGGTCCAGCTTTCACATGCATAGGTGGCAATGGAGAAGACCATGAGTTGGCTCAGGTGCACCTTAGTCCTCAAAGTAATACCCATGCTCTTTCATACCCTAAAGAGGCCTTGTGCAGCAGTTTTACCTAATGTAATACATCTTTTGATCTCTTGATTGCTGCTTCCATGAGCATTGATGGTGGATCCAAATAAGACAAAATCCTTGACAACAGCAACCTTTTCTCCATTTATCATGATGTCACCTATTGGTCCAGTTGTGAGTACTTTGGTCTTCCTTACATTGAGTTGTGATCCATACTAAAGACTACCATCCTTGAACTTCATCAGCAAGTGCTTCAATTCCTCCTTACTTTCAACAAGCAAGGTTGTGTCATCTGCATACGGCAGGTTTTTAGTAAACCTTCCTCCAATCCTGATGTCATATAATCTCTTCTTTATATAATCCAGCTTCTCTGATGATTTGCTCATTATACAGATGGAACAAAAAAGAGGATACAACCCTGGTACACACCTTTCGTGATTTTAAAACATGCAATATTCCCTTGTTTTGTTCACACACTGTCTCTTTATCCATGTACATGTTCCCCATTAACACAATGAAGCGTTCTGTAATTCCCATTCTTTGCAAGGTTATCCACAGTTTATTATGGTCCACAGAGTTAAATGCCTTTGCATAGTTAATGAAACAAACACAAGTAAACATCCTTCTGGTATTCTCTCTGTGTCAGTCTGTGTGGATTATAGAAACAAATTCATAGGCTCTCATATGTTTATAAGAAAGAGCTTTATATAAAAGAGCAATTGTATATGAGAAGACATCCCAGACCAGTC
>NW_022107431.1:25068052-25070482 GCF_000313985.2 Echinops telfairi | reverse complement strand
GGGAAGGTGAGTATCATAGAATGCCAGATTATTAGAACCAAGTTTTCTTGCGTTGAGGGAGTATTTGTATATCTCTTCTTATCTTGATCCTTCTACCTTAAATTTTCATTGATTTGTAGTAATAATGTCTCTGTTTTGTGAGCATGTATTATTAGTTTACAAGCATTATCTCAACTTACCCAACAACATTGGCATGTGATACTATTATCTTCATACTATCAATAAAGATACTGAGATTGGGGAGACTACGTAAATTCCTACAGTCACATGAGAATCAAGTGACAGAACCAGAATCAAACTAGGCCCCTCTCGATGCATCTGTTTTATTCCCCATGGCAGTTTTTAAGCAACATGAGCACAGGGACAATTTTCTTCATTTTCAAAACTTTAAATTTTGAAAGTCAAATTGCATGAGTGCTAGCATTTGTATTAAAAAAAAAGACAGGGGAAGCAGAGAAAGAAAACAGATTTCCACTGATTCCGAGGTATAATGATACATAAAAAATAAACTCAGTTGTTATAGCATTGGTTCCAACTCATGATAACCCCATGCACTTAATCACCAGGCCCATGGGGAGATTTGAATAACCAACCTCACAGTCAGCAGTCAAGTACTTAAATGCTTTGCCACCCAGGAGAACTTTGCTATCTGAGATAGTTTAACACACCATCCCACTGTTCGTCCCTAGCCAGAGACCTGACATAGTTGTCCTTTCCTAAAAGTGACTACAAAGGAGTCAAATGAGTATAAATCCATTGCCAGCAAATAGCAACCTCATCTAGCAGAGTAGAATTGCTCCCTCGGGTTTCCAAGACAGCAAGTATTCATGGGAGCTGAAACCCTCATCTCTCTCCCAAGAAGTGGCCGGTGGGTTTGAGCTGCCAACGTTTCTGTCCAATGCATAACCCACTATACCACTAAGCTCCAATGATCAATTTAGATATGCTTTACTGCATCAAAATGAAACATAGTTTTAGTGTTGATCAGCAATCGATTCGTTTAATTTCATATCAGTGCTAGCTTTTCATGTAAGCAAAAAGTCACCTACATGGTATTAGAAGACATCCTGGTGGTGAAAGGGTGGTCCACTGGAGAACCCTGTGGCAGGCTACTTCGATGAGGATAATACCTTGGGAACCCAATGGGGAAGTTCTACTACTTGATTTTCCTATAAGGTTGCTGGGAGATGATTGCTCTGAGATGGCATTGACAGCAATGGATACATAGCACCCGAAGTTCTGTCTGCCTTATGCTTCCATAATTTATCATTCCCACTGCTCATCCAAAGGAGTGAGGCTAATAGCGGGTATAAAATTATAATGCTCATGAGTTATGTTGACAATATTGAAAATATATTTCAAAATGAGCTTAGCTTCATAGATTTAGCTGACTCTCACTTAACTCCAGCAACCACAGGAAATAAAAGGCTATTGTTAAGAAATATGACAGTGTTATCAGGAAGAAGTTGGGCTGGATAAGAGGTGGCCCAAAATAGAAAGTAGCCTCCACACAGTACTCCATAAGGCAAAAGACATTAGGTTGTTGCAATATATATATATATATTCCAAAAAACTACAAGACATAGGGCATGCAAATGTTCAAAATATCGAATAGATCAAGCATGACTTGTCCTTAACAGATTGCAAAATTCTTGAATAGAGATGTTCTACTTTCTGACTCATCTGCGGATCTTGAACAACGCCTTGCAGAAGACATTGCTCAGAACACCTGGCTCACATGTAATAAAATTCTGTTGGTTTCTTTTGTTTTAGTGACTTATCTCGATAAAAAGAGACCGGAAGCATTTAAAGTTAAAATTAAGAAGTTAAGTAAAGATGAGTAATGTTTCTTTTTCACTGCACTGAAAACATGAACCAAAAACAAGGTTCCAAGAAGATGGAATATCAATGGAAATGTTTCAGTAAACTAATGAAGCGCTGGAAGCAATCATTTGTCTATGCCAGGAAATTTGGAAGATAGCTACTTGGCCAATTGACTTAAAGAGTATATATTTGTATATATTTTACCCATTCTAACGTAACGGGACCCAACAGAAATGCAAATTATAGAGCAATATCTTTAATATCACATGCTCAACTAACTGCCATCAAGTGGATGCCAATTCATAGCGACCTTATAGGGAAGGGTAGCGCTTTCCCTGGGAGTTTCCAAGAGCATAATTTAACCAGAGTGTTGGCTTTTGGTGAAGGTCATCTCACAACAGTTGCAGCGGCACATTGATAGGGAGCTGCCAGAGATTCAGAAAAGGACGTGTAATGAGGAAAATCATTGCTGATGTCAGTTGAATCTTGACTCAAAGCATAGACTACCAGAAACATATTTACTCTTGTTTTATCCACTATGTAAAGCCATTCGATGGTGTGAATCATAACACGCCATGGATAGCATTGAGAAGAATGGAAATTCCA
>NW_022107431.1:25065679-25067207 GCF_000313985.2 Echinops telfairi | reverse complement strand
AACAAGGGTTTTCCACATGCCGGGCACAGTTCTAAGTGCGATCAGGAATGAAACAGATTCTATTATCTACAAAGATAAAGAATAAAGAGAGATTAAGTAGTGTACACAACTATGAAGTTGTAGAGTGGAATTCACACCCAGGCTATTTACATTTACAGTCACATTCTCTACTATCATGCTGTGATAATTATTAGTATCAGTGGTGAAATGTAGCTCCCTGAACTCAAACGCACTGCTTCTTATTGATTCTGATTCATAGCAACCCTATTGGATAGAGTAAAACTACCACTGTGGGTTTCTGAGGGTGTAAATCTTTGCTCCTCATTTTCAGCTGTGGAGCAGCTGATGTTTTATAATTATGAACTGTGAGGTTAACGGCCCAACACATAACCCACTGTGCCACCAGGGCAAGTCTTTAACTAAGACAATTATTACCACCAGACTGCGTATTGATACTGGCTATAGTTAAAGAAATACAAAGGGGCACCAAAAAATTCATGGAAAAATTCTATGAACATTTGATTCCATTTTCCACAAACCTTTTGAAGTCCACCCATTGTGTACTGAATTAGAATTTCATCTTTGGCATGTCACTAGACCTAAGTTCGAATCTTAGCTTTGGCACTGCTTGGCTCTATGATCTTGTATGTGTTACTTAACTTCTCAAAGTTTCACCAGTTGTACCTTGAGAGTTGCTTGGATTATTACCCTGAGATACTACTTATTTTTTTTCTTTTTCAATGTCACTGAACTGGTCAGGGGAAGACAGCTGAAATGACCAAGGTTTTGTGACCTACAAAGTTACCAACACCAACACCAAATATGATATCGCTGTTATTATTTTTTTAATTAAGCAAAGGTCTTCATGTATAAAAAGAATGCTTGGAAACTGTCATAGCAATTGTACCAGTTTTCTTGACCTGACTGAAATAAGGAATGATATATGTATGAAATCCCAATTAATAAAAATAAGTGAAAGGTCTTCTTATCAGAAGAAAGAGACTTTGATAGTTATGAGGTAGAACTGCCCCTGTGGGTTTCCAAGGCTGTAACTCTATGGGAGTGGAAAGCCCCACCTTTGTCCTGCGTCTCCTTTGGATGGCTGGTGGTTTCCAACTTCTGACCTTGTGCATCAAAGCCCATCAAGTAACCACTACACTACCAGGGCTCCTTGGCTAGAAGGTAGACAAGGGTTCATTTTACAGAAGCTGAAGGCCGTGCTCCACAGAGGAAGACGTGAAATGAAAGGGGTCGGGTAGGGCAAGTTATTAGGGAATTTGACAGGTAGTTCTGTGGAATGTCAACACGATGAACCCATATATAATCCCCCACCTGATTCACACTAAAAAATTTGTGGAGGGGAAACCAGGTGGGTTCACCTTTATGACACAGAGTTTGGGCACCTGGCCATGAGCTGTCTGCGTGGTCTCTCCCCCGAAAGCTCCATCTCTCCCAGGGAGATTAGCCAGTTGGGAGACTTCCACACCATGTCAGTATCTTCTTCCCCAAATCACCTAATGGTTGTAGC
>NW_022107431.1:25058009-25061580 GCF_000313985.2 Echinops telfairi | reverse complement strand
TTGTTATCAGCTCCCCTTTCCCCCCTACCATATCCTCAGGGGGTCATTACTCCCCTTACTGTTTCTGAGGGGATAATCTATCTTGAATTTCGTGCAGGTCTAGCAAGTTTAGTGAGGTGAAACCAAGGCCATGATAGTGGGAGGAGGACATGTTAAAGAACTAGAGGATGGTTTCGTGTTTCATTGTCGCTCTACTACACCCTGGATCTATTGTCCCTTCTGTATGGCCCTTCTGGGAGGGCTGTCCAATTATCTTACAGGTTCTATCAGACACACTTGTAACCTGAGGACTTAGGCTGGAAAACACCTGACGTCTGAGGAAACCGAGGACAGCTGTGCCAAGAGTGATGTATTGTCGGTTGGTGGACAAACAGGGTCTTGCTTCATTGATGCCCTGCATTCTGGATGAGGCTGTAACTTCGGCGATCTTGTGATGGTCCTTCTGTGATATGCTGCTGATTCGCGTTCATATTAGAGGTGCGTCGCCATTGGGGCTCACCCTCTTGAAGCTGTGTTGTTTGTTTCTCTTTTTTGGTAAACGAAACCCAGGCAAAACAAATAGAACAGGGTTTCTGGGGAAGCAGGGATATAGAAGGGTGGGGAAGATAAGAGGAAGATGACGTCAAGGAGTCCAGGAAGGAAAAGTATGTTTGGAGACTGATTCTGGAAGCAATTGTACAATTCTGTTTGATGTGATTGAGCAATTGAATGATATGGGACTATGTAAACCTTGAACTGAAACCATACCCTAAAGTCACCTTTTAGAAAAATAATAGATTAGCACACAAAAGAAAATATATTGTCCATGAGTGTGATCCTTCGTGGCACTAAAGGCATTGGTAAAAAGCAAGGCTTCAGAAATTGATTGAATGCCAACTGAAATGTTTCAATCCATGCGAGCAGCATTCAGTAGTCTGTGCCAAGACATTTTGAGAAAAGCTACCTGGAAGAGACACATATGGACTGAGAGACACATATGTGTGCCTATGTTAAGGAAGGTAATTTGAAGAATGCCCTTCAAAGAACAAATACATTTGTCTTGTAAGAAGTATAGCCAGAATGCTCTTTAGAAGTAAGGGTGGCAAGAATTCCTCTCATACTTTGAACATGTTATCAGGAGGCACTAATTCTGGCGAAGGACATCATACTTGGTAAAGAAGAGAGTCCGTGAGAAAGAGGAAGACTGTCAATCATATGTACTGACACAGTGGTTGCAATAAAGTGAGGACGGCTCCAGACCAGGCAGTGTTTTGCTCTTTTGTACGTAGGATTGATATGATGTCATGACACCTCACAACAATGGTAACAGTGTTACAGTGCTATAGTAAAAAAAACACAAAACATCTATATACCATTAAAAGGCCTGCCTGTTTCGATTGAATAAAACTGCCCCATCAATTTTCCAAGTCGGTCATCCTTACGGAAGCTGATTGCCACAATTTTCTTGAGTCCTTTTTGTTAGCAGCTGAACATTTTAATCACTTCACTGCCAGGGCTCTTTCTAAAGGCCGACAATCATTCTAAAGTAAAGATAGAAAGCTAAAGAGGCAGGAAAACTAGACTCCTGGGAATGGGATAATGAGGACTCAACTCTCAAGACTGGTGACACATTGTGACAAATGTGATTGATGTCACTGAACAATTTGTGTAGACATTGTCCAATGGGAACCTAACTTGCTGTGTAAATTTTCACCAAGAGCACAATGAAATATTATTCCCCACTCCACCCCACAAGAAGACTCAGACTCACCATCTGTAACATGAGGTTGACCACAGAAAATTATTTAAGTCATTTACCATACTACTTGCTCTCTAAGAAATTCTCAACAAATTTTATTTACAAAGTAGACCTATTTAGAAAACCTGTTGGCATAGTGCTCTAGTTCTGATCATTGTGTTAGCCCGGGTTGACTAGAGAAACAAATTCATAGACACTTATATATGTATAAGAAAGAGTTATATATAAAACAGTAATTGTATTTTGAGAAAACAACCCAACCCCGTCCATATCAAGTCCATAAGGTTAATATTAAACCATATGTCCGATACTAGTCCATAAATTCCTCTTCAGACTCACGCAACTCATGCAATGACACCGGATTCAGGAAGATCACAGGCCAGTAGGTAGAAAGTCTTATAGATCCAGTGGTGGTGGAAGCATCTCAGCATTGGTGTGGGTCTCCATGTGGCTCTTCCAGCTCCAGGGCTCTGGTTCTATCAGTGTGTTTCCATGTGGCTTGTCAATAGGAATGTGAAGCAGAGAGTGGGTCCCATCCCCAGGGAGGAAGACGGGAGTTCCCAGAACCCTTAGGAGAAGGCCATGCCCACATAGAGGCCTCATTGGCTATGACCTGATTGACAGGCTAGACTCCACCCTTCACTCAAGTTGACAGGGGATTTTGTAACTGCTACAATCGTGATCTTTCTTACCATTCTGAGTTTGTTACTCTGTTTTCCTTAAAATCAGCGGCACTAGAAACTGTTTGAAGTTTGACAAAGAGATAAAGGATTCAATCACTTTCATCTGGTTCCATCAGGTTCACATCTTCAGATAGCAAGTCCTCAAAAGAGGTTTCATCTATAAAATCATATGTTCTCTTAACTTTTTAAAGCAGATAGCATCTATGGCAATCTCCCAGAAGCTTCTTATTTTTCAATTGGGAGTTTAACCTTTCAAGAGCTTTATATATAAAAAATAAAGCCAGCAGTGATGTTATCCATGTTCCCCACCCCAGATGACTCCAGGAGGCAAATTGTGTCTTTCACAGATGTGACCACTTCTACATTTAAAAACAAAACAAGAGCCCACCTCCATCATCTGATTCGGACTCTGCATGATCCCATAGGGCAGTGGTTCTCCACCTTCCTCATGTCGCCACCCTTTAATACAGTTCCTCATGTGGTGGTGACCCCCCAACCATAACATCATTTTTGTTGCTACTTCATAACTGTCATTATTTTACTGTTATGAATTGGGCAACCCCTGTGAAGGGTCGTTCGAGCCCCGAAGGGGTCACGACCCCCAAGCTGAGAACCGCTGCTCTAGGGCACAGTTGAACTGCTCCCTGGGGTGTCCAAGGGCATCAGTCTTTGTAAGAGCAGGCGTGCTTATCTCTCTCTGTGGGAGAAGCTCATGGGTTCGAAACGCTGACCTTGCAGGTAGCAGACCATTGAGTTACCCACGATGCCATCAGGTTCTCTTCCACCTGTACTCTAGTACCTAAAAGTAAACAACCAAAAAAATACCCCTCAAACTAAAACCCCTGATTGGGGGGAAAAAAAAAAAGAACCTAAGACACTACTGTGTGCGATATAACAACTGAAGATGCTCTCAGATGAGAACTGGCTGCCATTTTTTTCCCTGTTTAATTCTTCATTATGATCAAATTTTTGCCATTAGACTTTCATCTAATTAGTTTCATTATAAATGCTGCTGCCTTGCCACTTAAGGCAACTCAAACTCTATGCAGTAGCTTCATTTAGTAAGTTTACATCTCATGGCACCCATCATCCTGTTGAAGGCCATGCCTTCAACGCAACCTTTTCAGCATTTTATCCCACGTCTATGGAC
>NW_022107431.1:25022767-25056935 GCF_000313985.2 Echinops telfairi | reverse complement strand
TAGAGGGACTTTGGCCACTCAAGTGGTCCCCTAAACCTAACCTCTGAACATCCCTGATGCAGTGCTAGATCGATGAAGTGAGGTCACTACCTCTATGGAATCTCTAATTCTTTCTTTTTAAAATTATTGTAAAAACATTTTCATTAGCATTTAATGATCAAGTCATACAATTCAATAGTTCAATCATATTAAGAAGTGTTGTACATTTACCAGCCAATTTTAGAACATTTTCTTCTTTCTTGTACTCATTATTGTTAGCTTCCTGTTTTCTCCCAGCCTCCCCAGTCATACCTTCAAGAAATCATCCCTCCAGTTCCCTCTCTATAGATTTACCTATCCTGGATTTCATAGAAAAACATGCCAAACAACAACAAATAGTTAACAATAATAACGAGGTAAAACAGAGAAAAACCTCAATAGAAAATAAAGCGGAAGTATTAAAAATAGAACAAATTTTAGATGGGTCAAAAGGGAGATCAAGTGATTAAGTGTTAAAGATGAACCAAACTTTATCAGCAATAACCCACTTTCTCAAGCACTTTGCACGATAGCCATGCTGTCCACCTCCCTGTCAGAGGAGATCCTCTGGAGGCTTAATTCTTCGGGCTGCAAGGGCAGCACATTGTCCTGTCAATTCAAACCATAAAGCCCAGCCCCGTCAAGTCGCTTGACGCATAGTCACCTTCTGAGGTGGTTTTGAAGTTGACCTAGAAGTTAGCCACCTAAAACCTACCACACAGCACCACGAGCTAGAATAATTAGGCAAAACATTGAATTAAATTTAGCATTTGATGGGAGAAAGAACCTTGAACTCAAAGTGCTAGATTTTCGACCCCTTGACCAACTAGTATGATGACTTTGGAGAAAATCACTTAGCCACTGTAGGTTATATTTGTTTGCGTGCTTGCTTATTTTGAGATGAACTATAGTTGAACATTCTTCCAGTGGTCTAGTTTGGGGGTATGTAAGCCAGAAGGGCATGCGCCTGGGTTTTCTCATTCTTATAGGTAACAGGTATTACCGCAGCAGCAGCAGCAGCAACCATGTCCAGGGCAGCAGGGTCAGTATCTGATGTTCCTGTTACCACGTTTGTGGAAAGGTCTCTGTGTCCAGAGGTATCGGTGGTGTACTCGGTAGTCTCACCTTCCCCAGGGAGACAGGGGTGGTCAGGCCATGCTCATGCTCAGCCTGCCATTCACCCAAGGCCCAGGCAGATTGAAGGGATCCTTCTCCGCCTCAGCAGCTTCCTTTTCAAGTTTCCTTTAACATCTGTTTGACCCTCCGCATTCGTTGATCAGGTGACCGCTAGTGGTGGCCTTGTCAGACGCAGTATGTCCCAGTGTCACCATGTCGATAGGGGTCTTTCCCTGTCCCATTTTGGCTTAGGTTTTGTGATGGTTTTCCCCAACACCTGTGGGATGTAGACAATTAATTTGGCCCTTCTAATCATAATTCCTTAAGGAATGTATTATAATTATGGACTCTATGCTTGTGACTGTGGGAGTTCTCTGCTGTACTAATGGACAGGATTAAGTCCTGACCTCAGTAGAGCCTATGAAGCAAATCACACCTTTTGTTTCCTTAGGGACATCTTCAAGACTACTTACTAGAGTTTGTGACATAAGATATCCCCCTTCCTTTTCCATGGGGATACGGTCAGCTAAAAGACCACACTTCCATCGAAGTCATTCCTCAGTGTATAAGAGTCATCTGGGATGCAGAGGGAAATCGCAGGATCATTGGAAGAGCACATCCAAGATCCCTGTGTGAAGTAGCAGAGGCCATTGAGACCAGATGCACCAGAGACTATGGCATGGAGGCCCAGAGGAACAGCACCTAAACTATGGAAGGCCTTCTCATCCGGCTTGAGACTATAGGTCAGTGACAGCTCACCCATCGTGGTCTCTCTGGCCTACTGAGGCAGAAGCCAAAGTACTATGCGGCTGAGAGGCTGAGTATCAGAGAGAGAGAGATGGTAGCTGACGGGGGTGTTGTTGTGGATCAATAATGGCGTCCTTACTTTTTACTCATCTCGATTGGGAGCATTTCCAGCATCACTAGCGTTAGTCAAGGTTTATGGTATTGCACTGGGGAAGATGGAAATTATATTAGCGGCCACTTTACATTGCAAGGCACTATTTACTGAAAAGAAGAACGGCTTGCGTGGAGATCATTAGAATCACATGGCTTTAAAAAAATCTGTGTACGCTTAGACCTGGACAGTTCAAGCTCTTATTGTTTAAGAGCAACTGGATTGGGAAGGGGCCCTTGAGAGGCACATCTGATGAAGCCCTGGGCGCTCAGTGCTTTGGACATGTTACGAGGAGGAACCCGCAGAAGGACATCATGCTTGGAAAATCAGAAGCTGGTAAACAAGGAAGACAACCTTTAAAGAGATGGACTGAAGCAGTGGTTGCAACAATGAGCTCAATCCCAGCAATGACTGTGAGAACGTGGGATGATGGAGGACAGGCAGCTTTTTCCTTCTGTGGGTCACGGGGTCAAAATGAGTTGGAACTGACTGGACATCACCTAACAACAGGGATCCCCAAATTAGGTAGTTCAGACCTGCCCGCACCCACCTTTCAACCGTCTTGGCGATCTGCTCCCGAAAGAGCGCAACCTTGAAAACCCCACGGAGCTGTTCTCTTCCGCACAGATGGGGCTGCCGCGAGTGTGAACCCACTTTATGGGGACCAAACAGCAACATGTTTTCGCCACCATGCTATACATTCATTGACTGTGGCACTATGCTATCGCCTCATTTGATCACTCATGATGCCCTTATGACCTAGCTAGTCTTATCTCTACTTTACAGATGAGGCAACTGAGTGGTTAAACATTTTCCAAGAATATACAGCAAGTGGGTGGCAGAGCCTAAAATGGACCCACTATGTGTTCTCTGTGGTGCCATGATCTGTTGTCTCTTCTGTTTCAATGTGAACATGTGGAATTAATTATGGATACTTTTTTGTGAAGTGGATCTAAATGAAGCTGAGAGTTCTGAGGGCTTACAAGAAATGTATACTAGTAGCCGCAGAAGAGAAATCAGGTCCCCCCCGCCCCCACTTCCATAACTGTGATGACCTCATTGACTAATTAAAATTCAGGATACAAGGTCTTATGAACCCAAATCTATTACCATTTAGGTGATTTCAACTCCTAGTTACCCAATAGAGAGAGCCTCCGGGGTTATAAATCCTTATAGAAGCAGAGAGCCTCATCTTTCTTCTGAGGAGGTGTTGTTGGGTTTGAACTACTAACCCCACCGTTAGCAGTCACTACTTTCCTGACGGTGCTACCAGAGCTCTTACAAGATCTTATAAACTAAAATTCACTGCCATTGAGTCCATCCTGACTCATGGTGACCGTGTAGTAGAGGGTAGCACTGCCCTTGGGGTTTCTGAGACTGCAACTTTGTATAAGAGTAGATAGCCAAGCCTGTCTGCCTCAGAGTAGCTGGTGGTTTTGAACTGCTGACCCTACAGACCGAAGCCAAATGCATAACCACTATGCCACCACGGCACCGAGAAGATCTTACAGGGGGTCAAAAATGGGCAACAAGAATCTTGCCGTTCTTTCTGTCTCCACTCAGTATCACCTCCCCTCATGACATCTATGGCTCCCAAAGCCAACTTTAAATGAGGAAATACTTTAGTGCTAGGTGTTGACATTGATCAGGAAAGGTGTGTGTCAGTGTTATATCCTTTCACCGAATGTATTCAATGAGTATGTTGAGCAAATAATCCTGGAAGCTGGACTATATGAGGAAGAACATGACTTCAAGATCGGAGGATAGCTTATTAACAATCTGCAATATGCAAATGGCACCACCTTGCTTGCTGAAAGCCAGGGTGACTTGAAAGACTTACTGATGTAATCAAGGACTGCGGCCTTCAGTATGGATTACAACTTAATTAAAGAAAACCCAAATCCTCACAACTGGACCAAAAGACAACATCATGATACATGGATGAAAATTTGAGGTTGTTAAGGATTTAATTTTGCTTCGATCCACAATCAATGTTCATGGAAGCATCAGTCACTCTTGACTTGTCATCAAATGATGACATATTGCATTGGGCAAATCTGCCGCCCACGTAAAGTGTTGAAGAACAAGGCGGTCCCTCTGAACATGTGCTTCACCAAAGCCATCGGATTTTCAATCACCTTTATATCCATGTGACCGTTGGGCAATGAATAAAGGAAACCACAGGAGAATCAATGCTTTGGGATTACGGCATTGGCGAAGGATATTGAAAGTACCTAGGGCTGCCAGATCTAGGTTGGAGGAAGTACAATCAGATGGCTCCTTAGAATCAAGGATGATGAGATTTTGTCTCATATTCTTTGGACATGTTGTCGGGAGAAATCAGCCCCTGGAAAAGGATGTCATGCTTGGTAAATAGAAGGAAATCAAAATAGAGGAAGACCCTAGACTAGATGGATTGACAGCGTGGCAGTCACAATGGGCTCAAACACGATAATTGTGAGCATGATGCGGGGGGTGGGGGGGACAGTCAATGTTGCTTTCTGTTGTGCAATGATTATAAAATGGATTCAACGGCACCTAAGAACAACAGCAGGCAGTGGCATCAGGAGGTTTGGCATCACTCGATGAGAAACTCATGATGTTGCCAATCCTGGTGGGTGGGGCCAGCCGGGGAAATCACTCCATCCAGCCTCTCTTCAGAGTTCCTCCAGCCCCATTGGGCAAGACAGAGACCCTTCTCTTGGTCCAATGACTGTCCTTCAGTCACCCTCTACCCACTGGTGGTGACAGCGAGGTGGTAACAAGTTAACCACATTGGATGAAGGATGGCACTAGCCCTAGTGAAACCACTGCCGAAGCAGCCCCTCCCATCGTAGGGGTGCTGGCCAGACCACTGCAGCTGCCCCACACCCTCCACCTCCAGGACACTGTCTCGTTCCCAACCCAGCCCCTAATGAAGTCACTGCCCTGAGGGCACATTCCTGAGTGTGTGAGCTGTTTGCCCAGCCTTGGTGTGTAGTCTCGGAAAGGGATGTGGGATAGGGCATTTGTACTCTCTCCTCTGGAAGAATTCCCGATGACCTTTCCCACCTCCACCCAGCCCGCAGGGCGACTCCATTAAAAGCAGAGAAGCTTGGTTTTTCAGGGAAGTGGCCCCTTTTTAGGAAACTGTTCTGGATTTGTCAAAATCAGTATTATTTTTAGAAAATTTGAAACATGTGTTGGTTGTAAAATTCCTGGGAAAAGATTGAGACAGGATTGGCATTTTTCGGAAGAAAACACCGCATCATCACAAAACTATGCAACTGGTACCGGACATAAAAACACTCTTGACAGCAAAACCTCTTTTCCAACAACCAGAAAAATGACTGCCTCTCTCTCTGGCAGGATGGAAGTAGTTGGCTACTCAAGGCAAGCCCTGAAGAGGCTGGAGGTCAAGTCCGCAAAGGTCGTCCGGAGAAACCACGCAATTGATCCAGCCAACTGGAGACAGGAAATCAATCACTAAGACAGAAAGATGAACAATGCAACTTGCCCCTATAATTTAAAGAGGCTCGCCCTAGGGAAGGAATCCTGATGCATCGACCCCTCAAATTCATACTGGACAAGCACGGCTCTTGATTACTGTGGCATTAGCCAAAGGGAGATCAGCAAGTTATGTAGGACTTTGCTGCAGCTGAGGTACTCTGGTGACCACAAGGTCAGCAGTTCAAAACCACCAGCTGCTTTAGGGAAGAAAGGTGAGGTTTCCTACTCCCATAATGAGTTGCGTTCCCAGAAACCCACAGAGGCACTTCTACTTTGTCCTTCAGGGCCGCTGTGACTCCGAATCAACTTGATGGCAGTGGGTTTGAGTTTGTGAGTTTCTGCTGCAGTTGGGATTGAGCCATTCAATGGAATGACTCTTGGAGAAATTTCCCCTTGAAATGACTTGACAACAAATAACACTTAGTGATGATTAAACAAGTATTGTTATTCCCATAAAGGAGACATTTGCAAAAATGTAGTCCTATATTTGGGCCTTGACCTCATTCCTAGCCTTGCCTGTCCAAACTATAATTATTATTTTCTCTAGATTATTTAGTTTTTATGTAAATAGGCTCAAATTCTGTATAGAAATTGGTGGGTCACTAAATGTTTAATTATTAAGAGTATGCCAACAAAAATATCTTACTCTCCCCACCCCCCCTTTCTCTTCTTTCTTTCCTTTATAAATAACAATTCAGGGAGCACAGGCCTTACGCATTTTGGCTTTATCCTTTATTCAAGACCTTTGATGAAGTAGGGGCTGGCACGGGATCTGCAATTAAGCCGACAGTCCTTCTGCCCCAAGCTTTGCATTTATCAGTTGAACTTTGCATTTATAAGCTGAGCCTTCAGGACTTTGCAATATGCAACCATTCTGAAAGATTGCTTTTTGGTTGACAAATTTGTAATTGTTTTCACTAACCTGAGATAAAAGATAAACCTGAGATTTTTTGCAAACTTAAAATAAAACACCCGTTACTTTGACAACCATAGAACAAACTAACTCATTTTTCACAATTAATTTTAATTTTGAAATTAAAATCTGGAGCAGCATTCCCCCACCCACCAAAGTTGGGGAAAATGTAAATACATATCTTAAAGAACATTGCAACTGTAAAGCAGACAAAAATCCCACCACTTACAATTTGATGTAATAAACTGTTCAAAGTCAAGCTAAACTAATTCGTCAGGCCTGCTCCCCCAAGTTCTCCCTGATGTGCTCCTTCCCTTTGCTTTCCTCCACATACTGAAAGACTAGAGCACGTGACCAAGTAAGGGGACACCACTTTGGGGCTGATGCCATGCACTGCTTTGTCCCTTTCCAGTCGCCTGAAATAGGCAGTGCCACTTGGAAGGGATGCATAGAGTCTGTCCAGAAGTCCGAAAAAAGAGGCACAATGGGTGGGGTAGAGCCCGGCTCTCCTATTTCACAATGGCTACCACTTTCCCAAACTGTTTTTAGACCCTTCAGGCCTGCGGTGGGAACAGGGTACACTCACTGAGTATTGGTTTGGTTCACACATCTGGGAATGGAGCCAGATAGAGGGTTTTCGCCCATAATTCTGGAGATATGTGCATTCACCAGAGAACTGTCAACTTTTAGACTCCAGAACCAGCTCCATGGAGATCATCTCATGAGTCTACCCATTCACTTTCTAGACTAGGCAATGGAGGCTTAGAGAGTTCAGCAATGGGCTCAATGTCACACAGGTAGTCTCGTAAAATTAGGAGGAAGCAGTTTTCTTCCAACTCATTCCTATTTGATAAACTAAGTATAACCATGCATTATAATTTTCAGACATGAAATCTAGGCTTTGAAAAATAATAAATAAGGGTTCCTGGAGGCTTGGGGTGGGGACTGGAGGTGATAAAGGGGAGCTGATATCAAGGAGTTCAAGAAGAAATAAAATGTTTTGAAAGTGATTGGTAGCAATTGTACAATACTGTTTGATATGATTGAACTATGGAAAGTTATGATATCTGTAGGAGCTCCCAATAAAATGATTAACATTAAAAAAAATAGATGGGCTTCTACATGGACATTAAAAAGCCCATTAAATTTTTTTCCCCTTGTCAATCAGTACTAATTTAAAGGCTATGTCCTATTTGACCACATTATGTTAGGATCAGACAATTTGTGGGCCCTTGAATTCTGAACAAGATGAGTGTGGAAAGCTATCTATAGTGTTAAAACCCAAAATCCATTTGCAGAGTGCCCCAGTGGATTAAGCCTCCACTGAATTCCTTCTGACCATTGTGCGCCCGCACCTCCTGAGCCAGCGCAGGAAGGGGCAGGCTCCTTAGGGGTTTGCCTGAGTATGTCCTTGATGGAGGTCCCCTTACTGGAGTCACAGAGTCATCAGTCAGAAGACGCTAGAGCAATTTTGTTGTTGTTTTATATATTTTAATTATTAAAGAGCAATGATTATTTATATAATTAATATAATACATAACATAGAAAACAATATTACTATAAACCTCTAAAAAGATCCAAAACAACCCAAAGCACTGCCTTCGAGTTGATGCCGACTCGTAGTTACTTTATGGGACCGTGTAGATCTGCCCCTGTGAGTTTCCCAGACTGTAACTTTTAAGGAAGAGAAAGACCCGAAGTAGAAAGTCCCAAAGAGAGGCTGGTGGTCTTGAACTCCTGACCTTGTGGATTATAGCTCAATGCATAACCACTACACCACTAGGGCTCCTATAGCAAGGGTTAATGGTTTGGGTTACTTTTTTTGATATTTTTATTTTTCTCTCAATATATATCAACATAAAAAATACAAACCCAATCCACTGCCATCAAATCAATTCCAATTTATAGAGACTCTGTTCAGAGTTCCATAGGCTGCCAATCTTTGGGGGAGCAGATTCTTCATCTTTCACCTCCCAAGCAGGTCAACAGTTCAAAACCACCAGCAGCTCTGAGGGAGAAAGACAAAGCTTTCTAGCCCTGTAAAAAGTTACAGTCTCAGACGCCCATGAGGCAGTTGTATCCCATCCCAAAGGGTTACTCTTGACTCAATGGCAGTGAGTTTTCTGTCTAGCACAATGTACCATATATACTTGAGTAGTAGCTGACCGGAATATAAACCAAGGCACCTAATTTTACCACAAAAAAACTGGGAAAACTTATTGACTCAAGTATAAGCCCAGGGTGGGAAATGCAGCAGCTACTGGTAAATTTCAAAATAAAAATAGATACCAGTAAAATTACCTGAATTGAGGCATCAGTAGGTTAAATGGTTTTGAATATTTATTTCAAAGAAAAACAGTAAACTAGCTCTGTAAGTGGAAAAGAGGGTCAACAAAAGCAATATGGTAGCAACAATAACTATACACGCTGTGCTACTGCATGCTGCATTACTACATACACTGCCTTACCGCATGTACACAATGCAGCTTGTATAGCTTGAGGCCTAACGCAGGCTGATGATATTCCAGAATGTGATGACATGACTGTTTGCATAGAGCAGCCTGTGTTAGGGCTCATCATGTACATGCACTGTGTTACTGCATGTGCTGCGTTACTGCATGTGTATGGGAAGTGCTAACACAACACAAGGCGAACACAACGCAGTGTGTATCGTATGTGCCCTAACACAGACTGCTCTATGCAAGCATAGTCAACACTGGGTCCAGATAGGGGTTAATAAGAAAATAAAAAGTAAAATATAGCAGACTAACTACTGTAAATAAACGTACTGTATATCCAAGACCAGAGATATACTGGTACTTGTATTCAGCAATGCTTGGGCGGAGCAAGGGGGCGTGACCAAGCACAGGTAAGACCGTAAGGGCTACGTCATTGGTCACAGCCCTGGAGAAGAGCAGGAGAAGAGCAGTCGCATCTGACAATCATCTGACCAGTATACGGTGCGCCTCAGGTACCAGCACGCAGAAGCGGGCGGGTTCTTGCCCAGCACAGCATGAACAGCACAGAGGCTGGCGGTGAGCAGGAGAAAAGAAGAGCGGTGATATCAGCAGCCATGGACCAGCCACAGAGGCTGCAGGCGCCCATAGATGAGCGGGAGAGACCGGATAACACCTGCACTGGAGAACAGGTAAGTGGGGACCCTTACTTGAGTATAAGGCGAGAGGGGTTTTTTCACCATAAAAAAATGTGCTGAAAAACTTGACGTACACACAAGTAGATATATGTCCCAATCATGGCCTTTTCCCACCCATTTCTATAGTCCCACCTGCAACTGATTGGTGACAGTTCTTTGTCTTCTTATGTCCTACGTAATCTGCCATTATAACTTTATGCTAGTGGTTTCCCTCAGCTGGATAATGTGCCTTTGTCTTAGTCTTGTCTTTCCCTGCTTAAGACTTAATGAATGTTTTCCTTTAATAATATTTGAGATTTGTGGTTTCTTTTGTAACCTAAAATACCAGAAAGGGCTTGTAGTTTATAGATGAATAATTAAGCAAGCATGCCTCTACAGAAAAAAAAAAGTGTGATATGATTATGTTTTAAATGAATGGTATTGATCATACGTGTTAAGTGTCCAACGAACAGGAAACATCACGGACTAGAATACTCAAGAGAAGGTTCAGGTAGACTTACACCAAAGGTGGAAGTCATGAAACGGTACTCAGATGATAGTACAGAGTGACTAAAGGCATGGGGTGTGCCATAAAAGACACTTCAAGAAAAAATGGAAAGAAAAGTCTAAGAGTAATGAGTAGTATACTTTTCTATTAGAATCAAAGTATCTGTTATTGTGAGCCATTGAAGGCTTTGGGGCAGTATGATCACCTTGCTAATTGAATTGATGTAAAGGCAAAAAGGGTAGGATGGATTGAAAAAGGAAGAATTGTGTGAGTGAAGCCAGTTGTGAGGCCATTATGTAATAAACAAAAGAGGTGGTAGTGTGCAGAATGGACAATTTATGTAGATACATGGAATATTGCAAAGGAAGAATCAATAGAGCGTGTAAACCAATTAGATAATAGGAGCCAGGAGAAGCCACGTGACCAGAACTATGTTTCTGCATTGAATACATGGTAGAAGTTCGGAGAGGGAGGTAATGTCAAAGTGAGGTTTAGTTTTACCTGTATAGAGTGGAAATGATAAAGAACTGAAAAAATGCTTTGAACAATGTATATAGTTATACAACTGCAAGGGGTTTTGTCTACAATCTATTAAAACATCTTTTAAGGGAAATTATACCACACACACACAACTCAATGCCATTGAGTTGATTCTGATTTATGACACCTTCCTAGGACAGAGTAGACCTGCCCCTGTGGGTTTCGGAGAGGGAAACTCTTCACGGGAGTCGAAAGCCTCGTCTTTCTCCTGGCGAGCCGCTGGTGGTTTCCAATCGCTGACCTTGGGGTTCGCAGCCCTGTGGGTAACCCACGACCCCGGGCCTCCTCCAACTAGAATGTATCGAGAACCATTTAAGTCGTACCTAGGACAAGGACAAGGACAAGACAATGACAATGACTGACACATCATTCCAAAGAGGGAGCCATCAGCCTGAAACCTGAAAGCTAGACTGTGCCTTCTTGGGCTGGTGTTATAAAGGGACAAGAGTCACCACATCTCCAATAGAATTAAAGAAGACTATTTAAAATTTTTTTACCAAGATGAGGACAAATGGTCTGGATGAAGGAGACCAAGGCAGCGAGGGTAGGCTTCATGACTAGTGTATCCTCGCACCCCCATTTCCATAAAGAGCACACCCAGGCAAGTCCCTGACGCCTAGATGCCCCATCCCTAGACTGTCTAGAGGGAATAGTAGTGATCCATTCTACTGCACGCTGCCTCAGGGCAAGCCATTCTCTCTCTCTCACCCCTCCCCCCAAATTAAACAAATAAACTCACTGCCATCAGTCGATTCCATGCATACCCCTGTGGGCTTCCTGGACAGTAATTTTTTTCTTTTTAATCATTTTATTGGGGGCTATTACAGCTCTTATCACAATCTGTCCATCCATCCATTGGGTGTGGCACATTTGTACTTACGTTGCCATCATCATTTCTACTTCAGTCCTTGGTATCAGCTCATTTTTTCCTCCCTCTTCAACCCTCCCTCCCTCATGAACCCTTGATAATTTATTTTAAAAAATTTCATGTCTTACACTGACTGATGTCTCCCTTCACCCACTTTTCTGTTGTCCATCCCCCTGGGAGGGGGTTAGATGTAGATCATTATGATCGGTTCCCCTTTCTCCCCTGACCTTCTCCTTATCCTCCTGAGGGGTTTATCTGGACAGTAATTCTTTATGCAAATCAAAAGCTTCTTTCTGTAGCAGAGGCTGTTGGTTTCAAACTGCTGACCTACCTGTATCCAATGAGTAACCTTCCCCTTATCCTCCTGAGGGGTTTATCTGGACAGTAATTCTTTATGCAAATCAAAAGCTTCTTCTTTCTCTATTAGAGGCTGTTGGTTTCAAACTGCTGACCTACCTGTATCCAATGAGTAACACACTAAGCCTCCAGGCCATTCACATTGCAGGTAAAATGTTCAGAAAGAATTGATGTGGCGACTCATCACTGTTAGTGTTCCGACCCACAGCGACCCTCTGCACAACAGAATGAAACACTGCCCTGTCCTACTCCACCCTCACAATTGTTCCTGTGCTTGATTCCTGGTTGTAGCCACTATGTCGATCCATCTAGTCCAGAGCCTTCCTCTTTTGTGCAACCCCTCTACTTTACCCTTAAGGAGACCTTGTAGGATACTGATCCGAACTGGGCAGCAATCTGAAAGAAAGGTCCGCAGATAGAAACCACCAACTGCTCCATGGAAGGAAGACAACACTTTTTACTCCTTTTTAAGAAGAAAAAAAAAACTTACTCAAAAGGGTGGTGGTGGGGTGCGGGGGTGAGGTTTCTACCCTGCCCTACAGGGTTGCTATGAATGGGCATCTACTTCATGGCAGTGAGTTTGTTCCTTTGTTTGGATTTGGCTTCTACTTTTCCAACCCTGATGTCCTTCTCCTGGGACTGGTCTCTCCTGACATGTCCTAAGTATGTAAGATGAAGTTTCACCATCCTTGCCTCTAAGGCACATTTTGGCCATACTTCTTCTAAGTACATTTGTTTGTCATTTAGTAGTCTATACTTTCAATATTCTTCCTCTCCAGCACCACAATTCTAATACAGCAGTTCTCCTTATTCAGGTCCAGCTTTTATTTATTTCTTTAAAATACTTTTATTGGGGGCTCTTACATCTCTTATCACAATCCATACTTTCCTCCAATGCGTCAAGCACATTTGCACATATGCCGCCATCATCATTTTCGAAGCATTCTCTTCCCACTGGAGCCCCTGGTATCAGTTCCCCACTTCTCCCCCCCCTCCTCCGCCCCCCTCCCTCCCTCACCTTTGATAAGTTATGCATGCTCTGGTCTAATCCGATTTGTCAGGTAGAATTGAGGTGATGGTAGTGGGGTGAAGGCAGCACCAAAGAGCCAGAGGAAAGTTGTGTTTCATCGGTGCTATTATTGCACCCTGCATGTCCAACTTTCACATGCGTATGAGGTGATGGAACGTGGCTTAGCTCAGGGCCACCTTAGTTCTCAAAGCAATGTCCTTGCCTTTCAGTTCTCTAAAGAAGTCTTGTGCAGCAGATGTACCAAATGCAACTCGTCTTTTGATCTTCTGACTGCTGCCTCCAACAGCATAGATTGTGGATCCTAGCAAAATGAAATCCTTGACCACTTCAGTCTTTTCTTCATTTATCATGATATCACCTACTGGTTCAGTGATGAGGATTTTGGCCTTCTTTACATTGAGTGTCATCCATACTGAAGGCTGCAGTCCTTGATCTTCATCAGCAAGTGCGTCAAGTCCTCCTCCCTTTCACCAAGCAAGGTTGTGTGTTGGGAGCCAGCCCTAGTGGACATTCTCAAGGTCTTTCAAACAATGACCGGCCCTAGTGGAAAATAACTGGCAGGTGGTTATGCCTTTAAAAGATATCTTAGTCACCAAAGCTTCCTTGTTCTATGAAACTGTCTGTTCCTATATTGAGACAGCTTGCGGTTTGTGTTACCCCCCTTGTCTACCCCGCGAAATGTTCTTTGACTATTGTGCAGCCCTAACTGTTGTGCAGCTACGTGACCTTGGTTGGTTATCCTCCCCACCCTTCACCCATTGGTTAAAAATACCAAGCACTCATTGGACTACAGACATACCATATTAGGAATACAATGGACTTAGCCATACGCCTGATGAACCTTGATTTGCATGCGGACGTCTTTGAGAACTATCGCGCACGCGCCCTTTTAACTTGCAGCTGATTGGTTAACATTCTTATGCTTCATTATAATGTACATATTGGATTGGATGTTATGCGGCACGCCTTATTAACATATTCACCTCCCAGTTCCTCTTTACTGCAAATATATACCCCGAGCTTTGCCCAAATAAACGAGCTTGATCAGCATTTGTCTTGCTCCACATCTCTGTGTCTTTCTTCCATCCAGGTTCGCCTTTCCCTCCAGGGCCCTGCTCGTGTGTCCCGCAGGCCGGGATGCTACAGTTGTGTCATCTGCCTATCACAGGTTGTTAAAAAGCCTTCCTTCAATCCTGATGCCAATTCTTCTTCATATAAGCCAGCTTCTATGATAATTTGCTCAGCATACAAAGTGAATAAATATTGTGAGAAGATACCACCCAGATTTACACCTTTCCTGATTTTAAACCATGTAGTATGCGCAACTGCCTCAGGATCCATGTACAAGTTCCGAATGAGTACAATCAAGGTTCTGGGATTCCCATTCTTCTCAAGGCTATCCAAAATTGGTTATGATGGACACAGTTGAATGCAGCAGTCAAATTGTAGCATTTCCCTTTCTTGCATGCCTTATTTAATAAGTGTCCAGACTGTGAGTCCGTGGACACCATTTTGACCTTTGCTAATTGTCTCCCTCAATTATATTTGAGATTGGAGTCTTTCATACCCTAAAACAGACTCTATCTGAGTTCTTTCCCAGGTAGCATAATGTGCTATAATTTGGACAAGTACGCAATTGCAAATGTGACAAATTGACAGTTGGTTCTGGGGCTTTGATAGGGCTATGCCTCATGATCTTGCATTCCTGGGGTATAGTCACCAGGACCCCGATCTTTAGCTTCAATTAGACAACATGTGGCTATTTTCGGGAAAGAAGGTAGTGTAGTGGGTTATACATTGGGCTATTAACCTCAAGGTCAGCAGTTCAAAACCATCAGCCACAGGGAAAAGAGGTTTTCTACTCCCATAAAGATTTACAGTTTCAGAAACTCACAGGACAGTTTTGAATTGCTGCCTCTCCAATGATGTAAACATGTAAACTTTGCAGTGGTGTACTCATCTCGATCATGGGCCTTCCCTGATTCTGTAGTCTTGCCTGCAATAGTGATGGATTGATTTGCTGCCAATCATGAATCTGTGGTATTTCCTTTGTTTTCCAACATCTACAATTAGCCCCATGACTTTGTGTTCACTTGGGCTCCACCTTTTTTAAAAAAATGGCTTTATTGGTTTATACTTCACATAGCATGCGATTTAATTGTTCTATCACATTAAGAAGATTTGTGCGATCCTCACCATAATCAATTTCAGATCATTTTCTTCTCATACTCCTTGATCGTTCCCCATTTCCCCTGTCCTCTTCTGACATGTTACTATCCACTTGCTGTCTCTATTGATCTACCCGTTCTGGATTTCATATACAAAAATTCATACAAAATACAATAATTCAAAATCATGCATAATTAATAAAAAGAACAAATCAACAACAATAACTAGACAGAACATAGAAAACCCTCAATCAAAGAGAAAGGAAAAAATATTAAAAATAGAAACAACTTTAGAATGGGTCAAAAGGGAGAACAAATGATAGGGTTTCCCATTTTAACAACTACATTTGCATAGTCAGCTTTACAATGCTCTCTGTATGATAGCAAGGCTAGTCACATCCCTGGTATGGTCAGAAAGGATTCACCAGAGACTTTATCCATGTCGGGACACTGCAAATGGATTTTGGTTTCCACTGTTACAGCCTTCTGCCAATAGGTGTTCACAATTTAAACTCTGATACTATTTCCTCTTTTGGATTTGGGTTTCATTATTTGCAATCCTTGGATCACACAGGCTGCTGTGATTCCGTGTGGACTTAGTTGATGCCTCGGTTAGAGGCTGCTTGTTTGAAGAAAAGTCTTTAAGACCCCAGACACTATTCTTTCTGATAGCCGGGCACCATGTTATTTCTTCACCACACTTTGGGAGAGCACACAGAACTTCAGTGATCTCTTTACGAAGGTACACATCTTGCAGGACCATAGATTTGGGCTCCATCTTGACCTCATACTGATGGGTTCCTTCATCTGAATAATTGCCCAGTGTTTGTTCAGTTTAATATTTATTAAAATATTTATTTAAAGGGTCTCTAAAAAATATACCTAAAGACCTTTGTGGTTAGGCATTGAGTGCTAACCATGAAGCCCTTGGTTCAAACTCACCAGCCACTACTCTGGAGAAAGATGAGGCTGTCTGTCCCCGAAAAAGATGGAAAGTCTCCAAGTTGGAAAGCACTCCATGCCGATGGGATTGGTTTTGAATAAATATATTTGGATTTGTTTGTTGATTTTTTTTCCCCTACAAGACTTACCAACTTTACCAGATGAAATGGGGAATGATGAAGTTAATCTCAATAAATAGCATATTCATTATATAGAAGTACAAAGTTTGTAACTTAAAGGCAAATATTATGGTCACTTTATAATAATGAAGAAAGAATTAGACACATGTAATTTAGGGTTGTATGCACTACACATGTAACTTAGGGTTGTATGTACCTGTAAACAATCCCATGGGACATTGAAAACATACCCATCAACTTTAGTATTCATTTGTATTAAGCTGCCAATCTCAAGCATGTCATCATGATATTATTGCTATAAAATGAACTTAGAAAACTTGAGAGAAATTATTGTGTAAATGGATTTATAGGCACTGTATTGGGATCTGATTCAATCAAGCTTTATTGTTTATAAAACTGTTCAATTTGCCATCAGCCTGACCTAAAATTTTTGATCCCTAGAACAAAGGAAGCTTTGTTAACTACAGAGTAAACAAAAATCTGTATTCTTCTTTCGCTTCCTGATCAGGGCTGACTTATCCACTAGGCACAGTAGGAACTATGCCTTGTGCCCCTGGTACTTTTAAAAGGCCCATGAAACTTTATTAAATTTTAACTTAAAAAAAAATTGAAGTCCATTAATCTACAACCAAAGTAGTATTTTAAATGTAAGTTATGGAAAGCAAAGTCTAAGTAGGTAAAAATGTCTGTTGTTGTGATTAGAGCCCACTGAGTTGTTTCCTGCTCATAGGGGCCCTGTGCACAAAGTGACAAATGGCTGCTAGGTCCTGCACAGCCACTGTGTTAGTTCACTATCTCCTTGAGAGTCTTCCCTTTTTATGCAGAGCCTCTATTAAGCATGATGTCCATCATAGGCTCATTCCTTCTGATAACATGTCCAGAGTGATGAGACCCAGTCTTGCCATCCTCCCTTCTAAGGCAGATTCTGGCTATACTTCTTCCAAGACAAATTTGTTCCTTCTTCTAGCAGTCTATGGTATACCAGGGGATACCCACCCCCATGCCCACACCAAAAGGAAAAAAGGAAAAAATTCCACTGGACAGAGCTTTTGTATTCAGCATTTTTTCCTGCTAGACAAGCATCAAGCAACTCTCTCTGAGTTAGTGCACCCAGTGGCATCTCCTGGGAAGGTTCTCTCTGGTCACAGTGAATTTTTTCGTAAAAGTTTCACTCAACGTCTGGGGTCTTAAAGGCTTGAAGCTAAACAAATGACCATCTAGCAGGGAAGCAACAAAGCCCACATGGAAGAAGCACAGCAGCCTGTGTGGTTATGGGGTGTGGAGGGGGTAAGGTATTAGGTATCAGAAGACCCCAAACAAACAATATATATCACTACAAATAATGGGGGTTGGAGCGATGACCTAAAGCCCATCTGTAGATAATTGGACATTCCTTCACAGAAGGGTCACAAAGAAACAACATGCTTGGCATTTTTCAAGCTGAAAGAACAGAAGAAAAATTCAAGGTTGAGTAATAGAATTGGAGGGTTCTTTAGGCAAACGTGCCCCAAACCCATGAAAGTTATATTCTGGCCCTGCCACCTATACTTAAATCTTTCACACCCTTCTGCATGAAATTATGAATTCTGTTAACGTGGAGCTTGCTCTCCTTCTTAGTTTGTTTCTATAGTTTTATAATTTGTGTGTGTTTAAAAATTCTTATTCACGTTATGCATTCACGTAATAGCAAGTACTAAGTAGCTTTGTAATGTTTGCAAAGGAAGATATGCTCATACATTTCCAACTCCTTCTTCTCCATATCTACGGTCTTCTTACTTTGAAGTTTTATTTTATTTATTTATTTTTTACTTTGAAGTTTTAAAGGTGATTCTTTTCATTTTTAACCCCCCATCTCTAAATAACATGTTTGTAATGTTACTCCTTGATTATTTTAGACATTATTTACCGATTTTTCATCATGAAGATGAGGATTGAGAAATCGTGTTGCCCCAACCTTACTGAACAGCCATAAATACTTTGAATTTATCCCTCTTTCTTCTTTATGTTTATTATGACTTTATTAACTGAATATTCAGGGTCGATATTATTATGACCGCGTACTATTCCATTTATTTTTGCTTTACTGCACAACTTCACAATTCATTCATGTCAGATATTATATTGGCTGTAGTGTCTTAAATCCCTACTGAAGCATGAACCCAAATGGGCTGTCCTCCAAGCATGTGGCACTGTCCTGGCTAGGTATGAGAATTCCTTCTGCAATTCTTCTGTTAGGTGTACTTTTTTCTTTCTTTAACGCACGTCTTTCTCTTTTTTCTTGGGCTGCTCCCTGGTTTTAGTTGTGCACATCATTTAGTCACTACCACAGAAAGGCTAGGGAGAGCGTGGTAAAGTATTTTCTTACAAGATCTTGACCCTCACAGTTAGTTGAGAAGTTGGCTGGATATTGAACTGTAGTTGGAAATAGCTTCCCTCCAGAGTTCTGAGTTCAGCGCTTTGGTTGCTGTCATTTCCTGTGCTGTTAGGAAGTCCAGAGCCGTTTGGACTCCTGACACATTGTATCGTTTTACATGTTTTCTTCACTGAGCTCTGCAGAGTCTGTGATCTTCTCATTGTTACTGGGTTTCTGAAAGACGCGATAATGTATCTTGGTACGGATCTATTTTCACTGTTGGACACTCCGGGAGCTCTTTCACACTGGAAACATACAGCCTTCGGTTTTTAGAATCTTAAATTCATTGATAAAATAACAATTTTCTCCAGTTTCTTTTTGATGTACTTTTAGATAGACCTTCTAATTTGCTAATGCAAACTCATTCCTACTTTGCATAATTTTCTCCTTTTGATTTCTTTCAGGATGATTTTTTTTCAATTTTATCTTCTCATTCATCTGCTGAGTTTTTTTCTGTGTGTGCTGTTTTTTTTTTTTCTTTACAGGTATATGGACATTTTTTAAATTGTTGCTTTTCTCTGTAAGTTAATTTCTTTCAACGGTTTTATTGGCATATAGTTCACATATCACACAATTCAGTAGTTCAATTACATCAGGAAGAGTGTACAATCATCACTACAATTAGGTTTAGAACATTTTCTTCATTTTTATGCTCATTGTTATTTGATCCCCATTTCCCCCCAACTTCCCCTGCCATGCTTCTAAGGAAGCATTAATCCAGTTACTATCTCTATATATTTACCTATCTCGGAACTCAAATAGAGAAAAATATTAAAAAGCAAATAAACAAAACCTAACGAGAATAGGAAAGTAAAAGGGATAAAAACCTTAATCAAAAACAAAGTATAAAACACTAAAAACTAGGCTAAATTTAAATGTATCATAAGGGAGATCAAATGATAGATGCTAAATTTGAACCTAACTGCATCCATAACAACCCACTTCCCTATGCATTTGGCATATTTGTAAGGCTATTCACATCCCTGGTCCACGGTCAGACAGCATTCACGTGCATTTCCTCTTCACTTAAAAACAAACAAAAACCAAACCAGCTTGAAAATGGGTAAAAAAATCAGGTATCAGGCATCAAAGATCCAGAACAAAAAAATCATATCAATGTTAATGAGGGGGAGCATGGAGTGGAGACCCAAAGTCCATCTATAGACAATTGGACATCCCCTTACAGAAGGGTCACAAGGAGCAGATGAGCCAGTCAGGGTACATAAAACTTTCCTCAGGTTCCTTAATGCTTCCTCCCCCCACCACTATCATGACCTCAATACTACCTTACAAATCCGGCTAGATCAGAGAATGTATACAAGTACAGATAAGAGCTAGCAACACAGGGAATCCAGGACAGACAAACCCTTCAGGACCAATAATCCTATCAGGAGGGTAAGGGTAAGGTAGGGGGAGAAAGAGGGAACCGATCACAATGATCTACATATAACCACTTCCCCG
The DNA here is from genome assembly GCF_000313985.2 of Echinops telfairi. Lineage (NCBI taxonomy): Eukaryota > Metazoa > Chordata > Mammalia > Afrosoricida > Tenrecidae > Echinops > Echinops telfairi. The sequence goes on along the minus strand of NW_022107431.1, from coordinate 25,036,941 downwards.
GGGACGGACAACAGAAAAGTGGGTGAAGGGAGACAGCGGGTCAGTGTAAGACATGAATGAATGAATGAATGAATGAATGAATGAATAAATAAATAATAAAATGGGTCAAGAAGGAGACTAAATTATAAGCTATTATATTTTGACATAGCTACAGCTGCCATGATCGAGTTTACAATGTTCTCTTATTATAACAGGGCTATTCACATTCCCTCGGCTATGATAGAAGGCGATTCACCAGAGTCTTAATCCATGTACGGAACCTGCAAATAGATTTGGGGCTTCCACTGTCATCCATAGCCTTCTGAAAACTAGGTGTTCACAGTTTGAACTCTGATGCCATTCTCTCCTTTGGATTTGGATTATATTATTTACAATTTTTGGATCACAATTCTGTCATGCTTATTCCATGTGGACTTAGTTGACGCCTCACTTAGATGATGCCTCGCAAGACTTTAAGACCCCAGATGCTAGTCTTACGGATATCTGGGCACCATCCAATTTCTTCACCACACTTTTTGATAGCACCCATGTCTTCAGTTAACTCTTTGAGAGTAAGCATCAAGCAGGGATGTGTGATAAGAACTGACTGTCTTTAGATTGTGGCTAGAGGTTAGTGCAAGCCCCAAATCCATTCATGTATCTGTGGTTTATATCTGTCTCTGGCTCACTTTAGAGACACCACTGTCATTTATGTTAGAGAACATTATCAATCACCCCCTTGGGGCACCACTTCCACTGGCATCAAGTCAATGTTGACTCCTGGTGACCTTATACAGCAGGGTGGAACTGCCCCTGAGCAACTTATTTTCATTAAGTCAAATTCTTCTGTTACCTGTCTGCACATATGAATAATACATGTTTTTAAAATGTCTTGCCCCCCCCCACATCCAATCTTTCTTCATCTCATTTTTTTCTAATGATATATTTTATTTCAATGTGTAGTAGAGGATATATTTGGATGTCTGATAATTCTTAATTGTTCGTTCATACTTAAGGGTCTCAGAGGGAAGCTCGCAGAGCATGGATGAATTTCTGCTTTTCCCTGGGGGTTGTGTGCCAGTTGATGCTCTTGGAATCTTTATTGTCTATCTTTAGTAACATTATTAACGCAATGTTCAGGCCTGACATTATGATGACTGTGTATGCTACTCAATGTTCATCCATACAGTAAGTGATTGTTACTCCCCAACCCCAAATCTTTTTATTGGAAAGGTAATACATATATCATATATTCCACAGTTCAATCACATCAATCAGTATTGTACAATTGCAACCACAATCAATTTCAAAACATTCTTCTTGAACTCCTTGACATCAGCTCCCCTTCCCCTCCTTTCTAATTATTACTTTTTTATGGCACAAGTTATAGTTTTCTCTTAGTTGTATAGTCTTCCTTCAGTAAGCCCTCTTGGGCTATTCAGATTCCCCTGAGATGCTCTTATAATCACCTGTGTAAAGGTCTGGATGCCTGTATTCTGGGAGTCAAACTGGCAGGCAAGATTAAGGATGTCATCCTTTGGTATATATTCTTCAATCCTCTTCTTTCTGATAGAGGATACCTTTTTAAAACAAGGTTGTCACAGTGAAAGTCGGTTAGTTGTTAGTGTTGTTAGTTGCCATCAAGTGGACTACAACTCACAGCATGCCCATCTGTGCAGAGCCGACCTGCTCCGTAGAGTTTTCAGGCTGCCATCTCTTGGAAGCAGATCTTCAGGTCAGTATTCCAAGGCTTTGCTGGGTGGACGTGAACTCCCAACCTTCAGCTAGTCATTGAATACTTAACTGGTTGCACCACCCAGGGTTTCCAGAGAATACTTTCTTAGTCTTCTGCTGGAGTGGGACAGGGATAATTACTGAGTGATACGGAGTAGGCCATAACAGCCAGGGACTAGAGCCTTTCCACTCATCCTCTCCCCTTCTCTCCCCCCTCCATATCCAGGGCACCTGATGGTGCTTAATTTCTGAGTTTCTGGGCAGTGATTCATTCAGTGGAAACCTGATTTATTCTCAGTGGCCCAGAATCCAATTCTACTTGACCGTCTACTTTCCAGTTTTAGGACTTGTCACTGATTCTCTCCTTTGGTTTAGTTTTTCAATGGAGTTTAAGAAGAAAGAAATTGAGATGGTTCCTCCAATTTCTATCTTTCCTGAGGTCACTGCAACTGAGTTTTTGAAAATAAAAAATTAAACTATTTAGCTTTTTATACAAATATAGTAGATTTATGGAACATTGGAAGACTCTGATAGCATTCCATAAAAGTGATCATCCATGTCCCTTGAATCACCATTCACAACAGCAAAATGATAGAAATAACATAAATGTCTATCAATGAAGGAATGGATAAACAACTATGGTATGTACACATAATAGAATATACTATACAATGTTAAAGAACAATGATGAATCTGGGAAATGTGCTATCACATAGATGAACCTGGAAAACATTATACTGAGTGAAATTGGTCAATCACAAAAGTCAAATAGTGTATGAGACCACTATTACAAAAAGTCAAGAAAATGTTTTTTAAAAAAAGACAAATACTAACTGGTGAATAGGGAAGGAAATATACAATAAGGCAGAGGTCAGCACAAAATGACCCAAACATCAAAGATCTAAATATACATTCCAGAGCTATAAAGAGCAATGACAAATTAGGGATAATTAAGGGCCCTAGTGTAGGGAATAGACATATTTAACAAGTATAATGAAGGAAGCACACACAAGACAAAGTAGATGACTGGGATTTACTAAAAATAAGACACTTATGTGCATCAAAAGGGTAAAAAGAGAGCTCACAGACTGGGGGGAAATCTTCAGCTGCAACACAACAAAGAACTAGTTCCTAAAATCTATGCTCCCTGCCACCGAATCAGTTCTGATTCATAAAGACCCTATAAGACATGGTAGAACTTATCCTGTGAATTTCTGAGCCTGTAACTCTTAAGAGGGGTGGAAAGCCCCATTTTCCTCCCCTGCAGTTGTTGGTTTCAAACCATGGACCTTGCAATCAGGGACCCAATATATAACCACTACATTACCATGGCTCCTTCTGAACGTAAAACATTACAATATCTAAATAAGAAAATAAAATTAATGATCCAATCAAAAAACATGAACAAAAAATTATATTCAAACGGTTAACAAATACATGAGAAATTGCTAATGATCACTAGCCATCCAGGAGATGCAAATCAAAACAACAGTGAGGTATCACTTTACATCAACAAAGACAACTCAATTCCAAAAAAGAAAAAAAAAGAAAAACCCAGAAAACAATAAATGCTGGAGAGGGTGCAGAGAGATTGGAACTCACACACAGCTGCTAGGTCTGTAAACACGGACAACCATTATGGAAGGCATTGTCTCTGTCTCCAACAGCAGGCATGGAAATCCCAGACGATCCAGCATGTCCTCTGTTGGGTGTTGTGGTTTTTGTTTGGTGCCTTTGAGTGGAGTTCACTGCACAGGAAGCGTATGTGCCACAGAACGAAACACCACCCAGTTCTGCGTCATTCTCACAATTGTTATGTTTGAGCCCATTGTTGCAGCCACGGTGTCGATTTATGTTGTCAAGGGTCTTGTTCTTTTTCACTAACGCTCTACTTTATCAAGCATGATCCTTTTCCAGGAACTAGTTTCTCCTGATAACCCAAACTGTCCTCTAGTCGATGTCTTCTCATAGCAACCCTGTAGGGCAGGGCAGAACTTGCACCTTTGAGTTTCTGAGACTGTAACCATGAACAGGAGTAGAAATCCTGTTTTTCTCCCATGGTTCTGCTGGTGCTTTCTAACTGATGACCTTGCAGGTAGCAGCCCAAGTCGTAACCACTATGTCACCAGTGCTCCTGTTTCTCCTGATAACATGTCCAAAATTTGTCTGCTGAGTATATGCCCTAAAGAAATAAGAAACGTAACACGATAGATGCATGTCATCCCATGTTCATCACAGAAATACTCACAAAAGCAAGACGGTGGAAACAGCCCCAAAGCCCATCAGTAGATGAATGGATAAGAAACTTAGGTACCTAGGCACAATGCTGTACTATGCTTCACCAAAAAACAGCAATGAAACCATAAGGCATCTCATGACTTGGTTGGCCCTGGAGCACATGATGCTGAGCAAAGCTAGTCAATCACAAAAAGACAAATACTGTGTGAGACCACTGCTCTATGGAACAACATCAAGACAGGCAGGGACTTTCAGATCACGCAATCATTCGATCCGACCTCCCAGGCAAAGGGGTAGTGTGACTGTCTGAAGCTTGCAACCTGTTTATCACTACCTTCTTTGGACACCATAAAGACCACTTCTCCCCAAGAGGTCTCATCTCAGAGGGGGACAGTTTCTCTTTAGGGAGGGAGGGTCAGAGGCCCCAATAGTCCATGTCATGTGGCAGTGCCCTACAGTCACCCTGAAAGGGCGGACACTCCTACATAGGTGTTTAGTGAACTCGTCATTCATGACCAAGAGGAAGGGGATGGGGGCATGTGTCTGTCTCTAAATAGATAATTTCCTTGTTTGGAGGGGAGAGGTGGGGAGAATGGGAAGGTTGTTTGCCCTTAGAGAAAAGGCTTGGTATTGTTTTGATGGACCCCCAAGGGGGAGACCTGGACTTGTACTATATGGCTAATCATGTCTTTTTTAACCGAGTTCATTTTCAGCCCTTGGTGACCCTGATCCCATACGACAGGCTCCCTAGTATAGCATAATACATATCAGAAGGATCTGAGTTATAAAACCCACTAAGTGAACCAGATGTTACCATAAGCACACCTGTGGCAGATTAGAGGAACTGATAAGCTCCTTTGGACTTAATGCCCTAGTGAGAGAAGACTGTACTCCATGGTCATGGATTGGGAAGTTCCATGGACTTTCATTCACATCTCTTGCTTTTGAGGTAACTTAAGACTACCACTTTCCTTTTTTTTTGCGTCTTAAGTTAGTTCTGTAGATATATATCTGTTGTAGTGATTAAATGTTATTGAATTTTGTGTCTTGTGTCTAACCTTCATTGTTTTCTTAAACACTTGTTTAAAAAAACACTTAAGTTTTTAATATGTGTAAGTAAATATTCCATCTGTTTTAGTGTATAAGGCTTTCTCCAAATGAGTATTCTTTTTATCTCAATAGTATTTTAAATTCTCTATCATTGATTAGTTTAATGATAGTACTATTAGAATGACCAAAAGGCTCCATGAAAATTACTTACGTTATTTCTCAAAACGATGGCAATGCTGCCACTAAAATGGAACAAGGTTTTATATATATATATATATATACCAATGGATATGAATGGATTTTGAGCTGGCATTCAACCTTAAGCTCTAACCAAAGAATAATCAATTCTTATGATGTGGCCCTGTTTGATACTTATCCTCATGAAGAGATCATTGATATATGGGTGTTATAGCAAAGTGTGTAGAAGATGCCAGAAGGTGCCCAGGTATCAAAAAGAATAGCATCTGGGATCTTAAAATCTTGTCTTAAAATAAGCAGCCATCCAAGTGAGGTGGCAGCTAAGTCCATACAGAGGATACACACCAGCCTATGTGATCCATGGATTGTAAGTAATAAATTCCAAGATTAGAGGAGAGAACCGTATTAGAGCTTAAATTCTGAACACCCAGTTTGCAAAAGGCTGTGGATGGCAGCAAAAGCCCCAAATCCATCTGCAGAATCCCCACTTGGATTAAACCTTCATTGACTTCCCATGGACCATTGGCCAAGGCTCTGAAAAGCATTTGGCTCAGAGAGCATCAGAAAGTGAATGCACACAGACATAGTTAGGTTAAAATTTAATGTCTTGTCATTTGTTTTCTGTTTTGATCCATTTTCAACTTGTTCTCATTTTCTCCCTTTTTTGGGGGGTGGGGGTGGGGCGATTGAGGTTTTTCTGTGTTTTGTTAATTCTGTTGAGGGTTTGGGGGGCTATGCTTTTCTTTATATAAAGTCCAGGATAGGTAAATCTATAAAGACAGTAACTAGAGTGATAGTTTCTTAGGCCTATGGCAGGGGAAATTGGAAGGAAATGATCTAATAAAAATGAATGAACAAAATGTTCTAAAATCGATTGTGGGGATGATTGAGCGACTCAGTAATTTGATATGTTCAGAATACCGAACTGTAAGGTACATGAATTATATGTCAATAAAACTCTTACAATGATCAAGACAAAGAGAGACACTGAGAGGAAGACAGGAGTTGAAGGCAACAGAGACAGATGCTAGTCTGCACACCGTCCTGCAATAACAGCCATGACAGTCATCTCACGTGGATACTTGTAGATATGAAAGCCGAAGTGGTGTGGGAAGGAGAATAAAACTATACCCAGGAATATATTAGAGTCAATCAAAAGCATTAAACAAAACTAACAAGCTGATTCCAGGAACCCAAGAGGAAAGCAAATTTTGGGAATGATGAGGGCAACAAATGTATAGGTGTGCTTTACACAATTGATCTATGTATTGTGATGAATTGTATGAGCCCCAATAAAATGATTAAAACAAACAAACCAAAAAACCACCAAAAAACCCAAAATAACAAAATACAAAGCTATTGTTTTGTGACATAATTTCCAAATAGGTCTATCCACCTCTGTAGGTCTTTCCATCTCTCTAACCCTTTCCTGAAGAATTTTGTGCTCTTCCAAGTATATCGCAGAAAAACAGCAGTTTAGTCTTCCTCCAGGAACTCAAATAATGTTACTTTTTATTGTTCTTTGAATTTTGGGAACAAAAGCAAATTCAAGGTGGGAAGGTCAGGGCTGTAGGGTGGATGGATAAGGTCTCCCAATGACCATCTTGTGGGACAACCTTTGCTGTCCTCTCACTAAACAGGTACATTGTCATGAAGGAAAAAATTCCTTGGTGCAATAGTTTTGACATTTGTCTCATTAATGCAATTCTTATGTTTCTTAAAACTTCATCAAATAACCCCATGATCATTTTGCATCCTTTGAGAAACTTAACTTCTGGGCTGACTTCTTCTGTCTCGTATTTCACTGGCTCAGCAAATCCCCTCAAAAGCCACTACTCTGATTGGACCTTTCTTTCTTTTTTTTTGAAGCACCTGTCAAGCCAAGGAGCCCTGGTGGCAGAGTGATTACATTTTGGGCTGCAATCCACTTGGTTGGCAGTTTGAAATGACCAACCACTCGGCCAGAGGAAGAGGGGGCTTTGAAGTCCTACCAACAGTCTCGGAAACGCACAGGGGAATTGCTGTGAGCTGGCATCTCCTCCTTGAGGGTGGGTGTTTTGTTTTTAAATCAAGTCCAGTGCATTACTGAGAGATCTAGTCTGCAACCACCCGCTGATCACGGAGATGTGTTTAAACATGTTTTATGAGAATAAGACGAGGCTTTCTACTTTTGTACAGAGTTCCAGTCTTGGAAGCACACACGGGCAGTTCTACCTTGTCTTACATAGTTGCTATGAGTTGGCATGGATTCAAGGGCAGGGAATTCGGTTTTAGTTTCTAGAAACTGGAAGCCTCATAGCCATGTACCCTTGGATATAGGTTTAGCAGAACACATGCCTAAATATGCTGCAAAAATCCAAAAAGTTAACACACACACACACACACACACACACAAAAACCCAAAAGCTCTTTGATCCTACTAGGCTGACTTATGGTAGGTAATGAGCTACCCCAATGGTTTGCAAACTTGAGTAATATTCTAATCCTATTGAAGGAAAAATAAAATCTTGAAGACACAATGGTGTCACAGTGTTACTTAAATGTGTGCAAACCTAAGCTTTTTTTCCCTTATAGAGCTTGCACGTCTATAAAAATCAAACCCAAACAAAAAACCATAACTTAATATAACTAAATCATATACAAATTCAAAGGAACAACATAAATTTAATGTGACTGATGTTATCTTAAACGATCAAAATTGCAACTCTAAATATCATCCTTGTGGTCAGCAGTTTGAAACCACCAGCAGCTTCCTGGGAGAAAGACAGGGCTTTCCACTCCCCAAAAGTTACAGTTAAGAGTCTCGGAAACCCACAGGGGAAGCCGGTGTGAGTCAGCACTGACGCGACGGCAGAGACTTTGGTTTGGTTTTGGAAATGCAAATAGGTGCTTACTGCTATATTGTGGATTCTTTCAAGTTCATCCTCCATATGATATGAATTTAAAATGCAGAGAAAAATTTTTTAAGTAGTAAGGTAGATTATCATATAAGCATCATTTAGCAAGAAGGTATCTTTTACTGTGGCGTCTGCTCACACCGATGCCAGGGAACTGCTCGTAAACACTAACAGGACTTTGGGCTGTTGAATCCAGAGGCATTCTCAGGAAAGCTGCCGCTGCGAGTGTGAAGGACAGGAGCCGACACCCTGAGGTATTTAGGTCCTTGTGAGGCCACCTAACAGAAGGTGATTGCTGTTTCAAAGAATTTTCAGAATGAACACTGTTTTTCCTGGCTCACCTTGGCAATACAAGCACAGATAAATATATAGAGATGTTTGCTGGTGGAATGGCGCAATTGACCTCATGAGAGCAGTTAATTTGCCAGTCGTTCATTTGAGGCAGCTGGTGATTGTAATGACGCTGAGAAGTCCTGTGTCCTAATTCTGTAAAACAAAAAAGTTGCCTTTGTTAGACTAACTAATAACAAAGATTCCTTGTATAAAATCAATAAACTGCCTACAGATTTTACTCTTGTACTATGATTGAAAGAAGTGGTTATGTCATGTTGGCCCCTGCTCTGTAACACTTGATGCTCAAAAGGAAAGGGAGGCCAGGGAGAGAGACTGGACTGCAGAGCTGGTGCCTTAAGAAGCAGTCAGCGGGGAGCTCAGTGTCAGCCCTCCAGACGGGCATCAGGAATGTTGACCTGATCCAAACAAGCCTTCCTGTCGGCTGTGAATTGAATTGTGACATGTCCCTTCACCTTCAAATATGCATTTCCTGGCCCCTGTTCCTGTGAAGGTGCTTTTTGGTGGTTTGAACTGCCAACCTTGTGGTTAGAAACCCCACACTTATCAACAGCTACAGGAGCTTCTTACGAATGTACAGAGAGGCTTCAAAAAGTTCCCTTACCTTTTTTTTTAGTTCCCTTTCCTTTAATTCTGTTTTTCTCCCCATACATTTTTGAAGCCTGCTCATATAGATATTGACACTTACATCTAGGTAAAAGCTGATCGTATCATGACAGTTCCTCATATGTTAGGGGTTTTATCCCAATGGCACTAGTTCAATGTTCTTGAATGTGATTGGTCGCTAACCAAATGCTTAGAGGTTTGCCTCAGAGGCACCTTATGACCAAGTCCTGGGGATCAACTTCTGAAAAACCAGCCATTGGAAACCCAGTCCTATTTGGACACACACAGGGTTACTGTGAGTCAGATATGACTTCTTCAAAACTGGTTATTTTTATAATGGTGATCAGACCATTTAATCTCTGAGTTAAGAGTATATGCCAGGCTGACAGAGCTTTCCGTGAAAGCCCTTCTACTCTCCTTAGGGTGGCCAGACAAAACCTACTGAACACTTTCCTTATTGAGCATATCCCTGTGCCACTAGCCACAGGTGAAATGTTGGTTGCAGAGACATCAGTTGCTATGCACCTCCTGTGTCCAGTCCTCTTCTTCCCACAGTGGATACTCAGGCTGTGAAAGAAGAGGATTCTCAGGCTGTGAAAGAAGATTGCATTGTCGGCTCTATGGAGACATACCTTCTGTGGCTTCCCCACAGCACATAGGCAATGGGAAGTTGTTTCAGATGAGACCTATTGCTCATTCCATCAGAAGTGACTACCACATACAGAGAATATTAGAACTTTCATGAGGGAGATGCACTAGAAACAGGTGGGATCAGGTCTACAGGTCGTGAGTGATAAAACACAGAAACCGATTTGGGGGTGTGGGGTAGAGTCAGTCCTTTACAATGATGGCAATTCCCCCTTATATTCCTTTCCTTAAAGCCTTTGGTGGTGCTTGACTATACACCTCTGCCTTGGTTGAAACCACCTCTCCCATGGTTTCCCCCACCCCCCAAATCCAAACCTATTCCTATTGATTCTACCCCGTGGTAACCTCATGGTTGTATCTTGACAGAAGCAGAAGTCAGACCTTTCCTCCACGGTGCTGCTGAGTGGGTTTGAACTGCCCACCTTTAGGTTAACAGCCAAGTACAAGCTGCCCATACTACTCAAGGACCTCTGCAGAGGTTAAACCAAAGGAAACTCACTGCTATTGATTTGATTCTGCCTCATGGTGATCCAGTAGGACCTAGTAGAACTGCCCTGTGAGGGAAGTAGCAAAGCCTCATCTTTCTCCTGAGAATCGTCTGGTGGGTTTAAATGGCTGACTTTGTGATTAGCCACCCAAACAGTAACCCACTATGCTACTAGGTCTTCTCTGCAGAGGGTAAGCCCCTAAAATGATAGGTCACAGAATGTCATTATGTTTTCAGCAATGTTGAGTTCACTTACTCCTTGCCCAATGTAAAGCAACTTGACATTGTTTTAATTAAGGGAATCCTCAAACACGCCAATGTGGTGTTGTTATCTCTTTTAAAGGAGGGAGTCTGAGTTTCCATCAACTCAAGCGAGGATGAGTTTGGAGATCAAGAACTTTAAGGGTGTACAGAATGACCTACTAAAAGAAACCTGGGCCTGCCACTAGACAGCTGGAGTCAGCTAGCACTAGATCTGTTCTTTCTTTGCTTTGGGTTATCACTGATCCTGCAAGTACTTGTTTACCTGCCTTATCTCAACTCATAGAGTCTAAATTCCTTAAAGACAAGATCCCTAGCAGATTTATCTTTGCATCATTTACAGCGCCAGCATACCTGGCAGGCCCCAAATCGGTTGGGGCTCATAAAACGAAGGAATGAGAGAATGAAAAAATCAGCCTCATTTCCATTTAATACGATACATTTTTTTGTGTGGCTTATCTGAAGAAAATCCTCAAAATGATGGAAGCCAAGCTAGAGCTCCACCACTTGTCTGTCAGTTGGTCATTCTGTGCCGGCTTGTGTGTTGCTGTGATGCTGGAAGCTATGCCACTGGTATTTCAAGTGTCAGCAGGGTCACCCACAGTGAACAGGTTTCAGTGGAGCTTAGAGATTAAGAACAGACTACACAAAAGCCATCGGCTGCCCATTTAGAGGAAGCAGAACACCTTATGCCTACCTTTGAGATAACGTCAGCTGTGAAGGCCTAATGAACGGAAGCCAAGCATTATCAGGGATGGTGCTGGAGGATGGGCCCCTTCAAGCCCCTTGAAATGTGCCTGAGGCGGAGCTGCTTTCTCACAGTGGACTCAGCCACGGGACAGGAGTCCTGTGGGATGGGAGCCTTCGGGATCTTCAGTTGCTGACGGGACACAACTCAAGGGGAGAATAAACATCTGCAAAAACCTACTAATAATTGGAACCTGGAATGTATGAAATAGGAATCTTGGAAAATTGGAATTCACGAAGAAGAAAATGGAAAGCAACACAGGGAATCCAGGATAGATAAACCCTTCAGGACCAATAATGAGAATAGAGATACCAGGAGGGGAAGGGGAAGGTGGGGGGAGAAAGGTAGAACCGATCACAGTGATCTACATATAACCCCTTCCTAAGAGGATGGACAACAGAAAAGTGGGTGAAGAGAGACAGCAGTTGGTGTAAGACATGGGTGGGAAAATTTATAAATTCCCAAGAGTTCATGAGGGAAGGAGGGTGGGGAGGAGGGAAAATGAGCTGATATCAAGGGCTCAAGTAGAAAGAATATGTTTTGAATATGATGATGGCAACATATGTACAAATGTGCTTGATACATGGATGTATGTATGGATTGTGATAAGAGCTATACAAGCCCCCAATAAAATTGTTTTTTTTTTAAAAAAAAGCGGAACCCATAAAGATCCATACCGTCGGTGTCCATGAGCTGAAATGGACTAGTATTGGCCATTTTGAGTCAGATAATCGTGGTTTATTGTACCATAAATGACACTATTAAAAGGAATGATGTTTACTTGACTCTGCCAAGGCATTTGAGTGTGTGGGTCATAATTAACTGTGGGTAACCTTGAGAAGAATAGGAATTCCAGAACACTTCATGGTGCTCATGCTGAACCAGTCCATGGACCAAGAGGCATCCATGTGAACAGAACAAGGGCATACTTCAAGGTTTAAAATCAGGAAAGGAGTGTGACAGAGCTGTATTCTCTCACTATACTTATTCTGTCATACGCTGAGCAAATCATCAGGGAATCTGACTTGTATGAAGAAGCATGTGGCCTCAGGATCGGAGGAAGACTTATTAACAACCTGCGGTATGCAGATAACACAAGCTTTCTTGCTGGAAGTGAGAACTTGAAGCAGTTGCTGATGGAGATGAAGGATTGCAGCCTTCAGTACGGATTACAGCTCAATGTAAAGAAGACCCAAATCCTCACAAGTGGACCAACAGATAACATCACGATAAATGGAGAAAAGATTGAAGTTGTCAGTAATTTCATCTTGCTTGAATCCACAATCAATGCTCATGGAAGCAGCAGTCGAAGGATCAACAGAAGCATTGCACTGAGTAAATCTGCTGAAGACCTCTTTAGAAGATGGAAAAGCCAGGTTTTTGAGGACTAAGGCTTGACTGATCCAAGCCTCATATGCATGCGAAAGTCGGACACTGACTAAGCAAGACCGAAGCAGCATCCACCAGTTTGAACTGTGCTGCTGGAGAAGAATATTGAAAGCACCATCGACTGCCAAAAGGACAAACAAATCTGTCTTGGAAAAAGAGTGGCCAGAGTGCTCTTTAGAAGTGAGAATGGCGAGACTTTGCCTTCCATACTTCGAGCATGTTGTCAGCAGAGCCCAGTCCCTGGAGAAGGACATCGTGCTTGCTGGAGGGGCAGTGACAAAGAAGAGGGCCCTCCCTGAGATGGACTGACTCAGTGGCGGCCACCAGGGACTGACTCAAGCACAGGGACAATGGCGAGGATGGCGCAGGACAGGGAAGGGGTCAGTTGGGTTGTGTCATTATGGGCGGAACAGGTTCAATGGCACCTAGCAAGAAGCTGTTGTAAGGAAGACTCTCAGGATTTTCTCTTCTTTCCTAATTATGTTCCCTGGGTAACGAGTGCCATTAGCCTAAGGACTGAGGGGACCTTTCACTTTGTAAATAACAAAAAGGAACATTCTTCTCGCAATTTTTGTTTAAGGCCCCTGGATTTTTAGTTGTGCTGTGTGACTTTGCCCATCTTCCTTTCTTTTTAATGTCCAAGAGCCTCCACTCTTATTGTATACCGTTCACATGTTCGGGCCGAAACACTGGCTTGCACTTCAGCACTATGCGCTGTCTGTTTGCTGAGTGGAATGCTCAGGGTTTTCCGGTAGTGTCTCCTCAATTGCTAATGCTCCAGCAGGCCACGAGCAATAAGCCAGGGCTCGCCTATCAATCAGGTTCTTTGTTTCTGTGAACGAGGAACTTGTGTTGCAGCTTTTACTTTCCTCTCTGGGTAAAAGAATCACAGGGAACAGGCAATATGGGAGGGGGTAAGAAAAGACACAAAGCACAATCGTCATTCTTTTGCCAACCTCTCAAGCCCTCCAAAAGATCTGTCCGTGGGCCTATTGGAAATAAAACAGGAAAATACAGTCCGATCAAACACTACTTGCATGTGTGACTGAATATAAACGGAATTTCAAGTCATTTTGTTAAAAATCATCCATGTTAGCAAACTGGGATGGTCTGACTGGGGAGTCCCTCTCGTGGTTCTCCATCTATTTTAACCCTTCGTGACACTATATAAGTGAGTAGAAGAGGGTTTCTCAAGGTTGTACATGTTTGTGGAAGCGGACTGCCACACCTGTCTCCCGCGGAACAAATGGCTGGGGCAGCTGCTGCCTTTTGGGTTCACAGCGAAGCGCTTGAAGCACAGCGCCACCAGATGAGGAGTAGGTAGGGATCTAGCTCTAAAGAAAAGAAAAAAAACACCTCAACTTGAGACCCGGTTTGCCTGGACGGTCCGAACCGTGGGTGGGCGTGGGTGGCCCGGCATCCATTCCAGTCCTGGCCTGCAGGCTCCCGGGTCCCGCCGCCGGAGAGCCAGGCGGAGCGCAGCGGACTGGGAGGGCGCCGCTGATTGACGGGGCGCTCGGTCAGGTGACCCGGGGCGCCACGTTCCCCGAGCAGAGCCCGTGGTGGACGGGCCAGGGCCGAACCCGGA
>NW_022107431.1:24984476-25021531 GCF_000313985.2 Echinops telfairi | reverse complement strand
CCGGGCGAGCCTGTCACTCAGCTCCCAGGCCGGGCCCCGAGGCATCGGGAAGGCGAGGCTGCCAGGGAGGTGGCTCTGCGGTCGGCGCCTCGGGAGAGCAGCTCCTACCCGGCCGCCCGGCCGGAAACGTGCCCGGCCTCCGGGCGATTGCTGCGCCCCGGGGCGCGGCCAGCGGCACCCCGCCGGCGGTCCCGGGAGGCTGGGGCGGGGTGGGGGCGGATGCCTCCTGGGAGCGTAGTCCCGCGCGGTGGCCGCTGCTTTTTCCCCGGACCGTTGGCATCTCTTGCTCCAGCGGACAAGGTAACTCAGGGGCCAGAGGGCCAGTGGCTACTTAAAGAACCAACCAAAGCGTTACTTTTGGACCTTGCAACTTTCAGAAGCCACTCTGTTAGGCGCGAATTAGGGTTCCGTCTTCCAGGCCAGGTGACAGGAGAGACTCGTCGCCGAGTTGTTTTCTCGGGGAGGGAAGCGCGCGCGACTCCCGAGCGCGGGGTCCCACGGGTGGGTTTCTGCTTTCCAGTGACCCGAGGAGCCCGCGGCCCCACTCTGCGGCCGGCGCTCGGAGTCCCGGCAGGGCCACGCGCCAGCCTCCAGGTGGGCCGGAGGAGGCCTTGGCGGCGTCACCTAGGCCTCCCGGACCTCGCGGGTCCGTCCCCAAAGCCGCTCTTGGTGTGTAGGTGTGGGGATCACGCCTCTGTCGCCGCGGCCCGATCGCCCCGAGCCCGTGGGAGCTTAAACGTCGCCTAGATTCCCGGGTTGGGAGCTGGCTCATCCATCCCTTCGCAGCTTGCACCGCCTCGGGCGCCCAGTGGCCCTCCTGGCAGGTTCCGGTGGGCGCGGGGGTCGAGGGGGACGCCGCCTGCGGGAGCGCTGCAGGACTGGGGAGAAATGGAGGACTACGAAGCGTGGGCGCCGCAGCCCTCAGTGTACCAAGTCGGGAAGGCCAGGCTTTATATGGAGCCATTTCCCCGCCCCCTTTGCCAGCATTTTGAGGCAATGGCTCTTAATGCTCCTGTGTTTACCTAAAATATATTACCCTGTAAACGTGTGAAGCACCGTAGTGGTAACCTTCCTTGGGGCGCATCCGAGAGTGAACCAGCAGTTCTTGGCTCTCAGTGGTTTCTTTTGCACATTTCAAGCAGAGCAGTGGACTTTTCTTGCTCCCTTGACTTTCCTTCCCACTGTCCCCTGCATCCCCGGGCTGGGGTGGGGTGGGTGCCCAGTGTAAATGAAGCCCCTAAACCGCATCCCTATCATTGCACACAGTTGAATGGAAATATATAACTCGCACTGCTAAGGAGTTGAATCCCACTCACAGCGACCTGATGGGGCAGGGTAGAACTGCCCTTTCCGATTTCGGAGACTATCTCCAGGAGTAGAAAGTCTCATCTTTCACCCACGGAGCTGCTGGTGGCTTTGAACTGCTCACTTTTCAGTTAGCAGCCCACCTCCTAACCCACTCTTGTCACCAGGGCTCCTAAGTTTGAGTGTGCTTGCATGCGTGCGTGCGTGCGTGCGTGTGTGTGTATGCATATGTCTCTCGCATGTGCTCTCGTTCTATATTACACGGTCATGAATTGGAACAGGATGGCAACTAACAATAGATGTATTTCTCAAACTTTGTTATGAATTAGGTAGCGGTTCACACATCAGCTCTTCTTATTAGTATTCAACAACTTAAACAACTTCTCAAACCTCTGCGAATCCTGCTTGTCCATCTCCCTTTTCCCTCTCACATCTCTTTTCTAGCATCATACCTGCCCCATCAGCACGTTAATACCCATTTATCTTGTGTAGCCTATTCCTTCCCATCTCTGGTAACCATCAAAGTCTGTTTTTGTTTTGGTAGGAAAACCTCAATTAAATATATGTGTATATATGCATATATAAAAGTGGTAATATGTGCATTATATTGTGTGATTCTCAAATTATTTTACACTGTGAAGTTTGGCTTTAAGGTAATCCACTATCTCCACTTGCATCCCCAAATTTATTGCTGCACGCTGTTAGTTTCTGGTTCATCTGAAAGCCAGAAAAGTTCTGAAGAAAGAGTTGGTGAACATGAACAGTAAATAGTCGTTTATATTGGTTTCAGGAAGAAACCGTCGTCTCAACTTTGCAGAACATCATTATGCAGGAAGAGAAAGTGGGCCTTGGGGACAATAAATGACAATTGTGCAGGTCTTAAAATATCCCATTGATTTTTTTCTCAGTTCCTCATCTAACTTGGTGCGGCAGTGAGCCGTTAGATGGTCGTCTGTTATGTTCTCTTCTGACCCCCTTTTCTGCTGGATCTTTGCAGCACGCAAGGGCTTTCTTTATCAAGGAGAGGATATGGGAGATTATCTTAATGAAGGACAGTAGCAAACAGAAGCATAACCATGAAGGATTATTACTGGGAAGGTGCATATTAAACAGAGCCCTGTGTAAACAGTTGACTTTCTTTCATGGGTGGGGACAGTCTTAGGGAATCATTGGCTGAGACCAAATGGGAAGGAATGGATGAGGAATATCTTCTTTCAGAGGGGATAGTTGCTTTCCAGTAAAGAGAAATTTTGTTGGGAAGGCATTTTTCATAATAAAATTTTATGTGCATTCTTCTGAACAGGGTTTTGGTTCTGGAACATAATAAAATACATTTAAGGATCCAGCAAAGCTTTACATCCAGCAAAGCTTTACATAAAGAGAAGAACTTAATCACATCATAATCCACAGAGGCTTAACAGTAGTAGAACAATAAAAAAATAAAAGTTTTTTTTTAATGTGCTCATAAAATCTTGGAGACTTATGGGCCAAGCCATATTCCTCCCTACTGGCGAGGAAATTATTCCTCTAGCTCTAGCAATCTCTCAGCATTTTCATCTGGCTCAAACTTTTTTAACACTTAAAACTTATCCTATGTATAATTTTTGCTTCTAAATTACTGGAACACCCCCTTTTTCCTGACCTGGTCAGGAAAATAGTACAATGATTATGTAATAGATACATAAAATTGTATATACTATAGAAAATGTGGTCATATGTGGGATTAAAAAGTTCATAGCAAAAATGCGTTAACTTTTAATTCTGCTTTTCCAAGCTCCCATGTATTCCAAAATACTATGTACAATGTAAGATGTGAAATTATCATTTAGTTAAAATATTAAAATGTTATAAAATAATATACCATATGACATATCCTGAAGTAGCTCTGTGGCATAGTGGACTGCTCGTCGAACTGCTAACCAGATGGTCAGTGGTTTGAACCCACCAATGGCTCTTCCGGTAAGGAGTTACGGCTTTCTCCTCTGGTAAAGAGTTACGCACGGTCTGGGAAATCCTCAGGTGCAATTCCGCTCTGGCTTGTAGAGTCTATGAGTAGGAATTAAGTTGACGGCCGTGAGTTTGGGTTTTGGAGTTGATCAGGAGCTGTTGGCAGAACCGAGCCAAGCTGCTGAACCTGAAGTCACATTCTGATTCTGTTTGGGTTGTTGGGGCAGTGTCTTCCAGGAACTAGGAGGGCAAAGCACTGCTTCAGCTATTAGCTGTTGTAAAGATAAAGTGGAATCCCAGTTCTTTCAATTTGGAATATGTCTTCAATTAATTACTAAAGATTAAGATTATGTTATTTGAGTGGTATCTATATTCAGTAGAATTTATAGATATATTTTCATGACAGAATCTATGTAAATAAATAATACTATCCAGATTTTTTGGGGGGCATTTAAAAAAATCATTTTATTGGGAGCTCATACTGCTCTTAACACAATCATACACCCATCCATTGTGTCAAGCACATTTGTATATTTGTTGCCATCATCATTCTCAAAACATTTTCTTTCTACTTGAGCCCTTGGTATCAGCTCCTAACTATCCAGATTTGTGGATCTAATCCTGACTCGCTCCTAAGATCCAGATTGGAATATCCAACTGCTTTTATTTTTGTCATCTTCACTTTAATATTTAGAACCTCTCATCCCAAATCAATCCTCAAATCCTTTGGATTTTCATTTAATATCTAAATATCCCACCTATCTACCCACTTCTTTCCACGTGCTTTTATTTTGGCCACCATCATTCCTTGCCTGTCACATTACAATGGCAACACTAGCACAGAAGACACACATATGCCCTTCACCTCACTCAGTGCCATTAATTCGGTTATGACTCGTAGCGACTTCATAGGACAGAGTAGAACTGCCTCTGTGGGTTTCTGAGACTGAAACTCTTAATGGGATTAGGAAGCTTCAGCTTTCTCCCGATGAGCAGCTAGTGGTTTTGAACAGCTGACCTTGAGGTCAGCAGCCCAACACAACCTACTATGCCACCAGGGCTCCTTTGCCCTTCACCTAGAGTCCCCTATTATTATTTTGCAATATTGACTTCATCTGTCCCTGTCTCTCTGAATTTCTGTATGATGCCCTGTTTGAACATAAGTTGACAACAGTATTACTCTTCATTGCTACATTTTACCTTGTCTTCCATGGTCAAAGCCCTTCTCCTGTATAACTACAAAAACCATTCATCAATGATAAAGACATTCAGCTTTGATATAATGTCTGATAGACAAACAAACAAACTAACACAACAACAAAAAACGTAAAAGTTGGGGGAACTGTCCATCAATATTGATATATATGCCCTGGGTTCTTCATGGGACATTTTGCTATATTCTGCCATAGTCTTACTTGATTCCCCATGTATCACAGTGGTACATTTTCATGCCAGGATATTTTAAAAAGGTTTCTGATGGTGTTCTAGCTTAGAAGGATCTACTGGACTTGATGGCTCTTCAGATAAAGGCCAAAGCCTCAAGGCCCTGGTCCTGCCCGTCAACCTCTCCAGCTTTGCGTTCTTGGCACTTTTCCCTCCCCAGAAACTGGCCGTTACTCAGCTCCTTGAAGGCTCTGTGATCTTTTGTGACACTTTTCTTGAGATGCTTTTAGGATTGTCTCTTCCCACCTCCCTTGTTAAGTAATTAAATTATTCTCATCCTTGAAGGCTTGGCTCAAATGTCCCTTCTTCAAGTAAGCCTTCTCTAATGTCCTAGGGTAGGTCACATACCTCTGCTGTATGCTCCTGTTACTCCAGGTGTCTCCTGTGTACATTTGTAGCACATAGACATTGCTATGAAATAATTAATGATATAATTAGTTGCTGATGCTCATGAACTCCATGAGGCAAGAGCCTGCGGCTCCTGTTGGTGGCCATGTTCTCATGATCTAGCTTAGTCATCGCACACAGTTGTTGTTGTTAGATTCTCTTGAGTTGTGTCCGACTCATAGTGGCTCTTAGGCACAGCAGAATGAACAACTGCCCAGTCCCGCACCGTCTTCACAGTTATTCCCAAGTTTGAGTCCATTGTTACAACCATTCTGTTAGTCAGTTTCATTGGGGATCTTCCCCCTTTTTTGCTGACCCTCCTCTTTATCAACCTTTGATGTCCATCTCTAGGGACGACTAGCTGAAGTCTTGCCATCTTCGCTTCTAAGGAGCATTCTGACTTTCTTCAGAGACAGATTTGGCCATTCTCTGACAGTCCATCAGCATTCTTTGCTAGCACCATAATTCCAATGCGTCAACTCTTCCTGTCTTTTTTAAAAAATTCAGTGTCCAGCTTTTGCATTCATAGGAGGTGATTAAAAATACCATGGCTTGTGTTAGGTGTACCTTAGTCCTCAAAGTGACATCTTTGCATTTGAACACTTTGAAGAGTTCTTTTGCAACAGATGTAGCCAATGGGATGCTTCCTTTGATGTATTGTTTCCTCTGGAGGCGCTCAGTAAATAGACACATCTCAGTGATGCTGTGTTTGGTTCCAGACTACCACATAGAGAATATCTTATAAAGTGAGCCCCCTGGGCTGTCTGATTCCCAAGTGCATATAAACTCTATATTTCCATTTACTGTAGATGCTAAGTGAGCAGTAGCATTATGAAAAAGTTGGAAATGTTGGAAGAATTCCTAACATGTGACACAGAGCCATGAAGGGAGCATGTGCTATTGAAAAAGGTTCATAGGCTTGCTCAGTACAGGTTGTCACAAACCTTCCGTTTGTAAAAAATGAATTATCTGCAAAGCACAATGAAATAAAGTATGCCTGTATTTGATAGGCAAATGCTTACTCTATGGGTGTCATGTGTGTACATTTACATGTATTCATGGGGGCCTTCCACCTGGAGTTCGATTCTCCGCTCGTTCCTACCTCATTCACAGCCACTACTCTGTGCTCAGGACCGTGCAGTGCTTCGTTCTCTTGTGCCTAGGGTCGCTATGGGTTGTAACCAACTCGATGGCACTTAAGAACAACCAGCTCCTCTCAGTGGAGGCTTGCATGTTGGTATGATGCTGAGCAGGCTTCAGCAGAGCTTCTAGTTTAAGAGAAGAGAGACAAGACTAGAGAACTACTTCTGAAAGTTAGCCAGTGCAAACCTTGTGGATCACAGCTGGTGGTGGGGATGGCGCAGAACCGGGCAGTGTTTTGTTCTGTTGTGCCTGAGATGCCATGAATTGGGGGTTGCCATGAGTCACGTTGGGCTAATAACCGTAAGGCCAGCAGTTGGAATCCATCAGCTGTTCTGCGTGAGAAATATGAGGTTTTCTACTGCCCCCCTGCCTCCCCACACACACACACAAAATGTATAGCTTGGAAAGCCAGAGGGGCAGGGGCAGTTCCATACAATCTTACAGTATTGCTTTGAGTGGGAATCAGCTCAATGTCTGTGTGAGTTTTCTGGATGAGCCTCTGGCTCAATGGCAGCTAATAACAATTTATTCATTCAATACTTTCTCCTTTCTTTTTAGGTTTTAATGTCAAGTTGGACCCTTATGTAAAACTGAATGCCTTAAAAAGGAGTAAAGTCTTTGGATTACGTTGAAGCTCAGCAAAGATGGCCAAGTATGGTGAACATGAAGCCCTACCAGAGCAGGGACAAAATGAGTTCAGCGACATCATCAAGTGCAGATCTGGTAGGTAATGGGAGCTTACAAAACCAGACGGCATCAGTGCTTTTGGCTTGGTTTGCCATGATTCTTTGGAGGCAAGCTTCTTTGGAGGCAAGCTTCTTTGGAGGCAAGCTTCTTGTTCACTGCTGTCCAGTCGGTTCTGACTCAGAGTGTCCCCAAGCCCAACAGAATGAAATGCTGCCCTGCCTTGCCCTGCCCTGCCTGCATCCTCCTCACAGTTGTTCATGCTTGCGTCTATTTCTGTTTGCTCTGACAAATGCTAATTGTCTTGTAAACAATAATATCTCTTAGTGTCGTGTCTTAAATTCTCCACTTGATTTTGTCTACTGGATGTTGACTGGCCTTGCTTGGAGAAACTGCTGTCTGTAGTGGATTGTCCAACTCCGTACCCTATTTTTTGAGCTTGAAGGAGTTAGAGTAGGAAGTGCCTGAGTTTCTGGCAGATTTGGTTTTTGACTTTATTGCCATATCTCCTCACCCTAACCCTTCATTCCTTTGGAATACTTGTTAGAACTCCTCAAGGTACAGTTCTCACTTTGGTAATTGAGATAGTTACGGTTCATTGTGCCAACCTGGCCGATGAACACGTGGGATTATTTGAAGGGTGGCTCAGTGAGCCTCGCCTTTCGAGTTCTCAGGTCTCTTGCTTTGTGATGGTCGGACCAGGGTGCAGCTCCCTTGGCCAGTTCCCTGCTTCAGCTGGCAAGCTCACTTCCTGCAAGACATCCCCAAGGAGAAGCCACATGGACCTACCCTGATGCAGCCCTGGGCGCTTGAGCAGCTGTGTGGAGACCTCTGCTAGTGCTGAGATGCTTACATGCTCACTGATTTGGCTTTCCTCCAGCAGTTGGCTTCATTGCATGTTTTGTGAGATTGAGGAGGACTTTGTAGATTGTTGTCTGTATGGGCTAATGTTGGACTTATGGGCTTGGACAGCACTGGGTTGGGATGCTTTCTTAATGTGCACTTACCCTTTATATAAAACTCTCTTTTATACATGAGTTTCTGTAGACTTGTTTCCCTAGTTTACCCAGACTAACATAGTAATCTAATAAACAGATTAATGAGTTTTATATGAACATTTAAATTGGGAACCTCTCGGTATAATGCCTCTCCCCCTGATCTTTTTTATTCAGCTGAGAGCTTTTGGACTCTGGCAGTACAAGTGAATCAACTGGGGAGGTTTTTGTGTTTTTTCTGAAAAATGCAGATGCGTTGGCTCTACTCCAGACTGATTGAATAATAATTTCTGTGTTTCTTAAAAGTTTCTAATAGGATTCTGAGATAAAACCAGGAGTAAGGGCTGCTGATTTAACCCAGTAATACCAAAAGTATTGGTGGAGACTATAGGAAGTTCTTGCTTCCTCAGGAGAACCTCTCCTTCTGGTGGTTTCTGCAGGCTTAAGGGGGGCCGGGGCTGGGACGATGGGGTGGGATGGGGAGGGGCAGGTATTTCTGAGCAGGCAGAGCTTTGGAACTTTTACAAAGCCCCACCCTGGGTCTGAACACTATTTGAGTCACTTTAAGAGTCACTTTGAGATACCAGATTACATCTACTGTCACTTTAAAAATAACAAAGGAACCAACAAAGCCTTTTTATAGGGTGAGGGTGGGAGGCCATGCAAACCATCTTTATATTATGCTAGGAACTGATTTCTTATGAATTGAAATCGCAGAAATATATATTGAAACAAACTGCTTTAAGATACACATTATTTCCCCATGATTGTTGGTTGGTAAGGACATGGGTTATTATAGACTGGTCTCTAATATGTGATTGTTATGTAGGCTGAAGGACCTGTTGGGGGGTACGGTTTAATAACTTGTTTTAAAACATAACTTCAAGACTATTGTATTCTGCTGGAATCATTTTGCTTTTTAATGATCTGGTTATTATAAAGGGAAGTATAATAAGGGACTCTTCATATCTTTGGAAGAGGATAGAATATATATCCAGAAACATAAATGTAACAAGTAAAATGGAACAGAGACTATTGTTTATGATTGTTATGTTCTGGTAATTGTGAGGAAATATATCCTTAAACTCTTTTTTGTGTCCATCTCCATTATAGTAAATAACTTTGCATACTTATGAATATTTAACCCTTCCATAAGAAAGCAATTCTATGTCTTTAAAAATACTAGCTATAGATGACAAGCACTTATACGTCCACACTTTTCTTTAAATTGAAAATTGTGATTTTTTAAAGGGATGACTGCTTAGGGACAGTTTTGGATTTTTAATATATGTTTTTAACATGTGCACACCAAGTGACCCAATGATTCTATTTCTAGACATTTACCCCCACCCCAAGGAAAAAAAGGAAATCAAGCTCAGGATTAGTTATAATCATATATTACATATAATATGTAAAATAATAAGAATTACATGTGATGTATAAAAATATATAAACTAAAAGTAAACATGCTGCCATCAAATCCGTTCTAATACATATATATATATATATATAAAAATCCACTCTTGGGGATTGTTCATTAATCCATTATTTCTGAAATTGTTATGAAAAGGTTATGAAATGTCTTACTCCGAGGTCTAGGATTATTAATGTCTAACTCAAAAAGGGGTGTCTTGGTCAAGTAACTTTAGGGAACAGTGATAAACCTACACAATTACTCTACCCTGGGGCCTCTGAACATACTTATGGCATCTCAGTGGGCTTAAGTAAATTAAGGCAGAGCCATAGAGCAGAAGTTGATGTGTTTGTGAAAATTGTGTGTGTGTGTGTGTGTGTGTGTGTGTGTGTGTATGCATGGACTGTGTTCTTAAGATATCAAGTAAAACCATATGTGTAATGTTAGCCCATTACCGGGAATAGATGTTTTGTAAAAAACGTCATTTAGCAGCGTATACCCTAAATGTTGATGAGTATTATCTCTGTATGTTGGGAATATTAGTTTTCTTCTTTGCTCATATGTATTTTCCAAAGTTCTTCAGTGAGCCCATAATACTTATTTTTTATTTCTATTTTTTAAAGGAGGCGGCTCTCAAATTGCTTGTATTATTCCCATGCCAGTGTTATGACTGTCACTTTGTGTGTGTCCTCCTTCAAAGCACACTGAGAATGTAGCTGAGGCATATCTGAGTTATGAGTCACGTTCCTTGGGTTGGATTATGTTGCGAAAGCCAGTAGATAAAGATGGATGTGAATGGGCCTGTTAGTCCCAGTCTGACTTTCTGGGACGTACTTTTTTGATGCTTTTAGTTAGAGTGATAATGTCTAGTGGTTCTGCAAAACCCCCATAGTGAGACGAGGTTTTAGCCCAGGCTAAGATGAAGGACTTGCCTGTATCTAATACATGTATTTTTATAGCTCCTCCTTGGACATGCTCTCTGTGGGATTTGTTGATCTTTTTTTTCTTTTTCTCATTAATCATTTTATTGGCTGGGGGGCGTGGTTCTTACAAATCTTATAACAGTCCATCATTCAGTTGTGCTAAGCACACTTGTACATATGTTGCCATCAACATTTCCAAAACATTTTCTTTCTACTTGAGCCCTTGGTATCAGCTCCTCTTTTTACCCCACCCTCCCACCCTCCCAAACCCTTCATCAAGTCTATATTATTGTTATTGCGTGTCTTACACCCCTCTCTTTTTTTAAGAGAGTAGGCCGAAACACGATGCCCTTTTAAAAAGTGAAATATGTTGCCACTGAACTATGTGATGTGTCAACTCCCGGCAGGAGCATTCTACACCTGAAATATGAGACTGGTGTGTGACGCATAGAAAGTAGAAGAGCACTCTTCCTGCTACTTCAGTCCGTCAGCAACTGACATAGATGAAGGGCGGTGGTTGTTCGGTGCCCTCGAGCCTATTCCCGCTCAGAGGGACCCTAATTATGTACAGCAGAATGACACACTGTCTGGTGCTGGGTCGTCCTCCCAACTGTTCTTATGCCGAGCCCATTGATACAGCTACTGTGCCAGTCCTTTTTGTCAAAGGTCTTCTTTCTCACTGCCCTGCTACTTTACCAAGGATGCTGTCCTTTTCCAGGGACTGGTCTCTCCTAAGACCATGTCCAAAGAACACGAGTCAAAGTCTTGCTTTCCTTCCCTCGAAGGAGCATGCTGACCACACTTTTCCTAAGACATATTTGTTTCTTCTTTCCGCAGTCCAGCTTTTCCATGTTCTTTACCAGCACAATCATTCAAATGCATAGATTCTTCAGTCTTCCTTATTCGGGGCCCAACTTTCACATGCACAGGAGGCGACTGGAATTACCTGGCTTGGGTCAGGCACACCGAATTTAGTCCTCAGAATAACATCCTTGCTTTTCAACCTTTTTAAGTGGGCCTTGTGAAGTGATTAATTAAAACACAAAACAAAAAAGCAACGTCTTGTGCAGCAGATGAAAGGTAGTCTTTCGTATAGATTAAGTCCTCCTTCTGTCCTTCTCAGGGCTGCTACAGTGCTGCTAGGTTGTCTGTGTGGCAAGGAGAAGCATGTTGACTTTTGTAACTTGGGAGGTAGGAAACAGAGGGCTCTCAGCTAGGGAGGAACCATTTGTTAAATGAATCAGTCAGTTATGGGCCACCTTGTTGTTGGTTTCCAAATGTTCTTAAAAAGATCCCGGGTAGGAAGGCTGACTGTAACAATGTTGCATTCCTTTCTTTCACCATTTCTAAGCTGGGACCCTCAAGGACAAACTTCACCATCGCCTGTGAGGTCCTCCCAGGCTCTGCCCACACACCTTTGGTGATAACCTGACATTGTATCATGACATGGTGACATGGTGATACAAAGGGTGCTGATGATGACACCGATGAGGATAGGACTCCAGCCACTCTAACTTAGTGAACGCACACTGTTCGGTGCTAAGAGTTTAATCCTCACAAGCCCCAGTTGACAGGCGAAGTAATGCCGCACTGATGAGACCATCGATGGAATCTGCTGCATGGGCCTGCTTGCCATTTCTCCACAGGGCCCAGTATGCTGACCTTGGACCTTCACACCTCCCTTCCCCTCTTGTCTTTGTCTGGCTGGCTCCTCTTTGCCATTTAGATTGAAGCTTAAATGTTACTTTCTCTGAGAGTTCTCCCCAGCTGGCCACTCCTCTCGATTGTATGTGTACAAGAGGACTTGAGACAGTTCCTAGAAAAAATGGAGTTACAAGGTCGAGGATTCTTCCCACCGGCTTTTTGAAACCACCTCCTCGAAGTTCTTAGATTGTCTTTATTTGAGGCACCCTGGTGGCACAGTGGTTAAAGTGCTAGGTCACTCACCAAGACATCAGCGGTTCAAAACCACTGATGGCTCCATGAGGTGGGTGGGGGTGGTGGGGGAGTTGGGGTGGTGGGGAAGTGGGGGTGGAATAATAGAACAGTCTTTGTAAAGATTAGACGTTGGAAGCCCTATGGGGCAGTTCTATTCTGTCTTTCCAGGATTACTAACAGACTCGATAACAATTTTTTTTCCAGTAATTGTCCTTATTTCTGATATTTTTCTTTTTGTGTGTGTTGGTAAACATCCTTTTCACTCGAATTTAACTCCGTAGAGTGCTATCCCTGGCTCATAGTGCGTGAGCAAGCAATATTTATATAACAAGAAAGGCTACAGAGCTAGGCAGTGCCAGAGCTGGGTGATCCGACGTCCAGAAACTGCACATGATCACTGTCTGCATAGTGACCAGAATGGAGTCCTGCTTGCACCGTGGTTCGACTCTCAGCTCCTAACCTGAAGGTTGGCCATTCAAACCCACCTGCTACTCCACAGGAGACAAGGCCTGGCAGTCTGCTCCTGTAAAGAGTTTAGCCCTGCGAACAAAATGTGGCATTTCTACTCTAATTTCGAGGTTCACTATGAGTCGGCAACAGGGTAAACCTAGTGACCTGACTCCTAACAGACAGTCATTTGGTGCCTACCTCTGTCCTTATGGATTTTAGACTTCATTAATGTTGCACTACACGTTCCTTCGGCCTTTTCTTTCACAGTCACCAAGGTTGTGTCCCTGGGCCATGAGGTAGAGCTTCTCTAGGCCCCTGATTGGCACCACAGCCTGACGGGGTGGGACCAAGTACAGGAGACACAGGGAGCCTAGTGCTCCCAAGATTGCTGGGACCCTTGTTTTTGCTTCAGGCCCCTTTCTTTCTCCACTGAGACTTTGCAAAGGAGAAACGATCAGCTGACAAGCAGCCCTCTCCTGCTCCTCATGTGAATCCCTCTTTCTCTTTTCACCTGACTCCTGCTCAAGGCTTTTAACTGCTGGTAAACAAAGGTAGTGGGTTTCAGACGCACTGAGATTTGGCACACCGAAATCCTGGTCTGATGCCTAGATGGGTGTCTGTGGTATTGAAAGAGTTGGTGGCGGAGGAAGAAGGGAGACCGGTCAAAGCAAAATAAAGCTTAACTCTTTCTGTGGAAGATTAGACCTGCCTCCATCGATAGCGGGCCCCGAGCATTTGCTACCTTTGGGCGAGAGCACGCTTGGCTAAACCTGATTTCGTTGTCTGAAAAGTATGAGGCTCCTCACCTGGTTGTTTCCTTCTTTTTTTCAGGAGATTTCTCTCACGTTCAGGAAAGACAGTATTTAAGGAGTCATTGGTGTCTCCCCACTTCCTGTTAAACTAGATATTTGTAAGGATGCTTTTCTAAAGAGCTTCAGGGGGTGGGAAAAATTGGTGTCCCCCCACCTTTTCTTTTCTTTCCCTAAAGCTTTACGTGGCTAGAATACCGGTGCTTTGAAGGGAGGTCTGTGAGCAGGTTTGGTTTTTTCCACGCACCCTGGGGATTGGTGGTGATGGACGGTTACGCCGATGAGGGTTCGGCTCTGATGGAGGAGGGCGGCTGGCGTCAGAGTGAGCGTGGGACCAGGCCCAGCTTCGTGGGCTCATTATGCCGAGGTGGCCTCATCCTAGGAAAGTTTTCTGCCTGGCCATGATTCGCGTGACCTGCTTCTGGGGCTGTGGAAGATTTAGAGTCCGTGCGTCATGACCAGCAAGCATGAGTTGCTGAGAATGACCCTCAGCCCCGGATGTGCGTTAGTTAGTTATCTAGAACGAGTGGACAGCTTACTTTTTTGGAACCTTATCTGAACCCAGAAGATTGAATTGAATGCTGGTAGGATGACTTTCTGGGAGCCAGGGAACACACCAGACCATCTGAGCAGTTGTAAATATTATTTAAAATTTAATTTCAGCACGTGACAAAGAGCATTCAGGTGGTTTCCGGTATCTTGGTTAGATTATTTTTCTCTCCCTTGAGCTGTGTGTGGGCAGAGGGCTTGAGACTTGCTATCTTATTACTTCTACGTTTGTGTGCTTTAAATGTTTAATGATTTATAAACTCATTCTAGTATTTCAAAGGAGTCAGCGTGAAGGCTTTTTAATATATGCCTCCGCATGCGATAGTGACTGGTGGACTGAGTATCCAATCTGGTTTCGGAGCTTTTCACCTGTGCTTGCTGGGCCCGGCTTTCCACCTGCCAGTCCCGGGCAGCAGGTAAAGTTCCCAGCTCCTAGGCAACCTTCAGTCTTCTCACTGGTGCCTCGAACAATAAAAACAGGAGCACAGGCAAACAGACCGAAACCCAACCACCACAGGCCAGTGGCTGAGGAGTTGGTTCAGATTCAGGGTGCCCCCGGGTGTGTCCGAGTACACCAGTCCTCCACAGGCTTTAAAAGGAAAAACAATTGTGCATTGGGTAAAGGTTTTCAGAGCAGATCATCAGGGATTTTTTTAATTCAATAAAATAAATTTAATGTTTGTATACTGGAAATGATAATACACTGTTTAAAGAAATTAATAATACACAAAATCACCTGCTGTCACCAAGTTGATTCTGACTCATAGATACCCTCTATAGGTATACACACACATATATTTATCTTTATGCTAGCCATGTGTATAGGATAGTTGAGGCTCTACATCTGTATGGGAGCTGAAAGTCTCATCTTTTTACTATGGAGTAGCTGGTGAGATTGAATGGCTGACTGCATAGTTAGCAGTTTAAGGCTTAACCAATACATAAATGAAGGTAAAGAAAGTTTATATTCTTGATGAGAAGACTTATTATTGCCCATATATGAATATTACTCAGTGATCTGGAGACTGCACTTTAGAGTAAATGGAAACTTCTTCACATTCGGATGGAATGTGAACAGGCAAATTAGGCATTATCCATGTCTTATTGTTTGATATTTTACTTAGGCATACAATTAGTAGATCATCGTGACTGTTTTAGTGTAATCAAGTGGTGTTAAATACATGTCAATTTAAAAAATATAATCTGTCACAAAAGATTCATATTAATTATATTGATTATGTATTCTAAGCAGATATATAATTATTCGATCATTTATTTATTTTAATTTTAAAATACTTTTACTGGGGGTTCTTACATATCTTATCAGAATCCATACATTCATCCAGTGTGTCAAGCACATCTGCACATACGCCGCCATCATCGTTTCCAAAGCATCCTCTTCCCCCTTGAGCCCGGACCATCAGTTTTACATTGCGCAGTTCATAGACATTTTGTTTCATCTCGTCCACTGCAGTCCCCTCACTCTACTGTCCCTTCCTCCCTGTGGCTCCTGTTTCTATTCTCCCTCTGTTTGGAACCCTCTGACCTGCCCTTTGCTCTGAGATGGTGGATTATAGTCTAAGGTTCGTGTGCCTCACTAGTCTTACTGTTCCCCTTTGCTGTGAGATGCAGTGGAGTTGGTTCTGACTCACAGCGACCTTGTGTACATGAGACTGCGACACCTCCCAGTCCTGCGCCCCAGGTTGCAGCCACCACGTCCATTCATCTGTCCAGAGAGTGTTTCTCTTTTTCGCTGGCCCTCCACCGCACCAAGCATGGCGGCCTTTTCGAGGGCCTGGTTGCTTATGAAAACATGTCCAAAGTATGGGGGACAAAGTCTCACTATTCTTGCTTCTAAAGAGTCTTCTGGCTGTATTCTTCCAAGACATACTTGTTTTTCTTTTGGAAGTCCATGGTACTTTTAGTATTTTTCGTCAGTACCATAATTCAAATGCATTGATTCTTCTATCTTCCTTAATCCATGTCCAACTTTCGCATGCATATGAGGTGATTGAAAATACCATGGCTTGAGCCAGGCACACCTTAGTCCTTAAAATAACGTCCTTGCTTTTTAGTACCATAAGAGGTCTTGTGCAGCAGATTTAGCTAATGCAACTGGTTTTTTGACCTCTTGCCTGCTGATTTCATGAGCATTGATGGTGGATCCGAGCAAGGGGAACAAATCCTTGACAACTGCACTCTTTCTCCATTTATCATGATGTCGTATTGCTGGTCCCGTTGGGAGGATCTTGGTTTTCTTTACAGGAAGATGCAAGCTGTACTGAAGGCTGCCGTCCTTGTCTTCGTCAGCATGTGCTCCAAGTCCTCCTCACTTCCAGAAAGCAAGGTTTACCATCTGCATATCATTTCTCTTTCTGATCACTCTAGTTTTTGGCTGAAATTTGAGCCACCATGGGGAGTTTATTTTCAGACGTGTAGAATGATTAAGGGCCATAGTCTGGCGGGTTCTACTTATCTCTATTTGACTAGCAAGCCTGGCCTCTTTCATGATTTTGAGTTTTGCTCCATATTCCGTGGCACCCCTCCTCCCATTAGCACCTTCTAATGTAATGATTTTCAGAGCAAACGGCAGTGCTTGCTGGGCACGATCTCATTCTTGTCCCAGAGTTGTGAAGACTGCTGTTCAAGGGACTAATTGTTTTCATTATCTTTTGATTCGTATCATTCTTTCCCTCCAGATGGGAGAGACCAATAGTTGCATCTTAGGTTGGCAACTAGGGTCTTGAGGTTTTCAGAGCCTAGATGGTACCCACCAAATTAGGGTGTCTTCCTGCACTATGTGAGGCCAACTGATCTTGCGCTTCCTGAGACTAACGCCATAGGGTGTTCTGTGGTTGGTTTTCAAGAGGTAGATGGAAAAACCTTTCTTATGAGACATCTCGGGGTATACTTGTATTTCTAACCTTTCAGTTAGCAGCTGAGGGTGCACCACCCTGGGATTCCTAACAGTTAAGTCACCGAGGTTTATTTATGTCCTGTAAGACTGTCCCTGGTTAATGCACTTGGCTCAGAGCCGAGAGGTTGGCAGTTGACTACTCGCTGACAGGTTGACAAGCCTGCCTATCTGCTTCTGGAACCAACTCACCAGCAACTGACAACAATAATTTATATCCCGTGGGGTTCGCTATTAGAAACTTGTTCTTTTGGTCTATTTTAATAATTGCTTGTGTGTGCCCATCTGGCAACTTAGATTAAGGCTTGGAGTGGTGAATCTCACATGGCTTTGGAGAACTCAGTTTCTTTAAAAACAAATCTATTTTGTCTATCACAGCAGGTGGACAGCAATATGTGCAGCAATAAAATAACATTTTGAATATTCTCGAGGGATTTTATTTGAATGCGTGTCTTGCTGTCTGGTTATTATTATTCAGTTTAGTAATTTTAGCTTTGAGAGAAATGTAACAGAATTTTTTTCCCCCTCAAGAGCAGGTTTAGAAAAAAAAAAAAGCACATAATATCATTTCTACCGCAGCAGAGAATCCAATTAAAAACCAAAACCAAAACTTGAATCTTTAAAATAAAAGTGGTATAGGCTTGAAATAAAGATGCATCTATTGAAGTGTGAAAAAGATGCAGACATTATTGAACACATAATTAATATCACATGCAAGTAAAATTTTGCTGAAGATAATTCAAGCACAGTTGCAGTAGTACATCCACAGGGTGCTGTCATAAACTCAAGCCAGATTCAGAAGAGGTTGTGGAGCAATCGATTTCATTGCTGATGTCAGAGAGATGTTTACTTGTGTTTTATTGACTATGCTAAGCCATTCACCTGTGTAGATCATAACAACCTATGGATAACTCTAAGAAGAATTCTAGATTTCTCATTATGCTCATGCAAAACCTGCATCTGGACCAGTGGTTCTCAACCTTCCTAATGCTGTGATCCTTTAATACAGTTCCTCATGTTGTGGTGACCCCCAACCATAACATTATTTTTGTTGCTACTTCATAATTGTAATTTTCCTGCTGTTATGAATCGGGCAACCCCTGTGAAAGGGTCATTCCATCCCCACAGGGTTTGCAACCCACAGGTTGAGAAACCGCTGATATAGTCCAAGAGACAGTTATTTGAACAGAAAAGGGGAGACTATGGCTTAAAATCAGGAAAGATGTGTGTCAGGGTTGTATTCATTCACCATACTTAATCAATCTTTATGAAAACTAAAACCAAGTTCACCGTCATCAAGTGACTGCAATTTGATCGATTGGTTCTTTTGCTGCTTAATAAGTTGCATGATTGAGTGGTTATTTTACATTAATTCAAAAATACGTAAATTCATATTTATTTTGGAAATTGAGTTTTCAGGCTTATGTGTATGAAATTCTTGATTTAGGCTGCATGCCAGGACCATCCTTTGGGATTCTGGGTCAGTCATTTGTGGTGGGTCCAGGGTCCAGTGGTTAATCTCCTTAGTGTCATTGATTCATAGGCAAGGAGGGCAGGGCTAGACTCTTGAAACTAAAGTGAGAGTGGTATGTGCATTTCTGGGGAGGAAGCACGTCTGTAGTTAAGTGTTTAGATTCTACTTACAAACACTTCCCTAAACCGTTTGGAGAGGTGATGGATTTCTGAGTCTTGGGCATTTTTTAACTCTTCCTTTTGTCTTCTTGTGTAAGTGTTGGAATTGTCCTGAGCAAAGGTAGAACTGAGGAATGTGGGTCAGGATGAACCTAGATGCATTTGTTATTGTGCCTCATTGAGCTACAAGTTCTTGCTATTGCTCAGAAATAGCGTATTGCATTCCCAAGTCTCCCACTTTAGTGTGCTTTCTCAGAGACTGAGCACTTTTCTTGAACTCTGCCTTGGACCCTGTAGGAGGATTGAGTCCTAAAATGTTTTGAGGAATGATGTACAAATGCGCTTTACACAATTGATGTGTGTATGGATTGGGATAACAGTTGTATGAGCCCCTAATAAAATGTCAAAAAAATAAATAAATAAAATAAAAAAGGTAAAAACAAAAACAAAAAAACAAAACAAAACATTTTGTGCAGATTTTCTAAGGGATACTTTTTCCAAGACAGCTTTAAAAGGAGGATGTGTTTTCAATGCGGGGTGAGAGGGAGAAATGTATCCAATCACATGCCTCCGTCATATTTTATTCTGATCTTCTCTAAGGTTAGAGGAAAGTATTACCTATGTATAGGCTTCCCTGTTTTTGGATGCTGAAATAGGTGAAATCTGCCCTTAGATTGCATTTAGATACACTTAGTCAGAAATAAAATAATTTGGCTACCATTAAAAAAAATGAGTGGAAAAAAATGAGTGGATTTTGCGTCTACATACACAGAGCCAGTGATCATCTGGAGTCATCCTTCTATAAATTTAACCAGTTCTCTTCTAGACCGTGAGTTCTTTGTAGTTATGTCTTTGAGTGCTAATATTTAACCTCTTTGAAAGTAAAAAGAAGGTAAAAAGAAAGCAAAATAAAGAGCCTTCATTTCTCTCTTGATTGAACAAGTTCCAGAGTGGTTTTCAGATACGTGGTTTCTTGTTCATACGGCACTGAGTGGAATGAGGCTGTGTCTCACAATTTAATGGGACCCCTTTCTGGACCACAGGAGCCCTGGTAGCATAGAGGTTTATGCAGTGAGTTGCTAACCACAAGGTCAGCAGTTCAAATCTACCAGCTGCTCGGAGGCAGAATGATGTGGTTTTTACTCCCATAAAGAGTTGCAGTCTTAGAAACCCACAGAGGAAGTTCTCCTTTGTCCCTAACGGTTGCTGGGAGTGGGAATCAGCCTGATGGCTGTGAGTGTTTTGTTGTTTATTTTTCCTTCCCGGGCCGTTGAGATGGGTGATCATAGGGGAGCAGCTGGGAAGGCTTGAGTGGGAGAATCCTCTCTATTTGAGCAGAGACTTGTGTGCAGAGGCTGCTCCTGCCTAGTGTGGGGTAAGGGGCTGCTTAAAGCGCTCCTATTGCATTTGCTGATTTGAAATAAGGAGACCACAAAATAAAACCCTTAACATTGACTCTCAATCCAATAGACTTTAAAGCAAAATTTGATGCCAAGCTGTAAATGATATACTTTTCAAACCCAACTTTTGAATTGGCAGCTTTTAAATTACATGTAAAATATATGTATGTATATATGTATACACACATATATCATTAAACATTTTAGACACATGGACATGAAAATGTACATATTGTCTCAGAAACTCACCGGGCCGGTTCTGCCCTGTCCTATTGTGTCTTTATGGGTCAGCATTGACTTGATGGCAGTGAGTTTGGCTTTTGAGTTTATTGACTCAGAGTGGAGAGAATGCATCTGAGTTTTATTTGACAGTGAGGACACATGGCCTCACCCAAAGCCACCTTGTGGGGGTTTCATCAACAAAGCTCAGTGCTCTAGTAAAATCTGTTACGCCAGGTAGTTGCTTCCTAGATTTTTAGAAGATGTCATCCAGCAGAAGTATTTGGTTTTGCTTGTAGGATGTTTAGGGTTCAAAAGAGACCTCAATAGAACGTTTATTAAGTCTTACGAGAGACAAAGGCAACAAAAAGACATAGGCCCATCATCGGGATGAGGGAGGACATCATAATGATGTCCAGGGGTTCACAGTCAGGATGCTAGTTAACTGAAGCATGGAACAAAGGAAACCATCACAAAGTAATGATTGGTGGCAGATCAATACATCACAGTTACAAGTGGGACTACAGAAGTGGGCATAGGACCACAATTAGGATAGGTACTTAGTTAGGAGAGCGTACAAGGTTGGGCCAGGGTATTTCAACCAAGACACTCAGGACATCACTGTGACCCTCTGTACTGTCCTCAGTATGTGATCTCCATCAAGGACATACCCAGGCAGAGCTGGCTGGAGAGGGGCGGAGGTAATTCACTTTTCAATGTACCCTGCCTGAGAGCAAGGTAATCCTTGGTTAATGATCAGAAGGAATTCAGTGGCTGTTTAATCTATGTGGGAACTCTGCAAATGGATTTTGAGCTATTACTGCCCTTCATAGCCTTCTGCAAATTGGGGTGCTCAGAGTTTCAGCTCTAGTGTAATGAGGAGCTGAATACACAACCACGGCCCCGCCAGGGCTCACTGAGCTGTGTTATTTCACTTCATAGGCGCCTTTTCAGAAGCTACACCAGGTTCTTCAGACTCTGGGTGGTGTAAATGGTTAATGGGTTCCGCTGATCACCTAAACGTTAAAGGCTCAAGTCTACCCAGAGGCACCTTGAAAGACAGCCTTGATCTGTTTCTGAGAAATCAGACACGGCAAACCTTACGGGGTAGAGTTCTGCTCTGAGGCGCGTGGGGCCTCCATGGGTTGGAATGGATTCGACAGCCATCAAAAATACCTGATGTAAGGGCAAGTGTGGATACGTATGCTTCCTTTGGTGCCTCAGGTTGGCCTTACTGAATATATGGTGTGCATAGAGCTGATGCTGGGGGATGATTGTTTGGTGTAGGACAGATCTTACTTTCGGAAAAAGACCTGGAAATCAACTTATGAAAAAGCAGCCATCGGAAGCCCTGTGGGGCAGTTTTACTTTTACACATAGAGGATTACCAGAAGTTGGAGTCAATTCTACTGCAAGTGTTTAAAAAACTTTATTTATAATAGTTAAAAAAAACCACACCATGCCTATAGGCCTTACTCATCCAGCAGATGCTTATTGGCTAGTCATTGTTGCTAGCTGCTGGGCTCACGGGTCAGCAAGACGTGCCTCTGTTCTGGAGGTGCCCTTGGGCTAGTTGGGATGCAGTCTCAGCAGAGTACACAGGACAGTGGGGGGTTGGAGGCTCGTGGAAGGAGGGCAAGGTTTTACAGTGGTGGGAATGAGGGTGGGCCCCAGTAGAAGAGGGGCTTCTACTCACTGTCCATGGCTATCAGGTTGATTGGGACTTGTGGCAACTCTGTAAGGCAGGGTACAACTACTCTCTTTGGGTTTCTAAGGTTATACATCTATATGGGAGCAGAAAGCCTCATCTTTCTCCCATGGAGGGACCGGTGGAATCAAACCACCAACCCAGTGGTTTTCAGCCTAACTTGTTATCCACTCCACCACCAGGGCTTCTTGAGAGGCACTTTGTGATAGGTAGATTTATTGTGGCAACCTGGCCAATAGGAACATGTGAGATTAATGAGGTCACAGTTTGATTGGGGGGCAAAGAGATAAATGACTCAGTAAGGCCCGCTCCTTTCTCTGTTGCTCTCTGGTGATCGGACCAGCGTGTAGCTGCTTTAGCTAGTTCTCTGCCTCAACTTGTAAGCTACACTACCGGAGGGACAGCCAACCCATGGATCTTGTCGCTAGAGCTTGAGGTTCCTTCAAGACCAGCTTCACCACGCTGCTGGTGTATACATCGCTTGAGCTTGAGGCTGGCTGATCCTGTCATCTTGCATTGCTCAAGTTCAATATCCCATCCGGGCCTGATTCACTAAGCTTCTGAGCTGCAGATGGTTGGTGACCCATCCTGCTGTTTGCTGCCTGTGGGCGGACTGCCTGCATTGCCTTAGGGAAGACTTAGCTGTCTGCTTCCTAGCAGCCCTCATGAGTTGAAGGACTTCCAGTATATTAATTGTTCCATGGAAGGGAGTTGAGACACACACACACACACACACACACACACACACACACACTGTATATACTTGTGTATAAGCCGAATTTTTAGCACATTTTTAATGTAGTTTTTGTGGTAAAATTAGATGCCTCGGCTGTTATTCGGGTCGGCTTATACTTAATATATATGGTATATCTATGCATATATCCATCTATAAAATCATACGTGTCCTGTGTTTTTTTTTCTCTAGAGAACTCTGTCCAGCACATACTTCAAAGCTGGGGAATTTGAGGCCATATCTTGATGCGCTCATAGGAAGCAACCATGTGGACAACAAGGAAGAGCATTTCAAGTTAATGGAAAAGAGCCATGGATTTTTAGTCTGAAGCTGGTAGCTTAGGGTCACTGGAGTGTTGGGAATGAATTGAGGGACAGGAGGGTGGGTATAGTTGGATTTTGAAAGCCCTTGTGTAGAATGGGCGTCGTTTCCCTTTTGGGAACCATGGTAGAACTTTCATTGGGCTAGAGTAACTCAGATCTGTTTTCCAGACATGTAACTTGTTGGCAATAGGATAGATAAATCAGAAGAGAACAGAGTTGGAGGTAGGGGTGCCAGGTAAGAGTTGTGACCATGATTAATTATAGGGGTTGAACCAACACCAGAGTGGTACCAGTGAAGGTGGAGATGGAATAGAAGAAAGATTCGAAGGATGCTTAGGGGTGAGTATTAAGTTCTTTAAAACCCCAGTGTGCACTTCACTTTTCTGGAATTGTTTTTAAATCCTGATGCCATAGAAGTTTGCAGCATCCTCCGTTATTAGCTTTCTCCCCTTGATGCATTCCTTCATAGTTTGATTCCTCAGGTGACTGCTATTGTTCTTCTCATCGCTTTTGTCTTAGTTTATTTAGGTAACTTTGAAAGAAATGAAATTCTATTGACGTGACCTTTCTCTGGTTGCTGTTGTTGTTCATTGCCATTGAGTCGATTTTGACCCCCGTTGACCCCTGTGTGCTGAGTAGACTGCTCTGCAGGATATTCTGGGCTGCCTCCTTTTAGAAGCAGACTTCCAAATGGGTAGTGCCAACCTTTTGGCCAGTAGTCAAGTGCTTGACCATTTTCCCTACTTGTATCTTTAAAGAAATGCCTCCTTAGAAGTGAGGATGTGAAACCTCAGGTACTCTGGACGTGTTACCTGGAGAGGCCAGTCTCTGGAAAAGGACAGCACAGTAGAAGGGCAGCAAAAACAGAGGAAGACTTCCAACAAGATGGATGGACGCAGTGGCTGTAGGAATAGGTGCAGAACGTTTTGTTCTGTTGTCCACAGGCTTGCTATGAGTTGGAAGCAACTGGATGGCGCCCAATACCCACCAAAGAAACGCCATGCTTTAGGCAAACCTCGGCGAATGAAAACCAGGACAATGAGAATGTTTATTCCTATTTATTCAGTGGAAGCTAAGGCTCGTTTTAAAAGGTAACGTTCGTCTCAGCTACAACCTGGAGATAGTAGTCTTGGACAGCTGAAAGAGCATCTCTACACAAAAAGAGCCCGAGCCATCATTTCAGAGGGACGTTAATCGAAGGGTGGAACATTTTCTGTGATGCTGTGAGGATCGTGCCATCCTGTATTACTAATTTCAGCTTCAACTGAGAGAATAGAATATATGCAAATTAAAAATAAATTAAGAGCAGATGTTGAGAACACCTTTCATTCAGGAAATAATTAAGTGGCAGAAAGGTCACCCAAGTTCAGTCAATAAAACCAGGGTGCTCAGAAATCATGATTATTCCGGTAGCAGATGCTTCTCTTAATGCGGTGCTCCACTGTAGAGGCTTGGGGACTAGCAGAAGGAAGAGGCTTTCATTGCCACACTGCCATTCTCATCGATTCCATCTTTCAGAGCCTTCTCATCATCGGCGCTCTCTGACTCCTGAACATGTAAGCTGGGGTTTCAGAAATGGTGATTCTCTTATCCTTTAAAACACTGCAAAAGAGCTCATGTGAACACTCTTGCAAGCATTGCTGGGCTGTGTGTTTGTGGTACTCAGGTGGTGGATGCGGCCAGTTCAGGAACGCACCTTTAGCTTTAGTTCAAATTCAGCTCTAGCTTACGATATGAGGACCACTGGGGAGAGACTTACTTGTCTGCCTATCTACCTGTCTTTCTGTTTACGGCCCCCTCCTGCCTCTCTCTCCCTATAACCTGCCTTCTCGTAAAAGCCAACCCTTGTGAAGTTGGTGCAGAACCAGGCAATGTGTAGTTCTGCTTGTGCCCAAGGCCACTGTGAGTCGGAACGGACTCGATGGCATCCAGTACCAATAAGGTACTTTGCTGCTGCTACTTGTCCGACACTCGCGTTGGCAGAGTAAGACCCAGAGCCTGGTTTCTAGGGTCGTTTCACCTTGAGAGGTGAAGAGATTAGAGCGGTGCATTAAACACCCGGATTAAAGCAAAACACCATCTGATGGTTGTCAGTGGAGCCTGGTGTCCGGGAAGCTCAGGGAAGGCACCTCAGATAATAGACATCTAAGCTGCGTAGAGAGACAGGAGCTAAGAGTCAAACAGTGTGGCTGGGGTGGAGGGGTAAGTAGTAGACATTAAGGCTGGCTTTAGATGACAGCAGTTAGTTAATGACGTGCCGTGTCAGCCACTATAAGGAGTCAGCATTGCACCATAGGGTAATGGCGAACTTCTGAAAGGGTTTACACAGAGAGCTGACTCGGTCAGAATTACTCTTCAGAACCCTGCTCTTGCTGCTGCATAGAGCATGGATAGAGTGTGGAGCAGGTGGGTGTGCAGGCCCAGGGGCTTGGAGGATACCGTGACTCAGTTTCAGTCAAAAAAGTAAGAAATAATGGAGACCGGAAACCAAGATTGTGGTAGTTGGGATAAAGGGAGGGAAGGGGTTGGAAGCTTTAGGTCAGAAATAGCCCTGACAGGGAATGGTAGTGGTCCTTGAGAGGTGGGTGGTAGATGTCTTTGAGTGGAGGGAGTTCTGGATTTTGGCTTCCATATCTGGTAGGTGGCACTTCCCTGGAAGGTTTGGGAGGATAGAATGTGGCTAAAGGGCTGATGAGTGAGTTCTAGATGGAATTTGAGGTGCCTGTGGGATATCTAAGGTGCATGTATACCACCCGACGCATGGCCATTGAGTCATTTTCATGCAAGTCTACCCTGTGTTTCACAGTAGAACTGCCTCCATAGGCTTTTCAGTGACTGCTTTTTCCAGGCAGTCGACGGCTAGGCCTTTCTTTGCACTTCAGGGTGACTTTGAGCCATAAACCAGTTGGTTAGTTCCGTGCAAATCACTTGCACCACGCTGACACCTATATCGATGCCCTTCTTTATCTGTACAGTGGGGTTTCCACAAGTTCGTGGAAAAATGGAATTGAAAGGTAATGGAATCTTTCTACAAACATTTTGAAGCACCTTGTTATACGTCACACACACATGGAGAACTCAAAAGAGGCTTGGTCTGGGGCCACATCTTTCAACATTTGAAGCTGGAGACTTGACTATTTTCATCAGTGGCGAGTGGAATTCGGAGCAGTTTTTACTGACTTTCCGTCAAGAGCTGAGCTACATACTTTATTTCTCATCTTGTTTTCCGAGACTGTAGTTGACTTAAGTAAGAATGAGCCTCTGAGGAAGGAGGACTTCGAAAGACAGTGGATTATGGTATTGGAAGATGAGGAATTAAGAAATGGCTTCTTATATTTTTTTCAATACTGTTAGCACATTTTGGCACTTAACCTGTGGGCGTTGACTATATTTATCCCCCTCCTCTACCCCCCTCCACCCTGTTACAGGAAGGGGGCTTATAGCTGTTGCTCTAGTTTATCTTTTTGACTTGGGAGGGAGAGGCTCTCAAGAAACTCATGTAGTGTGGGTGTAACGATTTCTTTAGATAATGTGCTGCTGTACAGTTTCTGGGAAAGGTGTCCACTTTTAAACATTATACTCTAGAAACAAAACAAACTCATTGTCGTCGGGACCCAGGGGACAGGGTAGAACTGCCCCTGTGGGTTCCGGAGACTGTCACTCTGCAGTAGTAGAAAGGCTCATCTGTAATTTCGAGCTGCTGACGTTGCAGTTAGCAGCCCGGCTGGTCACCCAGATACCACCAGTCTTTAAAGGAATTCAGAGGGAACTAGCAGCCCTGGTGGCACTATCGATGCACATTTGCTTGTTAACTGAAAGATCAATGGTTCAAGTTCACCAGCTAGTCCATGGCAGATGAGTGAGGCTATGTGCTTCCATAAGGATTTGTGGTCTTGCAAACCCCACAGAGCAGTTTTACTGTGTCCCGTAGGGCTTTGGAATTGATTTGATGGCAGTGAGTTTGGTTTTGATATTTGGAATGACACATGATAGTTGTGCCTTGTGGTGTTTCTGTTTTGTTTTTTTTCTGATGGAAATGCAGTTGGCAGTTCAGGGCTCTGGTGTGAGTTGAGGACCCTGCATTGTTACGCCAACGCCAACTCCAGACCCCCGTTTCCTCTGCTGCCTCAGAGCCCGTCAATCGAAATCACTGCCAGAACTAGCAAGTTCAGGTGAGCCGACACAGAGTTTGAAGGGCAAATTTTCTGGTGATGTTTGACCCAGTTTTGCATATAATGAATTTTTATTTGTTGATGAATCTTTCCCTTTTGTTGCTAAAAGTAGCAAATAATCAGACACAAATGACTAATTAACACTCTGGCTCAGAATTTTTTTTTTGATTTTTGTTTTTAATTAATAGAACTTATGCTTCATCAGGCTCAGGTGGAATGGGTATTCTTGGGCTTTTTTCTAATATCAGAACTAATTTGTTTATCAGAGATGGTGATATATTGGTCCCTTAAAAAACAGGTCCGACAGACTCTCCGTCTTCATGGAAGAGAGTAGCGACCGGTAGAACGACGGGGCTTTGCACTCCTGTAAAGATTCACAGTCTCGGAAACCCACGGGGGCAGTTCTGCCCAGCCCTAGAGCGTCCCTATGCGTCACCATCGATTTGGAGGCAGTTGAGTTGTTGTTGTCTGTGTTTTTCCACTTAAGCATAGTGATGGCCATTTGAAGACCTCCCTCCCCGTGTCCTCTCCTGGGGCCTTTTCCCTCCCAACCTTCCCATCCCCCGGTGAGGCTGTTCGACTTTCTTCAACTTTCTCCTACGGGCCCCTGAGCCAGAATCAACTCCCAAGGCAGCGGGCTGGTTCATACTGCTAGAGATGTGAGGTGGTGACACTTGTATTTCTCGTTTCACATCCAGGCCAGTGGGCCCCTCTCCTCCCCCCAGCTTAAATCACTCCAGCTGAGTTATAACACCAACTGAACCTCCAAACCCTGTTGTCAAAAACTCACTCTGACACCCTATCACTCCCTTTTATTTTCTGGTTGACCATACTTTTTTCTAACAGTTACTCTTGTTTGAGTGTGAATGCAGAAGATCTTGCTACTCCCCACCCTCCCAACTTCTTGTACTTCTCTTTTTTCAGAGAGCCTGTCTTCTTCTCCGGAGGCGCTGGACCATGTCATTATGCAGCCCCTCAAGATTCGGAACACGTGGGCTTCCAAAAGTCCATAGAAAAATGGAATCATCGTTGAGTTCCATTTTTCTCACACACCTGTGTTGTAGCCCCCTCTTCTTTGTAGCTCACTCCCTCTTACAGCTCCAGCTGTCTCTGAGCCCATCAGGGTCTGTGTTCTACTGGTCCCACTAGCATTACTCGGCTACCCATCCCCTCAGGCTCTCTCTTGCCTCTTTACTTTGATTCCGCTGCCAAGCGCAGTTCCTCTGCTCCTGCTTCAGTTCTCCTGCCTTTCCCGCTTCCTGGCAGCTGTGGCTACCCCCACCTTGGGAGAACTTAGCTGACTCTCCAGCCACTGTGTGCCTGTCTGGGTGCAAGGGAGCTGGCTGGAGAAGAGCTCACAGCCTTGGTTTCTTGCAACCTTCCCCCAAATCGAAACCCACTGTCCTTGAGCTGATTCTGATGCTTGATGACCAAGGGAGAGCTTCAAGCTGCATGGCAGACACTCTTCCACTGTCCTCGATTGAATATTTTCTCTTGTTGATTCTCTGCTGAAACAGTCTAACCTTCCTCCCCATCCTGGTGGCCTATGATTGGTTGAAGAACGTGCAAGAAAACCAAAGAGACACCCAAGAACCCCAACACTCCATTTATCCCCAATCAGCCCTGTCCAACGGCCAAATAGAGTTTCCTGTCTTCTCTTGCTTACGCAAGGGCATCTCACCTGCATTCCATTTGGTTCCCTCTCTGGTGGTTCCATTCCTTCAGATGCAAACACGCAGTTATTTTTCCCGATATAAAAACAACAACAAAAAGCAGTTCATCCTTGATCCCACCTCTCTCGCCAGCACCTATTCTTTCTCTGCTCTCCTTCTGGAAGAGCCCGTCCAAAGAGTTTCATGCTCGCATCGGCAGTTCTCCTCCTCCGTTTTGAAGTGTGAGAATGCATGGCTGTTTGCTTTAAAGCAGGGCTGATGGGAGAAGTGTAGGCTTCTGTATGTCAGGTGGGGGTGGGGCTGGTGAGAGAGAGAGAGAGAGAAATGATGGATGGATAGTTCACCACAGTCCCCCTGAGGGTCCTTCATGGTTTTGGGAGCACAACTTAGGACCTGATTTTAGAGTAAGAAAGGAATCTCAATTCTGCTTTTTGGTCTGCAGATAACCAGCT
Organism: Echinops telfairi; assembly: GCF_000313985.2. Taxonomy (NCBI): domain Eukaryota; kingdom Metazoa; phylum Chordata; class Mammalia; order Afrosoricida; family Tenrecidae; genus Echinops; species Echinops telfairi. Next base: position 24,992,318 of record NW_022107431.1, on the reverse strand, counting down.
TGGTGACCTTCAGTAAGTCACCTAATCTCTCCTTGCAATTAATTGATTTGTCTGTAAGGTAAGGAGCATGGGCTAGGTGACCTCATAGTGATAGACAAATTGTTAATGCTTAATTGTGAAGCTGTGCTAGCTATGGGTTGTGTTCTGTTACTTTCTTCCTGACTACTGTAATTTCAGTTTTGTCTGTCCTGATCTTGTGACCTTTCCAAATGGTTTAAACACTTAGATTCTTAAAAGTGATTGAGATTATAGAAACAATTATATGATAGTGTTTGGGATAAGCATTTTTTAATCTGTATTTTGTGTAACGTGTCCAGTAGAGCATGATATTTGACACAATATTTGTAAAGAATAAGAAAAGTCCTACAGGCTTTAAAGTTTTTATTAGCACTCTCTTATAAAGATACTATAGGAAAGTTGTTCAGGGTGAATAGACGGTCTGGTTTTTAGTGTACTCTTGACTACTTCTACTGGCTGTGTGGCACCATTAATGCCCATGGAAGCCCAAGTCAAGGCATCAAACAATGTATTACATTAGATGTATCTGTTGCAAAAGAGTTCTTAAAGAGTTAGAAAATAAAGATGTCACTTTTTGGACCAAGGTGTGTCTGACCCAAGGCACAGTATTTTGAATCATCTCATGGCTGAGTGGTTAAGACGTTGAACTTAAGATCTAATGGGCTAATGCCTGAATGGTTTCAAACCCCACTCTCAGTAGACTGATTTTAGGAACTCTGGTGGTATAATGGATTACAAGTTGGGCTGCTAACAACAAGGTCATTGGTTCAAACCCACCAATCACTTCCTGGGAGACAGGTGAGACTTTCTACTCCCATAAAGATGTATACCTTGTATACCTTTGGAAACCACCCACAGGTGGTTTTTTTCTAGCTTACAAGGTCATTGTGAATCAGAATTGATGAGACAGCAGTACGTTTTTTTACTTTTAACATGCATTAGGAAGTTTAACATAAAATAATGGAGACCAACGAATAATGGATACATTTGAATTAATCGTTTGGGCAAAGAATATTGTATGTACCATGGACTTCCAGAAAAATGCACAAATCTGTATTTGAAGAAGTACAGTCAGAATGCTCCATAGAAGTGATTATGGTGAGACTCTCCCACATACTTTGGGTGTGTTATCAGGAGGAGGCAGTATCTGAAGGACACCTTGCTTGGAAAAGTAGAGGGTCAGCAGTAAAGAGGAAGGCCTTCAACGAGATGGATCGACACAGTGGCTCCAGCAATGGGCTCACACAGCAAAGATTGTGTAGGGTGCTATGGGACCAGGCAGGGTTTCATGCTGTTGTCCGGGGGACGCCCTGTGAGTTGGAACTGAGTAACACCAAACGTCAACAGAATCCAGTTAGATGAACTTAGGAGAATTGCTTAGCTGCTCTCTGGCTCAGTTTGCTTATCAATAAAGTGAGGGTAGTAATCACACCTAATTCCTTATGTTGTTAAAAGACTAAATGAATGAGTATATGTAAATCACTTTGTGCATTGTTTTTGGTTGCTGTTGATACCACCTTAATGGAAGTTATTACTGTAGCAAAAAAAAAATTACTGTTAATATGGGCATACATATCCTTCCAGCATTGTTTTATTTTAGTAACAAGCACATAAAGATAGTTTAAATCATATTGTACAAGCAATATTTTTGTTTTTTCCCCTTAAATATAGTCAGAATTTTGCTTTTAGCATTTTTACTTAATTTGTTTTAAGAAGAAGACATTCTAGGAGAGGCTGCACAGTTCCAGGCCATTCCATAGGCCTTTGAAGGCTATGAGTGATTCTCATGTACAGCACTTGGTTCTTGTGTGTTTAATATATGTCTGATACATATTTCTGGTCGGATTTTTGTAAATGTAGCTTGTTATTTTCACAAAATCTTTTCTCGCCCTTGCCCTGTTCATGTGCTAGGTTAAATGTCAGTCTGCTAACCAAAAGGTCAGTGGTTCGAATCCATCCACCACTCCTTGGGAGAAAGATGAGGCTACCTACCCCTGTAAAGACTTGTCGACTTTGAAACCCTCTGGAGCAGTTCTCTTCTGCCTTCTTGGGCTGCTCTGAGTCCCAATAAACTCAATGGAAGTGGGTTAGGTGTAGTTAGGGCAAGGCTAAAAAAAATCACTTTCATTGAGTCAATTCTGACATCGTGATCCTATGGGACAGGGTAGAACAGCCCCTGTGGGTTTCTGAAACTGTAACCCTTTACAGGAGTCTAACGCCTCATCTTTCTACCATAGAGCGAATGGTGGTTTTGAACTGCTGACCTTGTGGTTAGTAGGCTAGCGTGTAATCTGCTAGCCACTAGGGTCGGGTCCTCTAGTCTTTTTGGCTGGGATCCAGATGTCTTTGTTTGTTGATGTTGCCCCCTAAAAAGTCTCTTTGCAACTTGATTCCTGGAGACCCTGTGTCTGCAGAGTGGATCTATTCAGTAGACATTTCAAGGCTCTGTGACCTTTGTAAACAGATCTCTGGGCCTGCCTTCCAAATCCTGGGTGAGTTTGCACTGCCAAGCTTTTGGCCAATAGTTTTGCACACCCACGGGCTCCAGAAACCCTCACCATTCAATGAATCTAATAAGGCCGAAGCAAATTCCCCCCACCTTACAGTTCAGAATTGGTGGGTGGCTCTGCTTCATGAGGTTGCCCAGGGATCCTGGTTCCTTTTTCTGGTTCATCTTCCATTCTGTACGGTTTTTAACCTTCTTGGTAGAGGCAGGCCCTAACGCTCAAGTGCTAGTCCAAGGAAAGAGAAGTAAAAGCGAAAGTAACTTCCCTTTTAAAGGATGTGACTCAGGGTTTACATACATGACTTCGTATCATACTGGGTTGTACAGCCTTGGCACATAGCCACACCTGGCTGCAAGGGAGTTTGAGAAAGCAAGCTTGTGGTGTGGAAGCCATGTGCTTAGCTAAAATGGAGGGATGGTGCTGGGTTTCTGATCTTAGAAAGAAGAAGGGGAGAATGCAGAAGGACAGAGTTTTCTTTATTACAGTGTGACAGGCTGGAGTCAAATGAGAGATTTACGGCTTCTCAGAGTTCTGTGCCAGAATTTGGTGACCCATGGACAGGCGACTCCTGGTGTCAAGTCTCCGCAGCATCCCCTTGGCTTTCACATGCTGCCCCCGGTCTGGCCTGAGGTGGCTTTGTCCACAAATGGGTGGCCACCTGGCCTGACTGTCCTGGCGTCCCTCCCTGTTCTACTTTGCACGCAGGAATTCTCGTTCACTTCCACGGCAAGTAAACTTGGCTCTCATTTGAGCAGGGGACACTAGGGCCCTGGTTCTGCAGAGCAGGCTTTAGAAGGGGACTCATGGAGTCCACTTGCCCTGGTGATGGACAGGGGTGGGGTTGGGAGTGGCCGGAGCATGGCTCTCTAAGATGCAGGGGTCAGGTCGCTTCCCTCCTTGGCCAGGTCTAAGGGTGTTGGTGTGCGAGAGAAACCTTCCTTTGATTTTACAGTGATTCCATTCTTAAATTTCCTGCTTTCCCCCCTGCTTCTGCCGCACTCCTAGTCACAGTGCTCATTTATTAGCGTACTGTAATTGTATGTGTAATCTTCTTCGAGCAGACTATCTCTTGAAATGCAATGGAGTCTCATTTCATGGGTAATAATGAAGAGACCAAATAAGAATATTCTCTTATTTAGTGTAATGCTTGCAATAGCTTAAAAAACCAAACCAAATCGGCAAACGTTGGAGTGGCCCTTGTGATTTGATGGCAGCTGGCCCAGACTAGAGGGATCCAGGGTTGGGAACGGAAACGAGATTCACGTTCAAACTCTAGGGGGAAAAACAAAGTGACTACACAGCCCTAAGAATGTGCTTGATGGCTGGGTGCTCCAGCCAGAGTGAGTGAAGCAACTCAGGCTTCCTCCTTCATTCTCTATCTGCTCGGCCGGTCAGCTCAGCCTCCAGCCTGGCTAGCCCGGCCCCAGAGCTCTGCTTCTGATCATCCCAGGCTACGCCACTGCTGTGGTCAGAGAGGCTGGTGACTTGCTGCTGAGATGTGCATTCGGCATCGAACCTGTGTAGATGCTGCCTGGTTGATGCAACCAACCGCCACCATGGACAGAAGCTTTCGGTTCTTTTTTAGAAACCCTTCGGGTCAGATGTGCTTCAGAACGAATAATTTTTTTTAATCTTATGTTTAATCTCTTAATTTGTTTACCAGTCTAGGTGCCTGACTCGAGCCATGGTATTTTCGAGCGTCTCAGAGGCATGTAAAAGTTAGATATTGAACAAGGGAGAAGAATCCCTGTGTTTGAGTTCTGGTGCTGCCAAAGAATGTTGAGTGTGCTGTGTGGACTGCTGGAGGAACAGGTTTGTCTTAGAGGAAGTACAGCCAATCTGCTCCTTAGAAGGGAGGATGCCTAGATTTTGTCTCATGGACTTTGGACATATTATCAGGAGAGACTAGTGCTTGGAGAAGGACATTGTACTTGGCAAAGTAGAGGGTCAGTGATGAGAGGAAGACCCTCCATGAGATGGATTGATACAGTGGCTGCAACAGCAGGCTCAAATGTAGCAATTGTGAGCATGGCCCCGGAGGGGACAGTGTTTCTTTCTGTTGTCCAAGGGTCACTATGGGTCTGAACCCACTTGGTGGCATCGGACAACAAAGGCCACCTTGGTGATATAGGGGGAATCTCATTCACCTAGCATTTTCAAAATCTGACCGCCATGAATAACGTACTGAAGGACCAGTTCAAACTAGACTCACTGCCTTCGAGGCAATGCTGCCTCAGAGACTCCCTGTGGACTTCCGACACTGTAGCTGTTTACAGGAGTAGAAAGCCTAGTCTTTCGACCTTGGAGCTGCTGGTGGAGAACTGCCGACCATGCAACGTGTAACAAGTATACCACCAGGGCTCCAACTAGAATTACTTAATTGCTTATTCCTTTTATGTTCTAGGATTGTTTTCAGGGTGACTGAAGTAGAACATAAGGTATTACGATTCCCTCTAGATTTCCATACGAGGAAATACTTGTGTCGTCAAAGCGGCTTTAAAGTCAAGCATTCCCTGTGAAATTCAGTGGCGGTACCAGCAGCATTTCTGGACTCTGATAGGTATTCACCATGTGAGGTAGTACCCATGGGGGAAGGGCCCACTGGCTGCCTCTGTTATCTTTTCCCAAAGTCCAGCAAGCCTGCTATTATTACACAATAAAAAAATAAAACAAGAAGATTCGTCGGACAGGGCAAGATATAACAAAATACCCATTTATAAACTATCAAGGGCTCATGAGGGAGGGGGGAGTGGGGAGGGAGGGGAAAAATGAGGACCTAATTTCGGGGGTTTAAGTGGAGAGAAAATGTTTTGAGAATGATGTACAAATGCGCTTTACACAATTGATGTGTGTATGGATTGGGATAACAGTTGTATGAGCCCCTAATAAAATGTTTAAAAAAAAAAAAGAGAAGAAAAAAAAAAAAAGAACATTACCTATCAAAATGGAAAATAGCATTGAACATGTTAAGGTGCGAACGAGCTCCCGACACGGCATGTGTGCCTTGGGCTTGGCTAAAAGTTGTCTCTTGAATCCACCCAGTGAGTGGTGCCACGGAATAAAGGCCTGGAGAGCTGTAAGAAGATTCCAAGTCCCCAGCGACCTCCCTTGCTGGCGAGTTGATTCTGAGTCATCAATGGAGCCTCATTTCACGGGTAATGAGATTACAACCACCGAAGTGCTGAGTCAAGGCGGCTCCCCTTGAGTTGGAACGGACAGCAGTTTATCTTTCTTTTTTTTAATGGTACCAATACCATAGAGTGTGCGAATCTTCAGTGACATTGGGGACAGTAATGAAATATGTTAATCTTTCTGCAACAAAAAGCTATGAATATTTGCACCCCGTGGGACAAAAAAACAGGTGAAAAATGGCCTCAGGGCACTCGGGCCATGTTTTGCTGCCCAGTGGGCGATGATAATACTTTTGGTGGGTCTGAGTTGCCCACCTTTCAGTTAGCGGCTGAGTACTGTAACGTCTGTGACGCCAGGGCTGCTTGCATTCGTCCGAGGAAGCCAGTACAGTACTTCCCATCTTGTTTTTGAGTTTATCCTTAAGGAGACTGAAGTTTCAGGGAGGTACAGTCCATTTGCCCAAGATCAAACATGCCCACAGAGATGAAATCCCAGGGCCCAAGCAATTACTGTGCTATAAAAAGGTTACAAATTGCATCACTGGAACTTTGGAATGTAAACTGGCTCTCAGAGCCCTACTTCACAGCTAATGGCAGCTGAAAGACACTACTTGCTAAGAGTGCCTTTTCGATACAACCATCCTCTGTGGCATTGTTTCTTACAGAAAAAGCCTCTTCAGGTTCAGCCAGTGGGGTCAGGAAGCAGAGGCCATGGTCTTGCCCTTGTCTGTAGATTGTCCTCCTTCCGGCAGTGTCAGGGCCCCTCCTCCAAGCCCACAGACACCGGGCGGGATGCGAAGGTTGACCAAGACTTGGGTGAAAGGTAGGGCAGAGAATGGGTAGTGTTCAGATGTGGACAGAAGTAAACCAAAGCGAAACAGCACAACACAACACAGCCCAAACCTGTCACTATTGCGTCCCTCCGAGGCATCAGATTGAAGAGAAGTTTGAATCTCTCCCTCCCGCAGCCTGGTCCTCGAGCCAGGTTTTGGGCTTGCCACCTCGGTCACTTGCCTCTGTGCATTGCACAGACTCCAGAACCCTAGCGTGTGGCTGCCCGAGAAGCACTTTCTGCCTGTTAGAATTCCGGGAGTGTAGTTTTGAACAACCGCGGACAGATTAGGACACCGTGGCACGGTGAGCTGCCCAAGGTCGTCTCAAGAGTTGGTGGCACATGGCACCATGGTTGCCCTTGTTAGATGAGCCCTCTCGGTCGCATCACTTCCACACTGTTAGAGAAGCTCAGACAAGTGTGCTTTGTTCTTGCCGCCTTCAAAGCTGGGAGGGCCAGCCTTGGTCTTTATTTGCACATAGGTGGTGATTAGTGACTCTTTGTCTATGGAGTTCACGTCACAGTGGGCTGGGGGCGGGGCGGTCCTTTGAGTTGGAGAATGCAGCGATAAGAAAATGGCGGAAATTAGCAGTATACCAATCCCTTTGTTCGCAGTGCTTTGCTTTTCATTCTCTTCATTTACAATTAAATATGATCGGTTAAAATTTTACTTCATGGTAGTGTATGGGTCCAGGAGTCTTAGCCAAAGCCACCCCCCACCCCCAACCCCCACCCCTGGGCCCTTAAACGGGAAGTATCTTGATATACATTAACCTTTTAAGATTGCAGCCAGTTAGTTACACCATAAAAGCTAGCAATGTGTGAATTAATGGCTTCCTTGTTAAATCCAGAGCACACGAGGAAAATTAATTTTGGATTGAAGAGGTATTTCCGAACAGGCTGGGAGGAGGAAGGGCTGACTGCACTGGCTGGGCCTCTTCAAACTAATGTGATTGTATCCACTCCCTGCGGTAATTCTACGAGGGAGAGTCATTATTTCTGTTCTAAAAAAGGGGATACTCCTGAGTTATTAATCAGGCCTAATAGTTTTTTGGCGATATTTGTAAAATTGCTTGCTGTTGTTGTTAGATGCCGACCCATGTAGAACCGAATGAAACGTCACCCGGTGCTGTGCCACCCTCACGATTGTTGTTATGTTTACGCCCAAAGATTGCTCAGTCTACTTTATTCCGAATTCTTAAGGAAGACCACAGAAGCAGACTTCTTTCTGACGCAAATCACTAAAGATGCAAATACAAGAAAGGTTTTCCATAAGATTCAGGGAAGCCATGGAGTCAGTGCTGGCTCAGAGCAGTCCCACAGGGCAGGTGGAACTGCCCCTTTGGGCTTCCAG
>NW_022107431.1:24979531-24983977 GCF_000313985.2 Echinops telfairi | reverse complement strand
GCTCTGGTCTAGCCAGATTTTTAAGGTAGAATTGGTATCATGATAGTGGGTGGAGAGGAAGCATTAAAGAACTAGAGGAAAGTTGTATGCTTCATCGGTGCTATACTGCACCTGAGGCTGTCAATTTTTATGGCAGCAAAAAGCCTTGCTTTTCTCTGCAGCCGATAGTTCGGAGCTGCTGACCTTGTGGTTAACACCCCACTGCAGCGGAGAAGCTGCGTTTGCTGTAGATTAGTTATCCTGCCCTGTTTTTGGAGTCACTGGGTGGTGTGAACATGCTCCGTTGTTAGCAGAAAGATGGGAGGTTTGAGTTCAGCCAGGGTCCCCTCAGGAGCTCTGGTGGCATAGTGGTTACAAGGTGCACCACAAACTACAAGGTCAGCGGTTCGAAACCACTAGCCATTCTGTAGAGAAAGACAAGTAGAAAGACAAGGCTTTTTACTCCGACAAAGTGTAGAAATCTCTGAATTTACAATCTCGGGAACACACAGGGTAAGCTCTACCCTGTCCTAAAGGTCGCTATAAGTTAGAATCAACGTCCCTCCGAAGGTATGCCAGTCAGTCCACTTCAAAAAATCCAGCAGTTGGAAACGCTCTGAGTGCAGCTCTACTTTGACACTCCTGGGCTCCCCTGAGTTGACTCTGCAGTTCAACCATCAGGGTCAGGAAGCGGAAGCCTAGGTCTTGTCCCTGCTCTGTAGCTTGTCCTCCTTTCCGCAGCTCAAGGTCACTCCCCTAAGTTGCTGGGCCAGGTGAGTGGCTGCGAAGGGCTTGGGTGAAATGTGGGGCAGGAAGCCGCATGGGCAGGTGGCTCTCAGGATGGCAGGTTAGCCGAGGAAAGGAGCGACAGAGCCCCTGCAGCCAGCCCAGTGCCTTGAGGGTCCCATGCCGTATCGGCCGCCTCAGCCTCAGCTTTCCCCCAAGGAGTGGCTGCAGTGGGTGCGTGCTCCCGACTTTGCAGTTAGCCTTCAAACATTTATCCAACGGAGCCGATGGGAAGTGGTTTTGCTTTTTGTTATCCTAACCCGAAACCCTCGAAGACCCTTTTTTGGAGATCTCGTCCCTGTGACGGTGAGGGCTCAGGAGGAAGCTGTTGAGAGAGCTAGATTCACGGACTCTCAGTGGGGGAGCACTTTCTGTCGAGCAGGTGCAAAACCCAGTCACTTCTAAAAATAGAGATGGGAGGGAGTTCTCTGGTAATTCACCCCCATCTAGGAGCACACTGAAACGACTTCATGTGACATTTTGGGACATGATCAAGTGGTTGTCATATTCGATAATACCCACCCTTATTGTTTCCTTTTTTTTTTTTAAGGGGGATCCTCAGACTTGCCTGTCAAGGAACCCTTTGGCACTGGGTCCCATCTCAGGGCACTGTCCCCACAGTTCCGCAGCTGTGCTTGTGGGGTGGACCCGGGCCGGGCGTTGTGTCGTTGTGTTGTACGTGGCGTGCTAGAGGTCGGGACTCCCTAGGGGACAATCACAACATGTATATTTCTGCTCGGCGGGTGCCTCCCAGCCAGTCAGGAGCACCGGCTTTCCGTCTGGAAGTGTCCTCTCCTCCTTTCCCTGCCTGGAAATCGCTTCCAGATGGAGCCACATTCCTCGGACAAACCCCGACTGCTTACGTTTGACCATTTATTGATTTATTATCGTTTTTCCCGAGTTTCCGTTTTTTGGCTCAGGTACTCTGCATTTAGCAGTTTTTTCTCTTCTCTGTAAAACGTTCTGGGGAAGAGTTGGCCACTGCAGTGCGGTTGTACCATCGAGCTGTCAAGCACAAGGGCTCCGGGCTGCGCTGACCCTCCTGCTAATTTGAGGAAAAGCTGTTCTTGGGATCGCTCCTTCTCTCCGCCCCCCCCTCAGCTTTATTTGGGGGATAGCGCGAGAGAAGGCCTGGCTTAGCTTGGTTCATTTTGTCTCACATACTTTTATTGCCTTAACAAAATACTAGCCAACAGAATACAAAAATATATAAAACAAATAATTCATCATGACCAAGTGGGATTCATACCAGGGATGCAGGGATGGTTCAACATATGAAAGACCATTAGCATTATTCATCACATTGACATGAAAAACTATAAGAACCACATGATAATATCAATAGATGCAGAAAAAGCATTCGACAACATCCAACACCGATTCCTGTTTAAGACACTTGAGAAGATAGGAATGGAAGGAAAGTTCCTCAAGACAATACAAGCTATGTATGAAAAACCAACAGCCAACGTGGTAGTCAGTGGAGAAAAGACTAACACAATCCCACTGAAAAAGGGGACCAGGCAAGGATGCCCCTTGTCCCGTCAGTTAGAACCCACTGGAGTCTCAGCGATCGGCTCTTAGTGTGAGAGGCCATTGCGCTTCCCACTGCGGTTGCTTCTCGCTGGTCTCTTCTGCTGCCCTTCTCTCTCCCCTTTGCATCGTTTGCTCTTGACTTTCAGCAGTGATTGGTGGAGATAGGGGTGCATCTCTTGGCCCAAGTGACCAGGTCTGGCCGGCTGGGCATGATTCCAAACTCTGAATTGGTTGCAATAAGCCTGATGCTCACTTATACTCAGTTGGACAGCATGGTTATGTTTTGAGGAGCCCTGGTGGCCCAGTGGTTAAAATGCTCCACTGGGAACCAAAGCATAGAAAGTCGGTGGTTCAGATCTCCCACCCCCTCTGCAGGAGCAGGATGTAGCAGAGTGCTTCCCTAAACTTTTATTGCCTTGAAAACTCACTTGGGGGTGACTTGACTCTGTGCTGTCAGGAAGCTGTGGGTTGGAATCCACTCCAAGGCCGATGGTCTTGGGGAGGAGGGGGCTTGGTTACACATTGTCGGTAGTATGAGCAGCCAGAGGAGGGGGTGGAGGTGGGGGCGAGGAAGCTGATAAATGAAGGAGCAAAGGTGTTCTGGAACCAAGCACCGCATTTCACAGGTGGGGAGGAACACACAGAGAGGGGCATTCATCAGACTTTAAGGACACAATCCGTGCTTCTCACCCTGGTACCCGCTCTTCCTTCCAGTCTCTGTCAGAGCTCGGCTTCCTGGTGGACCAGCAGAAGCTGCAGTTTACACGGGGACTTGTACCCGTGTCAGCTGTTAAGACACCGCTAAGTACTTTCCTCACTCCTGAGATGGCGTTTGTGCCCTATTGACCAGATTCCCCAATTGCCTCTTCCTGCTAATGGGCATGGAGTGGGGCGTGGGAGTGCTGTTTGAAAGAACTCAAATATGCTTACTGTGCATCCGTGGCTGCGGGGCCACAGCTGTTGGGCTCAGCTGATCGTTTTCAGTCATCTCTCTCTCCCTCTATCACCGGTTGGAAAACACATACCCAGGTTGCAGTGTTTGCTCAACTTTAGCCTGAAGCCCCATGGGATATAATTCGGTGAATAAATACTGCAGTAATAAGAGTAGCTGCTTTTTGCATGCCCCCTCTGCCAGCTACTGTTTCATGGTTATGTATTTTGTACAGACACGTATATGGGTTTATATGTATGTGTTTGATATAGTTATGTATGTCTCTGAATGTGATTCATTTAATTCTCACATCCACCCCCTGATAAAAGCGGCTCCTCTATTTACATCTTCATGGTATGGTCAAGAAACCTGGGCCCAGAGAGGTCAAGTAACCCAGCTGATGTCGCACAGAAGTGAGTGGGGAAGCTGGAATCGTAACTCAGGCCGTGTGCCACATTTTTAGCCACTTGCTTACTGCATTCAAGTTGATTCCAACTCAGCGTAGAACTGCCCCTGTGAATTTCTGAGACTGAATCTGTACTATGGGAGTGGGAAGCCTCCTCTTCCTCCCTGGGATCGTCTGGTAGTTTCAAACTGCTGAGCTGTGGTTAACAGCCCAACACGTAACCCTTTGTCCCCAGGGCTCCGTGCCTGTAGTATTTCTCAATGCTTAGTGTCAAATTCCAAGCAAGTGATCATGGAAGAAGCCCAACATTATTTTATTACAATGACATCTAGGAAACTCGTACCGTTATTAAAATGGAATCTGCTTTCTGTTGTGTGAACTATTTGGCCTTGGGTTGGGACGTAGCCTTCATGTTTGTATGGTCATATTTTTAGGCACCGGGGTGTTCATGTGACAGTTGATCTGTGGGATTCCCCACAGTATACTCTGTGTGTGCCCTTAGGTCTGTCTCTGACAGTGCCAACTCTGACAGTTAGTGATCTCATGAGGTCACAGGAATGACAGGGTGCCCAGTCTTATACCATCCTCATGGTGGTGGCTATGTGGGAGTTCCTGGTTGCCACTACTCTATCAGTTCATCTTACTGAGTGTGTTAGTCCGGGTAGACTAGAGAAACAAATCCATGGACTCACATATGTGTATAAGAAAGAGATTTATATACAAGAGCAATTGAACATTGAGAAAACATCCTAGCCCAGTCCAGATCAAGTCCATAAGTCCGATACTAGCCCATACGTCCGATAGCAATCTA
>NW_022107431.1:24976172-24979154 GCF_000313985.2 Echinops telfairi | reverse complement strand
CAGAGGCCTCATTGGGTATGATCTGATTGACAAGCTAGAAGCCACCCCTACATTCTTAATCCTCAAATTGACAAATGATTACATATCTACCACACTGAGGGTCTCCCCTCTTTTGGTTGGCCCTCTGCTTTATATAGCATGATGTAATTTTCCAGAGACTGATTCCTTTTGGTAACTTGTTCAAAGTATGATGACGTGTACCTTTATTCCTTCTAAGGTGCATTCTGGCTGTATTTCTTCTGAGACAGCTTGGGTATATCCGGTGCTCTACTGCATCAGTGAGCATGCATTGTGCTCCGTGGACTTCAGTTTCTCCTGTATGCCCCCGTATCTCAGTAAACTTCAAAGAACTTCTGTGAGTGGCCTGAGAGATGCTTGGCAAGTGATTTCGGTCTGTTTTCTTTTCAGAGGCATTTATTTTGACCACTGAGCTTTCCTTTGTAGATAATTCACTTTGAAATGTTCCCCATAGTGGGCCCATTAAGTGACACTGGTGCCCTGGTGGGGAGCATGATGGAGAAGGGGTAAGAGTGGGTTTCAGAGGCCATCTTAAGTTACTGCCTTTATTACGACTCAGTACATAGGGACTCCATACAAGTCAATAGGATTAACAGATGTCTTAAGACATCAAAGTGTGTAGGCAGTGTTTAATTTTGATCTTTTTCAAAGGGAAATCTTATTTAAATGGGGATAGTGGCATTTTCTTGGTTTGCATTGAAATTCAAGGTTGAATGCCCGCACTTAAGTATCAAAATGTGTTTTTCATTATGAAGGATAACCGTAATCATTCCTAAATTTTGTGATCAGATCCATATCCTTGCAGTGTTAGGAGATTAAATGTTCATTGCTGCTAAGGCGGATTGTGGATTAAAGTATATAACTGTACCCTGTAAATATTCCAGCATCATTCTTCTCCCCTCCTTTTAACAAGAGAAATTGATTATTACAACTGACAAAATTATTAGCACTTGAATGAGACTAGAACAGCTTTCCTTTTCTCAAAGTAAGGATATGATAAACAAACAGAAATTATCGAGATGGTGTAGTTTGCATATTAGGCAATATCAATATTCCTTGACACAAAGTATGCGTTAATTTGGCTTTCATGTATAAGGCCACTTAATACTGATTGCCTGTGTTTTTCAGTTCTATGTTCTCAAAGGCATTGTGGTTAAAGAAAGCAGATGGAAAATCATCTTATTAAATGTCTTGCTTTCTTTCTCTCCATTCCTTAGTATAGTAAAACCTGTGCAAGCAGGGACCTATGTAAAGTGGAGACCTGTCAGAGAAGAAAACCCCAAGTACTTTCTATGAATTGAGCGGGGTAGAAAGCTGTCAAAGGTGGAAAATTACGAGACCCAGACATGGCGAGTTCTGACCTTCACAGGTTTCATTGCACCTTTTCACGATACTTTGAAATATATCAGAATGTGAGCACAATGGTCCTTATACGCTTCCATGACTCCTCTGGCCAAATTGTATTGGCTGGGTGGGAACTTTCAGAAAGCTTGTGATTGTATGAATGCACCCACTCCTCACTTACTGACGTGATCAGGCTCTGAAACATAGGTCGATTCTGTGAAAGTGAACGTTATGGAGAACTGGAGGACGACTACGTCATTATGTAACTGCCAAGCCACTGAGCATCTTGGCCTCCTTATGCGACGAGGCGTTTTTCCACGATTCAGTGGGTTTTTGGGGATAGCCCCCATCTTGAAAGCTCCCTCCAGATGTGAGGTTCCTCTATAGGAAACCCTATAGAGCGTTCCCAAGGCTGGGAATTGTTACAAGAACAGAGACCTCATCTTTCTCTCTGGTAGTGGCTGCTGGATTTGAACTACCTGCCAACCTTGTGGTTCACAGTCCACTGCTTACCCTAACTGTTACAGGGCCTGAACCGTAACCCACTGGCTGCCCCTGAGGCTCTAGAAAGCCAACAAGTTAGAATCAGGGGCCTTCTCTGCATGGCTTTCTGCGGACCCAGCCTCTGCGTGTGGCCCGCTGGTCATCTTAACTTTGCTTGGCCGATCTCTTCCTTCCGGGACAAAGCTCCCTTTCTGTTGCACATAGTAATGGTTGGCTAATTAAAGGAACCTTTTCACTAAGGTGGTAATGACTAATCTCCACTTAGTCCGTTTTAAGACCTGAACACCTGGTGGAAATAGGTGTTTTTTTGGTAGCCTCGCCTTTCTAGCATCCCATCATCCCTTTGGATGCTTAGTGACTCAAAGATGAATTTCCCCAGGGAGAAAATGTGAGTGGCTTAGCTAATCTCAAGAATGTTCTTAGGAGTGTCTAGGAGTTGAATTGCCCCCTGGCTGTGAAACTCTTCCCTTGCAAGTCAAACCCAACCCACCACTGTCAGGTCCATTCTGACCCCCAGCACTGTGCAGGACGGAGTAGAAGCGTCCCGTTAGAGTTTCCAAGGCTCTACTTAAAACGCCTGTGAGTATTGTTTGCTTCTTATGAGTGCATTAAACAAAAGACCTTACTTGTTATTATTCCCCAAGAACTCCAGTACTGTACTAAAATGACAACAAACTAGGTAGTGAGATAACTGAACTGTAGATTCAAAAGATTGGCTGTAACTTGCCCTGGGTTATGAAAAGGTGGCTGTGATTTTTGTTGGTGGTCAAGACAAAGCTAACCGCTTATACTATGCGAATACAAGTAATTTATTTTAGAGGGATTAGGCTGGTCCCAGTGAGGTGGATATTAAAGATGTTCCAAATGTCCAACTTTTCTGTAGCGTGATACTACTGTATTAGGAGGTCTGGTGGCGTTGTGGGTGGTCAGCAGTTGAAAACCACCAGCTGCTGTGTGGGAGAAAGATGAGGCTTTCTACTGCCGGAAAGAGTTACAGTCTTGGAAACCCAGAGGGGCAGTTCTACCCTGTCCTATAGGGTCAGCATTACCTCAATGGCTGGGTTTGGTTTGGTGCTGGTTATGCTGCTCAATTACCCTCATGCCAGCCACCAGCCC
>NW_022107431.1:24974463-24976072 GCF_000313985.2 Echinops telfairi | reverse complement strand
TTGTCTGAAGAGGACTTTATAGACTAGTATCAGACATATGGGCTAATATGGACTTAAGGACTTGATCACGACTGGACTGGAATGTTTTCTCAATATGCAATCACTGTTTTATATAAAGCTCTTTCGTACACACATCTGTGTCTGTGAATTTGTTTCTCTAGTCAACCCTGATTAATACAGTTGTCAAAAGGCTAGGTAGAGGGCACACTGATCACATCTGTGCATCTTAGATAGACAAGGTCTAGTCTCAAACCCTTCAGCCAAATATCAAATACGATTGCCACTCCGAAGACCATGCTGTCAAGGTAACAAAAGTGTGATGACACTTTGTAGTAAGGTATGGACTCAAACTGTATCTCACTGTCATCTTGCCACATTAGCACCACAGATAACTCATTCCAAAATAATAGCCAGAGGTTTCTAAGCTTAAAACTCACTGCCTTCGAGTTGATTCCAACTCATAGGGACCCTGTAAGGCAGAGTAGAACTGCCCCCTATGGATTTTTGAGACTTTTATTCTTTACACAAATAGAAAGCCCTGTCTTTCTCCCCCAGAGTGACTGGTGGTTTTGAACTACTGACCTTGCGCTTAGCAGCCCACCATGTAACCACTAGGCCACCAGGACTCCTTGACCAGAGGTGTAGAGGCTAGAAAGTGGATTAAAGTATATCACAAAACAGGAGAGTGTGGCTGAAAGGACCCTATGCTGTAATGGGCAGCAGGCATGCCATGTCTTCGTGTACTTTACCATACCTTGCAGTGTACTGTGCATTTGGCCCATTGAAATTTTGTGCCAACCCAGCCTAGAGTTGCCTGTGTTTTTCAGTTCTATGTTCTCAAAGGCATTGTGGTTAAAGAAAGCAGATGGAAAATCATCTTATTAAATGTCTTGCTTTCTTTCTCTCCATTCCTTAGTATAGTAAAACCTGTGCAAGCAGGGACCTATGTAAAGTGGAGACCTGTCAGAGAAGAAAACCCCAAGTACTTTCTATGAATTGAGCGGGGTAGAAAGCTGTCAAAGGTGGAAAATTACGAGACCCAGACATGGCGAGTTCTGACCTTCACAGGTTTCATTGCACCTTTTCACGATACTTTGAAATATATCAGAATGTGAGCACAATGGTCCTTATACGCTTCCATGACTCCTCTGGCCAAATTGTATTGGCTGGGTGGGAACTTTCAGAAAGCTTGTGATTGTATGAATGCACCCACTCCTCACTTACTGACGTGATCAGGCTCTGAAACATAGGTCGATTCTGTGAAAGTGAACGTTATGGAGAACTGGAGGACGACTACGTCATTATGTAACTGCCAAGCCACTGAGCATCTTGGCCTCCTTATGCGACGAGGCGTTTTTCCACGATTCAGTGGGTTTTTGGGGATAGCCCCCATCTTGAAAGCTCCCTCCAGATGTGAGGTTCCTCTATAGGAAACCCTATAGAGCGTTCCCAAGGCTGGGAATTGTTACAAGAACAGAGACCTCATCTTTCTCTCTGGTAGTGGCTGCTGGATTTGAACTACCTGCCAACCTTGTGGTTCACAGTCCACTGCTTACCCTAACTGTTACAGGGCCTGAACCGTAACCCACTGGCTGCCCCTGAGGCTCTA
>NW_022107431.1:24973127-24974363 GCF_000313985.2 Echinops telfairi | reverse complement strand
CACAATTAATAACTATAGGAGAGGATAAGTATAACTTTCATATATGTACTGGGAAGCCCACAAGGTTCGTGTTATTAGCTTTATTGTGGTATTTGTTTAATTGTGGTGGACTAGGACTGAACCTGCAATATCAGCCTATAAAACCAGTATGCCTGGACTGCGTAGACGGATAAGAGAGATCTCAAACTCCAGAATGTGCAGACCGTTGTAGGAAGAGGGCAACTAGTTAGGCAAGGGCTCTGTTTGAACGAAGCCCACGGCCATCGTGACCCTTATAGGACAGGGTAGAACTGCCCCTTGTGAGTTTCTGAGACTGTAACTGTTTATAGGAGTAGAAAGCCATGTCTGGCTCCTGAGAAGTGGTTGTTGGTTTTGAACTGTTGACCTTGAAGATTGCAGCCTAATGTATAACCACTACACCAGATGAAGAGTTATTATTTTCCTCTCAATGTGATGGCATTTATTATTCAGTATATGAATAGATGGTTCCCAAAAAGCTTTCGAGATTATTTTAGCATATATAGACTGCAAAATACAAGATTAAATGTATGAGAATCATCTGCCTTGGCAGGGCTAGAAACTTATATTTTTATTTGCTAAATTCTTAACACTTTTTTACCTTCCTTAAAATTGTCCAGATCTTCCCTCAGGGCTCCACTATTCGCTGCAGCGTCTCACAGAACTCGCCAGCTGTCAAGAAAATGGCCCCCACAGCTGTGGATGCCGGCAAGCCCTACACCTGAAGTTCAGACACTCATCCGGAGGGTTCTCCATAGTCACACCTGATCTAGCTGTGGACTCACAAGGCTGAGGAAGTGGCCTGCTCAAGTCCCAAGAACAGAAGTTCAGATGCAGGATCCAGAGCAAGAGAGCACACTGTTTAGAGCTGCTCAGTGCAGGCTCAGATGACTGCTAGACTCCTGGGCCATGGTTTTTTTTGAGGGCCTCAAATGGCATCTGACCAGTGTTCATCACTAGGTGACTCAGCAGTAGGCTTATGCATGTGCTTACTTGTGAATTGGGGTCTTGCTCACGTCTGGGGTTCATTTTCCCCTTCTGATGTTGTGGCAGTTACATAATCTTGTCAACATGAGTGAAGGGGTGGAGTCTAGCCTGTCTAATCAGATCTTAGCCAGTGAGGCCTCTGTGTGAACATGTCCTTTTCCTGAGGATTCTGGGACTCCTGTTTTCCAACCTGGAGGAGGGACACACCCTTTCTTTGTTTGACATTCCTGT